>NC_137336.1:74215357-74889357 GCF_965287045.1 Carcharhinus amblyrhynchos | reverse complement strand
AGAGCCCAAGTCCCACTGGTTAATGTTTTCCCTGACCTGGTTAATGATTTCCCCCTGCTTCTCCATGCACCAAGTCCCACTGGTTAATGTTTTCCCCACGGTTGGTTCATGTTTTACCCACAGTTGTTTCACGTTTTACCCTTTCAGCCACAGACTAAGTCCCACTGGTTAATGTTATCCCCGAGTGGTTAATGTTTTCCCCGACTGGTTAATGTTTTGCCCACGGTTGGTTAATGTTTTGCCCCTGCTTCTCCAGTGACCAAAACCAATCGGTTAATGTTTTCTCCATGCTTCTCCAAGCACCAAGTGCGACTGGTTAATGTTTTTGCCTTGGTTCTTCAGGCACCAAGCCCAACTGGTTAATGTTTTCCCCTTGGTTCTCCAGGTACCAGGTCCGACAGGTTAATGTTTTCTCCTCGCTTCTCCATGCACCAAGTCCAACTGGTTCATGTTTTCCCCTTGGTTGGTTCATGTTTTCCCCACGGTTGGTTAATGTTTTGCCCCTGCTTCTCCAGGGGCCAAGTCCAACTGGTTAATGTTTTCCCCCTGCTTCTCCGGGCACCCAGCCCAACTGGTTAATGTTTTCGCTCTGCTTCTCCAGGGATCAAGTCCCACTGGTTAGTGATTTCCCCATGGTTGGTTCATGCTTTCCCCACAGTTGTTTCATGTTTTGCCCATCCAGCTAGACCCTAAGTCCCACTGGTTAATGTTTTCCTCAGTTGGTTAATGTTTTGCTCACATTTGGTTAATGTTTTGATACTGCTTCTCCAGAGACCAAGACCAACTGGTTAATGTTTTCCCCCTGCTTCTCCAGGCACCAAGTACAACTGGTTAATGTTTTCCCTTCTGCTCCAGGCACCAAGTACGACTGGTTCATGTTTTCCCCCTGCTTCTCCAGGGACCAAGTCCCACTGGTTCAAGTTTTCCCCGACTGGTTAATGTTTTCCGATACTGGTTCATGTTTTCCCCTATGGTTTAATGTTTTCCCCGGTTGGTTAATGTTTTCCCCGACTGGTTAATGTTTTGCCCCTGCTTCTCCAGAGACCAAGCCCAACTGGTTAATGTTTTCCCCTGGGTTCTCCAGGGACCAGGTCCGACTGGTTAATGTTTTCCCCTCGCTTCTCCTTGCATCAAGTCCAACTGGTTCATGTTTTCCCCTCGGTTGATTCATGTTTTGCCCATCCAGCCGGAGCCTACGTCCCACTGGTTAATGTTTTCCCCGGTTGATTAATGTTTTCCCCGGTTGATTAATGTTTTCCCCAGTTGGTTAATGTTTCCCCTAACTGGTTAATGTTTTCCCCGGCTGGTTAATGTTTTCCCTATGGTTGGTTAATGTTTTGCCCCTGCTTGTCCAGGGACTACTGGTTAATGTTTTGCCCCTCGGTTCTCCAGGGACAAGGTCCAACTGGTTAATGTTTTGCCCCTGCTCCTCCAGGGGTTATGTCCAACTGGTTAATGTTTTCCCTTCGGTTGTCCAGGGGCCAAGACCAACTGGTTAATGTTTTCCCCCTGCTTCCCCAGGCACAATGTCCAACTGGCTAATGCTTTCCCTTCTGCCCCAGGCACCAAGGCCAACTCGTTAATATTTTCCCCCTGCTTCTCCAGGCACCCCACCCAACTGGTTAATGTTTTCCCCCTGCTTCTCCAGGGATCAAGTCCCACTGGTTAGTGATTTCCCCATGGTTTTCCCCTGTTGGTTCATGCTTTCCCCAACTGGTTAATGTTTTGCCCTACTGGTTAATGTTTTCCCCACCGTTGTTTCATGTTGTGCCCCTGCTTCTCCAGGGACTCTGTCCGCCTGCTTAATGTTTTCCCTCCTGCTCCAGGCAACAAGTCCAAATGTTTCAGCTTTCCCCGGCTTCTCCAGGGACAAGGTCCGACTGGTTACTGCTTTCCCCACGGTTGGTTAATGTTTTGCCCACTCCAGCTAGCGCCGAAGACCCACTGGTTAATGTTTTCCCCCGTTCTTAATGTTTTCTTGGTTCGTTAATGTTTTCCCCATGGTTTGTTAATGCTTTGCCTCTGCTTCTCCAGAGACTAAGTCCGACTGGTTGATGCTTTCCCCAAGCTTCTCCAGGCACCCAGCCCAACTGGTTAATGTTTTCCCCCTGCTTCTCCAGGGCCCAAGTCCCACTGGTAAATGTTTTCCCCGACTGGTTAATGTTTTCCCCACGGTTGGTTAACGATGTGCCCCTGCTTCTCCAGGGAGTATGTCCAATTGGTTCATTTATCCCCTCGCTTCTCCAGGGACTCTGGCCGCCTGGTTAATGTTTTCCCTTCTGCTCCAGGCACCAAGTCCAAATGTTTCAGCTTTCCCCGGCTTCTCCAGGGACAAGGTCCGACTGGTTACTGCTTTCCCCACGGTTGGTTAATGTTTTGCCCACTCCAGCCAGCGCTTAAGTCCCTCTGGTTAATGTTTCCCCGGTTGGTTAATGTTTTCCCCCACTGGTTAATGTTTTCCACATAGTTTGTTACTGCTTTGCCCCTGCTTCTCCAGGCACCAAGTCCGACCGGTTAATGCTTTCCCTTCTGCTCCAGGCACCCAGCCCAACTGGTTAATGTTTTCCCCCTGCTTCTCCAGGGCCCAAGTCCCACTGGTAAAAGTTTTCCCCATGGTTGGTTCATGCTTTCCCCACGGTTAGTTAATGTTTTGCCCATCCAGCCAGAGCCTAAGTCCCACTGGTTCATGTTTTCCCCGGTTGGTTCATGTTTTCCCCGACTGGTTAATTTTGTGCCACTGCTTCTCCAGGGAGTATGTCCAACTGGTTCATGTATTCCCCTCGCTTCTGCAGGCACCAAGTCCCACTGGTTAATGTTTTCCCCAGTTGGTTAATGTTTTCCCCGATTGGTTTATGTTTTGCTGTACTGGTTCATGTTTTCCCCTCGGTTGGTTCATGTTTTGCCCACTCCAGCCAGAGCCTATGACCCACTGGTTAATGTTTTCCCCGACTGGTTAATGTTTTCCCCACGGTTGGTTAATGCTGTGCCCCTGCTTCTCCAGGGACAATGTCCAACTGGTTCATGTTCTCCCCAAGCTCCTCCTGGGACTATGTCCGACTGCTTAATGTTTTCCCTTCTGCTTCTCCAGGGACCAAGTCCCACTGGTTAATGTTTTCCCCATGGTTGGTTCATGTTTTCCCCACCGTTGTTTAATGTTTTGCCCATCCAGGCAGAGCCTAAGTCCCACTGGTTAATGTTTTCCCCGACTGGTTAATGTTTTGCCCTACTGGTTAATGATTTCCCCACGGTTGGTTAATGTTGTGCCCCTGCTTCCCCAGGGACTCTGTCCGACTGGTTAACGTTTTCCCTTCTGCTCCAGGCACCAAGTCCAAATGTTTCAGCTTTCCCCGGCTTCTCCAGGGACAAGGTCCGACTGGTTACTGCTTTCCCCACGGTTGGTAAATGTTTTGCCCACTCCAGCCAGTGCCTAAGTCCCACTGGTGAATGTTTTCCCCGACTGGTTAATGTTTTCCCCACGGTTGGTTAATGTTGTGCCCCTGCTTCTCCAGGCACCCAGCCCAACTGGTTCATGTTTTCCCCCTGCTTCTCCAGGGACCAAGTCCCACTGGTTAATGTTAACCGTGGGGAGATCTCATTGAGACGTATAAGATGATGAATGGGATGGATAGGATAGAGGTGGAGAGACTCTTCCCGCTCAGAAAGGACAGTAGGACTAGGGGGCACAGCCTCAAGATAAAGGGGGGGTGGTTTAGAACGGAGTTGAGGAGGAACTTCTTCACTCAAAGGGTGGTGAATCTCTGGAATTCTCTGCCCATTGAAGTGGTGGAGGCTACCTCGCTAAATATTTTTAAGGCGCAGGTTGATGGGTTTTTGATAAGCGAGGGGATTAAGGGTTATGGGGAGAGGGCGGGAATGTGGAACTGAGCCACGACAGATCAGCCATGATCTTATTGAATGGCGGGGCAGGCTCGAAGGGCTGGATGGCCTACTCCTGCTCCTATTTCTTATGTTCTTACATTCTTTTGTAAAACATTAACCAACCGTGGGGAAAACATGAACCAGTGGTCCGTAGGCTCTGGCTGGATGGGCAAATCATGAACCAACCGAGGGGAAAACATTAACCAGTCGCACTTGGTGCCTGGAGAAGCAGGGGGAAAACATTAACCAGTTGGTCTTGGTCTCTGGAGAAGCAAGAGCAAAACATTAACCAACCATGAGCAAAACATTAACCAGTCGGGGAAAACATTAACCAACCGGTGAAAACATTTACCAGCAGGGGAAAACATTAACCAAACGGGGAAAACATTAACCAGTGGGACTTAGTCTGTGGTTGGAAGGGCAAAATGTGAAACAACGGTGGGGAAAACATGAACCAACCATGGGGAAAACATTAATCAGTGGGACTTGGTCCCTGGAGAAGCAGGGGGAAAACATTAACCAGTGGGACTTGGTGCATAGAGAAGTGAGGGGAAAACATAAACCAGTCGGTCATAGTCCCTGGAGAAGCGAGGGGAAAACATTAACCAGTCGGAACTAATCCCTGGAGAACTGAGGGGAGAACATTAACCAGTTGGACTTGGTCCCTGTAGTGTCCGAAGTCAGGCTGACATTAACACTGCAGTGAAGTTACTGAGAGAGAGGGACAGTGAGAGAGAGGGAGAGACAGACAGACAGAGAGTGGGGGATCGATATTTAAAGGTGTCAACTTGAATGGTTCGTACTGACAAGCAAGGCCTACATTCACACTGGATCAGCTTACTGGGACACAGAGATACAGAGGGAGAGGTGAAAGTTTTCCCCAACTGGTTAATGTTTTCCCCCCTGAGTCTCCAGGCTCCAAGTCCCACTGGTTAATGTTTTCCCCGGTTGGTTAATGTTTTCCCCATGGTTGGTTCATGTTTTGCCCATCCAGCCGGAAACTAAGTCCCCCTGGTTAATGATTTCCCCCCGTTGGTTAATGTTTTGCCCATCCAGCAAGAGCCCAAGGCCCACTGCTTAATGTTTTGCCTGGTTGGTTAATGTTTTGCCCGGTTGGTTAACGTTTTGCCCCTGCTTCTATAGGTACCAAGACCAACTGGTTAATGTTTTCCCCTTGCTTCTCCAGGGACAATGTCCGACTGGTTAACGTTTTCCCCTCGCTTCTCCATGCACCAAGTCCAACTGGTTAATCTTTTCCCCTTGCTTCTCCAGGGACCATCTCCAACTGGTTAATTATTTTCCCCTCACGTCTCCAGGGACGATGCCCAACTGGTTAATGTTTTCCCCTCGGTTCTCCAGGGACCAGGTCCGACTGGCTAATGTTTTCCCCTCGCTTCCCCAGGGATTATGCCCAACTGGTTCATGTTTTCCCCTCGCTTCTCCAGGGACAATGTCCAACTGGTTAATGTTTTCCCCGGCTGGTTAATGTTTTCCCCGGTTGGTTAATGTTTTGCCCCTGCTTCTCCAGGGATTATGTGCAACTGGTTAAAGTTTCCCCCTCAGTTCTCCAGGGACTATGTCTGACCGGTTAATGTTTTCCCCTCGATTCTCCATGCACCAAGTCCAACTGGTTAATGGTTTCCCCCTGCTTCTCCAGGTACCAAGTCCCACTGGTTAATGTTTTCCCCGACTGGTTAATGTTTTGCCCTACTGGTTAATGTTTTCCCCACGATTGGTTAACGATGTGCCCCTGCTTCTCCAGGGACTACGTCCCACTGGTTCATGTTTTCCCCTCACTTCTCCAGGCACCAAGTCCAAGTGGTTTATGTTTTGCCCATCCAGCCAGAGCCTAAGTCCCACTGGTTAATGTTTTCCCCGACTGGTTAATGTTTTCCCCGACTGGTTAATGTTTTCCCCGACTGGTTATTGTTTTCCCCACGGTTGGTTAATTTTGTGCCTCTGCTTCTCCAGGGACTATGCCCAACTGGTTGATGTTTTCCCCTCGCTTCTCCAGGCACCATGTCCCACTGGTTAATGTTTTCAAAGAACAAAGAACAAACAAAGAACAAAGAACAACCCAGCATGGGAAACATGCCCTTCGGCCCAACGAGCCCGCGCCGCCGCATCCTCCTACACCTACCCTGCCCTGCGTGTATGCGAGTGGAACCCCTAACTTAGCCAGATTCAGGGGCGAATACTGTCAATTTGGTAAACCAATCAGCCTAAGAGCATATCTTTGGGGTGTGGGAGGAAACCGGAGCGCCCGGAGGAAACCCACGCAACCACAGGGAGAATGTGCAAACTCCCACAGACACAGGCCCAAATCCATGTATCTGCACAGCTAGCAGTGCTCGTCACTGAGCTGTTGCGGCGCCCGTCTACTGGTCCAGGATCAAGCACACACACCGACACAAAGTACGAGGCCACTCCCGGAACCTCCAAGAGCAGCCACGCACGACCCACCGTGTGCATGCCCCTCGTTTGACAACAAGGTGGACCTCCACCTGCGGAATAAAAGGCAAAAACGTTAACATATAAGTCTGCATTTCCGAGGCTCTGACCTTATTTAATAGCCCCTACTATAACCCTCCATCCTTGTTTCGCTCATGTGTCTATCTAAGTAAACCTTAAACAAGTCCAACGTGCCTGCCTCCACCACCCTACTCGGCAGCGCGTTCCATACCCCCATGACCCTCTGCGTGAAGAACCTTCCTCTCACATCCAAATTATACTTCTCCCCCCTCACCCTTAGATCATGACCTCTCGTAATTGTCCCCAATCTAGGGAGCAGCCTCTCACTATTGACTCCATCTATTCCCTTCAGTATCTTATATACCTCTATCATGTCTCCCCTCAATCTCTGTCTTTCCAAGGAGAAAAGTCCCAGTTTCTCCAACCTTTCCTCGTAACTCAGTCCTTCCATGCCAGGCAACATCCTGGTAAACCTCCTCTGCACCCTCTCCAGAGTCTCCACGCCCTTCCGGTAGTAAGGTGACCAGAACTGGACGCAGTACTCCAAACGCGGTCTAACCAACGTTCTGTACAACTGAAGCATTAGACGGCAACTCCTATACTCTATACCCCTTCCTATAAAGGCTAGCATTCCATAAGCTTTCCTCACAACCTTCTCCACTTGTGTCGCAACCTTCATAGACTTGTGAACCTGCACTCCCAGGTCCCTCTGTATTTCTATACTCGTAATCGGTCTACCTTTTATCACGTAGTTCCTCTCTGCATTATGCCTTCCAAAATGCATCACCTCGCATTTGTCAGGATTAAATTCCATCTGCCACCTATCTGCCCAATGTACCAACCTATCTATATCCTGCTGTATCACCTGACATTCCACCTCAGTATCCGCCAATCCTGCCATCTTGGTGTCATCCTCAAACTTGCTGATCACACCACGTACGCTCTCTTCCAAGTCGTTTATATATACTACAAAGAGGAGCGGTCCCAGTACTGAGCCCTGCGGCACACCACTGGTCACTGGCCTCCAGCCCGAAAAGGTCCCCTCAACAACTACCCTCTGTCTCCTATTGCCCAGCCAGTTCTCAATCCACCTAGCTAACTGTCCTTGTATCCCATGCGCCTTCGGGGAATTATAGGCCGGTTAGTTTAACGTCTGTGGTAGGTAAAATGTTAGAATCCGTCATTAAGGAGGAAATTGCGAGGCATCTTGAAGGGAATTGCTTGATAGGGCGGACGCAACACGGTTTCATTAAAGGGAAGTCGTGTCTGACAAATTTACTGGAGTTCTATGAGGATGTGTCTAGGGCAGTGGATAGAGGAGAGCCAGTGGATGTGGTCTTTCTGGATTTTCAGAAGGCGTTTGACAAGGTACCTCACAAGAGGTTATTGCAGAAGGTCAGGGGACATGGAGTTGGGGGTAGGGTGTTAGCGTGGATAGAGGATTGGTTGTCAAATAGGAGGCAGAGAGTGGGGGTCAATGGGTGCTATTCAGATTGGCGGTTGGTGACTAGTGGGGTGCCCCAGGGGTCGGTGCTGGGGCCTCAGCTATTTACCATTTATATAGATGATCTGGAGGAGGGAACCGAGTGCAGGGTGTCGAAATTTGCTGATGACACCAAGATTGGGGGAAAGGCAAATTGTGCGGAGGGTGTGGAGAGTCTGCAGAAGGATCTAGATAGGCTGGGCGAATGGGCCAGGAAATGGCAAATGGAATTTAATGTTGGCAAGTGTGAGGTGGTCCACTTTGGTAGGAAGAATGGTAGGAAGGACTATTACTTACGTGGCAAAAAACTGCAGCAGGCGACGGTGCAGAGGGACCTCGGGGTCCTTGTGCATGAGTCGCAAAAACCCAGCTTGCAGGTGCAGCAGGTGGTCAGGAAGGCAAATGGGATGCTGGCCTTCATAGCGAGGGGGATTGAATATAAAAGTAGGGAGGTCTTGCTGCAGCTGTATAGGGCATTGGTGAGGCCGCAGCTGGAGTACTGTGTGCAGTTTTGGGCGCCGCACCTGCGCAAGGATATTTTGGCCCTGGAGGGAGTGCAGAGGAGGTTTACTAGGCTGATACCGGAGTTGAGGGGATTGAGCTATGAGGAGAGGCTGAATAAACTAGGCTTGTACTCGTTAGAGTTTAGAAGAATGAGGGGAGATCTCATTGAGACGTATAAGATGATGAATGGGATGGATAGGATAGAGGTGGAGAGACTCTTCCTGCTCAAAAAAGACAGTAGGACTAGGGGGCACAGCCTCAAGATAAAGGGGAGGCGGTTTAGAACGGAGTTGAGGAGGAACTTCTTCACTCAAAGGGTGAATCTCTGGAATTCTCTGCCCGTTGAAGTGGTGGAGGCTGCCTCGCTAAATATTTTTAAGAAGCGGGTTGATGGGTTCTTGATAAGAGAGGGGATTAAGGGTTATGGGGAGAGGGCGGGAAAGTGGAACTGAGCCACAACAGATCAGCCATGATCTTATTGAATGGCGGGGCAGGCTCGAAGGGCTAGATGGCCTACTCCTGCTCCTATTTCTTATGTTCTTATGTTCTTATGTACCAGCCTACCATGAGGGACTTTGTCAAACGCCTTACTGAAATCCATGTAGATGACATCAACAGCTCTCCCATCGTCAACCGTTTTTGTCACCTCCTCAAAGAATTCTACCAGATTCGTAAGGCAAGACCTCCCTCTAACAAAGCCATGTTGCGTATTCCTAATCAGATCGCAGTGTTCCAAATGCTCATACATCCTACCCCTAAGTATTTTTTCCATTAATTTCCCTACCACTGATGTCAAACTCACCGGTCTATAATTTCCAGGGTTATCCCTACTACCTTTTTTAAAAAGCGGTACCACATTAGCTACCCTCCAGTCTTCTGGGACCTCACCTGTGTCCAAAGAAGAGACAAAGATTTGCGTCAGAGGCCCAGCAATTTCATCTTTCACCTCCCTAAGCAGCCTGGGATGAATGCCATCAGGCTCCGGAGCTTTATCCGTCCTTACGCTACCTAAAAGCCCTAGCACTTCCTCCCTCGTAATAGATATTTCCTGCCACTGATCCACAGCTCCCTCCAGGACACCGCACGACACCGAACCCCTCTCCTTCGTGAATACCGACGCAAAGTATTCATTCAGGAGCTCTCCCATTCCCTCCGACTCAATACATAACTCCCCACCTTTGTCCCTAAGAGGACCAATTTTCCCTCTAACTACTCTCTTGCTCCTAATATAGGAATAAAATGCCTTTGGATTTTCCTTAATCCTATCAGCCAAAGCCATTTCATGCCCTCTCTTCGCCCTTCTAACTCCCCTTTTTAGCTCCCTCCTACTCTCTCTATATACCTCCAGCGCACTCTCCGTACCCAGTTGTTTCGACCTAACATACGCCTCCCTCTCCTTCCTTACCAAGTCTTCGATGCCCCCTGTAATCCACGGCTCTCTAATCCTACCTTTCCCATCCTTCTGCTTAACCGGAACATGCCTTTCCTGCAACATTTTCAGTTTGCCCTTAAAAGCCTCCCACTTGCCAACCGTGGACATGCCAGCTAACAGTCCCTCCCAATCAGTGTCCTGCAGCTCCCTCCTAATCCGGCTATAGCGCGCCTTCCCCCAGTTCAGCACTCTCCCGTTCGGCCGGCACTCATCCCTTTCCATTTTTATCCTAAAGTAGACGGACTTGTGGTCACTGTTAGCCACATGTTCGCCTACCTCTACCTCAACCACCTGCCCCGGCTCATTACCCAACACTAAATCCAGTATAGCCCCTTCCCTACTCGGGCTAGTTACATACTGCTCTAGGGACCCTTCCAAAACACATTTTACAAACTCCTCACCCTCCGTACCCCCAGCTCTAGGCCCCCTTCCAATCCACTCCAGGAAGATTAAAGTCACCCACTACAACCACCCTATTCTTCCTGCACCTATCCAAAATGCCCCTGCAAATGCCTTCCTCCAATGACCTTGGGCTGTTGGGTGGCCTATAGTATACCCCTCGCATCGTAATCACTCCCTTTTTATTCCTCAACTCCACCCACAGCGACTCAATCCCTAACTCCTCCACATTGTCCTCCCTCTGCACTACTGTGATGTTTTCCTTTACTAACAGTGCCACCCCTCCACCTCTCTTCAACCCTCCTCTGTCACACCTATAACACTTATACCCAGGAACATTCAGCTGCCAGTCCTGCCCTTCCCGTAACCACGTCTCCGTTACAGCCACCACATCTAACTGCCTCACAAACATCAAGGCCCTAAGCTCATCCGTTTTTCCTGTCACACTCCTTGCATTGAAACAGACACAGTTCAACCCACCAGTGTCCCTCGGAACCTCCTTCTCCCTGATAATTTTCCTTTCACCCAACTCTCTCCCAGCCACATCCCCAGCCCCCCCCATTAGTTTAAACCATTCCTAAACACACCAGCTAACCTCCCCGCTAAGACACTTGTCCCCCTCCCATTCAAATTCTCTCCATCCCTCCTGTACAGTTGCCCTTCTCTCATAAATACCTCCCAGTGGTCTACAAAAGTAAAGCCCTCTACCCTACACCAATCCCTCAACCATGCATTCAGCTGCATGATCTCGTCATTCCTAGCCCTGCTGGTACTAGGCAGCAACCCAGAGAGTGCCACCCTGGAGGTCCTGCTCCTCAGTTTGGACCCCAACTCCCTAAATTGCCTACGGACATCTACCTTACTCCTCCTTCCTATGTCCCCCTCCCCTACGTGTATTATTACCTCTGCCTGGGTCCCCTCCCCTTTCAAAATTCCCTCTACCCTTTCCGTTACGTCCTGTACCCCTGCTCCAGGGAGGCAGACCACCATCCTGGAGTCACGCCTCTGCCCACAGAACCTCCTATCAATACCTTGGACCCTCCCATCCCCTACCACTATCACCTTGCCAGCCCCCTTCTGTCCCTCTAAGTCTTTCTGGCCCTCCTGCCTATCCTTTTGTGCCCCTGTCGATGAATCTTGGGGGGCCACCGGGGAGGCCGGGGGACCATGACTACTCTTCTTCTTCCTCTTTTTCCGCCTAACAGTCGTCCACCCATCCTGCTCTTCAGCCCTTGGGACCTCTTCCTGCTCATGGTTCCCAGCCATTATCTCCTCGTTTTTCCTGACCAGAAACGCATCCTCCAAACGCCCCTCGAGTTGCCTGACCCGTGCCCTCAAGCGCTGCAACTCTAAACATTTAGCACAGATGTGGACCTTGGGGAGACGTGACGCCACCAAGAACTCCCACATGCGGCACCTAACACAGCTTATGTTCCTCCCTATAGCCCCTGCCATGTCCCAACCTCCTGTATGTGGCAAAAGGTAGAAATCTGCAACTCCCTTCTCTAAGCCTGCTCTCGCCTAAGCCCAGCGAGCCAAAGCCCTTCTCACTCAGCTCCCACTCACTCTGTTGCGCACTCCCGACGCTGCCCGCTGTATGCCGCTACCTCCTTTTTTTATACCCCCCGCTCCCCCTTCCTGACAATCCCCTCGCCTAACCTCCGGTACACTCTCACAAACCCCGCGAACCGAAAGTACAGTCACAAAGCGATTCCAAGTAAATCAGGTACTCACCACAGCCACAGCCACCAAGTACACTGCTCCGGAGAACAATGAGAACAATCGGACAACAACTTTTATGAAATTGGGCACACAGTATGGAAGCAGACTAAAGTTACACTCAGACCTCTCCACCAAAAATCACAAAGTAACAGACACAGATTAGCAGGCAAGAGCATGCTTTTAGAATGCAAATGAGGGCGAGCAGACAAGGGAAGCTGGACAGGATGGCATCTACAGGAACTAAATTAAAAAAAACACATCCCCACCCCATCAAAATCAGCACTTCTAAAACAGTCAAACAACCCATGGAGACACCTAAAATTAGCATCGTTAAGGAAACGTCCCTGGTCCCACAAACCTCTTTTGAGATCAATGGCGCACCTATGGTTCAAACCTCAGAGGTTCTAGACCATTAATAAGCAATCAGACAAAAATGATTAACACACACTTAAAACAATTTCCCCAACACTTGGAAACATCGAGACAGGGTGGCTAAGGTCGAATACTGTAAATAAAGTATTAGCATTTGAATCTCACACTGCCCCGAAGTTCAGGTATAACTATAGCCTGCTGCCAGGGACGGGCAGAACGCTTTCGGGACAGTCCAATTGGATGTCCTGACTGTGCTTCTCCGTCGACGGAAATGAAAATAAAGCCGTGCCGTTATTGAACTTCACCCTGAGTCTGTAGTGGTTGTTTCGCCCACTCGCGCTAACAAGGGTATTCAAGGGAGTAGCTCTAGAAATAGTGTACACATTCGTGATCATTTCTGAGCATTCATAAGAACATAAGAAATAGGAGCAGGAGTAGGCCATCTAGCCCTTCGAGCCTGCCCTGCCATTCAATAAGATCATGGCTGATCTGTCGTGGCTCAGTTCCACATTCTCGTCCTCTCCCCATAACCCTTAATCCCCTCGCTTATCAAAAACCCATCAACCCCCGTCTTAAAAATATTTAGCAAGGCAGCCTCCACCACTTCAACGAGCAGAGAATTCCAGAGATTCACCACCCTTTGAGTGAAGAAGTTCCTCCTCAACTCCATTCTAAACCACCCCCCCTTTATCTTGAGGCTGTGCCCCCGAGTCCTACTGTCCTTTCTGAGCGGGAAGAGTCTCTCCACCTCTATCCTATCCATCCCGTTCATCATCTTATATGTCTCAATGAGATCTCCCCTCATTCTTCTATACTCTAATGAGTACAAGCCTAGTTTATTCAGCCTCTCCTCATAGCTCAACCCCCTCAACTCCGGCATCAGCCGAGTAAACCTCCTCTGCACTCCCTCTAAGGCCAAAATATCCTTGTGTAAGTGCGGCGACCAAAACTGCACACAGTACTCCAGCTGCGGCCTCACCAGTGCCCTATACAGCCGCAGCAAGACCTCCCTACTTTGATATTCAATCCCCCTCGCTATGAAGGCCAGCATCCCATTCGCCTTCCTGACCACCTGCTGCACCTGCAGGCTGGGTTTTTGCGACTCATGCACAAGGACCCCGAGGTCCCTCTGCACCGTCGCCTGCTGCAGTTTTTCGCCACGTAAATAATAATCCTTCCTACCATTATTCCTACCAAAGTGGACCACCTTGCACTTGCCAACATTAAATTCCATTTGCCAGTTCCTGGCCCATTCGCCCATCCTTCTGCAGACTCTCCACACCCTCCGTGCAATTTGCTGTTCCACCAATCTTGGTGTCATCAGCAAATTTCGACACCATACACTCAGTTCCCTCCTCCAGATCATCTATATAAATGGTAAATAGCTGAAGCCCCAGCACCGACCCCTGGGGCACTCCACTAGTCACCAACCGCCAATCCGAATAGCACCCATTGACCCCCACTCTCTGCCTCCTGTTTGACAACCAATCCTCTATCCACGCTAACACCCTACCCCAACTCCGCTACATCTTTAACATCCGCAACTCCCGCAGTGCTGCTACCTTTCATGGCTATTAACCAAGCGCCTCCTGGTTTCGTTCTACATGAACCCCATCATGACCTTTGAGTCCGTAAAGGCCATGGCCGTGCTAGCGTCTTTTGATGCGCATACAGCGTGCACTGCCTGCAAAGAGGAAGGGCACGTACGGAGGTATTGCCCCACCTTCAAGGCCATGATACAATTGTGCAGCCGCAGCTGGCACCACCGCCCCCTCATCCTCCACAACACTCGAACTGCCTCCCCACAAGGGAAGAAGTTGCCAATAGCAACTACAACCTCAACTGCCGGGGGTGGGGGGTAGGTGGACAGGAGTGGGTATTCAGTATTCGCATAGCTGAATGGTGCATCCAAAAGAAAAGGAGGCACTGACACATCCATTCAAAAACCTCAGACACAACAATTGCTTTACACTGCAGTGCATAGTAACATAAATTAACGTGACTCAACTAGCTCAAAAAACCGTTGACGAAACCTTCTGTGTTCATGCCCATTTGACACGTGCATTTATGAGGGAAAATTCTGCCCACAATTTCTGAATTTATTGCTGACGCCAAATTGTGCAACAATTGACAGGAGGACGTTAACAAATTTGCACAATGAACCGCTGATTTTCAAGATCAGAAGTCAGATGTATCTAAAATGATACATTTTCGTGTTAAGAACTGGCACGCGACTAATTGAGTGGCACAGTGGCTAGCATCACAGCTCCAGGAACCTGGGTTCGATTCTAGCCTCTAGTGAGTTTGCACATTGTCCCCATGTCTGTGTTGGTTTCCTTTGGGTGTACTGGTTTCCTCCCACAGTACAACGATGTGCAGGCTGGGAACATAGGCCGTGGTACATTGTCTAGTATTGTCTCAAGATGGGTAGGTTAGCTGGATTAGCCACGGGTTATGGAGGTAAGGCGGGGAGAGGTCTTTGGTAAGATGTTTGTCAGAGTATCCGTGCAGATTTAATGGGCTGAATGAGGAAGTGACGATTATGGTTGATGAGGGTAGGACAGTGGTTGTTCTCTACATAGACTTCAGTAAGGCCTTTGACAAGGTCCCTCACGGCAAACTGGTGCAGAAGGTGAAGTTGCATGGGTTCAGAGGTGAGCTGGCAAGGTGGATACAGAACTGGTTTGGACTTCGAAGACATAGGATAGCAATAAAATGGTGTGTTTCTGAATGGAGGGTTGTGACAAGTAGCATTCCTCAGTAATCAGTGCTGGGACCTTTGCTGATTCTGGTCGCCACACTACCAGGAAGATGTGGAGGCTTTCGAGAGGGTACAACAATGATTTACCAGGATATTGCCTAGCATGGAAGTCATTAGCTATGAAGGGGGGTTGGAGAATCTTGGTATGTTCTCAATGGAACAACAGTGGTTTGAGGTGTAACTTGATAGCAGTCTACAACATTATGAGGGACATGGACAGAGTGAATAGTCAGAAGTTTTTTTTTCCCCCAGGGTGGAAGTATCAATTTCTAGCAGGCATAAGTTTTAAAGGAGATGTATGAGGCAAGCTTTTACACCGAGGGTGGTGGGGACCTGGGGAGTTAGTAGAAGCAGAATGACAGTGAGTTATAAGGTTTGTCTGGACAAATGCATGAATAGAATGCATTCCATAGAGAGATGTGGTCCCCGGAAGGGTAGGGGGTTTTAGTTAGTCAAGCAGCAGGTTTGGAGGGCCGAAGAGCCTGTTCCTGTGCTGTAATTTTTGTTATTCTTTGTTTTTTTTCTGACCTCCTTCTGCTGTGCCTGGGTTCTGTGAATTAAATGGACAGTTTACGTCCAGTTTGGGCAGGGAAATATAGAAATCGTGGTGGTCTATTTAAATCATTTGCACATTTGATGGGGATTTGAGGAACGGTGATTATTGGGGAAAGGGAGTGGTGGGGAGCAATGAGGACCAGCAATACATTCCAAGGCTGGATATTATAGGATTGAGGAGGCAAAATGTTGGATGTACATAATTTTAAATGTAGTTGGACATAGTCTTCAATCTGAGCTTGCACGACCTAGTTCATATTGGATGTTGTTTCCTTGAAGCTCCAGCTCCAAGTTGTCTCCTTTATCCCCAGCATCTCCCCAGTCACGTTCCTCAGCAGATAATTCCTTAATTTTATTCTGACTGATCTGGTCAAAATGAGTGGCATGCTGTCCGATCTCATAGATTCCATCTTCCCGGGATACAGTGTCCATTTTATTGGTTGTACCTTACACACATCCAATTTCAATGGTTCCATTCTTCCCAGAATATGCACAGTTCGATCCCACTGGTGCCATCCTGTCAGGCTACACACTGACTGATCTCACTGGCTCTATCCTTCCCGGGATAAATAATGCCATAACAAAGGATAAAATATAAAGAGGAGGAAGTTCTTAGAGCCTGCTCTGCCATTCACTATGATCACGGCTGAGCAACCAGCCGTGAGTCGATCAACCACATCAATAGCCTTATCCTGCCTTTCCACCAAATAATTTAATCCCCTGCACCCCAAGCGCAATATCTAACTGCTTCTTGAAAACATATAAATGTTTTGGCCTTAACTACTACATTTGGTAGCAAATTCCATGTGCTGACCACTCCCTGCGTGAAGACTTTTCTCTTCATCTCTATCCTGAATGGTGTAACCTGTATCCTTAGACTGTGACCCCTGTTTTTATGCATCCCCATCAGTGGGAATATCATTATTGTCTTTTCCCTGCCCAGTCCTGTTAGAATTGCATAGTTTTCTTTGAGATTCTTCCTCATTCTTATGATCTCAACTCAACACAATCCCACTGACACAATCTCCAGTCATATGTCAGATCTGCCATCCCAGCAATCAATCTGGTTAACGTTCTCTACCCCCTCTATAGTATGGACATCCTTCCTCAGATAAGAAGACCAAAATTGCACACATTATTCCAGATGTGGCCTCACCAAGGCACTCTATAATTGCAGCAAGACACCCTGCCCCTGTGCTCAAATCCTCTCGCTATGAAAGTCAGCATAACATTTGCCTTTTTGACAGCCTGCAGCACTTACATGCTTACCTTCAGTAACTGGTGCACAAGGACATACAAGTCGCGCTGTATGATCTCCTTTCCTAATGGCCATTCTGCCCTTCCCATTTTGCTTTGAAACTACACATCACATTTATCCAAATTGTACTGCATCTGTCACTAATTTGCCCAATAATTTAACTTGTCCAAATGATATTGCACCCCCATCATAACTCACCCTCCCATCCAATTTTATCCATCTCAAAACACTACCTCCAATTCCAATCACTTTAATTTTAGACGCTAATCTGTTACATGGAAGTTTTTTTTCAAAAGTCTTCTGAAAGTCTAATAAACCACACTCATTGCCTCATCCTTATGAACCTTGCTAGTTACATCTTCGAAGAATTTCAGTTCATACGTGAAGCATGATATCGCTTTCATAAATTTGTGCTGATTGTGTTCGATCCAACCCCTATTTTCAAAATGTTTTGCTCTAAAAATTTTGATAGTGGGTTCTAGAATTTTCTGCAAAACTGAAATTTCCACATTAGGTTTACTAGATTATACTCTCCTGCTTTCTCTCTACCTCCCTTTTAATTCATGTGTTTACAAAACCTCACCTCCAATCTGTAGGAACTATTTCAGACCTCACTGAATCTTGCAAGATGACCAGAAATGATCAGTGATGTTCTCAGTGGCTCGGACTACTTCCTGAAGTACTCAGAGATGTAAGTTATCCAGCACTAAAAATAAAATCAATCTTCAAACACACGAGGTTCCGCAAAGACATTTTTCTAGTCATACTGATCTCCTTCAGCTCTTCCTTTTCTCTCAGCCCTGTGCTGGCCCACAATTCTGATATGTTATTTGTGTCCCCCGCTGTGAAGACGGAACCAAAGCATGTATTCAGTTGGTCAGCAAATTTCTTTGTTATCAATTAAAAATACCCCCTTTTCTGACAGTAAGGATCCTTCATTTGTTTTCAGCAGACTTTTTCTTCTCACATACATATAGAAACAATCAGTCTTTATGTTCCCCCCAAACTTACTCACATACTACCTTTACTAAGCAGTTCCTTGGCCCTTTTTGCTGAATTCGAAACTGTTCCCAATCGTGTCTTTTTTCTCGTGTGCATTTTGTATGCCTCTCCCTTGGATCTAATACTTTACAAAAATTTCCCTTGGAAGCCATGGTTTCAATATCCTTGTATAAGACAGGAATAAATAATTCTTGCAGTTCAACCATGAACCTTGACCGTTAGCAATTGCCTATACAGTGTCATCCCTTTAAGCAACATTTCCTGACTTTTCTGGCTCCATCCTCCCTGGTTATAGCTGTCCAATCTCACTGGTTCCATCATTTTGGGGATAGACTGTCTGATCTCACAGGCTCCATGCGCTCTGGGTTACAAACTGTTTGGTCTCATTGACTCCATCCTCCCTGGGATACACAAAGTGATTACATCACTAGCTCCAACCTTCCTGCATTGTACACTCTGTAAGCTTACAGCCTCCATACACACTGGCTTGCATACTAATGCCTTGTTTGGTTTTGCGTCTGGATCTGTCCCCAAAAATGAGGACATATATTTACAGTGAAACAAAATGTCAGGTTAAAATTTTAAACCAAACTGCAATGAATGGTTTGCTTTGTATTGCATTGAATATGAGCGTGCCAGAAGTTTATTTAAATAATATTTTCAAAAGAGAATTGGATAAATACAGGAAAGGGAAACAATATCATATGGTAGAAGTGAGGGAGAGATAAGAACATAAGAACATAAAAAATAGGAGGAGTAGGCCATCTAGCCCTTCGAGCCTGCCCCGCCATTCAATAAGATCATGGCTGATCTGTCGTGGCTCAGTTCCACTTTCCCGCCCTCTCCCCATAACCCTTAATCCCCTCTCTTATCAAAAACCCATCAACCCGCTTCTTAAAAATATTTAGCGAGGCAGCCTCCACCACCTCAACGGGCAGAGAATTCCAGAGATTCACCACCCTTTGAGTGAAGAAGTTCCTCCTCAACTCCGTTCTAAACCGCCTCCCCTTTATCTTGAGGCTGTGCCCCCTAGTCCTACTGTCTTTTTTGAGCGGGAAGAGTCTCTCCACCTCTATCCTATCCATCCCATTCATCATCTTATACGTCTCAATGAGATCTCCCCTCATTCTTCTAAACTCTAACGAGTACAAGCCTAGTTTATTCAGCCTCTCCTCATAGCTCAATCCCCTCAACTCCGGTATCAGCCTATTAAACCTCCTCTGCACTCCCTCCAAGGCCAAAATATCCTTGCGCAGGTGCGGCGCCCAAAACTGCACACAGTACTCCAGCTGCGGCCTCACCAATGCCCTATACAGCTGCTGCAAGACCTCCCTACTTTTATATTCAATCCCCCTCGCTATGAAGGCCAGCATCCCATTCGCCTTCCTGACCACCTGCTGCACCTGCAAGCTGGGTTTTTGCGACTCATGCACAAGGACCGATGAAGTGGGATTGCTCTCATAGAGAGCCAGCAAAGATCTGACAATCTGAATGTCCGCCTTTATTCCTGCAAATGTTCTATGATATATTTCTTTCAAATGTTACTTAACTACTACATACAATCTAAGACTGGTCTGTTTGCAATATTGAAATGTGCTAACAGTGGTCACTGTTTTCAACTTACGCGTATGCACCAAATTCCGAGAGAACTGATAGTGTTGTTGATTTTGTATTTTATAGAATACACCCTGTGTGAAGTTCAATTATATATCATAATCATAATGTGACTTTTACTTAAATAGTACAATGCTCCCAATCCTATTATCTGGTACAAAAGTTGATCTGAATGAGACACAACATTCTTTATGCTGAACTTTTTCTGATAGATTGCTGATATTCTTTGACACATCAATTAATCCTGTGTGTGGTAAATCTCCTTCTCTTCAAACTGTGGTTCAGTGGACCTTGTAGAGAAATCATGTCCTGTGTGCAGATATGGCCGTAAAACATTTTCATTTAATGTAACTATGTAACCTCATTATTATCGAAATACAAAAAAAACGACAGGTAGCAGATCACCAATCGAAAACGAACAATCACAGATGCTGGAAATCAGAATTGAAAACATGTCACAACAAATGCTCACAACATGTCAGACAGCATCTGCGGGGAGGGGGCATGAGTTCCGATGAAAGATGATCAACATTGTTGACAGAGAAAGAACGAATGCAACAATGATTTTAAGAACAATAATGACAATATTGGCCTTAAAAGGGCTATTCTGGCTGGAAATGAGCGTGCTGAATTTTTTGGTGAAATTAAAGTTAAGACCAGTTGCAGTTTGTAAAGTTGCTGTGAAGCATGATTTGGCCTGCGAACTGTGATCTGAAACGTCCTGTGTTGACCTAGTTATGTACTTTTGGGTCGACTGGGGACAGTGATTTTTATGGGGGTTACATGTAATCTGAACCAATCATAATGGTGTTAGTTCAAGTAACTTCATTGCCTGTTCAAGTCACATAATGGGTTTCCGCTTGCACAGTTTGCTGGATGCATGTGAAATAATTTGTAGATAAATGACTTGTGCAGCCTTTGTCTTCAGCAATATCTCCATGGCGATCACCATCAGAAGTGTGCCCGACAGGAACTTCTTTAAAGAAGTCTACAAAGATAAATTTTCCAAATCAGAAATGGACTTGGCCAATGTATATTTTAAACATAAAACTCGAAGCGTCTATTTTCAGTTTAATTATGATGTAATATAATTTAGATGTAATATTCACTTCGGTGTTAATGTTCAGTAAAAGAGTCAAACGTACTGAAGCTGTTTGAATTGATAATTAAAATGTTGAAAAAAGGGAGATTATTAAATGAAATTAAGGTTGGTTCTGGAACTTGTTTATCTAATTAAACTGGAATGTTTGGAGGCTGTTTAAATTAATAGCCAAGCAATAACCTGAAACACCAATTGTTCACTCTCCACAGAAGCTGCTTGACATGCTGAGGATTTCCAACGTTTTAGTTTCATTGCCAAGAACAGTGTTTGTTTATAGGGTTCCGATACGAAAGGAAATATTGAGTTCAGATAGAAAGTGGAAGAGTACAATGAAATCTGAGTTCAAAATTTTTCGAACTTGATCACCAGCTGCTTTTTTCGTGTCTTAATTTGAACTCTGTGATAACATTATAGTTTTTGAACATGACTCTGTTAGTCTCATTTTCTTGATTACCTTGCCTTAAATTTGGATAATTTCCATCATTAGTTATTTCCCCATTGGTAACAGAACATTGATTATAATCTCCGACATTGAAATTTAGTTAATGAGTATCAATCTAGTCTGCACTAGAACACACTTACCCTGAACATGTTGCAAAATTGAGCAAGTTAATGGAATTAGGTAATGTTGGAAATACTCAACTCGCAACTTCTGCAACAGTCTTCTGCTTGTTGTGTCCAGGTTTCACTTCCTGGAATTGAATTAGAAAATAGGTTACAAAAGAAGGAGCCGGCTTGTTCCTAATTTGTTAACTTTCTGTCCTGCCAAAGCATTTCATCTTGCAATTCAATCTTTCTCTTCAGTTTGTCAGTAGATTCAAATAATAGAGAAAAAGAGAAATTCCAAACATGAAACATTTGGGCAATTTGATTAATTAAAGTCTATCTGTACTGTCCCATTCACTCGTGTTCGTGTATATACAAATCAGAAACTCGATAATATCCACTGCTGTAATGAAGAATTGTTGTTTCTACGTCTATATTTCTCCCAATACTCCACAGCATCACAGTGTAGCGAGTTTGTAAATTTTCTGTGCCCTTCTTATCATTACTCTCCTCATAAGGTGGAAGTCATGATACGCAAATGTAACAATTTCTGAAAATGCATACAATTCCATTGGCTGTTAAGCCCTCATTTTATATTTCATCATTAATATTAGGGTCCCATTAGATGTTCATGTCATTTGAGTTCAAATACTACTTTAGAATCATACAAACCAATATACTCAACATCGTTTGGCATTAACTGACAGCATCACACCAGTTCCATCCTTCCTGGATTACACACTATATGATCTCACTGGCTCAATCCACCACAGGTTACATGCAGTCTGATCTCACTGGCTCCATCCACACCAGTTTACATACTGTATGATCTCACTGGCTCCATCCTCCCAGGATTACACAGTCTAGATCATTGGCTCAATTCGACCTGGGCCATACACTGTTTGATATCACAGACTCTATCCTCCTCAGGATATGCAATGTCTGGCTCCAAATTCCCTGGGTTACATACTATCTAATCTTACTGGCTCTATCCACACTGGCTTACACACTGACTACTTCAATCCTCCAGGGACCTGCTCTTGGGAAAGGAGGTTCATTGGACTTTTGGCCTTGTTCTGTCTCCAAAAATAAGAACATCCATTTATGATTAACCATGGATTGCAGGTTGAACTATTTAAACTGAACTGCAATGAGCGGTTAGGTTTTCGACTGCACTGCCATGATTCTGTTGAAAACTGGTTTAATTGTTATTTTCAAATTGTATAATAAAGGAAAGGAAATAACTGTGCCATGATGAAAGGGAGCGGGAATGGAAATATCAGCATTGCTGTCTGAGAAAGCCAGCACAGATTTGATTAGCTGAGTGGCCGCTTATTATTTCCCCCCCGGAAACATTCCAATATTGGAAATTTGGAAAATTGGAAGATATTGCCTAACTAATACTGCAAAACCATAATGGATCTGTTCGCAAAACTAAAAATTATAATAGTGCTCACAATTTTCTAGCTCCCTAAGGTACGCTGTTTTTTCTGATTCTGAGAAAATGGGTCGTGTTATGGATCCGATAGTACCCTGGGTAAAGATCATCATACAGATATCTTTCAATCGAGCAGTGCAATCGTCTTTATCCTGTTCTCTGGTACAAAGCTGAATCTGAATTGCAAGAAGTATTTTGTTTATTTTGAACTGTTTTCATATATTAGTGATATTTTCAGAAAAAAAAAGAAAATGTTATTCCTGTATGTGGTACCATCTCTTTCTCTTCAATTTGATGCTCAGAGGACCCTGTATAGAAATCATGTCCTGTGGGCAGTTATGGTTGTGTAACCTTAGGTTAGTTTTTAAGTTATCTGATTCTTATCAAAATGAAAAAAAAATCAGGAGGCAACGATTACCAGTCAAAAGCAAAAATAATGCAGATAATGGAAAACATGAAATAAGAATACAGAATATTGTAAATACTGACAGCAGGTCAGGCAGCATCTGTAAGGAGGGAACAAAATGAATTTTGATGAAAAATCATCGACCTGAAACATTAACTGTTAACTATCCAAAGAAGCTGCTTCACCTGCTCAACATTTTTTTATTGCAAAGATCAATGTTTATTTGTTGGGTTCAGGCACAATCAGAAACAGTACACTGAGATATCAGAGTTCAGAGAGAGATGCCTTTGAACTTGGATCACTATCTGTTCTCGTCTGTCTTATATTAACTCTGTGATAAAATAATAGTTTTGAACATTTCTTTATTCATCTCAGGAGCCAGATTCCTGTGCCTTGAATTTGGATAACTTCTATCATTGGTTATTTTCCAATTGGCAGGAGATCACTGATTATAGTCTCCTTGATTAATCCTTAGTTAATGTTTAGCTGTCTGGGCTGCACTAGAATGTTCGCATCAATGAACTAGTTGAAAAACTATAGAAATCTAATGGAATTAGAAAATGCTGGAAATATTCAAGTCAGCAATTTGCAACGACTGCAGCATTTTGCAATTGTGTTCTTTCTTGTTTCCACTTCCTGGATTTCAATTTAAAAAATAGGTTATGCAAATAAGGGGCATTTTTTTTCCCCAGTTTGTTCATTTTCAGTCTGATAACGTTTCTCCCACTATTATGCAATCTTTTTCTTCACAGCCTGTCACTGGATTCAAATTGGGCTGCACAGTAGCACAGCGGTTAGCACTGCTGCTTCACAGCTCTAGGGACCTGGATTTGAATCCCAGGGTCACAGTCTGTGTGGAGTTTGCACATTCTCCCTGTGTCTGCGTGGGTTTCTTCCTGGTTCTCCAGTTTCCTCCTACACTCCAAAGATGTACGGGCTAGGCTGATTGGCCATTCTAAATTCTCCCTTAGTGTCCCCTGTGATGCATAGGTTAGAGAAATTAGTGGGTAAATATGTAGGGATATGGGGATAGGCATGGGTGGGATTCTGGTTGGTGCTGATTCGATGGGCCAAATGGCCTCTTTCTGAACTGTATGATTCTGCGTAGAGACAGATAAATTTATTTGGCAATTTGGTTAATCAGAGCCCGTCTATCCTTTCCCATTCAACCACATTCTTAAATATATCAATCAGATTACTCAATAATATCCACTGCTGTAATAGTAGATTTTTGTTTCTATGTCTATTATGTATTTTTCTCAGTGCAGCTGAATTTATAGATTTTCTATAACCTTAGTATCCTGATTATATCATGGAATATAAACATTAATAAAAATATACTCTGTTTCATTTTTATTCTTTTTCTCATTTTATATTTGATCTTTAATGCTGTGATCCCATTAGATTTTCAGATATTTTCAATTCAAGATACTATTTTAATATCCTACAGAAATATACTCCCAATGTGGTTTTCACATTTCTCTAAACAGAACTAGAGGGCACAGCCTCAAAATAAGGGGTGGGGGGCACTTCAGAACAGAGTTGAGGAGGAACTTCTTCACTCGAAGGGTAGTGAATCTCTGGAATGCTCTACCCCTCTCTCCTCTGTCCTTTTTGTGTGTTGCATTGAATCCTTTGCCAAGGCCCTCAGAAGCGACCCAGGCAAAGGAGTTACAATCCCAGGCAGCAGAGTCACGCAGGTCAAAGCTTGCCTGTACAGGGATGAGGTGGAGGAACTTCTTCACTCAAAGGGTGGTGAATCTCTGGAATTCTCTACCCATTGAAGTGGTGGAGGCTGCCTCGTTGAATATACTTAAGTTACGGGTCGATAGATTTCTGATAGACAAGGGAATTAAGGGTTATGGGGGAGAAAGCGGGAAAGTGGAACTAATCCACTTCAGATCAGCCATGATCTTATTGAATGGCGGGGCAGGCTGGAATGGCTAGATGGCCTACTCCTGCTCCTATTTCTTAAGTTCTTATAGCTTTACCCGTTAGCATCACGCTCCATCCTCCCCAGGCGACACACTGCGGCGACCCCCTCCGGGTGACACACCGTCTGATCTCACTGGCTCCATGCCCCCGAACTCAGTCTCCATCCTTCCCGGGTTACGCACTGTCTGAACTCGTTGCCTCCGTTTTCTCCAGTTTACACACTGTCTGATCGCCATGTCTCCATCCTGCCCGGATTGGACACTGTCTGTTCATATTGGTACCATCCTCTTGTGTTTACAGACAGATCTCACTGCCTCCATTCCCCCCCTCCCTCCATTACACATTATCTTATCTCACTATCTCTATCTCCCTGGGATTACTCTCTCTGATTTCACTATCTCTATCTCCCTGGGATTACTCTCTCTGATCTCACTATCTCTATCGCCCTGGGATTACACTGTCTGATCTCACTATCTCTATCTCCCTGGGATTACTCTCTCTGATTTCACTATCTCTATCTCCCTGGGATTACACTGTCTGATGTCACGATCTCGATCTCCCTGGGATTACTCTCTCTGATCTCACTATCTCTATCTCCCTGGGATTACACTCTCTGATCTCACTATCTCTATCTCCCTGGGATTACACTGTCTGATCTCACAATCTCTATCTCCCTGGGATTACACTCTCTGATCTCACTATCTCTATCTCCCTGGGATTACACTCTCTGATTTCACTATCTCTATCTCCCTGGGATTACTCTCTCTGATCTCACTATCTCTATCTCCCTGGGATTACTCTCTCTGATCTCACTATCTCTATCTCCCTGGGATTACTCTCTCTGATCTCACTATCTCTATCTCCCTGGGATTACTCTCTCTGATCTCACTATCTCTATCTCCCTGGGATTACACTCTCTGATTTCACTATCTCTATCTCCCTGGGATTACTCTCTCTGATTTCACTATCTCTATCTCCCTGGGATTACTCTCTCTGATCTCACTATCTCTATCTCCCTGGGATTACTCTCTCTGATCTCACTATCTCTATCTCCCTGGGATTACTCTCTCTGATCTCACTATCTCTATCTCCCTGGGATTACACTCTCTGATCTCACTATCTCTATCTCCCTGGGATTACTCTCTCTGATTTCACTATCTCTATCTCCCTGGGATTACTCTCTCTGATTTCACTATCTCTATCTCCCTGGGATTACTCTCTCTGATCTCACTATCTCTATCTCCCTGGGATTACTCTCTCTGATTTCACTATCTCTATCTCCCTGGGATTACTCTCTCTGATCTCACTATCTCTATCTCCCTGGGATTACACTCTCTGATTTCACTATCTCTATCTCCCTGGGATTACACTCTCTGATTTCACTATCTCTATCTCCCTGGGATTACTCTCTCTGATCTCACTATCTCTATCTCCCTGGGATTACACTCTCTGATTTCACTATCTCTATCTCCCTGGGATCACTCTCTCTGATTTCACTATCTCCATCTTCACTCTCTTTGCTTTCTGGGAAAGTCGGAATTCGCCATTTTCTCCCCAGAATTGGTCCAGGAACCAGGCCGCTTCTTAAACACGATTAAAAAAGCTGAAAATCCTCCCTGCTCAGAACCGAGTATAAATATTTGCATCGCTTTCTCACCCGGACTTTCTACCGCCGAAACTTCTGGAAAGAAGCAACTCTGCGACTGCGCGTCGTTGTTTGTGAAGTCAAACTGCACGCGCTCAAAGAGCCCGGCGCATGCGCATACGGAGAACTGCTTCTTCGTCCGCCCTCCAACGCCCCCCGGTCACAGACAAAGGGCCTGCGCAGTGCGCGAGTCTTGGAGTTCCTTCCCTGCTGTCCGTCTCGCGCACAGGCGGTTACAACCCGAGCGCGCTGCTGCCTGGAGAATGAAGAGGGCGGGGCTGCAATCTACACCCTCTCCCCATTTGTTGTAGCGGCTATCAATGACCTGCTCCCAGCCAATAGGAAGGTCCTTCTCATCAGTGTGCTGTCTTGACCCCAGTGAAAGGTTCTCATCAGTGTGGATGGAGCAGACTTTAAACAAGGAAGAATTAGCAATTGGTGCTCAGCTCCTAATAACACTCACATTGGCTGAAAAATGGCTTTCAAAAGAACTGGAAGTCGGGGATACAATTCCTTTCCTTTACTGAACGCTGCTGTCCATCCTGGCAGGTTAAATCTGTTTGTCACAGTCAAGAGTTTTTTTCTTTCCTCAACCATTGAATTGCTGTCCAGATGTTTCACGGTACTTCTGGGTGACAAAACCAGATCCTTCACAGAATATTTACCTCGGATTTACCCCACACATCTTCACTTGTACATCACATTACGACTTTCAACTTGGTCCTGGCAGATTGATCAACACAGATGTCATCATCTACATTAGCATGCAGGCTTAGATATTGAAGAGCTGCCTGCCAGTCACGAGACATGTCTTCACATATAGGAACCCAGGAAAGCAGTCAACAATATATTTCACCTTCACACTACCAGCGCCAAGATGGAATTGGATATCACCCTGGTTGTCACAACAGTATCAAGGCCCCAATCTTGTTCACCCAGATGTATTTCTTGATAGAACCCTTGGCTAAAAGCATCACCTCCTCAGGCCTGTAGAGGAAACCTCCAAAATACTCCTCTGAAAACCCGTTCCTCCCTCATTGGGATCACACGCCAACACCCTCAGGACCTCTGTTTTTGCGAGCACATGTAATTGTTGGAGGTCAGCCATCTCCGTTCCATGGCACTACTGCTGGAGCTTTTCATGTGCGTTTCTGAGGCCTACCCGCCTTTAGCTATTCTTCCAAAATACCTTCAGAAGTGGGGACATTCACTAATAATTGAACAATGCACAATACCATTCGCAAACCCTCAGATACTGAAGTCGACCATGTTCAAATGTAGTAAGAAATAGACAATATCCAGTTTTGGGTTGACAAATGACAAGTAGTGTTAGCGCCACACAAGTGTCAGGCAATGACTATCTCCAAAAAGAGAAAATCTGATCACTCCTCCTTTGATATTCAATTGCATTACCATCGCTGAATTGTCCGTTACCGACACCCTGGGGTTTACTGTTGGCCTGAAACTGAACTGGATTACTCATATGCATACTATTGCTCCAACAGCAGGTCAGGTGGGAGGGGAGGTAGTATACAGTCGTATTGTCATCAGTACAATAATCCAAAGACATAGGGCCAGGCTGTTGAACTGAAGACCCGTGTTCAAACCCTATGAAACCGTTGTCAATTGTTGTGAAAACCCATCTGGTTCACTGATGTCCTTTACTCAAGTAAATCTATGATCCTTGCCTGGGCTGGCCGTTATGTAACCTCAGACTAAAAACAATATTGTTGTCTCTGAAAATGACTTCTGAAATAACCTAACAAGCCATTCAGTTCAATGGAAATGGGAGCGGAACAATAAATGTTGGCCCAGCCAACGATGCTCAAATCCCATGATTAGAAATAACCAATGGCAAAATCTCATCTCCTGACTTTTGAAAGCCAAGGAATCAGGTGTTTGATGGAGTACTCTGTTATTTCTTTTGGGATGAGTACAGCTTCAACAATGCTCAAGACACGTTATGCCGTCCAGGACATAGTAACCCATTTGATTGGCACCTCATCAAAAAAAATCCACTCCCTCCATCATCAATGCGCATTGGTAGCAGTATGTGCAATCTAACAGTTGCACTACAGAATCTTATCAAGCCTTCTGAAGTAGCAAATTCCAAACCCACAACCACTGTCATCTAGAAAGAAAAAGGCAGTTGACACATGGAAAAATCACTGCCTGGAAATTTTCCTCGAAGCCACTCAACATACTGATCGGGAAATACATTGCCATTCCTTCACTGCCATTAGAGAGGAATCCTGGAACTGTTTCCCAAACAACACAGTGTGTTTACATATGTTACATGGACTGCAGCAGTTCAAAAAGGAAGATCACCACCACCATCCCATGGAATTGGACAATAAATGCTGGCTAAGGCAACAAGCACTACATCTTATGAATTGATAATAATAAAAAAAAGTGGATGTTGCCCAGCTGCCCAAATCAAATGGATCAACATGCAACTCAACTGAACAATGTCGAACTTCACAGGGTTCCTGGCCATTCAGCACCAACCAGAATCCCACCCAGGCCTATCCCCATATCCCTACATATTTACCCTCCGGGTTACACACCACCTGATCTCACTGGCTCCTTGCCCCTGAATTACACACTCTCCGAACTCACAGTCTCTCTAACCTATGCATCGCAGGAGACACTAAGGGACAATTTAGAATGGCCAACCAACCTAGCCCGTACATCTTTGGACTGTGGGAGGAAACTGGAGAACCCTGAGGAAACCCACGCAGACACAGGGAGAAGGTGCAATCTCCACACAGACAGTGACCCAAGCCAGGATTCGAACCCAGGTCCCTGGAGCTGTGCAGCAGCAGTGCTAACCACTGTGCTACCGTGCTGCCCAATTTGAATCCAGTGACAGGCTGTGAAGAAAAAGATTGCATAATAGTGGGAGAAACGTTAACAGACTGAAAATGAACAAACTGGGAACAAAAAAAGTGCCCCTTATTCGCATAACTTATTTTCTAGTTCAGTTCCAGGAAGTGGAACCAAGAAAGAACACAATTGCAAAATGCTGCAGACGTTGCAAATTGCTGACTTGAATATTTCCAGCATTTTCTAATTCCATTAGATTTCTATACTTTTTCAACTAGTTCATTGATGCGAACATTCTAGTTCAGCCCAGGCAGCTAAACATTAACTAAGGATTAATCAAGGAGACTATAATCGGTGATCTCCTGCCAATTGGAAAATAACCAATGATGGAAGTTATCCAAATTCAAGGCACAGGAATCTGGCTCCTGAGATGAATAAAGAAATGTTCAAAACTATTATGGTAGCACAGAGTTAATATTAAGAAAGTTGAGAACAGGTAGTGATCCAAGTTCAAAGACATCTCTCTCTGAACTCAGAACTCACTACTGTTTCTGATTATGTCTGAACCCAACAAACAAACATTGATCTTTGCAATCAAAAAATGCTGAGCAGGTCAAGCAGCTTCTTTGGAGAGTGGAGTTAATGCTTCAGGTGGATGATTTTTCATCAAAGTTCATTGTGTTCCCTCTTCACAGATGCTGCCTGACTTGTTGTCAGTATTTACTATATTCTCTGTTTCTAATTCAGGTTTCCATTATCTGCATTATTTTTGCTTTTGATTGGTAATCGTTACCTCCTGGTGTCTTTTCTTTGATAAAAATCAGATTACTTTAAAACTAAACTGAGGTTACACAACCACACTTGCCCACTAGACTTGATTTCTCTATTGGGTCCTCTGAACTGCAAATTGAAGGGAAAGAGATGTAATATCACTGGTACCACATACAGGACTAATGGTTTTTTTTTCCCGAAAATATCATTAATGTATCCAAACAGTTCAGAATAAACAATACTTGCAATTCAGATTGAGCTTTACACCAGAGGACAAGGTGAAAACGATTGTACTCCACAATTGAAAGTTATCTGTATGATTATGACGTTTAGTTGATCTTTTCCCAGGGTACTACAGAATCCATAATACTTCCCATTTTCTCAGAATCAGAAGAAACAGCATAACGTAGGGAGCTAGAAAATTGTGACCACTATTACCATTTTTAGTATTTCAAACAGATCCATTATGGTTTTGCTGTATTAGTTAGGGAATATTTTCCAAATTTCGAATACTGGAATGTTTCCAAAGACAAAAAGAAAACAGCCACTCGGCTTATCAAATCTGTGCTGGCTTTCTAAGACAGCAATGCTAATATTTCCATTCCTACTCCCATTCGTCATAACACAGTTACTTCCTTTGTTATCCAATTTGAAGATAACATTTAAACCAGTTTCCAACAGAGTCATGGCAGCATAGTCCAAAATCTAACCTCTCATTGCAGTTCAGATTAAATAGTGGATGTTCTTATTTTTGGAGACAGACCAAGACCAAAAAGCCAATGAACCTCCTGTCCCAAGAACAGGTCCATGGAGGATTGAAGTAGTCAGGGTGTAAGCCAATGTGGATTGAGCCAGTAAGATTAGATAGTATGTAACCCAGGGAAATTGGAGCTAGATATTGCTTATCCTGGGGAGGATAGAGCCTTTGATTTCAAACAGTGTATGACCCAGGTAGAATTGAGCCAGTGATCTAGACTGTGTAACCCTGGGAGAATGGTGCCAGTGAGATCATACAGCGTGTAAACTGGTGTTGATGGATCTAGTGAGATCAGACTGTGTGTAATCCGGGGCGAATTGAGCCAGTAAGATCATACAGTGTGTAACCCAGGAACAATGGAGCCAGTGTGATGCTGCCGGTTACGCTGATTGACCATGCTAAATTGCCCTTTAGTGTCAGGGGGATTAGCAGGGTAAATAGCAGGGGATATGTAAGGAAATTTGTACTCAATATGTAAGCATGTTAGTACTTAGAGAATTTGTACTGAATAATTGTACCTAAACTGGATATGAAATACGGAATCACGGATAGTATTAGAGTGTCTTCCTTGAAGTAGAATTAGGATGGGTAATCAAGTATAGCTGATTTGTAACCTAATATAATCAAGTGTAGCAAATGTGATCAAAGCAGGAGACCCAGAGAAGTAGTATAGCAGTTACTTATTAGCAAATGCAACCAATAGTCCCTTGGGGGGACAATGGACACAACCCAGCTGTCCAGCTTGAGATTGACCGTAATAAAAAGGAAGTAATAAAGTGAGCATGTTTTTCTTCACATTCGGCCTAAGTCAGCTAAACCACTATTAGTGTACAAGCAGAGTCGTAAAGATAAAAGCAAGGGATGTAACCACCATGGTTTCAAGAAGAAAAGAGAGGAAACAGGGAGTGACCAATCTCAAGCAAAACAGATAAAGGGTCAGTGGGTCGTAAAAGCGAGATAAGGATCTTGAGGTATGGAGCTGAAATGTGCTTAAAAAGACTGTAAGCCGATGGCTCGTTGGAGTGTTCCGGACCTCCCGGCTTTATTCTCTTGTACTGGAAAATAAAGTCTACTGCTTGGAAGATTACAACTCAGACTCTCTGTTTCAATCGGGTTAAATAAGTTGTCGTCTTGGGGACCCACGACAGTTACAGGACAGGACCTGGGTGGGATTGTGGACTGTGCAGACTCAATGAGCAAAATCACCTCCTTCTGCGCCGTAGATTCTATGATTTTCCTCTTATCTGTAAGATAATAATATTTATGGCATTTATTAGTAAGTTTATTAGTAAGATCTGAATTTGCAAACTGGAAACAATGACTAATTTTCTATTAGTTCATGGAAATTTTTCCACAGATGGAATTCTGAGCCCACGTTAGACATTAGCTTAAAAATGAGAAAGCTGCAAAATCTGAATCAGGGAACAGAATGCTCACCGGCGAGATCCCATTTCACAATTTTCCGTGTCCCTCAGCTGTGACATACCAAGTTTCCCACCCAAAAACATCAGGAATGTTAAAGTTTTTATATGTTATTAACTGCGTTAGCTTCTGATTTATGAAGCATTCCACTGGCTTACTGTCCCCTCAGTAAATTATGGGCCAACACTGATTTACAAAATGAGACCCCAGTGACCTCAGCTCCAAGGGGTTAGGCTGAGTGCTCATTTCATCATCACCTTCCAGGTGTCCAATGATGAGTGGGCACCAAGAACGCAGGAAATGTCCCCTCTCTTAGGCGGAAGACAGTCTAAAGACATGGGAGACTGGGACAGCCAGGAGGCTGCCAATAACCAACCGACCCCTTCCTAGAGCAGTATGTAACTAGCCCGACTAGGGGAGGGGCTATACTGGATTTAGTGTTGGGTAATGAGCCAGGGCAGGTGGTTGAGGTAGAGGTAGGCGAACATGTGGCTAACAGTGACCACAAGTCCGTCTACTTTAGGATAAAAATGGAAAGGGACGAGTGCTGGCCGAACGGGAGTGTGCTGAACTGGGGAAAGGCGAGCTATAGCAGGATTAGGAGGGAGCTGCAGGACACTGATTCGGAGGGACTGTTAGCTGGCAAGTCCACGGTTGGCAAGTGGGAGGCTTTTAAGGGCAAAATGAAATGGTTGCAGGGGAGGTATGTTCCGGTTAAGCGGAAGGATGGGAAAGGTAGGATTAGAGAGCCGTGGATTACAGGGGGTATTGAAGACTTGGTCAGGAAGAAGAGGGAGGCGTATGTTAGGTCGAAACAACTGGGTACGGAGAGTGCGCTGGAGGAATATAGAGAGAGTAGGAGGGAGCTAAAAAGGGGAATTAGAAGGGCGAAGAGAGGGCATGAAATGGCTTTCGCTGGTAGGATTAAGGAAAATCCAAAGGCATTTTATTCCTATATTAGGAGCAAGAGAGTAGTTAGAGGGAAAATTGGTCCCCTTAGGGACAAAAGTGGGGAGTTATGTATTGAGTCGGAGGGAATGGGGGAGCTCCTGAATGAATACTTTGCGTCGGTATTCACGAAGGAGAGGGGTTCAGAAGCGTGCGGTCTCTTGGAGGGAGCTGAGGATCAGTTGCAGGAAATATCTGTAACGAGGGAGGAAATGCTAGGGCTTTTAGGTAGCGTAAGGACGGATAAAGCTCTGGGGCCTGATGGTATTTATCCCAGGCTGCTTAGGGAGGTGAAAGATGAAATTGCTGGGCCTCTGGCGCGAATCTTTGTCTCTTCTTTGGACACAGGTGAGGTCCCAGAAGACTGGAGGGTAGCTAATGTGGTACCGCTGTTCAAAAAAGGTAGTAGGGATAACCCTGGAAATTATAGACCGGTGAGTTTGACATCGGTGGTAGGGAAATTAATGGAAAAATTACTTAGGGGGAGGATGTATGAGCATCTGGAACATTGCGATCTGATTAGGGATACGCAACATGGCTTTGTTAGAGGGAGGTCTTGCCTTACGAATCTTGTGGAATTCTTTGAGGAGGTGACAAAAACGGTTGACAATGGGAGAGCCATTGATGTCATCTATATGGATTTCAGTAAGGCGTTTGACAAAGTCCCTCATAATAGGCTGGTAGAAAAGGTTAAGGCGCATGGGATACGAGGTCAGGTAGCTAGGTGGATTGAGAACTGGTTGGGTAACAGGAGACAGAGTGTAGTTGTAGAGGGGACCTTTTCAGGCTGGAGGCCAGTGACCAGTGGTGTGCCGCAGGGCTCAGTACTGGGACCTCTCCTCTTTGTAGTATACATAAATGACTTGGAAGAGAGCGTAGGTGGTGTGATCAGCAAGTTTGCGGATGACACCAAGATGGCAGGGTTGGCGGGTACTGAAGTGGATTGTCAGGTGATACAACAGGAGATAGATAGGTTGGTACATTGGGCAGATAGGTGGCAGATGGAATTTAATCCTGACAAATGCGAGGTGATGCATTTTGGAAGGAATAATGCAGAGAGGAGCTATGTGATAAAAGGTCGACAGATTAGGAGTATAGAAATACAGAGGGACCTGGGAGTGCAGGTTCACAAATCCATGAAGGTTGCGACACAAGTGGAGAAGGTTGTTAGGAAGGCTTATGGAATGCTAGCCTTTATAGGAAGGGGTATAGAGTATAAAAGCTGCCATCTAATGCTTCAGTTGTATAGAACATTGGTTAGACCGCATTTGGAATACTGCGTCCAGTTCTGGTCACCTTAGTACCGGAAGGACGTGGAGTCTCTGGAAAGGGTGCAGAGGAGGTTTACCAGGATGTTGCCTGGCATGGAGGGGCTGGGTTACGAGGAAAGGTTGGAGAAACTGGGACTTTTCTCCTTGGAAAGACGGAGGTTGAGGGGGGACATGATAGAGGTATATAAGATACTGAAGGGAATAGACAGAGTCAATAGTGAGAGACTGCTCCCTAGACTGGGTACAAATACGAGAGGTCATGATTTAAGGGTGAGGGGGGAGAGGTATAATTTGGATGTGAGAGGAAGGTTCTTTACGCAGAGAGTTGTCGGGGTATGGAACGCGCTACCGAGTAGGGTGGTGGAGGCAGGAATGTTGGACTTGTTTAAGGTTCAGTTAGATAGACACATGAGTGAAACGAGGACAGAGGGTTATGGTAGGGGCTATTAAATAAGGTCAGAGCCTTGGGAGACACCGGAAAAGCAGACTTGTAAGATTAACGTTTTTGTCTTTTTATTCAGCAGGTGGAGGTCCACCTCGTTGTCAAACAAGGGGCATGCACACAGTGGGTCGTGCGTGGGCTGCTCTTGGAGGTTCCGGGAGTGGTCTAGTACTTCGTGTCGGTTTGTGTACTTGATCCTGGACCGGTAGACGGGCGCCGCAACAGCTCGGTGACTAGCACTGCTAGCTGTGCAGATACATGGATTTGGGCCTGTGTCTGTGGGAGTTTGCACATTCTCCCTGTGGTTGTGTGGGTTTCCTCCGGGCGCTCCGGTTTCCTCCCACACCCCAAAGATGTGCTCTTAGGCTGATTGGTTTTACCAAATTGACAGTATTCTCCCCTGAATCTGGCTACGTTAGGGGTTCCATTCGTAGACACGCAGGGTAGAATAGGTGTAGGGTGATGCGGCGGCGCGGGCTCGTTGGGCCGAAGGGCCTGTTTCCCGTGCTGGGTTGTTCTTTGTTCTAGAAGGAAACACTGACACTATAAACACTTGGGGTGGAGGCGGGAGACTTGAGCAGACTGCCTACTGGGCACAACAGGCTCTGTGTGTCTCCGGCTGCAAGATTTCCGGAGTCATCAGCTCTGCACCAGAAATCAGCACAAAGCTGAATAAATTATTTAAATTAGTGTTTCCATTGCATTAGCAGGCCCCGAACTGGAGTAAGGAGGTGCCCCCTGGGCATTGCCAGGTTGGCAGTGTCAGCCTGACCCCTGGCACTGCCCAATGGGCATTCCGAACAGGATCAGAATCTATAGGGGTCAGGGCCTCTGGGCAAGAAGGGGAATCGCTGGCAGTGGAGGGAGATCCAGCTGCCATTCTGCACCGGGATCAGTGATAATGGCAAACAAGATTAAGTATATTGTTCTGTAAGATTCCAAAGCAGCATTTGAGTTCAAATGGACATGAAAATCTAATGAGAACCCAACATAAACAATGGAATATAAAATGAGGGTTTAATAGCCAATAGAACTGTATAAATTTTCAGGAATTTGTAACATTTGCATATCATGGCTTCCACCTTATAATGAGGGTAATGATAAGAAGGGCACAGAAAATCAATAAACCTCGCTGCACTGTGATGTTGTGAAATATTGGGAGAATGATAGACGATAGACATAGAAACATCAATTTTCATTACAGCAGTGGATATTAACGAACTTCTGATTGGCATGTACTAGAATACGAGTGAATAGGGCCATACAGATAGACTTTGAGTGACCAAATTGCCAATGTTTCATGCTCAGAATTTCTTTCAATAACTTGAATCTACTAACAAACTGTGAAGAGAAAGGTTACACTGCAAGATGAAATGCTTTAGCAGGACAGAAAGTTAACAAATTAGAAACAAGCCAGTTCCTTTTTTCATAACCTATTTTCTAACTCAATTCCAGGAATTGAAACCTGGACACAACGAACAGAAGACTGTTGCAGAAGTTACATGTTGCTGAGTTAAGTATTTTCAATATTTTCTAATTTCATTAACTTTCTCAATTTTGCAACTTGAGGGTGAGTACATTCTAGTGCAGACTAGATTGATATTTAGTTAATGAGTATCAATGTCGGAGATTATCAATGTTCTGTTACCAACGGGGAAATAACTAATGATGCAAATTATCCAAATTTAAAGCAAAGTAATCAAGAAACTGAGACTAATAGAGTTATGCCCAAAAGCTGTAATGTCATCACAGAGTTAGAGTTAAGACACCGAAAAAAACAGCTGGTGATCAAGATCAAAGACTTTTGAACTCGGAGAGTTCATTGTACTCTTCCACTTTCTATCTGAACCCAATATTTCCTTTTGTATCTGAACCCAATAAACAAATACTGTTCTTGGCAATGAAAACAAAATGCTGGAAATGCTGAGCAGGTCAAGCAGCTTCTGCAGAAAGTGAAGTTGGTGTTTCAGGCTATTGCTTGGCTATTATTTTAAACACCTCCAAGCATTCCAGTTTAAGTAGATAAACAAGAACACCCTAAATTTGCTCAGTAATCTCCCTTTTTTTCAACACTTTAGTCATCAATTCAAACAGCTTCAATACGTTTGACTGTCTTACTAAACATTAACATTTAAGTGAATATTAACTCTAATAATTAAACTGAACATAGACGCTACCAGTTTTAGGTTTATAACATACATTGGTCAAGGCCATTTCTGATATAGAAAACTTATCTTCGTAGGCTTCTCTAAAGAAGTTCCTTTAGGGCACATTTCTTATGATGGTAATCATCATGGAGATATTGCTGAAGACAAAGGCTGCACTAGTTATTTATCTACAGATTATTTCACATGCATTCAGCCAACTGTGTAAGCGGAAACCGATTACATGACTTGGACAATCAAATTACTTGAAATGACATCATTATGCTTGGTTCAAATTACATTTAACCCCCATAAAACTCCCTGTCACCAGTCTACCCCAAAATACACAACTTTCCATACGAGGTCAACACAGGACGTTTCAGATCACAGTTCCCAGGCCAAATCATACTTCACAGCAAATTTACAAACTGCAATTGGTCTTAACTTTAATTTCACCAAACATTTCAGTGAGCTCAGTCCTTGCCAGAATAGCCCTTTTAAAGCCAATACGGCCATTATTGTTGTTAAAATCATTCAGGCATTCGTTCTTTCTCTGTCAACAACCTCGATCATCTTTCATCAGAACTCATTATGCCCTTTCACCGCAGATACTGCCGAACACGTTGTGAGCATTTCCAGCCTCCTCTGTTTTCAGTTTCTAGCATCTGTGATAGTTTGTTATCGATTGTTGATATCATGATATCTTTTTTTTTGTATTTAGATAATAATCAGGTTACATAGTTACATTTAATGTAACTAAGGTATTATAGCCATACCTGCACACAGGACATGATTTCTCTACAAGGTCCACTGAACCACAGGTTGAAGAAAAGGGGATGTACCACACATGGGACTAATTGGTGGTGTCAAAAAATGTCAACAATCAGAAACGTTCAACATAAATAATGCTGTATCTCAATCAGATTAACCTTTGTACCAGGGAATAGGGTTGAGAGCATTGTACTGTTCAATGAAGAGGTCACACGGGGTTTGTTCCATAAACTACAGAATCTACAACATGATCCGTTCTGTCAGAATTTGGTGCATAGGAATAAGGTAAGACCTACAAAATAGTGACCACTGTTACCATGTTTTAATATTGTAAACAGACCAGTCTTAGATTGTATGTAGTAGTTAAGTAATATTGAAAGAAATATATCTTGGAACATTTGCAGGAATAAAGACAGCCATTCAGCTTGTCAAATCTTTGCTGAGTCTCCATGAGAGCAATCCTATTTCATCTCTCCCTCACTTCTACTATATGCAATTATTTCCCTTTCCTGTATCTTTCCAATTCTCTTTTGAAAACATTATTGAAATAAACTTCTAGCAGGCTCATATTCAATGAAATCCAAAGCTATACATTCATTGCAGTTCGGTTTAAAATCTTAATCCGTAATTTTGTTTCACCATAAATATATGTCGTCGTTTTTGAGGACAGATCCAGAACCAAAGCCAAACAACAATGCACTAATATGTAAGCCAATGTGTATGGAGGCTATAAGATTACATATTGTGCAATGCAGGGAGGTTGGGGCTATTGAAATGATCATAGTGCGTATCCCAGGGAGATTGTGCCAATGAGACCAACCAGTGTTTAACCCAGGGAGCATGGAGCCTGTGAGACCAGACAGTCTATCCCCAAAATGAAGGAACCAGTGAGATCAAATAGCGTATAACCAGGGAGGATGGAGCCAGAAAAGTCAGGAAATGTTCCTTAAAATGGTGACGTTGTATAGGCAATTGCTAACGGTCAAGGTTCATGGTTGAACTGCAAGGATTATTTATTCCTGTCTTATGCAAGAATATCAAAACCATGGCTTCCAAGGGAAATTTTATAAAATATTAGATCCAAGGGACAGGCATAAACAATGCACACTGAAAAAAATCACGATTGGGAACAGTTTCGAATTCAGCAAAAGAGGGACAGGGAACTGCTTAGTAAGGAGAAAAGAGAGTATGTGAGTAAGTTTTGGGGGAACATAAAAACTGATTGTTTCTATGTGTATGTGAAAAGAAATAGTCTGCTGAATACAAATGAAGGACACTTACTGTCAGAAAAAGGGTAATTTTTAATTAACAACAAAGAAATGTGCCGACCAACTGAACACATATGTTGGTTCCATCTTCACAGCGGGGGACACAAATAGCATATCAGAATTGTGGGCCAGCACAGGGCTTAGAGAAAGGGAATAGCTGAAGGAGATCAGTATCAGTAGAGAAGTGTTTTTGGGGAACCTCATGAGTTTGAAGATTGATTTTTTTTTAGGGAAGGATAACTTACATCCCGAGTATTTAAGGAAGCAGCCCGAGCCACTGAGATCATCACTGGTCATTTCTGGTCATCTTGCAAGATTCTACGAGGTCTGGGACAGTTCCTATGGATTGGAAGTGAGGTTATCTAAACCCATTAATTAAAAAGGTGGTAGAGAGAAAGAAGGGGAATATAATCTAGTAAACCTGATGTCGAAAATTCAGTGGTGCAGAAAATTCTAGAACCCTTATCAAAACTTTTAGAGCAAAACATTTTGAAAACAGTGGTTGGTTTGAACTCAGTCTGCATAGGTTTATGAAAGGGAAATCATGCTTCACGTATGAACTGAAATTCTTCGAAGATGTAACTAGCAGAGTTAATAAGGACGAGACAATGAATGAGACATATTAGACTTTTTTTTGGTATTTCCTATTGTATCTGAACCCAATAAACAAGTACGGTCCTTGGCAATGAAAATAAAATGCTGGAATTACTCAACAGGTCAGACAGCTTCTGTGGAGAGTGAACAGTTGGTGTTTCAGGTTATTGCTTGGCTATTAATTTAAACACCCTCCAAGCATTCCAGTTTAATGAGATAATCAAGAACAGGAGTCGACCTTAAATTTGTTCAATAATCTCCCTTTTCTCAACACTTTAGTTATCAATTCAAACAGCTTTGATATGTTTGGCTCTTTGACAGAACATTAACACTTAGGTGAATATAAGAACATAAGAACATAAGAAATAGGAGCAGGAGTAGGCCAACTAGCCCTTCGAGCCTGCCCCGCCATTCAATAAGATCATGGCTCATCTGTCTTGGCTCAGTTCCACATTCCCGCCCTCTCCCCATAACCCTTAATCCCCTCTCTTATCAAAAACCCATCAACCCGCGTCTTAAAAATATTTAGCGAGGTAGCCTCCACCACTTCAACGGGCAGAGAATTCCAGAGATTCACCACCCTTTGAGTGAAGAAGTTCCTCCTCAACTCCGTTCTAAACCGCCCCCCCTTTATCTTGAGGCTGTGCCCCCTAGTCCTACTGTCCTTTCTGAGCGGGAAGAGTCGCTCCACCTCTATCCTATCCGTCCCATTCATCACCTTATACGTCTCAATGAGATCTCCCCTCATTCTTCTAAACTCTAACGAGTACAAGCCTAATTTATTCAGCCTCTCCTCATAGCTCAACCCCCTCAACTCCGGCATCAGCCTAGTAAACCTCCTCTGCACTCCCTCCAAGGCCAAAATATCCTTGCGTAAGTACGGCGCCCAAAACTGCACACAGTACTCCAGCTGCGGCCTCACCAATGCCCTATACAGCCGCAGCAAGACCTCCCTACTTTTATATTCAATCCCCCTCGCGATGAAGGCCAGCATCCCATTCACCTTCCTGACCACCTGCTGCACCTGCAAGCTGGGTTTTTGTGACTCATGCACAAGGACCCCGAGGTCCCTCTGCACCGTCGCCTGCTGCAGTTTTTCGCCACGTAAGTAATAGTCCTTCCTACCACTATTCCTACCAAAGTGGACCACCTCGCACTTGCCAACATTAAATTCCATTTGCCATTTCCTGGCCCATTCGCCCAGCCTGTCTAGATCCTTCTGTAGACTCTCCACACCCTCCACACAATTTGCCTTTCCACCAATTTTGGTGTCATCAGCAAATTTCGACACCCTACACTCGGTTCCCTCCTCCAGATCATCTATATAAATGGTAAATAGCTGAGGCCCCAGCACCGACCCCTGGGACACTCCACTAGTCACCATCCGCCAATCCGAATAGCACCCATTTACCCCCACTCTCTGCCTCCTATTTGACAACCAGTCCTCTATCCATGCTAACACCCTACCCCCAACTCCATGCCCCCCGACCTTCTGCAATAACCTCTTGTGAGGTACCTTGTCAAACGCCTTCTGAAAATCAAGAAAGACCACATCCACCTGCTCTCCTCTATCCACCGCCCTAGACACATCCTCATAGAACTCCAGTAAATTTGTCAGACACGACTTCCCTTTAACAAAACCGTGCTGCGTCTGCTCTATCAAGCAGTTCCCCTCAAGATGCCTCGCTATTTCCTCCTTGATGACAGATTCTAACATTTTACCTACAACAGACGTTAAACTAACAGGCCTATAATTCCCCGCCTTTTGCCTGGCACCCTTCTTAAACAACATTAGCCATTTTCCAATCTTCTGGCACTTCCCCGGAATCCAGCGATGTCTGGAAAATAACCACCAAGGCATCCACTATCACCTCCGCCATTTCTTTCAGGACCCTCGGATGCATTCCATCTGGTCCTGGGGACTTGTCCACAATCAGCCCCTCCAGTCTGCCGAGCACCGCCTCTCTAGTAACAGTAATGTCATTAAGACCCTCCAGTCCTACCACCTTTCCATCGCTAACACCCGGCAAATTATTCACGTCCTCCTCCGTGAAGACCGAAACAAAAAAGTTATTCAAGACCTCAGCCATTTCCCCATCCCCTACCACTAAGTCCCCCTTCTCATCCTCTAAGGGACCAACGTTCACCCTAGCCAGCCTCTTCCTTTTTATATATTTATAAAAACTCTTGCTATCCTTTTTTATATTAAGCGCTAGCCCAGCTTCATAGTTTCTCCTACCCTTCTTTATCAACTTCTTTGTCAATCTTTGTTGACATTTAAACGTCTCCCAATCCTCTTCTCGCCCACTACTCTTAGCTACTCTAAACGCCTCCACTTTTAATTTAACACTTTCCTTCACCTCCTTCGTTATCCACGGTTTATTACCAAAGAATAATTAAACTGAAAATAGACGCTGCCAGTTTTAGGTATAAAAGATACACTGGTCAAGTCCATTTCTGATATAGAAAATTTATCTTTGTAGTCTTCTCTAAAGAAGTTCCCTTAGGGCACACTTCTTATGATGGTGATCATCATGGAAATATTGCTGAAGACAAAAGCAATTTCATTTCTGGTCATTATCCCATTATCAAATTTTTCGAGCAAAACATTTTGAAAACAAGGGTTGGATCGAACACAGCATAGATTTATGAAAGGGAAATCGTGCTTCACGTATGAACTGAAATTCTTCGAAAATGTAACTAGAAGAGTTAATAAGGATGAGACAATTAACGTGGTTTATTATACTTTCAGAAGGCTTTCGACAAAATCCCACATAAGCGTGTAAAATTAAAGTGCGTGGAATTGGAGGTAGTGTTTTTAGATGGATAAAACTGAGTGAGAGGGTGAGTTATGTTGAGGGTGCAATATCATTTGGACACGTTAAATTATTGGGCAAATTAATGAGAGATGCAGTACAATTTGGATAAATGTGAAGTGATCTAGTTTCAAAGCAAAAACGGAAAGGCAGAATGGGCATTAGGAAAGGGGATCATACAACGAAATGTGTATGTCCTTGTCCAGCAGTCACTAAAGGTAAGCATGTAAGTGCAGCAGGCAGAAAAAAACAGGCAAATGTTATGTTGACTTTCATAGTGAGAAGATTCGAGTGCAGGAGAAGGGTGTCTTGCTGCAATTATAGAATGCCTTTGTGAGGGCACATCTGGAATAATGTGTGCTTTGGTCTCCTTATCTGAGGAAGGATATCCTTACTATGGGGAGGCGGGCGGGGGGGGGGGGGGGGGGGGGCGCGGTGGTGGGTGCAGTGCGGCGGTGCAGGTAGAGAAGGTTAACCAGATTGATTGCTGGGATGGCAGGTCTGACATATGCCTAGAGATTGTGTCAGTGGGGTTATGTTGAGTTGAGTTCATAAGAATGAGGAGGAATCTCAAAGAAGACTATGAAATTCTAACAGGACTAGGCAGGGAAAAGACAAGAATGATGTTCCCACTGAGGGGAACGCATAAAACAGGAGCCACAGTCCGAGGATACAGGTTACACCATTCAGGATAGAGATGAAGAGAAAAGTCTTCACCCAGGGAGTGGTCAGCATGTGGAATTTGCGACCAAATGTAGTAGTTAAGGCCAAAACATTATATGTTTTCAAGAAGCAGTTAGATATTGCTCTTGGGGCACAGGGGGTTAAAGGATATGGGGGGGAAGGTGGGATCCGGCTGTTGAAGTGGTTGATCAGCCATAATCATAATGAATGGTGGAGCAGGCTTTAAGAGCCTCCTTCTCTTTATATTTTCTTCTTTGCTATCCCAGGAAGGATAGAGCCAGTGAGATCAGAATAGCCCAGCAGGATGGTGCCAGTGGGATCGGACTGTGCATATCCCAGGAAGAATGAAGCCACTGAAATTAGATGTGTGTAAGCAGCTGAGGTAGAACCAATGAAATGGACACTGTATCCCGGGGAAGATGGCTTCTGTGAGAGTGGACAGCATACCACTCATTTTGACCAGATCAGTCAGAATAAAATTAAGGAATTATCTGCCGAGGAACGTCTAGGGAGATGGTGGGGGTAAAGGAGATAGCTCCAGCTCCAAGCTTCGAGGGAACAACATCCAATATCAACCAGGTCATGCAACCTCAGATTAAAGACTATTTCCAGCTGCATGTAAAATTGTTTATTTTCAACATTTTGCCTCCTCAATCCTATAATGTCCATCGCTGGAATGTACTGCTGGTCCTCACTGCTCCCCATCACTCCCTTTCCCCAATAATCACTGTTACTCAAATCCCCTTCATATATGATGTAAATGATTTAAATAGACCACTACAATTTCTATATTCCCCTGCCCAAACTAGACATAAACTGTCCATCTAATTCACAGACTCCAGACACAGCAGAAGGAGGTCAGTCAAAGAACAAAAAACAAAGAAACTTACAGCACAGGAATAGGCCCTTCGGCCCTCCAAACCTGCGCCGACCACGCTGCCCAACTAACTATAACCCTCGAGCTTCCCGGGGACCATATCTCTCCATACCCATCCTATTCATGTATTCGTCCAGACAACCCTGATAACTCACTGTTGTATCTGCTCCCACTACCTCCCCATGCCCCCACCACCCTCAGGGTAAAAAGTTCCCTCGTACATCTGCTTTGTAACTCATGCCTCCTAGTATTTGATTCTTCCACCCTGGGAAAAGAAAAATCTTCTGACTATCCACTCTGTCAATGCTCCTCATAATTTTGTAGACTTCTATCAGGTTCCACCTCAACCTCCATCATTTGAGTGAGAGCATACCAAGTTTCCCCAACACTCTTCATAGCTAATGGTTTCCATACCAGAAAATATCCTGGTAAATCATTGTTGTACCCTGCCCAAAGCCTCCACATCTTCCTGGTATGTGGCGACCAGAATTCAACACTATATTCCAAGTGTGACCTAACTAAGGTTCTATAAACCTGGAACATGACTTGCCGATTTTTGAACTCCGTGCTCCGGCCAAGGAAGACAAGCATGTCGTCGTATGTCTTCTTGACTACCCTCTCCACCTGCATTACCACTTTCAGTGACCTGTGTACCTGCACCCATAGATTCCTCTGCCTATCAATACTCTTGTGTTCTGCCATTTACTGTATATTTCCTATTTGTATTAGACCTTCCAAAATGCATTACATCACAATTGTCTGGATTAAACGCCATCTGCCATCTCTCCACCCAAACGTCCAACTGATCTATATATCCTGCTGTATCCTTTGATGGTCCTCATCGCTATCAGCAAATCCACCAAAGGCTGTGCCATCTGCAAATTTACTAATCAATATACAGCAAAGGTCCTAGCATTGATTCCTGAGGAACAGCATTTGTCACACCCTCCATTCAGGAACACACCCTTCCATTGCTACCCCATGTCTTTGAAGACCGAGCCAGTTCTGTATTCACCGTGCCAGCTCACCTCTAAACCCATGCAACGTCACCTGCTGCAAAGGTCCATGAACGTCCTTATCAAAGGTCTTACTAAAGTCCATGTAGACAATTTCCACTGTCCTACGCTCATCAATTATATTCATCACTTCCTCAGTCAGCCATTTAATTCTGCACTGATGCTCTGACAAACATCTTAAAAGCCCTCTCCCCCACCCTGTCTCCATAAACCCACACACTGAGCGTGGCTAATCCAGCTGACCTATCCATCTTGAGACACTAATAGACAATTTACCATGGCTGGTGATCCCAACCTGCGCATGGTTGGGCTGTGGGAGCCCACCTAACAGCCTGGGCTGGTTCCCAAAGACCACAAGTAAATCTGAACTTGGAGAATACGCACCCCACCTCCCATGCCCCCCCGGATGGTGTGCAGTCGCACACAATCGGCACATTCAGAGAGTGGAACACTTCCCTATTAATAATCTACACCCTCTGACTGAGCGGGGACACAGGGTGAGGTGTGTGCCATCTATAACAGCCTGCACATAAAGCAAGTCAACAATAGCGCCAAAGCCTGTAGCCAGGCCTTCCAGTTGGGACTGGGCCATGTCAGACTGTCTGTAATGGCCGACTTGGCCATAAAGGGCATCCGTAACCTGACAGATACATCTGTGCGTCGGTACTTGTGATATGCCACGGATTTCCTCACTACATGTTTTGAAACAGGCGGTGGTGTAGAATTTGAGGGCTGCCTTCACCTTCAACTCCACTGGGAGCGTTTGTCCAACAGTACTTGAGGTGCCAGGTCTGGGAGGGCTGGCACGGGTGCGTTGTTGTCTCCTTACTTACCCAGAGCCTACACTGGCACATAGCTTCTGTAATGCAACCAATAATCTTGTATTCTGTAGACCATTAGTCTCTGCCTCTTACTTCCCCTGCCTCTCACCGCGTGGAAGGATTCACTGCCACGATCTCACCCTGATCCTTGCTGTCAGTTCCCTACCCTTCTGATTTGGCATTGAGCACTGCCCTGCCTTGCAGTGGCCGGACGACTCCCTCCTCCTCAGGGCATGGAAAAATGTTGAGGATGTCCCAATAATAAAGGGAGTAGGGGGCATGAGAAAGGTTAGTAGTGTTCCTTCAAATAAGGTCCGGATAAAGGCTGGTATAAAGACACTTTGACTGAATGCACGAAGCATTCGGAACAAAGAGAATGAGCTGATGGCGCAGATCAGCACAAATGTATATGATCTGATGGCCATTACGGAAATGTGGTTGCAGGGTGACAGGGACTGGGAGCTGAAAGTCCAGGGGTATCAGGTGTTTAGGAAGGATAGATGGAAGGAAAAAGGGGGTGGGGTAGCTCTGATAATTAAGGATAATATCAGGGTGGTAGTTAGGGAAGATATAGGCTCCAAAGAGCAAAACGTTGAATCGTTGTGGGTGCAGATAAGGAATAGTAAGGGGAGGAAGACGCTGGTGGGTGTGGTCTATAGGCCCCCAAACAATAACTTAGAGGTGGGGCTGGCTATAAACAAGCAAATAAATGATGCGTGCAGAAATGGAATGGCGATAATTATGGGGGATTTTAATCTGCATATTGATTGACCCAAGTCGGACACGGTGGGCTCGAGGAAGAGTTCTTGGAATGCTGTCGGGATAGTTTCCTTGAACAGTGTGTGATGGAACCTACAAGGGAGCAAGCTATCTTAGATCTGGTGTTGTGTAATGAGGCAGGTAGAATTAGGGATCTTCTTGTGAGGGATCCTCTTGGGACGAGCAGTCATTGTATGGTTGAGTTTTTGATGCAGGTGGAGGATGAGAAAGGAGGGTCCCGAACCTGTGTCCTCTGTTTGAACAGAGGGGAGTACGGTAGGATGAGAGAGGAATTGGCAAATATAGACTGGGGGCGCAGATTGGTTGGTCGGATGTCTGAGGAACAGTGGAGGATTTTTAAGGAGATCTTTTTCGGTACTCAGCAGAAATATAAAGAAGGAATGTAGGAGAAGGGATAACCAGCTGTGGTTATCGAAGGGAATAAAGGAGAGTATTAAATTAAAAGCTGATGCATTCAGAGTGGCTAAAAGTAGTGGGAGATTAGAAGATTGGGAAAAGGTTTAAAAATCAACAAAGAATGACTAAGAAGTTGATAAAGAAAGGAAGGATAGACTATGAAGCTAACCTAGCACTAATTATGAAAAAGGACAGTAAGAGTTTTTACAAATACAGAAAGAAGACGAGGCTGGCTGGAGCGAATGTTGGACCCTTAGAGGATGAGAGGGGGGATTTAGTGGTGGGAGATGAGGAAATGGCTGAGGCCTTAAATAAGTTTTTTGCCTCGGTCTTCACGGAGGAGGACATGAATAGTTTGCCGGATATTAAAGATAGAAGGATGGTAGGAGTTGAGGGCCTGAATGCGATTACTGTCACTAGAAAGGTAGTGCTTGATAGACGAATGGGACTGAAGGTGGACAAGTCCCCAGGACCGGATGGAATGCATCCCAGGGTTCTGAAGGAAATGGCAGAGGTGATAGCGGATGCCTTAGTAATTATTTACCAAAATTCACTGGATTCCGGGGAAATGCCAGAAGATTGGAAAACGGCTAATGTTACGCCACTGTTTGAAAAAGGTAGCAGACAAAAGGCAGGGAATTATAGGCCGGTTAGTTTAACGTCTGTTGTTGGAAAAAAGGAATGGTTTGATACAGCAGATGCAGCATGGATTTGTTAAGGGGAAGTTGTGTTTGTTGAATTTATTGGATTTCTATGAGGATGCGACTAGTGCGGTAAACAGAGGGGAACCGGTGGATGTGGTGTTTTTAGATTTTCAAAAGGCATTTGATAAGGTGCCTCATAAAAGGTTGCTACAGAAGGTTAGGGTGCACAGAGTTGGGGGTAAGGTGTTAGCGTGGATAGAGGATTGGTTGTCTAATAGGAAGCAGAGAGTTGGTATCGATGGGTGCTATTCTGATTGGCAGTTGGTGGCTAGTGGAGTGCTGCAGGGATTGGTGCTGGGGCCTCAGCTATTTACCATTTATATAGATGATCTGGAGGAGGGGGCTGAGTTTAGGGTGATGAAATTTGCTGATGACACGAAGATGAGTGGAAAAGCAAATTGCGTGGAGGGTGTGGAAAGTCTGCAGAGGGATCTGGATAGGCGAGCGAGTGGGTGAGGACCTGGCAGATGGAGTGCAATGTTAGCAAGTGTGAGGTTATCCACTTTGGCAGAAATAATAGTCGGAGGGATTACTATTTAAAGGGTGAAAAGCTGCAGTGTGCTTCGGTGCAAAGGGACCTGGGGGTCCTTGTGCATGAGTCGCAAAAACCCAGTCTGCAGGTGCAGCAGGTGATCAAGAAGGCGAATGGGATGCTAGCCTTTATAGCGAGGGGGCAGGGCACTGGTGAGGCTGCAGCTGGAGTACTCTGTGCAGTTTCGGTCGTTGCACTTGCGCAAGGATATTTTGGCCTTGGGGAGAGTGCAGAGGAGGTTCACTCGGCTGATACCGGAGATGAGGGGGTTGGACTATGAAGAGAGACTAAATAGACTGGGTCTGTACTCGTTGGAGTTTAGAAGGATGAGGGGGAATCTTATAGAGATGTATAAGATAATGAAAGGGATGGATAGGCTAGAAGCAGAGAGATTTTTCCTGCTTAGAAAGGACAGCAGGACTATAGGGCACAGCCTCAAGATTGGTGGGGCGGGGGGGTGGTGCGGGAGGGGGGTCAGTTTAGATTGGAGTTGAGGAGGAACTTCTTCACTCAAAGGGTGGTGAATCTCTGGAATTCTCTGCCCGTTGAAGTGGTGGAGGCTACCTCGCTGAATATATTTAAATCACGGGTAGATAGGTTTCTGATAGACAAGGGAATTAAGGGTTATGGGGAGAAAGAGGGAAAGTGGAACTGATCCACTTCAGATCAGCCATGATCTTATTGAATGGCGGGGCAGGCTCGAAGGGCTAGATGGCCTACTCCTGCTCCTATTTCTTATGCTCTTGTGTTCTTAGCCAATTAAACAATATTTCGTTTATCACTTTGCTAGAGCAAAATAATATATTCTGTTGCAAGAAATTTGGAAACGTTGACAATTTGGAAATTGTTCGGTGAAATGTCATGTTGCAGCTGCTGGCACCATCTGTTAAGTTAAACATTAACATGATATCAAAGTTTTGTGTTTATAACATATTGGCTAATCAATGTGTTGCATTAAACATTACAAAATTCTGAAATGTTTCATTGAAATGTTTCATTGTTCCGTGGGAACACTGAAGAGAGGCTGCGATTTGCGAGTGGAGAGCTTGTGGGTGAGTACAGCGACTTTTTTTCTTTTTTTAAAACTAACTTTGTATTAGTTTTTTTTTTGCTGCTTTCTTTAAGTTTTGCACCGGAAGCAGTTACTAGGGCACTCGGGTAGAGTTTTGTTTCTACCTTACTATAAATTAGACCGGAGAGGATTCCCGATACTCTACATAGGTAGAGTATCCCAGCCCTCCCCCCTCCTCTAACGTCAAAAAGAGAGAGAGAGGGGCTCTGACTGAGAGCAGGTCAGTCTGTTTTTGTTTTTGAGTGTGCTGTAGGGGCTTTGGCTCACAGGGCCAAAGAGATAAGGGTGAGGCAAGTTAAGCTATAAGTTTTTTTTTACTTTTTCCTCTGGGTTACTAAAAAGGGGCAAGTATGGGTGTGAGGCCAGTATGTTGTTGCCAGTGCAACATGTGGGAGGTCTTAGAAGCTTCTGGTCTACCAGATGTCCACACCTGTGCTCGGTGTGTGGAGCTGCAGACCCTATGGAACCAGGTTAAGGAGCTGCAAATGCAGCTCGAGGACCTTCGGCTCATAGAGAGAGTGAGGAGATAATTGACAGGAGCTATCAGCAAGTAGTCACACCAGGGCAACGGGAAGAAGGCACGTGGGTAACTATTAGGAAGGGGAAACCTCAGGTGATGGAGAGCACGCCGGTGGATGTCCCCCTTCAAAATAAGTCCTCCTGCCTGAGTACTACTGGGGGGGACAGCTCATCCGAGGGAGGCAGCAGTGGCCAGGTCTCTGGAGCTGAGCCAGTATGTCAAAAAATTAAAAAAGAGAGCAGAAAGGTAGTATTAATAGGGGACTCCACAATGAGGGGGGCGGACAGGCGTTTTTGTGGACGTAGACGTGAGTCGCGGATGGTGGTTTGTCTCCCTGGGGCTGGGATCCAGGATGTCTCTGGGCATGTCCCAGACATCCTGAAGGGGGTGGGTGAGGAACCAGAGGTTGTAGTGCATATAGGTACTACTGGCATAGGCAAGAAGAGGGAGGCAGTCGTGAAAAGGGATTATAGGGAACTGGGTAGGCAGCTGAGGAAAAGAAAAGCGAAGGTAGTAATCTCAGGATTGCTGCCTGTGCCACAGGAGAATGAGGGCAGGAATGGAATGAGGTGGAGGCTGAATGCGTGGCTGAGGGACTGGAGCAGAGGGCAGGGATTTCGGTTCCTAGATCATTGGGACCTCTTTAGGGGCAGGTGTGACCTGTACAGTAAAGACGGGTGGCACTTGAATCCCAGGGGGACTAATATCTTGGTGGGAAGACTGGCTAAGGCTACTGGGGGGACTTTAAACTAGAAAGGATGGGGGGAGGGAATTGTGATGGGGAGACTGGGACCGAGGAGGTTAGCTCCCAGCTAGGGAAGGACTGCAGGCAGTATGAGAGGGAGGTTAGACAGGGGGTGGAGAAGGGAAATGCCCAGACTGAGGGGCTGAAGTGTATCTATTTTAACGCCAGGAGTGTAGTGAATAAGATAGATGAGCTTAGGGCGTGGATTGCTGCTTGGGAATGTGATGTGGTGGCCATTACGGAGACTTGGATGTCTCAGGGACAGGACTGGGTACTCCAGGTGCCAGGATTCAGATGCTTCAGGAAGGACAGGGAGGGAGGCAAAAGAGGTGGTGGAGTGGCTCTGTTGATCAGGGACAGTGTCATGGCTGCAGAGAAGGAGGATGCCGTGGAGGGACTATCTACAGAGTCTCTGTGGGTGGAAGTTAGCAACAGCAAAGGGTCGAAAACTTTGCTGGGTGTATTCTATAGGCCGCCCAATAGTGACAGGGAAGTTGAGGTGCAGATAGGGAAACAGATTCTAGAGAGATGTAGTAATAACAGAGTTGTCGTGATGGGAGACTTCAATTTCCCAAACATCGATTGGAATATCCCAAGGGTAAGGGGTTTGGATGGGGAGGAGTTTGTTAGGTGTGTTCAGGAAGGTTTCCTGACACAGTACGTGGATAAGCCTATGAGAGGAGAGGCTGTACTTGACCTGGTACTGGCAAATGAACCAAGACAGGTGATGGATCTCTCGGTAGGAGAGCATCTTGGGAATGGTGATCATAATTCTATCTCCTTCACAATTGCATTGGAACGAGATAGGATCAGGCAGGCTAGAACAAAGAGCAAAGAACAACCCAGCACGGGACACAGGCCCCTCGGCCCAACGAGCCCGTGCCGCCGCATCTTCCTACACCTATTCTACCCTACACCTATTCTACGAGTGGAACCCCTAACTTAGCCAGATTCAGGGGAGAATACTGTCAATTTGGTAAACCAATCAGCCTAAGAGCACATCTTTGGGATGTGGGAGGAAACCGGAGCGCCCGGAGGAAACCCACACAACCACAGGGAGAATGCACAAACTCCCACAGACACAAGCCCAAATCCATGTATCTGCACAGCTAGCAGTGATAGTCACTGAGCTGTTGCGGCGCCCGTCTACCGGTCCAGGATCAAGCACACACACTGACACAAAGTACTAGGCCACTCCCGGAACCTCCAAGAGCAGCCCATGCACGACCCACCGTGTGCATGCCCCTCGTTTGACAACAAGGTGGACCTCCACCTGCGGAATAAAAAGACAAAAACGTTAACATATAAGTCTGCATTTCCGGTGTCTCCCGAGGCTCTGACCCTATTTAATACCCCCTACTATAACCCTCCATCCTCATTTCGCTCATGTGTCTATCTAAGTAAACCTTAAACGAGTCCAACGTTCCTGCCTCCACCACCCTACTCAGTAGCGCGTTCCACACCCCCACGACCCTCTGCGTGAAGAACCTTCCTCTCACATCCAAATTATACTTCTCCCCCCTCACCCTTAGATCATGACCTCTCGTAATTGTACCCAGTCTAGGGAGCAGTCTCTCACTATTGACTCTATCTATTCCCTTCAGTATCTTATATACCTCTATCATGTCTCCCCTCAATCTCCGTCTTTCCAAGGAGAAAAGTCCCAGTTTCTCCAACCTTTCCTCGTAACTCAGTCCCTCCATGCCAGGCAACATCCTGGTAAACCTCCTCTGCACCCTCTCCAGAGTCTCCACGCCCTTCCGGTAGTAAGGTGACCAGAACTGGACGCAGTACTCCAAACGCGGTCTAACCAACGTTCTGTACAACTGAAGCATTAGACGGCAGCTCCTATACTCTATACCCCTTCCTATAAAGGCTAGCATTCCATAAGCTTTCCTCACAACCTTCTCCACTTGTGTTACAACCTTCATAGACTTGTGAACCTGCACTCCCAGGTCCCTCTGTATTTCTATACTCCTAATCGGTCTACCTTTTATCACGTAGTTCCTCTCTGCATTATTCCTTCCAAAATGCATCACCTCGCATTTGTCAGGAGTAAATTCCATCTGCCACCTATCTGCCCAATGTACCAACCTATCTATATCCTGTTGTATAACCTGGCATTCCACTTCAGTATCCGCCAACCCTGCCATCTTGGTGTCATCCGCAAACTTGCTGATCACACCACTTACGCTCTCTTCCAAATCGTTTATGTATACTACAAAGAGGAGGTCCCAGTACTGAGCCCTGTGGCACACCACTGGTCACTGGCCTCCAGCCCGAAAAGGTCCCCTCAACAACTACCCTCTGTCTCCTATTGCCCAGCCAGTTCTCAATCCACCCAGCTACCTGTCCTTGTATCCCATGTGCCTTAACCTTTTCTACCAGCCTACCATGAGGGACTTTGTCAAACGCCTTACTGAAATCCATATAGATGACATCAACGGCTCTCCCATTGTCAACCGTTTTTGTCACCTCCTTAAAGAATTCTACCAGATTCGTAAGGTAAGACCTCCCTCTAACAAAGCCATGTTGCGTATCCCTAATCAGATCGCAACGCTCCAAATGCTCATACATCCTACCCCGAAGTATTTTTTCCATTAATTTCCGTACCACCGATGTCAAACTCACTGGTCTATAATTACCAGGGTTATCCCTACTACCTTTTTTAAACAGTGGTACCACATTAGCTACCCTCCAGTCTTCAGGGACCTCACCTGTGTCCAAAGAAGAGACAAAGATTCGCGCCAGAGGCCCAGCAATTTCATCTTTCACCTCCCTAAGCAGCCTGGGATAAATACCATCAGGCCCCAGAGCTTTATCCGTCCTTATGCTACCTAAAAGCCCTAGCACTTCCTCCCTCGTAATAGATATTTCCTGCCACTGATCCACAGCTCCCTCCAAGACACTGCACGACACCGAACCCCTCTCCTTCGTGAATACCGACGCAAAGTATTCATTCAGGAGCTCCCCCATTCCCTCCGACTCAATACATAACTCCCCACATTTGTCCCTAAGAGAACCAATTTTCCCTCTAACTACTCTCTTGCTCCTAATATAGGAATAAAATGCCTTTGGATTTTCCTTAATCCTATCAGCAAAAGCCATTTCATGCCCTCTCTTCGCCCTTCTAACTCCCCTTTTTAGCTCCCTCCTACTCTCTCTATATTCCTCCAGCGCACTCTCCGTACCCAGTTGTTTCGACCTAACATACCTATCCCTCTTCTTCCTCACCAAGTCTTCGATACCCCCTGTAATCCACGGGTCTCTAATCCTACCTTTCCCATCCTTCCGCTTAACCGGAACATGCCTCTCCTGCAACATTTTCAGTTTGCCCTTAAAAGCTTCCCACTTGCCGACCATGGACTTGCCAGCTAACAATCCCTCCCAATCAGTGTCCTTCAGCTCCCTCCTAATCCGACTGTAGTGCGCCTTCCCCCAGTTCAGCACCCTCCCGTTCAGCCGGCACTCATCCCTTTCCATTTTTATCCGAAAGTAGACGGACTTGTGGTCACTGTTAGCCACATGTTCGCCTACCTCAACCTCAACCACCTGCCCCGGCTCATTACCCAACACTAAATCCAGTATAGCCCCTTCCCTAGTCGGGTTAGTTACATACTGCTCTAGGAACCCTTCCAAAACACATTTTACAAACTCCTCTCCCTCCGTACCCCCAGCTCTAGGCCCCTTCCAATCCACTCCAGGAAGATTAAAGTCACCCACTACAACCACCCTATTCTTCCTGCACCTATCCAAAATGCCCCTGCAAATGCCTTCCTCCACTGACCTCGGGCTGTTGGGTGGCCTATAGCATACCCCTAGCATCGTAATCTCTCCCTTTTTATTTCTCAACTCCACCCACAGCGACTCAATCCCTAACTCCTCCATATTGTCCTCCCTCTGCACTACTGTGATGTTCTCCTTTACTAACAGTGCTACCCCTCCACCTCTCTTTAACCCTCCTCTGTCACACCTATAACACTTATACTAGGAAGGTGTTTGTCTGGAGTAAGGGGAAATACGAAGGAGTCAAGAAGTTACTTGGACAAATAAACTGGAAGGAGGCGTTCTTAGGGAAAAGTACCGAAGGAAGGTGGCGGATATTCAAGGAATGTTTGTCTGGAGCTCTGCATGACAACGTTCCGATGAGACAAGGGGGTTTTGGTAGGTCGCGGGAACCGTGGTGCACGAAGGCTGTGGTGAACCTAGTCAGGAGGAAAAGGAAGGTGTACAAAAGGTTCAGGGAGCTAGGAGATGTTAAGGATCTAGAGGAGTATAAGGATTGTAGAAAGGAGCTTAAAAGGGAAATTAGGACAGCCAGAAGGGGTCATGAGAAGACCTTGGCGGGTAAGATTAAGGAGAATCCCAAGGCCTTCTATAAATATGTGAAAAGTAAAAGGATGAGAAGAGAAGGGATAGGACCTATAAAAGGTGAAGGGGGAAAGGTCTGTGTGGAACCAGAAGAAATGGCAGAGGTGCTTAACGAGTACTTTGCCTCAGTATTCACAGTGGAAACTGATCTGGGAGATTTTGCTACAGATTTGCAGCAGATGGAAAAGATTGAGTATGTGGATATTAAGGAGGAGGATGTGTTAGAACTTTTGAATTCTCTCAAGATAGATAAGTCGCCAGGACCAGATGGGATGTACCCCAGGATACTGTGGGAGGTGAGGGAAGTGATTGCAGAGCCCCTGGCGATGATCTTTGCGTCGTCAATGGAGACGGGAGAGGTTCCGGAAGATTGGAGGATTGCGGATGTGGTTTCTATTTTCAAGAAAGGGAACAGAGATAGCCCGGGAAATTACCGACCGGTGAGTCTGACCTCAGTGGTTGGTAAGCTGATGGAGAGGCTTCTGAGGGACAAGATTTACGAGCATTTGGAGAGGTTTGACATGATCAGAAATAGTCAGCATGGTTTTGTCAAGGGCAGGTCGTGCCTTACGAGCCTAGTTGAGTTCTTTGAAAATGTGACTGAACACATTGACGAAGGAAGTGCAGTGGACGTGGTGTACATGGACTTCAGCAAGGCGTTTGATAAGGTCCCCCATGCAAGACTTCCTGAGAAGGTGAGAGGGCATGGGATCCAAGGGGCTTTGGCCTTGTGGATCCAGAACTGGCTTGCCTGCAGAAGGCAGAGAGTGGTTGTGGATGGGTCTTTTTCTGCATGGAGGTCAGTCACCAGTGGAGTGCCCGAGGGATCTGTTCTAGGACCCTTGCTGTTTGTCATTTTCATAAATGACCTAGATGAGGAAGTGGAGGGATGGGTTAGTAAGTTCGCTGATGACACGAAGATCGGTGGTGTTGTGGATGGTCTGGAAGGATGTCAGAAGTTGCAGCAGGACATAAATAGGATGCAGGACTGGGCGGAGAAGTGGCAGATGGACTTCAACGCGGATAAATGTGTAGTCGTCCATTTTGGCAGAACCAATGGGATGAACGAGTACACTATCAAGGGCAGGAGTCTTAGTAGTGTTGAAGAGCAGAAGGATCTTGGGGTCCGGGTCCACAGGACTCTTAAATCGGCCTCGCAGGTGGAGGATGTGGTCAAGAAGGCGTATGGTGTACTGGCCTTCATTAATCAAGGGATTGAGTTTAGGAATCGGGAGGTAATGCTGCAACTTTATAAGACCCTTGTCAGGCCTCACTTGGAGTACTGTGCGCAGTCCTGGTCGCCTCACTATAGGAAGGACGTAGGAGCTATTGAAAGGGTACTGAAGAGATTTACAAGGATGTTGCCTGGACTGGGAGGCATGCCTTATGAAGTTAGGTTGAGTGAGCTGGGACTCTTTTCCCTGGAGAGACGAAGGTTGAGAGGCGACCTGATAGAAGTTTATAAAATGTTGAGAGGAATAGATAGGGTGGATTCTCAGAGGCTATTTCCCCGGGTTGAAATGGTCGCTACGAGAGGACACAGATTTAAGGTGCGTGGAGGAAAGTACAGAAGTGATGTTCGGGGTAAGTTTTTCACTCAGAGGGTGGTGAGTGAATGGAATCGGCTGCCGTCAGTGGTGGTGGAGGCGAACTCGCTGGGGTCTTTTAAAAGACTTCTGGATGAGTATATGGGATTTAATGGGATTGGGGGTTATAGATAGGTCTATGGATTGGTAGGTGTTGATGTGATCGGCGCAACTCGTGGGCCGAAGGGCCTGTTTGTGCTGTAGTGTTCTATGTTCTATGAAATATCAGAATATATATTTAAAATATGAAATTCTGCAGAAGTCTCACTGAGACATCAAAACCATGCTTAATTGGAGAGAATAACTGAACAACATTCAATGGGCTGAATGGCCTTCTATGATTGTGCACTGTAATGATTCAATGATTAAAGTGAATTCCACAGATTCGTAACATTTGAGAGAAGTATTTTCTTCTCATCTGTTTTAAATCAGCTACCTTCCATCCTAAAGTTATGACCTCTCATTCTAAATTGCCCCAAAAGAGGAAATGTCCATTTTTCGCTTATTTTGTCAAAACTTTTTCTTATCTTACTTGCAAAAGGTAAATTCGTCATAGTCCCAGCTAAATATAAGTTGTGACTGATGGTGATTTAACCCAATGATCACCAACCGTCAGGAATATTTGAGAAGGTGGGACTTAATGAATAATTTTAGTCAGTACGGGAATTAAATCTACGTTTTTGGTATCACTTTTTAAAATCGCTATCCAGCAGTCCAGCCAACTGAGATAAGTCAAATGGCTTATTCAGTAAGACATCTGATTATCCTGTAATCGTACTATAATCAGAATATTGCAGTTTCCATTTCTGTGGCGATAATTTTACAGACAAATCAGGTCCAAATTAATTAAACCAAATATTCTTTATCATATTGTATACTTCATCTCCACTCATGATTCTCAATTCTAAAGAGTATCAGCCTAAACTTCTCAACTTATCTTCGTAAAAGAACTCCTTGTCTCTGGAATCAATGCAGTGAATTGCCTCTGAACTGACTCTAATGTCTCTGCATCCTTCTTCAAATAAGAGAAACAAAACTTTGCATAGTATTCTGACTTGGTCTCACCAATGCCCCATGCAGTAGCAGCAACACTTTGTTATTTTTATACTCAATTCTTTCAGCTATAAATGCCAAAGTTCCATTTGCTGTCCTTATTATCTTCTATACCAGCATACTAGTTGCCCGCAAATTGCGCACAACGATACCCAGATCCCACTGCATTTCAACTGAGAAAGAGAAATGCTACCTTTCTACTTTTCTGGTCAAAATAGATAAGCTTACACATATCCACGTAAAACTCTATCTGCCACATTTTGGCACACTCACCTAGCCTAGTTACATCCATCTTTTAAGTTTCATATTCCCTCACTGCAAATTAGTATCCCATCTACTTTTGTGTCATCTGCAGACTTGGCTATAATACCTTCTATCCCTGTATCTAAGACATTATATATATTGCAAATAGTTTAGGTTCACTGTTTGGGAGCTCACGATATTAATCATGGGAACATGACAACATATTTTCCCATCTAAACAAATTGGTAAGGCCGATATCATGAAAGTTATTTTACCTTGACAAGAATCAGCTGAAGTAACAAACAAACTTTAATTAGTGGGATCGTCCCACAGGTAATTGATAATGTCGAGTGGTCAGGGAACAATGACGGGTCGTACGAGGGCTGCTGTTAGTTGTTTCGAGAATAGTCTAGTATTTCACGTCGTTAGTGTACGCTTAACCTGAACCAGATGATGGGCAACGCGACAGATCAGTGACTATCACTGCTGTGCAGATACATGGATTTGGGCCAGTGTCTGCAGGAGTTTGCACATTCTCCTCGTGCTTGCGTCAGTTTTCTCCTGGTGCTCCGGTTTCCTCTCACACCCCAAAGATGTGCTGTTAGGCTGATTGGTGTAACAAATTGTCCCTAAATTAGTCTTCCCTCAATCTGGAATGCCATAAGCATAGACAAGGGTCATGGGTGGAGAGGGGACTCAATGTTAAAATGGCGGTGCGGGCTCGTTGGGCCGAAGGGCCTGTTTCCCGTGCTTTTTTCTTTGACTGTCATCAAAACTTGACCATCACTCTTGAGGAACCAGTTTGAACCTCGTCATGCCCACCTACCCAATCACAGACCCATAACCGTTAAGACAATAATCTTCCAATCTAATATGACCTTCCCCAAAACTATGGACTTCGGAAAACTAAAAGCAATGCATCAATCATTTCACCAGCAACTTCATTTAAGACTTAAGAATGATGCTTCTCAGGAGGAAACATATGCCAGCCCGTAGCTGCAACATTTTTTTCTTAAGTAGCACCTTCCTGATGCAATTTTGCTGATTTCCTCCCTGCCTTCCATTCCTAGTTCATGACTGCTTCTGATATGCTACTTATGTCCTCTATAATGATTCATGTTGCAAAATGAATTTCAACTTAATTCAGTTTAAGGGAAACTGCTGATGAGAATTTGAAGCCAGGTAGCTGGGTTGGAGTAGACATCCACTTTCTGGATGCAATTACCTTACTGATGTCATGGAGGGAGTTGGCAATATTGATTAGGACTGGAAGCAAAAGAAAGTGGCCAGGAACCCTGTGAAGATCGACATTGTTCAATTGAGTTGCATGTTGATCCATTTGATTTGGGCAGCTGGGCACCATCCACTTTTTTTTATTATTATTAATTCATAAGATGTAGTGCTTGCTGCCTTAGCCAGCATTTATTGTCCAATTCCATGAGATGGCGGTGGTGATCTTCCTTTTTGAACTGCTGCAGTCCATGTAATATATGTAAACACACTGTGTTGTTTGGGAAACAGTTCCAGGATTCCTCTCTAATGGCAGTGAAGGAATGGCAATGTATTTCCTGATCAGTATGTTGAGTGACTTTGAGGAAAATTTCCAGGCGTAACCCGGGAAGGATGGAGACTGTGAGTTCGGAGAGTGTGTAATTCGGGGGCATGGAGCCAGTGAGATCAGATGGTGTGTAACCCGGAGGGGATGGCCGCAGTGTGTAGCCTGGGGAGGATGGAACGTGATGCTAACAGGTAAAGCCATAAGAACATAAGAAATAGGAGCAGGAGTAGGCCATCTCGCCCTTCGAGCCTGCCCCGCCATTCATTAAGATCATGGCTGATCTGAAGTGGATCAGTTCCACTTTCCCGCATTCTCCCCAAAACCCTTAATCCCCTTGTCTATCAGAAATCTATCTACCCGTGACTTAAATATATTCAACGAAGTAGCCTCCACCACTTCAATGGGTAGAGAATTCCAGAGATTCACTGCCCTTTGAATGAAGAAGTTCCTCCTCGGCTCTATTCTAAACTGACCCCCCTCTTATTTTGAGGCTGTGCCCTCTAGTTCTGTTTAAGAACATAAGAAATAGGAGCAGGAGTAGGCCATCTAGCCCTTCAAGCCTGCCCCGCCATTCAACAAGATCATGGCTGATCTGAATTGGCTCAGTTCCACTTTCCCGCTTTCTCCCCATAACCCTTAATTCCCTTGTCTGCCAAAAACCTATCTACCCGTGTTTTAAATATACTTAGTGAGGTAGCCTCAACCACTTCAACGGGCAGAGAATTCCAGAGATTCACCACCCTTTGAGTGAAGAAGTTCCTCCTCAACTCCATTCTAAACTGCGCCCCCCCCCCCCCCCCCACCTTATCTTCAGGCTGTGCCCTCTAGTCCTGCTGTCCTTTCTGAGCGGGAAGAATCTCTCTACTTCTACCCTATCCATCCCTTTCATTATCTTATACATCTCTATAAGATCCCCCCCTCATCGTTCTTAACTCCAACGAGTACAGACCCAATCTATTTAGTCTCCCTTCATAGTCTAACCCCCTCATCTCCAGTATCAGCATAGTGAACCTCCTCTGCACTCCCTCCAAGGCCAAAATATCCTTGCGCAAGTACGGCGACCAAAACTTCACACAGTACTCCAGCTGCAGCCTCACCAATGCCCTGTACAGTTGCAGCAAGACCTCCCTACTTTTATATTCTATCCCCCTCGTTATAAAAGCCAGCATCCCATTCGCCTTCTTGATCACCTGCTGCACCTGCAGACTGGGTTTTAGCGACTCATGCACAAGGATCCCCAGGTCCCTCTGCACCGTAGCATGCTGCAGCTTTTCACCCTTTAAATAGTAATCCCTCCGACTATTATTTCTGCCAAAGTGGATAACCTCACACTTGCTAATATGATATTCCATCTGCCAGGTCCTCGCCCACTCGCTCAGCCTATCCAGATCCCTCTGCAGACTTTCCACACCCTCCGCACAATTTGCTTTTCCACTCATCTTCATGTCATCAGCAAATTTCGTCACTCTACACTCAGTCCTCTCCTCCAGATCGTTTATATAAATAGTAAATAGCTGAGGCCCCAGCACCAATCCCTGCGGCACTCCACTAGTTACCTACCGCCAATCAGAATAGCACCCATTGATACCAACTCTCTGCCTCCTATTAGACAACCAATCCTCTATCCATACTAACACCTTACCCCCAACTCCATTCCCCCTAACCTTCTGAAGCAACCTTTTGTGCGGCACCTTATCAAACGCCTTTTGAAAATCGAGAAACGCCACATTCACCGGTTCCCCTCTGTCTACCGCCCTCGTCACATCCTCATAGAATTCCAATAAATTCGTCAAACACGACTTCTCCTTAACGAATCCATGCTGCATCTGCTCTATCAAACAATTCTTTTCTAGGTGCCTCGCTATTTCTTCTTTGATGATGGATTCAAGCATTTTTCCAACAACAGACGTTAAACTAACTGGCCTATAATTCCCTGCCTTTTGCCTGCTACCTTTTTTAAACAGCGGCGTAACGTTAGCCGTTTTCCAATCTTCCAGCACTTCCCCGGAATCCAGCGAAGTTTGGTAAATAATCACTAAGGCATCTACTACCACCTCTGCCATTTCCTTCAGAACCCTGGGATGCAGGGTTCTGGGGATTTGTCCACCATCAGTCCCGCTAGTCGATCAAGCACTACCTCTCTAGTGACAGTAATCGCATTCAGGCCCTCAACTCCTACCATCCTTCTATCTTTAATATCCGGCAAACTATTCGCGTCCTCCTCCATGAAGACCAAGGCAAAAAACTTATTTAAAGCCTCAGCAATTTCCTCATCTCCCACCACTAAATCCCCCCCTCTCATCCTCTAAGGGTCCAACATTCACGCTAGCCAGCCTCCTCCTCTTTATATATTTGTAAAAATTCTTACTGTCCTTTTTTATATTTAGTGCTAGTTTAGCTTCATAGTCTATCCTTCCTTTATCAACTTCTTATTCATTCTTTGTTGATTTTTAAACCTCTCCCAATCTTCTACTCGTCCACTACTTTTAGCCACTCTAAAAGTATCAGCTTTTAATTTAATACTCTCCTTTATTTCCTTCAATAACCACGGCTGATTATCCCTTCTCCTACATTCCTTCTTTACCATAGGAATATATTTCTGCTGAGCACCAAAAAAGATCTCCTTAAAGTTCAATATTCCTGCAATTAGAGAAATATAAAAACCATATTGGGAGTATATTTCTGTAGGATATTAAAATAGCATCTTGAATTGAAAATACCTGAAAATCTAATGGGATCCCAGCGTTAATGATGAAATCTGAAATGAAAAAAAAAGAAACAGAATGTAATGTTACTAATGTTTATATTCCATGTTATAATCAGGATACTAAGGTTATAGAAAATCTATAAATTCAACTGCACTGAGAAAAATACGTAATAGACATAGAAACAAAAATCTACTATTACAGCAGTGGATATTATCGAGTAATCTGATTGATATGTTTAAGAATGTGGTTGAATGGGAAAGGTTAGACGGGCTCTGATTAACCAAATTGCCAAATAAATTTATTTATCTCTACACAGAATCATGCAGTGTAGAAAGAAGCCATTCGGCCCATCGAATCAGCACCAACCAGAATCCCACCCATGCCTATCCCCATATCCTCACATATTTACCCACTAATCTCGCTAACCTATGCATCACAGGGCACACTAAGGGACAATTTAGAATGGCCAACCAACCTAGCCCATACATCTCTGGACTGTGGGAGGAAACTGGAGAACCCTGAGGAAACCCACGCAGACACAGGGAGAAGGTGCAATCTCCACACAGACAGTGACCCAAGCCAGGATTCGAACCCAGGTCCCTGGAGCTTTGCAGCAGCAGTGCTAACCACTGTGCTACCGTGCTGCCCAATTTGAATCCAGTGACAGGCTGTGAAGAAAAAGATTGCATAATAGTGGGAGAAACGTTAACAGACTGAAAATGAACAAACTGGGAACAAAAAAAATGCCCCTTATTCGCATAACTTATTTTCTAGTTCAGTTCCAGGAAGTGGAACCAAGAAAGAACACAATTGCAAAATGCTGCAGACGTTGCAAATTGCTGACTTGAATATTTCCAGCATTTTCTAATTCCATTAGATTTCTATACTTTTTCAACTAGTTCATTGATGCAAACATTCTAGTTCAGCCCAGGCAGCTAAACATTAACTAAGGATTAATCAAGGAGACTATAATCAGTGATCTCCTGCCAATTGGAAAATAACCAATGATGGAAGTTATCCAAATTCAAGGCACAGGAATCTGGCTCCTGAGATGAATAAACAAATGTTCAAAACTATTATGTTAGCACGGAGTTAATATTAAGAAAGTTGAGAACAGGTAGTGATCCAAGTTCAAAGACATCTCTCTCTGAACTCAGAACTCACTACTGTTTCTGATTATGTCTGAACCCAACAAACAAACATTGATCTTTGCAATAAAAAAGTGCTGAGCAGGTCAAGCAGCTTCTTTGGAGAGTGGAGTTAATGCTTCAGGTGGATGATTTTTCATCAAAATTCATTGTGTTCTTTCCTTACAGATGCTGCCTGACCTGTTGTCAATATTTACAATATTCTCTGTTTCTATTTCATGTTTCCATTATCTGCATTATTTTTGCTTTTGATTGGTAATCGTTGCCTCCTGGTGTCTGTTTTTTTTTTATTTTGATAAAAATCAGATTACTTTAAAACTAAGCTGAGGTTACACAACCACACTTGCCCACTAGACTTGATTTCTCTACTGGGTCCTCTGAACTGCAAATTCAAGGGAAAGAGATGTAATATCTCTGGTACCACATACAGGACTAATGTGTTTTTTTTCTGAAAATATCATTAATATATCAAAACAGTTCAGAATAAACAACACTTCTTGCAATTCAGATCGAGCTTTACACCAGAGAAGAAGGTGAAAACGATTGTACTCCACAATTGAAAATTATCTGTATGATTATGACGTTTAGTTGATCTTTTCCCAGGGTAGTACAGAATCCATAATACTACCCATTTTCTCAGACTCAGAAGAAACAGCGTAACGTAGGGAGCTAGAAAATTGTGACCACTATTACCATTTTTCATATTTCAAACAGATCCATTATGGTTTTGCTGTATTACTTAGGGAATATTTTCCAATTTTCCAAATTTCAAATACTGGAATGTTTCCAAAGAGAAAAAAAAAGCCACTCGGCTTATCAAATCTGTGCTGGCTTTCTAAGACAGCAATGTTAATATTTCCATTCCTACTCCCATTCGTCATAACACAGTTACTTCCTTTTCTTTATTATCCAATTTGAATATAACAATTAAACCAGTTTCCAACAGAATCACAGCACTGTAGTCCAAAATCTAACCAAATTAAATAGTTCAACCTGCAATACATGGTTAATCATAAATGGATGTTCTTATTTTTGGAGCCAGACCAAGACCAAAAAACCAATGAACCTCCTTTCCCAAGGGCAGGTCCATGGAGGATTGAAGTCGTCAGGGTGGAAGCCAATGTGGATTGAGCCAGTAAGATTAGATAGTATGTAACCCAGGGAAATTGGAGCTAGATATTGCTTATCCTGGGGAGGATAGAGCCTGTGATATCAAACAGTGTATGACCCAGGTAGAATTGAGCCAGTGATCTAGACTGTGTAGCCCTGGGAGAATGGTGCCAGTGAGATCATACAGCATGTAAACTGGTGCTGATGGATCCAGTGAGATCAGACTGTGTGTAACCCGGGGTGGATTGAGCCGGTGAGATCATATAGTGTGTAACCCAGGAACAATGGAGCCAGTGTGATGCTGCTCGTTAATGCCAAACGATATTGAGTATATTGTTCTGTGTGATTCCAAAGTAGCATTTGAGTTCAAATGACATGAAAATCTAATAAGAACTCAATATTAATGATGAAATATAAAATGAGGGTTTAATAGCCAATAGAACTGTATAAATTTTCAGGAATTGTAACATTTGCATATCATTGACTTCCACCTTATGAGGAGGGTAATGATAAGAAGGGCACAGAAAATCTACAAACTGGATGCACTGTGATGTTGTGAAGTATTGGGAGAATGATAGAGGATAGACATAGAAACATCAATTTTCGTGGATATTGAGTTTCTGATTGGCCTGTACTAGAATACGAGTGAATAGGGCCATACAGATAGACTTTGAGCGACCAAATTGTCAATGTTTCATGCTCAGAAAATAAAATGCTGGAATTACTCAACAGGTCAGACAGCTTCTGTGGAGAGTGAACAGTTGGTGTTTCAGGTTATTGCTTGGCTATTAATTTAAACACGCTCCAAGCATTCCAGTTTAATGAGATAATCAAGAACAGGAGTCGACCTTAAATTTGTTCAATAATCTCCCTTTTCTCAACACTTTAGTTATCAATTCAAACAGCTTTGATATGTTTGGCTCTTTGACAGAACATTAACACTTAGGTGAATATTAACTCTAATAATTAAACTGAAAATAGACGCTGCCAGTTTTAGGTATAAAAGATACACTGGTCAAGTCCATTTCTGATATAGAAAATTTATCTTTGTAGTCTTCTCTAAAGAAGTTCCCTTAGGGCACACTTCTTATGATGGTGATCATCATGGAAATATTGCTGAAGACAAAAGCAATTTCATTTCTGGTCATTATCCCAGTATCAAATTTTTCGAGCAAAACATTTTGAAAACAAGGGTTGGATCGAACACAGCATAGATTTATGAAAGGGAAATCATGCTTCATGTATGAACTGAAATTCTTTGAAAATGTAACTAGAAGAGTTAATAAGGATGAGACAATTAATGTGGTTTATTATACTTTCAGAAGGCTTTCAACAAAATCCCACATAAGCGTGTAAAATTAAAATGCTTGGAATTGGAGGTAGTGTTTTTAGATGGATAAAACTGAGTGAGAGGGTGAGTTATGTTGGGGGTGCAATATCATTTGGACACGTTAAGTTATTGGGCAAATTAATGAGAGATGCAGTACAATTTGGATAAATGTGAAGTGATCTAGTTTCAAAGCAAAAACGGAAAGGCAGAATGGGCATTAGGAAAGGGGATCATACAACGAAATGTGTATGTCCTTGTCCAGCAGTCACTAAAGGTAAGCATGTAAGTGTAGCAGGCAGAAAAAAACAGGCAAATGTTATGTTGACTTTCATAGTGAGAAGATTTGAGTGCAGGAGAAGGGTGACTTGCTGCAATTATAGAATGCCTTTGTGAGGGCACATCTGGAATAATGTGTGCTTTGGTCTCCTTATCTGAGGAAGGATATCCTTACTATGGGGAGGCGGGGCGGGGGGGGGTGGTGGTGGTGCACGTAGAGAAGGTTAACCAGATTGATTGCTGGGATGGCAGGTCTGACATATGCCTAGAGATTGTGTCAGTGGGGTTATGTTGAGTTGAGTTCATAAGAATGAGGAGGAATCGCAAAGAAGACTATGAAATTCTAACAGGACTAGGCAGGGAAAAGACAAGAATGATGTTCCCACTGAGGGGAACGCATAAAACAGGGGCCACAGTCTGAAGATACAGGTTACACCATTCAGGATAGAGATGTTGAGAAAAGTCTTCACCCAGGGAGTGGTCAGCATGTGGAATTTGCTACCAAATGTAGTAGTTAAGGCCAAAACATTATATGTTTTCAAGAAGCAGTTAGATATTGCTCTTGGGGCACAGGGGTTTAAAGGATATGGGGGGGGAAGGTGGGATCCGGCTGTTGAAGTGGTTGATCAGCCACGATCATAATGAATGGTGGAGCAGGCTCTAAGAGCCTCCTCTTTATATTTTCTTCTTTGCTATCCCGGGAAGGATAGAGCCAGTGAGATCAGAACAGCCCGGCAGGATGGCACCAGTGGGATCAGACTGTGCATATCCCAGGAAGAATGAAGCCACTGAAATTAGATGTGTGTAAGCAGCTGAGGTAGAACCAATGAAATGGACACTGTATCCCGGGGAAAATGGATTCTGTGAGAGCGGAAAGCATACCACTCATTTTGACCAGATCAGTCAGAATACAATTAAGGAATTATCTGCCGAGGAACATCTAGGGAGATGGTGGGGGTAAAGGAGATAGCTCCAGCTCCAAGCTTCGAGGGAACAACATCCAATATCAACCAGGTCATGCAACCTCAGATTAAACACTATGTCCAGCTGCATGTAAAACTGTTTATTTTCAACATTTTGCCTCCTCGATCCTATAATGTCCATTGCTGGAATGTATTGCTGGTCCTCATTGCTCCCTATCACTCCCTTTCCTCAATAATCACCGTTCCTCAAATCCCTTCATATATGATGTAAATGATTTAAATAGACCACCACAATTTCTATGTTCCCCTGCCCAAACTAGACGTAAACCATCCACCTAATTCATAGACTCCAGGCACAGCAGAAGGAGGTCAGTCAAAGAACAAAAAACAAAGAAACTTACAGCACAGGAATAGGCCCTTCGGCCCTCCAAACCTGCGTCGACCACACTGCCCAACTAACTATAACCCTCGAGCTTCCCGGGGACCATATCTCTCCATTCCCATCCTATTCATGTGTTCCTCCAGACAACCCTGATAACTCACTGTTGTATCTGCTTCCACTACCTCCCCATGCCTCCACCACCCTCAGGGTAAAAAGTTCCCTCGTACATCTGCTTTATAATTCATGCCTCCTAGAATTTGATTCTTCCACCCTGGGAAAAGAAAAATCTTCTGACTATCCACTCTGTCAATGCTCCTCATAATTTTGTAGACTATCAGGTTCTACCTCAACCTCCATCATTTGAGTGAGAGCATACCAAGTTTCCCCAACACTCTTCATAGCTAATGACTTCCACTCCAGAAAATATCCTGGTAAATCATTGTTGTACCCTGCCCAAAGCCTCCACATCTTCCTGGTATGTGGCGACCAGAATTCAACACTATATTCCAAGTGTGACCTAACTAAGGTTCTATAAACCTGGAACATGACTTGCCGATTTTTGAACTCCGTGCTCCGGCCAAGGAAGACAAGCATGTCGTATGTCTTCTTGACTACCCTCTCCACCTGCATTACCACTTTCAGTGACCTGTGTACCTGCACCCATAGATTCCTCTGCCTATCAATACTCTTGTGTTCTGCCATTTACTGTATATTTCCTATTTGTATTAGACCTTCCAAAATGCATTACATCACAATTGTCTGGATTAAACGCCATCTGCCATCTCTCTGCCCAAACGTCCAACCGATCTATATATCCTGCTGTATCCTTTGATGGTCCTCATCGCGATCAGCAAATCCACCAAAGGCTGTGCCATCTGCAAATTTACTAATCAATATACAGCAAAGGTCCTAGCACTGATTCCTGAGGAACGCCACCTGTCACACCCTCCTTTCAGGAACACACCCTTCCATTGCTACCCCATGTCTTAGAAGACTGAGCCAGTTCTGTATTCACCGTGCCAGCTCACCTCTAAACCCATGCAACATCACCTGCTGCAAAGGTCTTCCATGAACGCCCTTATCAAAGGTCTTACTAAAGTCCATGTAGACAATTTCCACTGTCCTACGCTCATCAATTATATTCGTCACTTCCTCAGTCAGCCATTTACTTCTGCACTGATGCTCTGACAAACATCTTAAAAGCCCTCTCCCCCACCCTGTCTCCATAAACCCACACACTGAGCGTGGCTAATCCAGCTGACCTATCCATCTTGAGACACTAATAGACAATTTACCATTGTCGTTGATCCCAACCTGCGCATGGTTGGGCTGTGGGAGGAACTGGTACACCCAAAGGAAACCAACACAGACATGGGGAGAATTTGCAAACTCATCAGAGGCTAGAAGCGAACCCAGGTCCCTGGCGCTGTGATGCTAGCCTCTGTGCCACCCAATTAGTCGCGTGCCAGCTCTTAACACCAAAACGTATCATTTTAGATCCAGCTGACTGTTACTGATCTCGAAAATCAGCTCCTCATTCTGCAAATTTGTTAATGTCCTCCTGTCAATTGTTGCAGACCGCTTTACTCTAGATCCTCCTCCAGCCGCGCAATTTGGTGTCACCAAAAAATTTAGAAATTGTGGGCAGTATTTTCCCTCATAAATGCAAGTGTCCAATGGGCATGAACACAGAAGGTTATGTCAACCGTTTTTTTTCAGCTAGTTGAGTCACGGTAATTTATATCACTGCAATGCAGTGTAAAGTAATTGTGGTGTCTGGGGATTTTCGATTCGGAGTGTCAGTGTCCCCTTTTGTTTGGGACGCACCATTCAGCTATACGAACACTGAACACTCACTCCTCTCCCCCCTCCCCCCCGAAGTGTTCCTCCATCAACAGATAGTGGGTAATTTGGAAATTTGCGGCCCAGGAGGTGCCTGGCTACAAGTCCAGTTATGTTTTCCACCTCCCTCCTCTGTAGTTGTTGTTACACAAGCAGGCTCCAGACCCCCGCTCCCCAGCCCCGTACACCGCAGCAACTGAGACCAACCTTTATTCGATGGGGAGGCAAGCACAACACACAGTCCAAAGTCTCTGTTCTTTCCTCCCTCCTGTAGGTATTTCAATCCTTTTAGCCTCCACAACCTCGGCCTGTGCTATCCGCCCCTCCCCCTCACTATCTCCCTCTCTTCCACACACGTAGCATTTTCAGCTCCTCTCTATCTCCAATATTTATTGAATGGAAAACTCCAGCAACAGCAAAATGCTCCAAACTCCCACAGCAGCAGTTGCAAAGGCAAACAAACAATCTCACAGCAACAGGACACAGCAGCAGAACAGCTGCAAACAAAAACAGCAAACTACTCAAGTTTCAGTCGCAAACTGCAGCGATCAACAGGGTTCAGGTGTTTCCAATTTCCTCATGCAGCAAGACGGCATTTCTTTTTGCTGACCGAAGAAACTATATTAAATAAGCTCATCGAAAAATCAAGAAGGGCACCGCCAAAAAGGGAACCGCCCAAAGCAAAAGACAAAATAAAAAGCAAACTTAAAACACTCACTCAACATATGATTAAGGGTGTCGACAGCACAGCCCAGTCCCTGAAGTGCCCACCCAGCACCGCAGACCTGAAATTGTGCCTTCAGACCATACAGGCTCCCTCTTCAATGACACTCGGCCGCGAATATAGATAGCCGGGTCGGACAACTACCCATATTCCCCCTTCGGTCACCCACTGATGGATCTGTTCGTAGTTCGTTTGAACTACTGGATCCAGGAGCAGATTCACAAATTGGTCCTCTGCCTTTCCCATCCCATTCCTCACCAAGTACCCATTAATAAGGAGCATTGGACTGAAGTCCAAACAGAACATGGAAAAGGGTTTTGAGATAACAAAAAAAGGAGCGCAGCCTATTACATTGTACATAGACATGGCCCACAGACTCCGTGAAATCATAAAGCGGCCAATTTTCTGGGGAGCCCATGAACTGGTGCCATTTACGGCTATTGCTACATGCCCAGCAGCACAAGGTGGGTTTTGTAAGTTATCAGTTTGAAAATTGTCACTTCTTAAATTTTGTTGCACTCCACAGCTCTGTTGTTGATTCCGCCGCACAGTGATGCTGGAGACTGGCACAGGGCTGTATTTGAGAGCACCTAGAGAGTTCCAGGGTCCCTATCTTCAGAAGCCTGACGCACTGCTCCATGATGGACTGGGTGGCAACGTGGGTATTATTGCAGTGGGTCTCTGCTTCGGACTCTGGCCTCCGCACAGGTGTCATCAGCCAAGCCGTCAGTGGGTATCCCTCATCCCCCCACCTAACAGCCTGGGCTGGTTCCCAAAGACCACAAGTAAATATGAACTCGGAGAATACGCACCCCAACCCCCCTCCCCTCGCACCACACCACACCACCCCCCCCCCCCCGACCCCCGCCCCGGATGGTGTACACACACGTGCAAAGTGTGCAGTCGCACACAATCGGCACAGAGAGTGGAACACTTTCCTATTAGTAATCTACATCCCCTGACTGGGCAGCAACACAGGGTGAGGTGTGTGCCATCTATAACAGCCTGAACATAGGGCAAGTCAACAATAGCGCCAAAGCCTGTAGCCAGGCCTTCCAGTTGGGACTGGGCCACGTCAGACTGTCTGTAATGGCCGACCTGGCCATAAAGGGCATCCGTAACCTGACAGATACATCTGTGCGTAGGTACTTGCGATATGCCACGGATTTCCTCACTACATGTTTTGTAAGAGCCGGTGGCCTTCACCTTCAACTCCACTGGGAGCGTTTGTCCAACAGTACTCGAGGTGCCAGGTCTGGGAGGGCTGGCACGGGTGCGTCGTTGTCTCCTTACTCACCGAGAGCCTACACTGGCACATAGCTTCTGTCATCCATCCAATAATCTTGTATTCTGTAGACCATTAGTCTTTGCCTCTTACTTCCCCTGCCTCTCACCACTTGGAAGGATTCACTGCCACGATCTCACCTTGATCCTTGCTGTCAGTTCCCTACCCTTCTGATTTGGCATTGAGCACTGCCCTGCCTTGCAGTGGCCAGATGACTCCCTCCTCCTCAGCGACCTCCACAACGACGGCTGTCACATTGACTAACAATCCTAAATCCGTATCACCAGTGGGGGGAAGGGGGTGGGGATGGCAGGGTTAGGGAAGTGGAGAGAAACATTTCCTATGGCTGAACATCCCAGGCTGCCCACACACTTCCAAAGTCGAGCAGATGCTGCCAACCCAACGCCATCATGAATGCCATGCATCATCTGAATGGTTTCTCGATTGTTGACATACTGGCCACCACACACAGAGGCAGTGTATGTGTAACTATGCAGGGATGCTCAATGCGGACACTTGAGGCATGGGTATGGTGCAAACATCGCATTGCCTTGCAGGTGCGAGTTGTAGTTCAAACTCAGGAGAAGGGTAAGCTCTTGACTGTCAGGAGACGGGTATCCAACAAAGGCAGCGCCGTAGAGTCAATGCAGTAAGAGGATCTGTTTTAACACCTGGTGACCTTATTTGATTGTGCAGCAGCTGTGTTGCATATTGCAGTCAATGGGGCCTGGGATCTAATGTTTGGAGTCAACCACTGTATAGTTCCAGAAGATGGTAGCAGAGAGGCTCGTCATTTGGAATGAGGTTGTCGATGGACCTCAGTCGCACTCTCAGCGTCCTATCTGCTGCCAGGACTGTGCACTCACCATGAATCTGGTGCGAGTGGCAACCACCACCCGCAGTGTCTGAGAGCAACATTAAGAAGCCAACGCGGGTTGATGGGTTTTTGATAGGCAAGGGGATTAAGGGTTATGGGGAGAGGGCGGGAATGTGGAACTGAGCCACGACAGATCAGCCATGATCTTATTGAATGGCGGGGCAGGCTCGAAGGGCTAGATGGCCTACTCCTGCTCCTATTTCTTATGTTCTTATGTTCTAACATGGCCCCTCCTCCCGCCCCAGCCCAAATAAAATGCAGCGTCCATGCAAGTCCACCAACTCACCCGGCAACTTTCAGTGTTTAGGTATCTCTAGTTTTCCCATTCTCCCCTTCCCGTACTCCATGGACTGAAGCTTGATGGAAATTCGTTCCTCTGTCCATTTCACTACTGGCACGTCAAGGGCAGACTTTTATGTAGCAGCTTTAAATGACACCTCCGTGACGTTACGCATGAGAAGTGGGGTGGGGGGGAGGTGGGGGTGGCGGGAGAGTGGAGGTAGGTAAAGGTTGTGGGGGGGAATGTAAGGGAGGAGTAAACTGCTTGCTGAATTCACTGCTGATATTGTGAGGTATGTAAAAATGTTTAAATTGATGTTGTGCCCATTGTCCCTGGCCATTGTCCTGCCCTTTAATATTCTTGCTTAGTCCATGATGGCCAACTCCTGCCTCAGAGCTGTACCTTTGCCCCATGCTAAAGTTCTAGCATGCGTCACTATCTTCACTCTTTCTATCATAGACTGAAACTCTGGGATGTAATGATCACTCTTTCCAAGAGGAACATTGTCTACCAGAGTATTTATCAATCCTTCCACGCCGCGTAATGCTAAATCTAAAATAGCCAATTCTGTGGTTGGCTTCATGGCATGTTGCTCAAAGAAACAAGCCTTCATACACTCAAAAGAAGCAAATGTGGTGGGAGAAAAGAAAACCATTTTCACACAATGTGTGGACCTTTTCTGGAGTACACGGCCTGGACGACTGTGTGAAACAGGTGCCATCGAGATATTCAAGAGCACATGAGATGATTATTTGAAACAATGTGCACAGGTAGTGTGAAAGGCAGGGGATCACATGAAGTCATGCTGTTCGTTTAGAGGACCAGTGAAGACACAACAGGCGAAATGGTCTCCTTTGCAGCGTAACAATTTTGTGTGTCTGTGATGGTTCAACAGCATGGTAATGTTTGTTTTAGTTAATTCAGAGCAATCATACACCTCACAACTGTTTTTTTTTATACAGTCATTGAATTGTAAGGGTGAGAGTCAATATTTTTTCTTCATTTCAGTGAACAGCTCTGCTACAATGGCTGAAGGAAGCAATGACATATTCGAAATGCCAACTCTTGGAAGGCCCCTTCGCATAGGGATGTTATATGATCGACGGAGTGACACTTTCATCCCAGGTAATGCTAAGGTCAAACAGGAAATAACCTCAACATAATTCAGCAAATAATCCCAATACCACTGAAGATATATCACAAAACGTCTTCGCGATATATCTTAAATATTGCCCAAAATATAAAGCCAATGTCATCCACTAGTAAATGTTGTTTCCGTACATGTCATAACGACAATAATTGCCCAAGATGCAAAACAAATATAATTCCAGACGACGCCATCCATCCAAGAAATGATACCAACATCAGACATGATTTAACTCCAATGAAGTCCAGAACATACTGGGATATCCCATTGTTACTTCTGGCTTCAGGGCAGCTTCGGAGGATTTGTGAATAATTGGTAATGTTGTTATTATGTAAAAGAACAGGAGCTGAGGTTTTCTGGAGAATGGATGGAAATGAGAGACAGAGCAGGGAACTCAAAAGAATGGAAATTGACATTAAGGGTGGAAATGCGAAGATGAGAAGAGATGAGGGCGTAAGTGCAACCAACAGTCAATGAGAATTAGATCAGTCGCTCGTGAGAATCAGAAGAGAAAATTGGAATTCAGCGCTGATTGGCAAGGAAACCACTAGATAGCGGAGCACTCACCCACTTGCAAATGCAGTGAGTGCTGCGCCAGTGTGAGTGCCGACCCCACTGCCCCTGACATAACACGAAGGTCGGTGGTGTTGTGGATGGTCTGGAAGGATGTCAAAAATTGCAGCAGGACATAAATAGGATGCAGGACTGGGCGGAGAAGTGGCAGATGGACTTCAACGCGGATAAATGTGTAGTCGTCCATTTTGGCAGAACCAACGGGATGAACGAGTACACTATCAAGGGCAAGAGTCTTAGTAGTGTTGAACAGCAGAAGGATCTTGGGGTCCGGGTCCACAGGACTCTTAAATCGGCCTCGCAGGTGGAGGAGGTGGTCAAGAAGGCGTATGGTGTACTGGCCTTCATTAATCGAGGGATTGAGTTTAGGAGTTGGGAGGTAATGCTGCAACTTTATAAGACCCTTGTCAGGCCTCATTTGGAGTACTGTGCATAGTTCTGGTCGCCTCATTATAGGAAAGACGTAGAAGCTATTGAAAGGGTACAGAGGAGATTTACAAGGATGTTGCCTGGACTGGGAGGCATGCCTTATGAAGTTAGGTTGAGGGAGCTGGGACTCTTTTCCCTGGAGAGACGAAGGTTGAGAGGCGATCTGATAGAAGTTTATAAAATGTTGAGAGGAATAGATAGGGTGGATTCTCAGAGGCTATTTCCCCGGGTTGAAATGGTCGCTACGAGAGGACACAGATTTAAGGTGCGGGGAGGAAAGTACAGAAGTGATGTTAGGGGTAAGTTTTTCACTCAGAGGGTGGTGAGTGAATGGAATCGGCTGCCGTCAGTGGTGGTGGAGGCGAACTCGCTGGGGTCTTTTAAAAGACTTCTGGATGAGTATATGGGGTTTAATGGGATTGGGGGTTATAGATAGGTCTATAGATTGGTAGGTGTTGATGTGATCGGCGCAATTCGTTGGCCGAAGGGCCTGTTTGTGCTGTAGTGTTCTATGTTCTATGATGTGGATATGCCGGCGTTGGACTGGGGTAAACACAGTAAAAAGTCTGACAACACCAGGTTTCAGTCCAACCGATTTATTTGATAGTAAACTCACTAGCTTTCGGGTTAGCCCCTTCGTTAGGTGAATGGAGAGTTCCATGTAGAAAGTTTTAAAGTTTATTATTAGTGTATGTTTACATTAACACAACAATGAAGTTTCTGTAAGAATCTGCGAGTCGCCACACTTGGTGCCTGTTCAGGTACATGACGGAGAATTTAGTATGGACAAAACACCTAGCAACACGTCTGTCAGAGTCTGGGAGCAAACCGGAGCATCTGGAGGAAACCCACACAGGCACGTGTAAACTGTGCAGACTCCGCACAGACAGTGGCCTAAGCCAGGAATTCAACCTGGTCCATGGAGAGTTCCATTCACCTGACGAAGGGGCTAACCCGAAAGCTAGTGAGTTTACTATCAAATAAATCGGTTGGACTTAAACCTGGTCCTGACATAACACGATGTGGATGTGATGGCGTTGGACTGGGGTAAACACACTAAGAAGTCTGACAACACCAGGTTTAAGTCCAACCGATTTATTTGATAGTAAACTCACTAGCTTTCGGGGTTAGCCCCTTCGTCAGGTGAATGGAGAGTTCTGGCCAGACCTGACAAAGGGGCTAACCCCGAAAGCTAGTGAGCGTACTATCAAATAAATTGGTTGGACTTAAACCTGGTGTTGTCAGACTTTTTCCTGACATAACACGCAGCTGCCTGTAACAAATATGGCGCTGTTCAATTGCGCACAAAAATGAAAACAGATATGAACTCCGAAGCGTGACAATAGTAAATTAGATTCAGTCCATCCGTTCCACAACGGCCGCTTCTCCCCGCTCCCTCCACTCTTGGAAAAGATGATTCTCTTTCACTTAACCCTTTCTCAACGAGTGTTTCGCTCATTACAGAGATTAGCACTGCTTGCTGATAGCAGGACCAGGTTGAATTCCTGGCTTAGGCACTGTCTGTGCGGAGTCTGCACAGTTTACACGTACCTGTGTGGGTTTCCTCCAGATGCTCCGGTTTGCTCCCAGACTCTGACAGACGTGTTGCTAGGTGTTTTGTCCATACTAAATTCTCCGTCATGTACCCGAACAGGCACCAAGTGTGGCGACTCGCAGATTCTTACAGAAACTTCACTGTTGTGTTAATGTAAACCTACACTAATAATAAACTTTAAAACTTTCTACATTGCTACTTCCCTCTCCACCGCCCCCCCTCACCTTCACCCCACATGTTCCCATAACCGTAGCTCCCAGTTCATCCGCCCCTTTTAGCCTAATACTCCCTCATTTCATCTATCGCCTTCCCCAAACTGTCCTCTTTGCACATCCACCATGAACTTTTCTCCGTAATTTCCCTTATCCATCCCTGCTACGAGCTCAAAGAATGTTGTGCTTCCAGTAAAAAATGTACTGGGTCGAACTGCTTATAACAGAGCCAACCCCGGGCTCTCGGCCGCATGATAGAGGTCACATGACTACGGCAAGCCGGGCATAAATGTTACTACTTCTCTGTATTTCAATCCCGAACTATTTCATCACAATGTACATAAGGCATATTTAAATGCGCTATCATATGTAACCAGATTATGCCACTTACCCCCTATCGCTCCACGAGCCCCATGCTTTCCAAACTGTTTCTTATTCTCGTCAGTTCCTGCACATGCTTTGCATACAATGTCGTTAAATCCATCAATCTCTGAATGATACTTCTGTGGATTTTTATTTACTGTGTTTTTTTTAAGTTGAAAGTTGATACATTGGTGTCACAAGTAGGCTGACATTAACATTGCAATGAATTTACTGTGAAAGTGCCCCAGTCGCTACACTCAGGTGTCTGTTCGGATACACTGAGGGAGAATTTAACATGGCTAATCCATCTAAGCAGCACGTCTTCGGGCTGTGGAAAGAAACCGGAACACCGGAGGAATCTCATGCAGACATGGGGAGAATGTGCGGACTCTGCACAGAAAGTGACCCAGACTGGGAATCAAAATTGTGTTCCTGTTGTTGTGAGGCAGCAGTGCTAACCACTGTGCCCTGTGTCACCCCATTGAGTGGGTAATATTTTCTATCCGGAGAGTTCTATCCGGAGAGTATCATTCGCATGCCTCTAGTTTTTGGCTTGCATTCTTCTGTTGTTTCATTTCGATTGTTGGGAACAATTGGACCTTTCGGAGTGAAAGTCGTTCTGTATTATGTGCAACTGATGAGATCCATTGTCCTGTTCAGCCGCCCATTGAGAGAGAACAGTTTTTTTTTCATTATCTGTAGACACCGACAGTATATGCCAGTATATTTGCTTGTAGAACTGTAGAAATGAGATGACAGTTTTTCCATGAAAATCCCAGATTGCCACATGGGCAGATTTAGGTGAGAGCATAAAGGTTTGTATCGTTTCTCGCTTTGCAATGCTAACACTGGAAATAGTTTGCCAGTCTCATCAGAGTGAAATGTTAGCTTTTACCTTGAGATATGCAATCGCATTTATTGTTACCTCATGCTTCAGGTTCGTTTTTTGCTATCGGAAGAGAAGTTTGGGCGCAGGGCGATACTAAATTGTGGCCTGGCCTACTTCCCGTTCCTTCAGTCGGTGTATTTCTCTACTCGGGGATCAGTATGTGTATGTCCGTACAGTATTTGTTCGATTTATTGTTGTCAGACCTGCTTTCCATTTGATTTTGAATAGAGCTGAAATGAAGTGGTGGTGGATTTCCCACTCTGTTAATCGGTTGAATATTTCAGTTGTAAATGGTGGGCGATGATCACTCATGGCAATGTCTTGGTGAGTTCCTGCTGTGTATATTTAAATAGTACACCCTGCTGTCAGAGATGGAAGGACTGAATGTTGAAACTAGTAGGCGGGCTGCTGATCAAACGGGCTGCATTGTCTTGAATAGTGCCAAACTTTCTTGAATTTAGATGGAGCTGAAGTCATCTAGAGAATTGAAGAACATCACATTATACTCTTAACTTGTGCCTTGTAGATTGTGGACACTCTTTGCGAATGGATGTGGGGTGTTTTGGAAAGGGTCTGGAGATAAGTTACCAAGCCTCCTTTGACAGTTGGATGTACAATTCGATCATATTATTATCACTTCTATGTCAACGACGTATTTTTCTATGAGGTCGTTAATTAACTCTGTCTCATTGCACAGATCTAAAATAGATTGTTCTCCAATTGAGTTGATAATGAGTTGTTCTAAGGTGAAACGATGATTGATGCATTTAATAAATTCATCCTTCAAGCTAACTTTCTCAATGAGCCTTATCTATGGTACATGAATGTTTGAATTCATTGTGATTATACAGCACATTTCTTTCAAGATCACATCATTCCTTGATATTCTGTACTGCAATGCAGTTACTGCCAACGGGACCAGAAACTGTCACCATCAGTGAGCATTCTCCCTCATTATTTCTTATCTCCACCCAAACTATTTCTACATTTGTAGCAGTTCTACACCCTTTGAGCTATGACCACTTCTCATGATGATACTCATTTAATTTGTGATATAGTAGCTATATCGCTTCATTTTACTTTCTGCCTACTGAGCAGAAATGTTAAATATCCTTGAATATTCAAGTTCTAGGCATGGTTAATTTTCAACCAAAGTCCCTCATGGTAGGTTGGTAGAAAAGATTAAGGCTCATGGGATACGTGGCCAGGTATCTAGATGGGTTGAGAACTGGCTTGCAAAGAGGAGACAGAGAGTAGTAGTGGAGGTGTCCTTTTCTAGCTGGAGGTCTGTCACTAGTGGTGTGCCGCAGGGCTCAGTACTGGGACCTCTTCTCTTTGTAGTATATATAAATGACTTGGAAGAGGGAGTAAGTGGTGTGATCAGCAAATTTGCAGATGACACCAAGATGGCTGGATTGGCAGGCAGTGAGGAGCAGTGTCTGGCAATACAACGGGATATTGACAGGCTGGTATATTGGGCAGACATATGGCAAATGGAGTTTAATCCGGATAAATGTGAGGTGATGCATTTTGACCGGAATAATGTAGGGGGGAGTTATATGATAAAGGATAAGCCCATAAGGAGTATAAAATCGCAGCGAGACCTGGGGATGCAAGTGCACAAGTCTTTGAAGGTGGCAGTACAAGTGGAGAAGGTTGTGAGTAAAGCCTATGGTATGTTAGCCTTTATAGGAAGGGGTATAGAATATAAGAGCTGGAGTCTAATGTTGCAGTTGTATAGAACGTTGGTTAGACTGCATTTGGAGTACTGCATCCAGTTCTGGTCGCCTTACTACCGGAAGGACGTGGAGACTCTGGAGAGAGTGCAGAGGAGGTTTACCAGGATGTTGCCTGGTATGGAAGGACTGGGTTATGAGGAAAGATTGAACAAATTGGGGCTGTTTTCCCTTGAAAGACGGCGACTGAGGGGGGATCTAATAGAGGTATATAAGATTATGAAGGGCATAGATAAACAGAGGTAAGCTATTTCCTATGTTAGAGACACACAGTACGAGGGGCCATGGGCTTAAGGTGAGGGGGGAGAGGTATAACACAGATATTCGAGGGAGGTTTTTCACACAGAGGGTAGTGGGGATATGGAATGCTCTGCCAAGTAAGGTGGTGGAGGCAAGCACGTTAGAGTTGTTTAGGAGTAACTTAGACAGGCACAAGAGTGGGGTGGAGATGGGTGGATATAGGAGATTGTTTTAAATAAGGGTCATCAGCATTGGGGCGTCCCTGGTAAGGTAAATGGATATGGTATGATAATAATGTTTTTTCTCTCTTCATTCACAGGTTTTAAGTCGGTCCGCCGTGTTGTCCAATGAGGGGCATACATGTGATGGGTCGTACTGGGGCTGCTCTTGATTGTTCGAGAGTAGCCTAGTGCTTCATGTCGTTAGTGTGTGCCTAAACTGGACCAGATACTGGGCAAGACGACAGCTCAGTGACTATCGCTGTTTGCTGTGCAGACACATGGATTTGGGCCAGTGTCTGTGGGAGTTTGTGCATTCTCCCCGTGCTTGTGTGGGTTTTCTCCGGGTGCTCTGGTTTCCTCCCACACCCCAAAGATGTGCTATTAGGCTGATTGGAAGTAATAAATTGTCCCTAAATTAGTTTCCCCCAGTGTGGTTTCCCATAAAACAATAGATAAGGGCCATGGGTGGAGGGGGGGACTGGTAGTGTTAAAATGGTGGCGCGGGCTCATTGGGCCGAAGGGCCTGTTTTTGTTCTTTGTTCATGGTTATTCATTCTTATTAATTTGTTTCTATTTGTCTATCAACTCATCAACGTTGTTAAAAATGGTGTATGCATTACAAAAAAACACTTCATTCTGTTTCATTTTATCACCTAATAACGTTCTGAAATTATGTGCTTGTATATTGTCAATGTTTTAAAATCTTCACACCTTCCCTTGCTTTGGTTGTCATCCCACCTATCTCAGTCCTGCGCTATGGTTTCTCCTTGTTCTCTAAACTTTCAAACTTTCCTTTATAAAAACCTACTCCTATTATACCATTTAGTTTATAATTCTCTATAGTGCCCATGGCATTATTTGCAAGGTCGTTTTTCTTAGCATGGTTTGGATGAAGGTCGATATAACTGGGCAGATTCTTCAGTCAGCAATATTTGTGCCAGTGCACTCTGAATCAAAATCCATTTCTCCCACAACAAGGGCTGGGCCTTGGGTTGCATTCTTTAATCCTATGGCAATTTGCTTTTGGATAAGGTTGTAATCCAGAGATTCTACCTTTATGGTTGTGATTTCTAATTTATTCCCAAGCTGCCCATATTCGATCAGTAGTATCCCTTGATTAGTTATATCTATGATATTGATGGTCACGTGGACCCCGAAAACTGGATGAGTCTTTTCCCATCCCAGCTTCGTTTCCAGCCTTTAACGCTGACACCGGACAAACACAGACAACTCATTTGTTCTTGCAGAGAACAATAGCAATCCCCCCAATTACACTCCTGTGCCCGAACACAGCTACAATTAATGTAACGTCCATACTTGAATAGAGCCCTGCCAATGGTACTGAGGTCAGTTTGCTTCTCCCTATGGGTCCTTCTCTCATCCCGTAAACTGCAAGACATCCAATCGTCTCCAACAATTGCAAGGCCTGGAGATTATCGATTTCTAATTTTTGAATGAGGCGGCATGGTAGCACAGTGGTTAGCACTGCTGCTTCACAGCTCCAGGGACCTGGGTTCGATTCCCGGCTCGGGTCACTGTCTGTGTGGAGTTTGCACATTCTCCTTGTGTCTGCGTGGGTTTCCTCCAGGTGCTCCGGTTTCCTCCCACAGTCCAAAGATGTGCGGGTTAGGTTGATTGGCCATGCTAAGACGTTGCCCCTTAGTGTCTAGGGGAGTGTAGGTTAGAGGGATTAATGGGTGTTGTATGTAGGGGTATGGGGGTAGGGCCTGGGTGGGATTGTGTTCGGTGCAGACTTGATGGGCCGAAGAGCCTCTTTCTGCACTGTAGGGTTCTATGATCTATGAATCTAGATATATGATTCTATGAAGCCACACTCTCCAGTCCCACAGAATAATCTGATTTACATTACATAAGGGTTGTAACTGCTCCAGGAACGAAGTGTTCAGGTAGCTTTGCCACTCCATGATGCATCGCACTGTCTACTATTTGTTCTACATTCCATCAGTTCTGAGTTGAGTTGCAAAATCATACAGCACTGAATAACACTCTCTCAATCTGCAAGCTGTGGCTGCAACGCATCAGCTGCCAGTCATCTTTAATACGTTCACTTAATTAAATATGTTCTTATTTTAGAAATTTCACTCAAGGATTTCCCATGTTAATATTGTGGCGTTTTAAGTAACCATGTCATAAATTTAATACAACGCTTTAACCACTCCAGCACCGGTTTGAAATAATGCCTAAGGTTTCAGAGAAGATAAATATTAATCTCACTAAGCCATTAATTTTCACCGAGTTATTGTCTCTGGGTTTTAGCTGTCGCTTCTAATTTGCTTTCACTCCATTTCTTGGGTCGCTCTTAATTTGCGAAATGTCATGACAGACTCCATCCCCACTGCACCTCCTGCACCACTTAGGAAATTTCTAGAGTTAGGCACTTATTGCACGCATTATTAAACTGTCAGCTTTGTGCAATTTGTTTGTGCATCTGCTGAACCTCCTGTATTTCTAATTCCTTAAATTCCATTAAACTGAGTCAACCACTGCTCTCCGATCATTGATTGTTCACCAAGATTTGGCAAAAAAAGAACTACAATTAACTGTTGAAGTTAATTTTAATGCCAAATGCAAACTTGACTCGATTTTAAAAATAAATCAATCTTAAATCTACTTCACTTACCAATCCCCAGTCTTAAGCACTTCATTCTTCTGCAGTATTTTGTAAGTCTTCCTTTATGTGTCCACTTACCCGTCTGCTCTTACCCATCTAATAGCAGAAATTTCAATCCTGTTATCTGGGGAGATACTTCCATTTGGTGTCATAATTTTTTAGCTGTAGCTGTTTCTCACTTTGAACATGTTTATCATTTATGAAGACATAAATAAACTAAAAAACATCAGTTACTATCATCCAGGAAATGTTATCCACAAGAATGAAAAATTGCACTCCCTCAATAATTTCACTCCAAGTGCTGCACTTCTAACTATTGACAGTAGCCAGTTCAGATCATAAGAACATAAGAACATAAAAAAAACAAGAGCAGGAGTAGGCCATCTAGCCCTTCGAGCCTGCTCCGCCATTCAATAAGATCATGGCTGATCTGTAGTGGATCAGTTCCACTTCCCCACTTTCTCCCCATAACCCTTAATTCCCCTATCAGAAACCCATCCACCTGTGACTTAAATATATTCAGCGAGGTAGCCTCCACCACTTCAACAGGCAGAGATTTCCAGAGACTCTCCACCCTTTGAGTGAAGAAGTTCCTCCTCAACTCTGATCTAAACTGCCCACCCTTATTTTGAGGTTGTGCCCTCTAGACCTGCTATCCTTTCTAAGCGGGAAGAATCTCTCTACCTCTACCCTATCTATCTACCTCTACCCTATCATCCAAGTATTATTCCTTGACATTTTAATAATCCAGTGTACAACCTCGCAACATTGCAACACAATACTATTGCGGTCTGACAGTGTATATTGTTGCGAGTAGTGACCAGTCCGACGTGCATGACACCCTCAATGCTGTTCCTTCATCAATCCCTCAGAAGGGGCCTACTTTCAAGACACAATTCTCTCAATGTCATCTGCTGGCTAGTTTAGTACTCACTCAGTACAATCCATTCAATAATACCGTCCATTAGTAATGCTTCACAGCCAATTTCTATTGTTATTTTCTCTTCTATTGTTTCAGGTGTCACCTTGTGGGATTTGATTGAGCTCCAGAAGAACCTCGACATTCAGCCTAAACCTAACACAAACTTTAACATAATCTGTTCAGATGCCTTGGACGAGAAAGCGTCCTGTTTGGATGTAGAAGCCTCACTGAAGGCTAGTTTTCTAGGGGGTCTGGTGGAGGTGAGCGGTTCTGCCAAATATCTGAATGATAGCAAGAAATCGAAGCAGCAAGCACGAGTCACCCTCAACTATCGAGCAACAACTCGTTTCGAGCAGTTAACCATGAGTCAACTGGGACCCAGTAATATTACTTACCCCTATGTCTTTGATCAGGGCTCAGCAACTCACGTTGTCACGGCCGTGATGTACGGCGCACAGGCTTTCTTCGTTTTCGACCGAGAATTTTCTTCCAGCGACAATAAGCAGGAAATTGAAGGCAATCTGGTGGTGATGATTAAAAAAATCCCACTCATCAGCATCGAGGGAAAGGGTTCTTTGAAACTATCGGATAATGAAAAGAAAATTGTTGAGAAGTTCAATTGTACATTTCATGGGGATTTTCTACTCGACAGTAATCCGGTGAGCTATGAAGATGCTTTCCGTGTTTACACATCACTCCCCAAATTATTGGGCGAAAACGGGGAGAATGCTGTGGCCCTCAGGGTATGGTTGTATCCTCTTAAGATGCTAGATTCAAAAGCTGCCCAACTAGTGAGGGAGATCAGCATCGGCCTGGTCAATCGTTCCCAGCTGCTTCTGGACCAGCTCCATGACATAGAAATAAGATGCAATGATCTAATTAAGAGCACAGCCGCCAAAGAATTCCCCGAGTTAGAAACAAAAATTCAAGCTTTCAAGGCGATGTGTATGGAATACATAATTGTATTTCAGAAAGATCTGGGAAAGATTCTGCCAGCCATCCGTGGAACAGGACAGGGGGAAAGCAGTCTGGCCGATCTATTGGCAAAGAAAGAGCGATCTCCATTCAACAACCATTCATTGACAACGTGGATTCGGAAGAGAGAGAAGGAGATTAACACAGTGAACGCATATCTGGCTATGTTGGGAGGAGTGGACATTCTGACAAGCTACCAGTTGGACAATTTATTGGTGAACCCAATGGTTGAAAACATTGTCTGTTTTACCTTCACTTCACTGTATGGAAACGATCTATATTTACAGGCACTGTGCAATTACCTGAAGGGCTCAAAAACTTCAATGGAGCCAGATCACACGTTGCAAGGTGACACAATTCAACAGAGTGAGGATTGGTTCGATGTCATTTCAGTGTCACAACAAATGAGGAAATTGGCGCGGTTGTTTGGCGAATTCGCCAAATCCAACATGTCTGGTGGAGGAAATATGCGCGCTGAGAGCTGCAAGATTGCAATAGTCTCAATAGATGACAAAAGCTGTACTGGGGCATCAATTTTCCTATATGAACAGGGAATGTTGGTAAATAAGGTGTTTAAACCACAGAAGTCTGAGATACCACAGATTATAGGGACAAGCGATTCCACTGTCACGTTACACCTCAAGGCCCCTGTAGGTAATGCTGAGCCAGTGCTAATGTTTCGGATAGAATACAAGTGTGACCAAGATGAGGATTGGTCTGTGGAGAACACGGGGGATAGTACTGACACCTTTACAGTATCTGGTTTGCAACCATACCATCGGTACCAGTTCAGGTCGGCCTATATTTATAAGGCATGGGTAGGTTTGCTCAGCGATCCCACTGTCTGTATCCTCACTCTTCCTGCTGCTTCGCCGACTGAGGTTTCCGTATCCAATGTTCAACCAACATCACTAACTATTACCTGGACCCCTCCAGTGCGGGTCGGTGATGGCGTGAATATTGAATGCTACTTAATCAAATATCAGAAACAGAATAGCCAGCAGGACTCATGGACGGAGCACAAAAATGAAGGTCCGGTTTGTACATGTACATTGGACAATCTTGACGCTGATACTTCCTACAGGGTCCACGTGTCCGCGGTTTGTGGAGAAGCAGGCGTAGGTACTTCAAGTCAGGACAAGGTTATTGTAACTTCTAGAGAAAGGGTCCCAACTCAATTGATAGAACGTGTTCGCAAAATGAGCAAACTGATAAATGCTGGGTGCCCAGATATTTATCAGCTCCCCTTGACAGAGGAACTAGAGAATGAGTATGAAGTCCCTTTCTTTATATTCAACGAGTTTACAGATCCGTCTGGCATACTTAGAAGTGTTACCTCCAACTTGAGACGCCCTCTAAAGTGCTGGAGAAAGTGTATCTTTGGTGAAGCCAGGAACTCGGCCAATTCTCGGACCATCATTGTCACTGGGAAAAAGGATTCAGGGAAATATGACCTAATCAATGGACTGATCAATTACATCCTAGGTGTGGAGTGGAGGGATAAGATCAGGTTCCAAATAGTTAGCAGCTCTGAGAATCAGAGTGCAGGGTATGAAAATGAGTATTCAATGATTCAATACGAAATCAATCACCAAGAGGGTTTCCGAGTCCCATATTCTCTGGTCATTGTCGAATTCGCGGAAGGTTTACTGTCTCTCTTCAAATTATTGTTCACAAAGCACCTCAGTATTAGGCAGTGTAAATGTCTGTGTATAACGACAAAATCGTCAGCAGTTTCTTTACTGAACCATGAAAACCTCAATGATATTAAACCTTATTTTGAGGATAGCAGAATCATTCCCCAGTTCATGGTCACATCGTGTGATGGTCAAACACCAGCTGTACTTGAAGCACTTCAGAACTCGGAAATTAACTTCCGCAGAGATGAGGCAGGTGTTCCCATTCACTTCAAATTTAACTTTTCAAGCTTGTTCTCTGCCAGCTGCTCTTCTGGAAATCAAGTTAAGGGGAGTGGTTTGGAGGGGAACCAGCCGGGTCCCAGACGGAGCGGGAAATCCGCAACAGCTGACAATGAGGTTGGAAATAGTGCATTGGATGAAAAACTGAAGAGTCTCCTTTGGGACATGACGAATGACAACCTCAAACGATTCCTCTTGGAATTAAATACTATAGGCATGAAGTGAATATAGTTGGAACGTGGTTAGAACTGGTGATAAAAGGAGTTCAATTGTGGGGACATGTTAATTGACTATGTTAGTAGGTTGTTCAACATAAGAGATTCAGTTGTTCTGGATCAAAGTGTGATGCCAAACAGAATAAATGATGAGATAGACCAAATAAAGAGAGAGACAGTAGCGTCGTAGCGTTGCCACTGCACTTGTAATCCGGAGGCCCTGAACAACATCCAGGGACATGATTTTGAATTCCAAAACGGCAGATGGGGGAATTTGACTCCAATCACTATTCCTAGATTGAATGTCTAATGTTGACCATGAAACCATTGTTGTAAAAACCCAACTATTTCACTAATTAATTTGAGGGATTAATTTTCGTCCTTACATGGTCTGGCCTACATGGGACTCCAGGTGCACAGCAATGTGATGGGTTCACAAATGTACTTTAGAATGGAGGGTTGTTAGAGATAGGTAATAAATACTGGCCCAGCCAATGTCCCACCTAATGAATTTTCCAAAAATAAAGTGTATTGTTTGCTCTTTAGATGTAAATTAATCTCACTTTAAATGAATTATGCAACCCGTTCAATGATGCATTCAGGACGCTGATTTACCTGCCCACCTTGTAAAGCAAAGACGAAGAACTGAATAGCCTTCTTCCGTTTTTGTTGAACACTGTAAGGAAATGAATCAATCCTGTTGTCACGTGCAACTGGACTGATGGGGATATGACTGCCCTCCTGATCCTTTCTGGGAGTCAAGTGGTTGAATGCCTTACTCATTCTTCCACAAAGCCGCTCTCCTCTGTTCAGTGACAACTTCATATCCTCGTGTATTATGATCAGGAGCTGAATGGTTTTCCATAAAGGATTTTTTGTAGCCCCTTCAAGTTTTTAATCAGGATATTTGTAAGTAAGTTGTGCGTATTAACTAACCCTCAGAATATTATGCTCCAGAATAAAAAAAAATCCGTAAACAGACGTTGTATTGAGTTTGTAACAAAAAAAGTTATTAGTTATCTCTCACACATGCCCCAAATGTTTCCAAGGCAAAAAACCCATTCACTCATCTCACTCGCCAATCACGCACAAAGATTAGACACCGATGAAGTTAAAACTGTAATTTGAAAAGTAAAAATTGTGACTCAGGTTCTGTATAAATGACTTCCTGGTTGAATTGATACTTCAGTCCAAGTGCAGGTCTTTTAGAAACAAAGACTCACCAATATTCAAAGCCACTTCAAGACGAATAGCCAGAAAGTTGGATCAGGTAGACTTGAAAGCTGGAACAATGAGAATCCTTCATTTGTATTAATAAACTTTCAGTTATAATGGTTCAGCTGCTTCAGATTTTTTTTATTATGGTTCAGATGTGTTTCGCACACATGATTTGCTTTATTCAGTTTGCATCGTGCTGACTAGTTTTTTTATATATGACCACAGTGTTAACATTCTGGTTGCAAACCAGCACAATAAAATAGCAGTTGACAAAGTGATTTTACTCTTATCTTAGCCTCCAATTTTAATTCAGTTAGAAGTCACACAACACCAGTTTAAAGTCCAACAGATTTATTTGTAACCACGAACTTTCAGAGTGTTGCTCCTTCATCATGTGTTCATATATTCCCCAAGAACTGAACTGTTTTTTCCAAGGTGGTAAGGCATCAAAAATGGCTGTGAACTCTTTTATTCCAACCCATGTTGAATAAAAATTTTGCCGCACCATCAAATGATCTCCACAGTTTAAATATCCACTGTTCCATGTTAAATTCCAGAGATATTAATACATTTTGAGGCCATTTGCAGAAAGTAAGAAATTACCGTGCACAATATGCAATGACCTCATGCTTGTAATGAGTATAAAATGTTTCCCCACTGGAAATATATATTTGTTAATACATTTTCTTGATTATCTTGTAAAATAGGAAAAAAAAAGCATACAATCGTTCTGTGGACACCTTCTGACCTTCATACAGCAGTTCTGGTCGCCTCACTATAGGAAAGATGTAGAAGCTATTGAAAGGGTGCAGAGGAGATTTACAAGGATGTTGCCTGGACTGGGAGGCATGCCTTATGAAGTTAGGTTGAGGGAGCTGGGACTCTTTTCCCTGGAGAGACGAAGGTTGAGAGGCGACCTGATAGAAGTTTACAAAATGTTGAGAGGAATAGATAGGGTGGACTCTCAGAGGCTATTTCCCCGGTTTGAAATGGTCGCTACGAGAGGACACAGATTTAAGGTGCGGGGAGGGAGGTTCAGAAGTGATGTTAGGGGTAAGTTTTTCACTCAGAGGGTGGTGAGTGAATGGAATCGGCTGCCGTCAGTGGTGGTGGAGGCGAACTCGCTGGGGTCTTTTAAAAGACTTCTGGATGAGTATATGGGGTTTAATGAGATTGAGGGTTATAGATAGGTCTGTAGGTTGGTAGGTGATGTGGTCGGCGCAACTTGTGGGCCGAAGGGCCTGTTTGTGCTGTAGTGTTCTATGTTCTATGTTCTATCTACTATATTTACAGTTTCCCTGATGGTGGCAAACTGCAGCAAGCATATGACAGAACATAGAACATAGCAATGTACAGGCCCTTTGGCCCTCAATGTTGTGCCGAGCTATGTCCGAATGCAAGATCAAGCTATTCCACTCCCCATCATTCTGGTGTTCTCCATGTGCCTATCCAATAACAGCTTGAAAGTTCCAAAAGCGCAGGCAGTCTATTCCACACCCCAACCACTCTCTGAGTAAAGAATCTAACTCAGGCATCCCTCCTACATCTCCCACCATGATCCTTAAAGTTATGCCCCCTAGTAACAGCTACATCCATCCGAGGAAATAGTCTCTGCATGTCCATTCTATCTATCCCCCTCATCATCTTATAAATCTCTATTAAGCCGTTTGTTATCCTCCTCTGCACTAAACAGAAAAGCCCCAGCTTCCTCAAATTTTCCTCACAAGACCCTACCCTCCAAACCAGGCAGCATCCTGGTAAATCTCCTCTGCATTCTGTCCAATGCTTCCACATCCTTCTTATAGTGAAGTGACCAGAACTGCACACAATATTGCAAAATGTGGTCTCACCAGTGTCTGGTATAGTTGCAGCATAACTCCACGGCCCTTAGACTCAAACACCCTGTTAATAAACACTAACACACTATAAGCCTTCTTCACGGCTCTATCTACTTGAGTGGCAACCTTCAGAGATCTGTGGATATGAACTCCAAGGATCTCTCTGTTCCTCCACATTCATCAGAGCCCTGCCGTTGACCCTCTAATCCGCATTCAAGTTTGTTCTACCAAAATGATTCACCTCACACTTATCAGGGTTAAACTCCATCTGTCACTTTTCTGCCCAGCTCTGCATCCTATCAATGTCTCTTTGCAGCCTACAAGAGTCCTCCATCTCATCTACTACTCCACCAATCTTGGTGTCATCAGTAAATTTACTAACCCACCTTTCGGCCCCCTCTTTCAAGTCATTGATAAAAATCACAAATAGCAGAGGACCCAACACTGATCCTTGTAGTATAATGCTGGTAACTGGTCTCCAGTCTGAAAATTTTCCCTACCCTCTGTCTTCCATGAGACAGCTAGTTACTTATCCAATCGGCCAAATTTCCTTCTATCCCACACCTCCTTACTTTCTTCATGAGCCTACCATGGGGAACTTAGTCGCAAAAACCCAGCTTGCAGGTGCAGCAGGTGGTCAGGAAGGCGAATGGGATGCTAGCCTTCATAGCGAGGGAGATTGAATATAAAAGTAGGGAGGTCTTGCTGCGGCTGTATAGGGCATTGGTGAGGCCACAGCTGGAGTAGTGTGTGCAGTTTTGGGCGCCGTACTTACGCAAGGATATTTTGGCCTTGGAGGGAGTGCAGAGGAGGTTTACTAGGCTGATACCGGAGTTGAGGGGGTTGAGCTATGAGGAGAGGCTGAATAAACTAGGCTTGTACTCATTGGAGTTTAGAAGAATGAGGGGAGATCTCATTGAGACGTATAAGATGAATGGGATAGATAGGATAGAGGTGGAGAGACTCTTCCCGCTCAGAAAGGACAGTAGGACTAGGGGGCACAGCCTCAAGATAAAGGGGGGGTGGTTTAGAACGGAGTTGAGGAAGAACTTCTTCACTCAAAGGGTGGTGAATCTCTGGAATTCTCTGCCCGTTGAAGTGGTGGAGGCTGCCTCGCTAAATATTTTTAAGACGCGGGTTGATGGGTTTTTGATAAGAGAGAGGATTAAGGGTTATGGGGAGAGGGCGGGAATGTGGAACTGAGCCACGACAGATCAGACATGATCTTATTGAATGGCAGGGCAGGCTCGAAGGGCCAAATGGCCTACTCCTGCTCCTATTTCTTATGTTCTTATGTTCTTAAAATCCATGTATACAACATCAACGGCTCTACCTTCGTCCACACAATTTGTTACCTCCTCAAAGAATTCAATCAGATTTGTGAGGCAGGACGTACCCCTCATGTTCTCACTAACAATTCAGCCAAAACATTTTTATTTCCTGCAATGTGTATAATGTGTATTTTAAAGAGGCTGTAAGACTAAGGTCTATTGAAACAACCTGGCATTGGTAACTCAAAATTTCTCAAGAAATTTCGAATTGTTATCGTGCTTGAATTTTAGGCCCTCTTCATGTTTATTGCTACCATTGACCCTGAAATTCTGGAGAAATAATAAAAACCCTAATGGCTTGATGATTAGGTAGATTGCTCGTGCTAGATTGCATTATAGTGAGGAAATATATATAGGTTAGGTTGATTAGGCATGGTAAGTATGCAGGGTGACGGGGGTAAGCAATGGAAGTGTATCTGGATAATACACTATTCGACTTGATTTAACCTGATTAATTTTTGTACATCAATTAGTATACAGTAAAACGTGTTTTTGTTGTGCACTAAACAGACAAAGCATACCATACAATTGAGAAGGAAAGGAGAGAATGGAGAATCTTGTGTTGTAACCATAACTAGGTTGTAGAGAAAAAAACAAAATCAACTAAATGCAAGATAGCTCCACCTCACGGCATTGCGACACAGTGATTATGACAATAACCAGAATTTTCAGGATACAATGAAAAGAAAGGTTTTTTTGAACAAAGATAAGAGGAGTAAGATTGCAGAGGCAATAGTGGAGTATAGAAAGTGCAGGATGGAGCTTAAGAAATCAATCTGGTGGCATGCTGGCACAGTGGTCAGCACTGCTGCCTCACAGCGCCAGGATCACAGTTTCAAATCTGGTCTTGGATGACTGTTTGTGTGGAATTTACACACTGTCTGCGTGGGTTTCCTCTGGGTGCTCCGGTTTCATCCTACAGATCAAACAAGTGCAGGTTAAGTTGATTGGCCATGCTAAATTGAGCCTAATTTCAGGTGGATTAGCAGAGTAAATGTGTGGGATTACGGAAATATGCCTGGATGGAATCGTGGATGGTACAGACTCAATGAGCTGAATAGCCTTCTTGTAATATAGGGATTCTATGATTTTGGAGAGCAAAGACAGGATATGACAAAACTGTGGCTGGTAAAAGTGGCAAAATACTAAGATATTCTATATCAATGGGAAGAGGCTAAACCAAGGAAAGAATAGGGTCCATTCAGGACCAAAGAGAAAATCTGTGGGTGGACGCAGAGAAAATTGGTAGGGTGTTAAATGAATATTTCACATATGTCTTCGGCCATGAGAATGAGGAGGTAGATTTGGAACTCGGGGAGAGAGACTGGGAGGTTTCAGAGAAATTTACTGTGGGGAGGGATGAGGTATTAGGGGTATTGGTGGGCTTAAAAGTGGACAGGTGTATAGGTTCAGAAGAAATGTGACCGAGCATGTTGTCTGAGTGGAAACTGCAGGGGCTCAGACACAAATTGTTGATTCCTCCTTGGCTACTGGAGAGGTACACACAGTAAGAAGTCTCACAATATCGGGTTAAAGTCCAACAGGTTTATTTGGTAGCAAACACCACTATCTTTCGGAGCTCTGCCCCTTTCTCAGGTGAGTGGGGAGTTCTGATCACAAGCAGGCATATAAAGACACACAGTTCACAAAATACTGATTAGAATTTGAGTCTTTACAGTTAATCAAGTCTTAAAGATGCAGACAATGTGATTGGAGATAGCATTAAGCATAGGTTAAAGTAATGTGTATTGTCTCCAGACAGGACAGTGAGATGTTGCAAGCCCAGGCAAGGTCATGGGAGTTACAAATAGTGTGACATGAAACCAAAATCCTGCTTGAGGGCATCTCACGTGTGCGGATCTTGGCTATCAGTCTCTGCTCAACGACTCTGCATGTCGTGTGTCGTGAAGGCCGCCTTGGAAAATGCTCGTGGAGAATGCCATATGCCCGTGACCTCTGAAGTCTTCCCCAACAGGAAGAGAACAGCCTTGCCTGGCGATTGTCGAGCTGTGTTCATTCATCCATTAGCGTAGCGTCTGCATGGTTTCCCCAATGTACCAAGCCTTGGGACATCTTTTCCTGCAGCGTATCCAGTAGACAACATTGGCCGAGTTGCAAAAGTATGTACTGTGTACGTGGCGGATGGTGTTCTCATGCGCATGTCATGTTTGTGATCAGAACTCCCCATCAGCTGACGAAGGAGCGATCTCCGTTCAACAACCATTCACTGACGACTTGGATTGGGAAGCGAGAGAAGGAGATTAACACAGTGAACGCATATCTGGCTATGTTGGGAGGAGTGGATATTCTGACAAAGAGCCAGCTGGACAGTTTCTTAGTGAATCCAATGGTTGAAAACGTTGTCTGTTTTACCTTCACTTCACTGCATGATAAAGATACATATCTACAGGTGTTAAGCAATTATTTGAAAGACGCACCAACTTCAAAAGAGCCAGGTCACACAACGCAAGATGACACATGTCAGCCCAATGAGGATTGGTTCGATGTCATTTCAGTCTCCCAACAAATGAGGACATTGGCGAGATTGTTCCTGAAATTTGCCAAACCCAACATGTCTGGTGGAGGAAATATGTGCGCTGAGAGCTGCAAGATCGCAATAACTTCAATAGATGATAAAAATTGCACTGGGGCATCAATTTTCCTGTATGAACAGGGAATGTTGGTAAATAAGGCGTTTAAACCACAAAAGTCTGAGATTCCACAGATTATCGGGACAAGCGATTCAACTGTCACGCTACATCTCAAGGCCTCTGTAGATAATGCTGAGCCAGTGCTAATGTTTAGGGTAGAATATAGGTGTGAACAAGATGAGGATTGGTCTGTGGAGAACACGGCGGATCGTAGTGAGACCTTTACCGTGTCTGGTTTGCAACCATACCATCGGTACCAGTTCAGGTCGGTCTATATTTATAAGGCATGGGTAGGTTTGCTCAGCGATCCCACTGCCTGTACCCTAACTCTTCCTGCTGCTCCGCCGACTGAGGTTTCCGTATCCAAAGTTCAACCAACATCACTAACCATTACCTGGGCCCCTCCAGTGCGAGTCGGTGATGGTGTGAATATTGAATGTTACTTAATCAAATATCAGAAACAGAATTGTCAGCAGGACTCATGGACGGAGCAAAGTAACGAAGGTCCGGTTTGTAGATGTACATTGAACAATCTTGACGCTGATACTTCCTACAGGGTCCAGGTGCCTGCTCTTTGTGGAAAAGCTGGCAATAGGTGCTTCAAGTCAGGAGAAGGTGATTGTAACTTCCAGACAGAGGGTCCCAAATCAATTTGTAGAACAACCAGAGTGCAGGCAGCAATAATAAGTATTCAATGATTCAATATGAAATCAATCACCAAGAGGGTTTCCAAGTTCCAAACTCTCTCGTCATTGTGGAATTCAATGAAGAATTACTGTACTACTCCGATGTGCTTTTCGAAAGTCACACCAGTATTAAACAATGTAATTGTCTGTGTGTAACGGCAAAATCGTCAGCAGTTTCTTTGCTGGAGAATGTGAACCTCAATCGTATTAAACCCTATTTTAAGGATAGCAGATTCATTCCCCAGCTCATGGTCACGTCGTGTGATGGTCAAACACCAGCTGTACTTCAAGCACTTCAGAACTCGGAAATTAACTTCCGTAGAGATGCTGCGGGTGTTCCCATTCACTTCAAATTTAACTTTTCAAGCTTGTTCTCTTCCAGCTCCTTTTCTAGTAATCAAGGGGAAGGGAGTGGATCAGAGGGGAACCAGCTGGGTCCCAGGGATTTGCGACAGATGACAGTGAGGTTGGGAAAAGAGAATGGCATGAAAATCTGAAGCGCCTCCTGTGGAACATGACAAACGACAGCCTCCAACAATTCCTTGTGGAATTAAATGTACCATGGCCTTCATAGCGAGGGGGATTGAATATAAAAGTAGGGAGGTCTTGCTGCAGCTGTATAGGGCATTGGTGAGGCCGCAGCTGGAGTACTGTGTGCAGTTTTGGTTGCCGCACTTACGCAAGGATATTTTGGCCTTGGAGGGAGTGCAGAGGAGGTTTACTAGGCTGATGCCGGAGTTGAGGGTGTTGAGCTATGAGGAGAGGCTGAATGAACTAGGCTTGTACTCGTTAGAGTTTAGAAGAATGAGGGGAGATCTCATTGAGACGTATAAGATGATGAATGGGATGGATAGGATAGAGGTGGAGAGACTCTTCCCGCTCAGAAAGGACAGTAGAACTAGGGGGCACAGCCTCAAGATAAAGGGGGGGCGGTTTAGAACGGAGTTGAGGAAGAACTTCTTCACTCAAAGGGTGGTGAATCTCTGGAATTCTCTGCCTGTTGAAGTGGTGGAGGCTGCCTCGCTAAATATTTTTTAAGACGCGGGTTGATGGGTTTTTGATAAGAGAGGGGATTAAGGGTTATGGGGAGAGGGCAGGAATGTGGAACTGAGCCACGACAGATCAGCCATGATCTTATTGAATGGCGGGGCAGGCTCGAAGGGCTAGATGGCCTACTCCTGCTCCTATTTCTTATGTTCTTATAAGCATTGGCTGAATATTGTTCCTCCTGCAGAATGTTTGAGGTGAAGGGTGCCGTCAGTGTCCCTGCTGATTTCACCTGTGGGAAGTGCACCCATCTCCAGCCCCTCAAAAAGCACATTAGGGAACTGGAGCAGGAGTTGGATGAACTTTGGATCATTCGCAAGGCAGAGGTGATCAGAGATAGAAACTTCAGGGATGAAGTTATTCCGAAGAATGATGATAGATGGGTGACACTGAGAGGCGCTGGGAAGGAGCAGTTAATACAGGGATCCTTGTGGTCGTTTCCCTCGGCAACAAGTATGCTGCTTTGGATGGGGTTGGCGGGGGAACGACCTACCAGTGGTAAGCCATGGAGACTGGATCTCCAGCACTGAGTCGGTCCCTGTCGATCAGAAGGGAAGGGGGAGAGCAGGAAAGCAATAGTTATTGGGGACTCAATAGTTTTAGGGGCAGATTGGAGGTTCTGTGACAGCAAAACAGACTCACGGATGGTATGTTGCCTCCAGGGTGCCTGGGTCTGTGACGTCAAGGACCATATTTTCAGGATCCTTAGTGGGAGGAAGGGAGTTGCGGGGGGGGTGGGGGGCAGCCACAATTGGTGATACACATCGGTACCAACGACATTTGTAGGAGAAGAGACGGGGATTTAAAACAGGAATTTAGGGAGCTAGGATGGAAGCTGAGAGCCAGGAAAAAAACCATGTTGTCATCTCAGGTTTGTTGCCAGTGCCACTTGCTATCAAGTTGAGGAACAGGGCGAGAGTGCAGATAAACACGTGGCTGCAAGGATGGTGTAGGAGGGAGGGTTTCAGTTACATGGATAATTGGAGCACATTCTGGGGAAGTGGGAGACCTGTACTAACAGAACTGTTTGCACCTGAACCAGAGGGGGCACCAATATCCTGGGAGGGAAATTCAATATGGCTCTTCGGGAGGGAGGGGGTGTGTTTAAACTAATTTGTCAGGGGGTTGGGAAAACGAGCCATATCAGTCCAGAAGCCAGTGTTGAGTGTCGTGAGGTACGGAGGAGGGTATCAAGGTCACAGAAGTGTACCGGCAGACAGGAAGGTGTGTTGAAGTGCGTTTACTTCAATGCAAGGAGCATCTGGAATAAGGTGGGTGAACCTGGAGCGTGGATTGGTACTTGGGAGTACGATGTTGTGACCATTACAGAGACATGGTTAGAACAGTGTTGGGAATGGTTGTTGGAAATCCTGGGGTATAGATGTTTCAATAAGAGTAGGGAAGGTGGTAAAAGAGGTAGAGGAGTAATATTGTTAATCAAGGATAGTATTATTAATCAAGGATAGTTTAACGGCTGCAGAAAGATTGTTTGAGGGGCATCTGCCTACTGAGGTAATATGGGCTGAAGTTAGAAATAGGCAAAGAGCGCTCACGCTGTTAGGAGTTTTCTATAGGCTCCCAAATAGTAATAGAGATGTGGAGGAAGAAATTGTAAAGCAGATTATGGATAGGTGTGAAGGTCACATGGTAGTCATCATGGGTGACTTCAACTCTCCAAATATTGATTGGAACCTTTATAGGTCGAATAGTTTGGATGGGGCAGTTTTTGTACAGCGTGTGCAGGTGGGTTTCCTGATACAATATGTGGATAGGCTGACAAGAAGTGGGGCCACATTGGATTGGGAAATGAACCTGGCCAAGTGTTAGATTTGTTTGTGGGAGAGCACTTTGGAGATAGTGACCACAATTCTGTCTTTCACTATTGCAATGGAGAGGGATAGGGCCATACGACAGGGCAAGGTTTATAATTGGGGGAGGGGTAACTATGATGCCATTAGGCAAGAATTAGGGAGCATAAGATGGGAAGAGAAACTGTCAGGGAAAGACACAAATGAAAAGTGGAACTTGTTCAAGCTAGTTCAACAAGTACTGTGTGTCTTTGATAGATCTGTCCCTGTCAGGCAGGGAGGAAATGGCTGAGTGAGGGTATCATGGTTCACAAAAGAGGTTGAATTTCTTGTCAAGAGGAAAGAAGAAGTGTGTTTAAGGATGAAAAAAGCAAGGTTCATTTGGTTTGCTGGAGGGTTACAAGGTAGCAAGGAATGAGCTAAAAGAAAGGACTTAGGAGAGCTAGAAGGGGGACATAAGAAGTTCTTGGCAGGTAGGATCAAGGAAAACACCAAGGCTTTTTACTCTGATGTGAGAAATAAAAGAGTGACCAGGGTGAGGTTAGGACCAGTTAAGGATTGTAGTGGGAACTTGTGCATGAGGTCAGAAGAGATAGGAGATATACTTTCCTTCAGTGTTCACCAAGGAGAGGGGTCATGTTTTTGAGGATGAGAGTGTGATGCAGGTTGATAGGCTGGAGGAGGTAGATGTTCTGAGAGAAGATGTATTAGCAATTTCAAAGAACCTGAGTGCTGATAAGTCCGCTGGGCCAGTTGGGGTGTATCTTAGGTTCCTTTGGGAGGCAAGGGATGAAATTGCAGAGCCTTTGGCTTTGATCTTTAGGTCCTCAGTGTCCATGGGGATAGTGCCAGAGGACTGGAGAGTGGTGAATGTTATTCCTCTGTTCAAGAGGGGAAATAGGAATGACCCTGGTAATTATAGCTTGGTCAGTCTTACTTCAGTAGTCGGTAAGTTAATGGAAAAGATCCTGAAGGAAAGGATTTATGGCCATTTGGAAAGATGCAGCTTAATCCAGGATATTCAGCATGAATTTGTGAAGGGTAAGTCTTGCCTCAAATTTGATTGAATTATTTAAGGAGGTAAGTAAGTGTGTAGATGAAGGTAGAGCAGTTGATGTTGTATACATGGATTTTAGTAAGGCATTTGATAAGATTCCCCATGGTAGACTCAAGAGAAAAGTAAGGAGGTGTGGGATAGAGGGAAATTTGACCAATTGGATAAATAACTAGCTATCTCATAGAAGACAAAGAGCGGTAGTGGATGGAAAATGTTCAGACTGGAGATCAGTTACCAGCGGTGTACCACAGGGATCAGCGCTGGATTCCTCTGCTATTTGTGATCTTTTATCAATGACTTGGAGGACAGGGCTGAAGAGTGGGCCAGTGAATCTGTTGGTAACACCAATATTGGTGGAATTGTGGATGAGGTGGAGGGCTGTTGTCGGCTGCAAAAAGGCATTGATAGGATGCAAAGCTCTGCCGAAAAATGGCAGATGGAGTTTAACACTGATAAGTGTGAGGTGATTCATTTTGGTAGGACAAGTTTGAACGCAGATTGCAGGGTCAACGGCAGGGTTCTGAGGAATGTGGAGGAAGAGACCCCTTGGGGTTCATATCCACAGATCTCTGAACGTTGCCACTCAATTGGATAGGACCCTGAAAAAGGCCTATAGTGTGTTAGCGTTTATTAACAGGGGGTTTGAGTTTAAGAGCTGTGGGGTTATGCTGCAACTATACAGGACCTTGGTGAGACCACATTTGGAATATTTTGTGCAGTTCTGGTCACCTCACTATAAGGGTGTGGAAGCAATGGAGAGCAGATGAGATTTACAGGATGCTGCCTGGTTTGGAGAGTAGGTCTTATGAGGAAAGATTGAGGGAGTTAGTTTTTTCCGTTTAGAATGGAGGAGGATGAGGGGCGACTTAATAGAGGTTTATAAGATGATGAAGGGGATAGATAAAGTGGGTGTTCAGAGACTATTTCCTCTGGTGGATGTAGCTGTTACCAGGGGGCATAATTATAATGTTCATGGTGGGAGATATAGCAGGGATGTCTGAGGTAGGATCTTTACTCAGACAGTGGTTGGGATGTGGAATGCACTGCCTGCTGTGATAGTGGAGTCGGACACTTTAGCAACTTTCAATTGGTTATTGGATAGGCACATGGAGCACACCAGAATGATAGGGAATGGGATAGCTTGATTTCAGACCAAGGGGTGGGGCAATCGGTGAGGGTTGGGGGGGCGGGGGGGGGGGGGCAGTCCCACTGTTACTCTGAAGAGGGATCAGTCAGGGCAGGAGGGAGGCCAGCAAGTGATCTGGAGGAGCTGGAGATCAGGGTGGGGGAGTCTACCAGCTGAGGGGAGATGGGAGTATATCAAGGCTGGCCAGGAAACAGGAGGTTGGTAGTTCAGGGTCACTGTGCAAATGCAGAGGCTGCTTGTTTCAGCCTCCCGGGTGGCCCCTGAAATCTAATAATATTCACAATGGTGTCCTCTACAGTGCAAGAAGCGTAGGAGATTCGAGTGTGAACTCCTACAGGAAAAAAAACAGCGTGATCATGTCAGGTTTTCCCGCGAATTCTGTCCATCAATTGTAAATAGCTGGGTCACAACACTGATCTTAGCGGCACTCCACAATTCACTGCCAATCAACTTGAAAATGCACTTATGTCAACTGTTTGCTTTCTATCTACTAATCAATCCTCTACCCATATTAAAATACTACCCCAGCTCGATGAATCATTATCTTGTCTATTAACCTTTTGGAAATGCAGGTGCATTACACTTACTGGTTTCCTTTTACTTACCCTACTAGTTACATCCTCCGAAAACTCTTAATATTTCTCAAGCAGCATTTCTCCTCAGTAAAACAATGTCGACTTGTTCTAAACATACTATTCTTTTCTAAGTGCGTTAAGACTTCCTCAACAAAAGATTTTATCATTTTTCCAAAAAACTGATGTTAGTCTACGATCAAAGAGATCCTTGGTGTGATCTTACTTGCTTGTCACGGGAGCTGGGAAGATACTATGGGGGCCCAAAAATGCTGGGCTATCCTCCTGACCTCTTCCTACTGGCGAGAAAGGCTTTGTGCCGACAAAGCCTATTCAAATGAAGAATCAGTACTGCTCTGAATGACTGGAGACAAGACGCATGGCCACGCAGGAGGGATCGGAGGCTACTGAAACCCCCGGTGGTTGTGGCTTGTTCGGACAATGCCCATTAGGGAATATCACACTGGCTATGCCCATGTGGCATCCTGGCCAGCTCCAACTGAGTACCATGTATGCCATGGTACTCATGGGGCATGGCAGTGCCAAGGAGATGGGCCCCAAGTGGGGATGGGTCTATAATGGGGGAATTGCACAATGACAAGGGGGGGGGGGGCCTATGCCAGGTGGGGTGGGCATAGGGGGTGAGGGCGGCAAGAAGGGATGGGGTGGGGGACATGCTATGGAGGTGATCAGAATGGGGACTGCATGGTCAACTTCCACCAGAGGATTCATTGGGAGCATTCTGATGGCGGTGACCTATGTTGGTGTGGGGAGGAGACAATGGCACCAATAATGGGGGAAAGGGAGTTCGTTGGCCATGGGGGTGGGTGGGAAGAAGTCTCCTGGTTCACTATTAGATCAGGGCCACTGATCATGAGTCCACAGTGAAATACTCCCAGCTGTCAAAAAAAAAGGAAATTGACAGAATGCTGGAAAACTGCAGTTCCAAAACACTGCACAGTTCTCCCACTTACACGCTGTTATGGCACATAGAATTTTTGGGGAAAATTCCACACCATTTCTCAATCTACTGAACTAGAGTACATTAGCCCACTTTTTTCATGCTTTCATTTCACGGTAATCCCCTCATCACAGAGGCCAATTAGGTGAAACTTTGCTGTACTATCTCCGATGCAATAAAATTGCTTAAATATGGAGGCCAGTGCAGCACACAGAACTTAAACGGGTATTCTGAATGGTGCTGGACATTGTGCAATCATCAGCAATCATTCCCGCTTTTGATCTGGTGATGGGAGGAAGATCACGGTGAAGCAACTGAAGATGGTTTAGCCAAGGACAGCAATCTGAGGAACTTTTGCAGCCATGTCATGGGACTGAGATGATTGACCTTCAACAGCAAAGAAAAAACATCGTCCTTTGTACTAGATATGACTGCAACCTGTAAAGTTTTTGCCTCGATTTCTTTTAACTTCAATTTTGCCCCTTGGTGACACAGTTGACCAAATGACACCTGATGTCCTTTGAGAGTTCCACCAGGAATCAGAGCAAATCGACGATATTAATTAATAACTCTGCTCCTAGCGTCAATGAGGATGTGCAGTGTGTATTAATGACATATTACTGATAACAACATTGTGCGAGACAGCCAAGTATTATAAACATAATCCAATGCTGTCCGGTACTGACCTCAATTTCTGTATTTTACAGTTTGCATTCTTCAGAGTCGCTGATAGCAGTTTTACTCCTGCATCTCCCAATTTAATATGACCCAAGTCCAGATTTGTCAGAGAGCTGTTTACCCTGAGAACGAAGGCGAGATCCTCAATACAAGAATCTGTGAGAGTGTTATAACACAGCCTAGAAATCAAAGAGAGAGAAAAAGAATGGAGAAGTGGAGAAAACACGGTAGGGGTGAATTTGGACATAGACGGAGTTATAGAATAAATGCTGCTGCACTGGTCACCTGTGATAAAGATTCCAGTTCATCAGAGCTCAATATCAGGTGATTCTAAAGCCAACAACAAATTTGATTTTGCCTGTTTTGCATTCCTACCCATATCCATTTTCACCCACACTTTAATATCAATTACCAATTTACATTACCAATCCTCATAATCGAATGTTGATGACACTATTCCTGAAAATAATAATTGGTCGTCTGACACGGCAAATTATGATAAACTCACACGATCTCATACTTACTTCAGTTTCTGAATTTTACAGTCTGGCTTGCTCAGAGGTGTAGAGAGTAGTTTCACTCCTGAATCTCCTAGATTATTCAGGATCAGACTAAACATACAGAATGAGAAACACATTAAAATGGACCAAATTTTCACCACAAAGCAATAAACAGGAGTTTATTTGCAAGTGAGAAATCAATGGGAAACTGATTTTCAAAGACTTATGTAAATAATTGGCATGGGGTCTGGTTTCCTGTTCACTTAGAGCCAGTGGGGGTGGGAATGCAGCTGGGTCAGATGAAATATGAACTCATTTAGGTTCATGTGGTTTATTCTTTCAAAGTTAAAATGTTCCTGTTCTCGTAGTCTACAGGGAAGATGTGTCCCCCAGTTTATTCCCTGTTAAACAAACTTCACATTTATTGCAGGTAAGATTATTGTAATATTTTAAAGGAATTTCTGGGAGATTCCTACTCCCAGCAGATCCTCACATTGTACAACAGCATTTCCCAATGATGCACTTCGCTGCCTTTGACTGGTTCTTACACACTGGGCAGTCCTAGTAAAACGGTCAGTTTCTTGGGAATCCATCCCAGATATCCAACTTGTGTCCATTCTCAGTATAAATGGATAACTTGGGATCTAAGCCTTAAAACAGTAGCAGGTTTCCTCAATGAACAGAATTGGAAGAAATTTTAAGAAAAAAATATTTCACCTTTCCCTGTGGAAACCATTTGGTTAATTGTGATCATATTTAGGAATATTTTTTCCCCAGAGATCTGTGCAACTTGCAGTTAATATCTTCAATTATTGATATTTTATTATTTATCGGTATGGTTTTTTTTTCTTTTCAGTATTTACTTTAATATGTTTAAAATATCTCTATTCTGTTCTTGGAATTTGATAAGTTTAATTTTCATCTTAATCCCAGATTCAAATACTTCGAGCCCCCAAATAATTAAACCAACAACTTGTTAGCAACAAAATTATTCTTATTTTCCATTTTGAAGATTTTATGTATGTCATAGATTTGAGAGATAACAGCATGGAAACAGGCTCTGCAGCCCAGCTCATCCATGCCAACAGGGTTTTCTAAACTGAACTAGTTCCATTTGCCTGCAGTTGGCACATACCCTTCCCATCCACATACCTATTCAAATATCTTTTAAATGCGGTAATTGTACCTGCCTCTACCACTTCTTTGGGCAGCCCATTCTATACGCGCACCACAGTGTGCTTGAAAATATTGCCCCTCAGGTCCCCTTTAAATCTTTCCCTTCTCACCTTAAACCTATGCCTTCTAGTTTTGGATTCCCCTCCCCTGGGGAAAGGCCTTGGCATCACCTTATCTATGCTCCTCATGACTTTATAAACCTCTGTAAGGTCACCTCCTCATCCACCTACAATCCAAGGAAAACAAATCCCAGCCTCTCCTTAAAATTCAAACCTTCTAACCTTCTCATTTTGTGAAGTTTTTCTGTCTTTGCCTCTCTTTTCATGAACTGAATGGTATGGTTTTCATTAATAACAAAATAAATGGTTCCTCAACAACTAGAATACCAGCTACTGGTCCAAACGAGCAGTTACCTCAACTCCTGGCATTTGTGCAGAACAGGTACCAGCCGCCAGAGTCCTTCAGACTGAATGTGGCAGGCAAATAAATTAAGGTGTTTCACTATATCACAGAACTCAATGATATGGCACAGGACCACACAGTCAATCGGGGTCAGTCGTAATTCAGAAAGTGCAAATGTTTTCACAGATCCCACTGTGGCTTGAGCCAGTGCTTTATTCTGAGTCTCAAACAAGTAGTGTAATGTGTTCATGAAATCACTTTGACATGTTTCACTGTTTGTGTTTGCGATCTGTCCTTCAACAGTTTCCTTCACCCAGTTAATCACTCTGTCTGTTGTTTCATGAAGAAATGGACCCGGAAACTCCTCCAGCGGCTGAGCTGACTGTGGTGAGGAGAGACCAGCAATAAAACGGAGAAATATCACAAATTGTCCATCTTTCTTGTTGTGGGCTTCACTGAGGAGTTTCTGGATGTCTCTGGGATCTGGTGTCAGGAATTGTGCAACAGCAGAAACAAACTCTTGGATGGTGAGGTGTGGGAATGTGTAAACAATACTCTGGGCAGAATCATCTCTCTCCAAAAGTTCCATCAGCAACCCAGATAGGAACTGGGAAGGGTGCAGATCGTACTTGATCAAATCTCCATTTCTAAACACACACTTCCTCTCAGAGACTCCTGTGAAGGCCATCTCACCAAGCTTCAGGAACACATCACGGAGGCATTCAACCTCTTGGTTATGGTTTTTCAGAATGTTGTAAACAAAATAGGAATACAGCTGGGTGACAGTCTTGGGAATTTGCTGTTGTTTCTTATCTGTGTGTTAAGAAGAGACCTAATGACAGACCAAGGATCTGGCAGTAGGAAGGGTTATAGCACATGCTATACATGATCTCATTCTCCTTCATATATTTGAAAACAGCTGCTGCAACTGCCTGATCATCAAAAAACTTGTTGAAATATTCCTTCTGTTCATCACCAACAAATCCCAGGATTTCAGTCCAGATATTGATCTCAGTCTTTTCCAATAAATGTAGCGCAGTGGGACGGGTGGTCACGAGCACTGTACATCCTGGGAGCAGCTTGTGCTGTATTAAACTGAACACAATATCAGACACGTCACACCAGCATTCAGGATCTGTGCATACGAACTGAGGTTCTGTATTTCTCCGATTGTCAGCAACGTCAATCCTACCCTTGAATTCATCCAAACCATCGAATATAAACAACAATCCCCCTGGCTTCTTCCAAAGCTTTACTAGAACGTTCCTAAAGTAAGGGTACCGATCCAGTATCAGATTCCTCAGATTTATTTTGCAGTTAATTGTGTTTAAATCCCTGAATTTAAAACTGAAAACAAATTGAAAGTGTGGGTATATTTTCCCAGTGGCCCAGTCATGAACAATCTTTTGTACCATTGTTGTTTTTCCAGTCCCTGCAACTCCACTTACTACTGCTGAATTGCCAGATTTGGATTGGCAAAAAAATCTCCTAATCTTACAGAGTGAACTACGCCTCTGGGAAAAGCTGCTCTTGAACAACTGATCAGTTCGGATTTTTCGCAGTTCTCTCTGGAGGTGTTTCTCTCTCCACTCTTCATGATCTCGACCTCTTGCTAGCAGTTCATGTTCCACAAATATCCAGGCGTCTCGACCACTAGAAATCACCATTAGCTCAGCATACCGATCAACCAACTTGAAAATCTTAATCTTCTCCTTTGCTAGGACAGTGCTCATTTTCAGTGTTTCAGTTTGTACCCGGAGTGTCTCCTTGTGTTTCTGTTGAACGTCTTCAATTTCAATAAAAAATGTTTACACATATTGAATTAATAACAAATTTTCAAGACCACTTCGATATTGAGAAATATTTTGAGATTTGATTTTCAACTTTAATAGGAGTGTGTGTAAAACTTAAAACTTGCAAATTGAGTTTGCAATAAAGTTAACAATAGTGCAGAAATCCAATCTGTTGGTTGTAGGACTGCTCAGATCTAACACTTGCTGCTTTGGCTGTTCAGTGTGCAACTAGTCCTGTGTTGTAGCTTCACCAGAGTTGCCACTTTAATCATTGGATATAGCCTCATGCTGCTCCTGGCACATCCTCCCGCACTCTTGCTTGAACCAGGTCCATTAGAGGCCAGATTCTCCCAACTTCGAGGATCTTCCGATCTTTGCGCACAGCTGGTGAGAATCACTGCTGGTTTCCACTAATAGAGACCAAGCACGATGCCCATTCTTTTTTGGGGGAGGGGGGGTGGTGTGCGCACTCAGAGGCCACTGAGGACCCTGGGTGGTCAGTGCCATCTCAGTGCCAACCTGGCAATCCAGCAGTGCCAAGGGGATGGGACCAATAAGTGGGGGGAATGGAGTAGGGAAATGAATTGGGGAAATCAGCCAGTGTTCAGTTCGACGTGTTAGAGGAATTATTTTGATTTGCTTCCTGTGCTCCACAAATTTACTGACAAGAAGGGAAGCATGTTTTGGCTGTCCTAATGTGTGCAAAAGTACCTCAAAGCTGCTATTTGTTGGGACCATTGAGTTAACTTAGATTGATCTGTTTTTTTTTGGCTAAAGCCGTTTTGACAAATTGTGCCTTGGATGTTGAAAATACATAGCACCGCATTGTACAGGACATTTAGCTTACTTTAAATGCACTCCGAAAAAACTCAGAAACAAACATTTCATCTTCTAAAAGGAAAACAAGAGTTCAGTTTTAAAAGTCATCTCAAACTGGGAGCTCCCCATGAATATGTAAAATAGAGACCTTCTTAACTGGATATTCAGTATTCTCCGCTGTGAATTATGTAGCATGAACTGGGAGTACAATATATTGCAAATCCAGCTATAGTGCCAGTGTCGTAAGTATCAAAGTTTTCATGCCCTCATCCCAATGAAGAATGTGTATCATTGTCAGGAAATATATATTATTACTGGTGATTATCACAGTAAAAGGCACTATTAGTTCCACTGAATTTGAAGAATCCCAATCAAAGCATTTTTGCCAATCCGTGCTTTACAAATGGCTCATTTGGCTATCTTTTAGAATGCCAATTGCAGCTATCAAATGGTATCGCACTAAACTGAGTGTACAAAAGGATTAACCTGAATATAAAACAGATTTAATAATTCGTTCCATTGGCACGTAACCTTAAAAACCACAACATCGATATACGCCAAATCTTGGCACAGGTGGCAGGATGGTTGTTAGCACTGCTGTCTCACAGCACCAGGGACCTGGGTTTGATTCCCGGCTTGGGTCACTGTCTATGGAGTACGTACATGGGTTTTCTCCCACTGTTTTAAAGAGGTACTGGTTAGATGCATTGGCCATGCTAAATTCTCCCTCAGTGTACCAAGCAGGTGTCAGATAGAATTTTCACAGTTACTTCATTGCAGTATGAATGTAAACCTACTTGTGACAGTGAGAAATAAATTTAAAACTTCTTTCTTACAACATAGTTCTTTCAAAGAGCAATGGGCCTGAATGGCCTAACGATTTAACCACATTCTGTGATTTTTCCCTAAACTTGCAATGCAAATGTTTCAGGAAGTATATTTTTGTGCACTGATTGTCGAGAGGACTAGACTACAAGAGCAGACATGTACTTCTGAGGCTCTGGTCAGGCCCCATTTGGAGTACTGTGAGCAGTTATATGCCCCAAATCTAAAGGAGGATGTGCTGGCCTTGGAAAGAGTCCAGAAAAGGTTCACAAGAACAATCCCTGGAATTAAGAGCTTGTCGTATGAGAAACAGTTGAGGACTCTGGGCCTCTACTCAAAGAACAAAGAAAAATTACAGCACAGGAGCAGGCCCTTTGACCTTCCAATCCTGAGCCGGCCATATTGCCCAACTTAACTAAAACCTCGTATCCTTCCAGGGACCATACCTCTCTATTCCAATCCTATTCATGTATTGTCAAGATGCCCCTTAAAACTCACTACCATACCCGCTTCCATTACCTTCCCCGGCAGTGAATTCCAGGCACCCACCACTCTCTGTGTAAAAAAAATCGTACATCTCTTCAAATCTTGCCCCACGCACCTTAAACCTGTGCCCCCAGCAATTGATTCTTCCACCCTGGGAAAAGGCTTCTGACTATCCACTCTGTCCACGTCTTTCATAATCTTGTAGAATTCTATCAGGTTGCCCTTCAACCTCTGTCGTTGCAGTGAGAACAAATCAACCTCTCCTCAGAGAATGCCCTCCATACCAGGCAACATCCTCAAATTTTTTTCTGTACTCTCTCCAAAGTCTCCATATCCTTCTGAGAGTGTGGCAGCCAGAATTGAACACTATATTTGAAGTGCGACATAACTAAGGTTCTATAAATTTGCAACATGACTTGCCAATTTTTAAACTCAATGCTGCATTAAAGAATTCAGCATTGAACTGGTGAAGGTAAGCATGCCATATGCCTTCCTGACTACCTTCTCCACCTGCATTGCGACTTTCAGTGACCTGTGTACCTGTACACCCAGATCCCTTTGCCTATCAATACTCTCAAGGGTGCTACCATTTACCATATATTTCCTATTTGTATTAGGCCTTCCAAAATGCATTACCTCACATTTGTCCGGATTAAACTCCATCTGCCATCTCTCCGCCGAAGCCTCTAACCAACCTATATCCTGCTGTTTCCCCTAATGGTCCTCATCGCTATCCACAAAACCACCAACCTTCGTGTCATCCACAAACTTGCTAATCAAACCAGTTACATTTTCTTCCAAATCTTCTATACATATTAGAAACACCAAAAATCCCAGCACTGATCCCTGAAAAATGCCACTTGTCACAGCCCACCACTCAAACGCATCCTTCCACTGCTAACGTCTATCTTCTTTGATCGAAGTCATGATGTTGGAATGCCGGCGTTGGACTGACGTAAACACAGTAAAAAGTCTGACAACACCAGGTTTTAGTCCAACCGATTTATTTGATAATACTCACAAGCTTTCGAGGGGACTGCCTCTTCGTCAGGTGAACTCTCCATTCACCTGACGAAGAGGCAGTCCCCTCGAAAGCTTGTGAGTATTATCAAATAAATCGGTTGGACTAAAACCTGGTGTTGTCAGACTTTTTACTGTGTTTTTCTTTGATCGAGCCAGTTTTGTATCCATCTTGCCTGCTCACCTCTGAACCCACGCAACTTCACCTTCTGCATCAGTCTGCCATTAGGGACATTGTCAAAGGCCTAACTGAAGTCCATTTAGACAACATTCACTGCCCGACCCTCATCAATCATTTTTGTCACTTGTTCAAAAAACTTGATCAAGTTCGTGAGACACGACCTCCCCTTCACAAAGCCATGTTGCCTTTCACTAATACATCCACTTACTTCCAAGTGGGAATAAACCGTCTTGAAGAATCCTCTCCAATAATTTCCGTATCAGTGATGTAAGGCTCACCAGCCAGTAATTAATTATGTGGATTATTCTTGCTAACCTTTTTAAACAAAGGAACAACATTGGGTCTTCTCCAATCCTCTGGGACCTCCCCTGTAGTCATGATGTGGAGATGCCAGCGTTGGACTGGGGTAAATACAGTAAGACTTTCACCTCGTGTTCAGACTTCTTACTGTGTTGAGCTCCCCTGTAGCCATTGAGAATACAAAGATTTCTCTCAAGGCCCCAGCAATTTCCTCCTTTAACTGTCTTCAGTATTCTGGGGTATATCCCATCAGTCCCTGGAGACTTGTCTACCTTAAATGTTTCTCAAGAACCCCAATACCTCCTTTTTGATCTCAACATGACTCAAACTATCGACACACCCTTCTACAGACTCCTCATCTACAAAGTCCTTCTCTTTGGTGAATACTGACGCAAAGTACTTCTTTAATACCTTGCCCATTTCCTCTGGCTCCACGTATAGATTCCTTGCCTTGTCCTCGACTGGGCCAACCCTCTGCCTGGCTATCCTCTTATTCTTTATATATGTATAAAAAGCCTTGAGATTTTCCTTAATCCTGTTGGCCAGTGCTCTTTTGTGACCCCCTTTAGCCCTCCTTACTACTTGCTTACATTTCTTTCTACTTTCCTTGTATTCCACACTTGCTTTGTGTGTTCCCAGTCTTCTAGCTTTGACAAATGCTTCCCTTTTCTCTTTGACTAGGCTGACAATATCTCTTGTTATCCAAGGTTTCCAAAACTTACCATACTTATTCTTCATCCTTACAGGAATGTGCCGGTCCTGAATCCCTATCAACTTACACTTAAAAGCCAGATGTTGATTTGCCCTCAAATATATGCCCCCGATCTACATTCTTCAGTTCCTGCCTAATATTGTTGTAATTAGCTTCCCTTAATTCAGCACCTTAACTTGAGGACTACACTTATCTTTATCCATCAGTACCTTAAAGCTTACTGAATTGTGGTCACTGCTGCCAAACCACTTCCCTACTGAAACATCAGCCACCTGGCCGGGCTCATTCCCCAATACCAGGTTCAGTATAGCCCCTTTCGACTTGGACTATCTACATACTGTTCCAAGATGCCCTCCTCGATGCTCCTTACAAATTCTGCCCCATCCATGCCCCTAGCAGTGAGTGAGTCCCGATCACTATAGGGGAAGTTAAAATCTCCAAACATAACAACCCTGTTACTTTTACATCTTGCCAAAATCTGTTCCTCTATTGCCCGTTGGCAGTTGGGTGGCCTATAGTTAACCCCCAATATTGTGACTACACCCTTCCAATGCCTGAGCTCTACCCATATTGCCTTGCCGTATGAGCCATCCGGCATATCCTCCCACAGTACAGCTGTGAAATTCTCCTTAACCAGTAGTGCAACTCTCCCACCCCTTTTACATCCTACTCTATCATGCTGGAAACAATTGTATCCTGGAATGTTAAGCTGGCAATCCTGTCCTTCCCTTAATCAAATCTCTGTAATGGCAACATCATAGCTCCTAGTACTAATCCAAGCTCTAAGTTTATCTGCCTGAACTGTATCATTTCTCGCATTGAAACAAATGCACTTCACTCCACCAGTCTTTGATTAGCAACCTCACCCTGCATGCTTGGAGTTTTACTGGCCCTACTCTCTGGTTCCCCTTCAGCTAATTCACCTTTACTTTGTTTCCCACCCTTCTGCCAAGTAGTTTAAGTCCTCCCACGTGACACTAGCAAACCTCCTGGCCAGAATGTTTATTGATGGGCCGAGTGGCCTAATTCTGCTCCGACGTATTACGGACAATGAAGTTTCTCTCACATTCTTCCTCTCTAGCTTCTGTTTTCCATTATCTCTCTCTCCCCCCATTGTCTGTCCCTTTCTAGAGGGATAGATTCCCTATTTACTTTTGCTTTAAAAGTATGGTGACAAATTAACAGTATATTTTACACTCATTGGAGTTAGAAGGATGAGGGTGGATCTTATTGAAACTTATAGGATGCTGTGAGGCCTGGATAGAGTGGGTGTGGAGAGGATATTTCCACTTGTAAGAAAAATTAGAACTGGGGGCACAACCTCAGGCTGAAGGGACGATCCTCGAAAACAGATGAGAAATTTCTTCAGCGAGAGTGGTGAATTTGTGGAACTCTTTACCGCAGAAGGCTGTGGAGGTCAGGTCATTGAGAAATACTGAAATAGATACATTCTTTATTAATAAGCAGATCAGGAGTTACGGGGGAAAGGCAGGAAAATGGGGATGAGAAAAATAGCAGCCATGGATTGAATGGCGAAGCAGACTCAATATGCTGAGTGGCCTAATTATGCACATATGTCTTATGGACAATGAAGCATCTGTCTCTCTCACTTATATTCTCTCTAGCTTCTGTTTTCCATTATTTCTCTCTCTTTCCCCACCTCTGGAGAGGCAGATTCCTTATTTGCTTCTGCTTTTAAAGTATGGTGGCAAATTAACAGCCTCTTTTATGACAGTTTAAGTGGCAGATGGTTGAAGGATTGGATACAATCACCCTCTTGCTACTTCCAATTCTGATTCCACACTGTGAGCTTTAGAAGGAATTGGCTTTTTGACTGGGGGACGTTCCTGAAAGCAAGTGCATGTGTCAAGCTTGTGAGTGTTCTCTGCTTTAAGATATTAATACTGCAGCAATGCTCATGTCTCCGGTATTCTGATCAATGAAAGCAAAATAGGTAATATTACTGAAACAGTATGGTCAGAAAATATAATCATGGTTATCTGTGGAAGTCTACTGCATGCAATTTGCCTGCTACATAACAAGGATGATAATGTGTTAAATATAACTTACGAATCATTAAGCTACAGTTGGACTGTGGTATAAATCTGTGGGTGAAAGCAGACAATTTCAGTTTTGCTTCAGTCTCTGGGTATATGTATGAGTGCACACAGGGGTTGTTTTGGTGTAATCCTTGTGTTATATCCTGACTGTCACCAGCTGTTCAAATTTTACAAACTCAGCACCATAAAAGATTGTGCCGATAAATTGATTTAATTTCATAGCAAACTCCAGAAAACATCAGTGAGACTGCAGCAAAGGCTCCATCTAACTGGGACCTGTTCTTGTCAGCAGTCACTTGCGTACATTCTGTGTGTTGTCAGGCTTAAGGTGTTCATGTTGCAGTGATGCACATCACTCTGATATTCTCAAGAAAGAATACCCCTTAGATAATATTACTGAAAAGATTTCACTTGAATATCTTCCCATGGCTGTTTGCACAAACCTATTATATGCATTTTCCCTGCTGTGGTTGCTACATAATAATGGCGGGATTGATTAGGTGTGTGATGGGACAATGTGGGTTTGGGTATGTGGGGGGGTTTTCAGGGGGTCTGTTCAACTCAGGCTATACTCATCCCTCTCTCAATGCTGCAGTAATGTTTCTCTGATTTCCTGGGCAATGTGTACATTCTAGGCAACATCACTATACAAATTTAAGCTGAAATCCTATATTAATAGCAGCCATGGATTGAATGGCGGATTATTGATTGAGTGGCGAATTATATTGACTCACAATGTTTATTTCCCATGAAATAATTCGGTTTTCATCATGAGAATTATAGGAAGAAAGAAGAACATTATAAGGGGCATTACATAACAGGACGGGCAGAAGTGAAGGTGAATGCTGGCCCCACAAAATACCAGTCCGCCACTGACAGCCTCCTTCACAGCAAGATTTGTGTATGGTTGCACATTTGTATCAGGATTCTGCCAGGTGTGTATGGGGTTTCACACCACATGAGGATTGATCAGTAGTGCAGAGTGATAGCTACAATCTACTAAATTCAGTGAAATAATGCAACATTCCAAACGACAGAAGTCATATGGATTTTACCTTGTATCTATGACGAATACTTGAGGATTCATGAAAGCACTAGCATTGTTTGAAGTTAAGAGCCTTTGAGCTTCACATTCCCAGTCTCTAAATAGTAACATTTAAACCTGATTTGCGCAAGTGAAATAAGCAGTTTGAAATCTCAATTTCATACCTTACCTTTCAGATGACTGGGCAATTCGGACAAACTTTGTGTGATGCTCACGTGATCAAATGGATCAAAACCTGTTTAAAATCATATAGATTTTGCAATGATATAATAAAATCTGCAGAGTTTGAATCTGAAATTGTATTCACCATGAGATTTTACTGTACCAAGTTCCTGAATTTCCTTCAGTATTTTATCCAGCTTTACAACCTCGTGGCGCATTTTCACAAAGGATTCCCACATCACCCTTCCAGCCCCACGTTCATTTTCCATCACCAGATTTAGGAGAAGTTTGGAACCATCCAGCCGGGATCCCTTCTCTGTGAGTGCCATGACTTCCTGTAAAGAATAATAATGAGTACGTTGAGGAGTGGAGTGAACAATAAACACGTAGAGTGAGATGCAAAGGATCTGCTCAGTGAGACACTTTCCCAGTTGTTTTGACCTCTGAATAGAATCATTGGGTAGGGGTCTAAAGTAAAGGAGACGGTACAGGTAAGGATAGAGGCCAAGGATGTCCCAATAATAGAGGGAGTAAGGGGCGTGAGTATGGTTGGTGGCGTTCTGGCAAATAAGGTCCAGGTGAAGGCTGGGATGAAGGTGCTTTATCTGAATGCGCGAAGCATTCGGAGTAAAGTGGATGAGTTGGTGGCGCAGATCGACACAAATGGATATGATCTGGTGGCCATTACAGAGACATGGCTGCAAGGTGACAGGAACTGGGAGCTGAATGTCCAGGGGTATCAAGTGTTTAGGAAGGATAGGCAGGAGGGAAAAGCGGGGGGCATAGCTCTGCTGATTAAGGATAGCAAAAAGTCTGACAACACCAGGTTTTAGTTCAACCTATTTATTTGATAATATACTCGCAGTCTTGCCACCTGTTCCCTTCCTGTTGGCGAACACTTCAGTGGTCACGGGCATTCAGCCTCTGACCTTCGGGTAAGCATTCTCCAAGGCGGCCTTCACGACACACGACAGCGCAGAGTCGCTGAACAGAGACTGATAGCCAAGTTCCGCACACATGAGGATGGTCTCAACAGGGATCTTGGGTTCATGTCGCACTATCTGTAACCCCCGTGACTTGCCTGGGTTTGCAAAACCTCACTTACTGTACTGTCTGGAGACAATACACATCTCTTTAAACTGTGATCAGTGCTCCTTCCACTCACATTATCAGCCACTTCAGGTCTTGAACAGCAGGTTAGGTGTAAGGATTCGCATTCTAATCAGTAATCTCTAAACTGTCTGTGCTTTATATGCTCTGTCTGAGGCCAGAACTCTCCATTCACCTGACGAAGGGGCTAACCCGAAAGCTTGCGAGTATATTATCAAATAAATAGGTTGGACTAAAACCTGGTGTTGTCAGACATTTTACTGTGTTTACACCAGTCCAACGCCGGCATACCCACATCATGATTAAGGATAGCATCAGGGTGGTAGCGAGGGATGATATTGGAGCCAAGGAGCAGAAGGTGGAATCGTTGTGGGTAGAGATTAGGAACAGCAAAGGGAGGAAGACGCTGGTGGGTGTCGTCTATAGGCCCCCCAATAATGATCTGGAGATGGGGCGGGCCGTTAACGCGCAAATAAGTGCGGCGTGCAGGAATGGGACGGCCGTAGTTATGGGGGATTTCAATGTGCATATTGATTGGTCGACCCATGTTGGACACGGTGGGCTCGAGGAGGAGTTCTTGGAATGCTGCCAGGATAGTTTCCTCGAACAGTGTGTGTTGGAGCCGACGAGGGAGTGAGCTATCTTGGATCTGGTACTATGTAATGAGGCGGGTAGAATTAGGGAACTTGCGGTGAAGGATCCTCTTGGGGAAAGTGATCATTGTATGGTGGAGTTTCTGGTGCAGATGGAGGAGGAGAAAGTGGGTTCCCGGACACGCGTCCTTTGTTTGAACAGAGGGGGGTATGGTAGGATGAGAGAAGAATTGGCGAATGTGGACTGGGGGAGCACGTTGGAAGGTAGGTCTGCTGAGGAGCAATGGAGGATCTTTAAGGATATCTTTCTTGGTGCTCAGCGGAAATTTATTCCGAAGGTCAAAAAGGACTGTAGGAGGAGAGGTAATAAGCCGTGGATAACGAAGGAGGTGAAGGAAAGTGTTAAATTAAAAGCGGAGGCGTTTAGAGTAGCTAAGAGTAGTGGGCGAGAAGAGGATTGGGAGAGGTTTAAATGTCAACAAAGATTGACAAAGAAGTTGATAAAGGAGGGTAGGAGAAACTATGAAGCTGGGCTAGCGCTTAATATAAAAAAGGATAGCAAGAGTTTTTATAAATATATAAAAAGGAAGAGGCTGGCTAGGGTGAACGTTTGTCCCTTAGAGGATGAGAAGGGGGACTTAGTGGTAGGGGATGGGGATATGGCGGAGGTCTTGAATAACTTTTTTGTTTCGGTCTTCACGGAGGAGGACGTGAATAAGTTGCCGGATGTTAGAGATGGAAAGGTGGTAGGATTGGAGGGTCTCGATGACATTACTGTTACTAGAGAGGTGGTGCTCGACAGACTGGAGGGGCTGATTGTGGACAAGTCCCCAGGACCGGATGGAATGCATCTGAGGGTTCTGAAAGAAATGGCGGAGGTGATAGTGGATGCCTTGGTGGTTATTTTCCAGACGTCGCTGGATTCCGGGGAAGTGCCGGAAGATTGGAAAGCAGCTAATGTTATGCCGTTGTTTAAGAAGGGTGCCAGGCAAAAGGCAGGGAATTATAGGCCGGTTAGTTTAACGTCTGTTGTAGGTAAAATGTTAGAATCCGTCATCAAGGAGGAAATAGCGAGGCATCTTGAGGGGAACTGCTTGATAGAGCAGACGCAGCACGGTTTCGTTAAAGGGAAGTCGTGTCTGACAAATTTACTGGAGTTCTATGAGGATGTGTCTAGGGCGGTGGATAGAGGAGAGCCGGTGGATGTGGTCTTTCTGGATTTTCAGAAGGCATTTGACAAGGTACCTCACAAGAGGTTATTGCAGAAGGTCAGGGAGCATGGAGTTGGGGGTAGGGTGTTAGCGTGGATAGAGGACTGGTTGTCAAATAGGAGGCAGAGAGTGGGGGTCAATGGGTGCTATTCGGATTGGCGGATGGTGACTAGTGGAGTGCCCCAGGGGTCGGAGCTGGGGCCTCAGCTATTTACCATTTATATAGATGATCTGGAGGAGGGAACCGAGTGTAGGGTGTCGAAATTTGCTGATGACACCAAGATTGGTGGAAAGGCAAATTGTGCGGAGGGTGGGGAGAGTCTACAGAAGGATCTAGATAGGCTGGGCGAATGGGCCAGGAACTGGCAAATGGAATTTAATGTTGGCAAGTGCGAGGTGGTCCACTTTGGTAGGAATAATGGTAGGAAGGATTATTACTTACGTGGAGAAAAGCTGCAGCAGGTGACGGTGCAGAGGGACCTCGGGGTCCTTGTGCATGAGTCGCAAAAACCCAGCTTGCAGGTGCAGCAGGTGGTCAGGAAGGCAAATGGGATGCTGGCCTTCATCACGAGGGGGATTGTATATAAAAGTAGGGATGTCTTGCTGCGGCTGTATAGGGCATTGGTGAGGCCGCAGCTGGAGTACTGTGTGCAGTTTTGGGCGCCGTACTTACGCAAGGATATTTTGGCCTTGGAGGGAGTGCAGAGGAGGTTTACTAGGCTGATGCCGGAGTTGAGGGGGTTGAGCTATGAGGAGAGGCTGAATAGATTAGGCTTGTACTCGTTAGAGTTTAGAAGAATGAGGGGAGATCTCATTGAGACGTATAAGATGATGAATGGGATGGATAGGATAGAGGTGGAGAGACTCTTCCCGCTCAGAAAGGACAGTAGGACTAGGGGGCATAGCCTCAAGATAAAGGGGGGGCGGTTTAGAACGGAGTTGAGGAGGAACTTCTTCACTCAAAGGGTGGTGAATCTCTGGAATTCTCTGCCCGTTGAAGTGGTGGAGGCTGCCTCGCTAAATATTTTTAAGACGCGGGTTGATGGGTTTTTGATGAGAGAGGGGATTAAGGGTTATGGGGAGAGGGCGGGAATGTGGAACTGAGCCACGACAGATCAGCCATGATCTTATTGAATGGCGGGGCAGGCTTGAAGGGCTAGTTGGCCTACTCCTGCTCCTATTTCTTATGTTCTTATGTTCTTATGAGTGCGAATCCATTCTTCATTAACATCGTTGAATATTCTGTAAACATCTTGACTCTGTCGTTTACAGCAAATGAATGTATATTAATTCAATTTGAAATTAAAATACAATTGCCAAAATGTGAGGAATCAGATAATCTTGAGGTCATACAAACGTAATTAGTTCTCACTGTCCTTCAGGTGTTCAATTTGATTCAGATTACTGACTGTCAATACGATCCACTTGTTTTTCTTACTTACTTCCTGGTGTCACACTTCGTGATTTACTCAGAAATAAAACAGAAACGCATCAGAACTCAGGTGGTGCTAAACAGACTTTTGTGATGTGTGCAAAGCAGCAAGAAAATTCTGAGAAATTACCATTGACTGATCAAAACAAACATTATTCAAATCTTGATCAGGGGAATCAAACAGAGTCAGAATTCAATGTTTTCAATTGTCATTTGAAATATCTGATACCATTATTTTGCAAATCTACAGCCAGTGTGAAATCTCAGTAACATTGTTAAGCATTCAAACTTATGTAGTCAATATTTCCAACATGAGCTTACGTTCACACAGAATTTATACTGTGAAAAAAACGTCCGACAGTATTTCAGAGATTTATTAGCAGACGTTAGCAAATCAGAAATTATAGCTGAGTGGATAATAAGACAACGAAACACTCGATCATGAGTGATGGTGTGAAGAAGATAGTGTAGATAAAATGATAATCAAGAATAACACTAATTTTCAGTGGCATAAAGTGGTTTGGAGCGGCAGGAAGTTAGAGATAGAAAGGGTCAAGTCCATGAATATTTAAATGGAAGGATGGAAATTTTAATCAGGTTACTGCAAAAGATCAGGAGTCACTATCCCTGAATGAAATGTAATACCTGAACAGGACCATAAGAATGTCAGGGGCCAAAAAAAGTAAAGTTCTGGCCTTCCTCAACCTTGGCAAAGATGGAGGTCTGGCCAGTAGATCAATGAAATAGTCAAGTCTGGAGCTAGAGATATACATGACTGTTCACCATGAGGTGGTTACAGAAACGGAGATGGAGGATGCTAAAAAGTACAGAGGACTAAAGAAACCTTGAAGTGCATGTTCCTTGGTCCCAGAAGGTGACAGGGCAGGTAGATCAAGTGATTAAAAATACATATGGGATACTTGCCTCTATTAGTCAAGGCACAGAACGTAAGAGCATGAAGGTTATGATGGAGCTACATAAAACACTCATTCGGCCACAGCTAGAGAACTATGTGCAATTCTGGTCGCTGTACTATAGGAAAGATGCGATTGCATTAGAAAGGGTGAAGAGGAGATTCACCAGGGTATTGCTAAAGCTGCACATTTCAGCTATAGCGAGATGCTGGCTAAGCTAGGGAAGTTCTCCATACAACAGAGAAGGCTTGGGAGGTGGAGGGGTGGGGGTGGGGGAGAACGTGAGGACCTGAATGAGGTGTACAAAATTATCAAGGACGTAAATAAGAGAAATAGGAAGAAAAATGTTCTTTTAGTGGAGGGGGCAATAATCAGAAGCCTCAGAATTAAGGTATTGGATATTGACTTAGAGGAAACACCTCTTCACCTGGAGGGTGGTGGGAACCTGGAACTCACTGCCTGAGAAGGTGGTGGAGACAGGAAGCCTTAGAACATTTAATAACCATTTGGACGAGCACTTAAAATGCCTCAGCATTCCAGACCTCGGACCAAGTTCTGGAAAATGATCAAGATAAGAACATAAGAAATAGGAGCAAGAATAGGCCATCTAGCCCTTCGAGCCTGCCCCGCCATTCAATAAGATCATGGCTGATCTGTCGTGGCTCAGTTCCACATTCCCGCCCTCTCCCCATAACCCTTAATCCCCTCTCTCATCAAAAACCCATCAACCCGCGTCTTAAAAATATTTAGCAAGGCAGCCTCCACCACTTCAACGGGCAGAGAATTCCAGAGATTCACCATCCTTTGAGTGAAGAAGTTCCTCCTCAACTCCGTTCTACACCGCACCCCCCCCCCACCCTTTATCTTGAGGCTGTGCCCCCTAGTCCTACTGTCCTTTCTGAGCGGGAAGAGTCTCTCCACCTCTATCCTATCCATCCCATTCAACATCTTATACATCTCAATGAGATCTCCCCTCATTCTTCTAAACTCTAACGAGTACAAGCCTAGTTTATTCAGCCTCTCCTCATAGCTCAACCCCCTCAACTCCGGCATCAGCCTAGTAAACCTCCTCTGCACTCCCTCCAAGGCCAAAATATCCTTGCGTAAGTACGGCGCCCAAAACTGCACACAGTACTCCAGCTGCGGCCTCACCAATGCCCTATACAGCCGCAGCAAGACCTCCCTACTTTTATATTCAATCCCCCTCGCGATGAAGGCCAGCATCCCATTTGCCTTCCTGACCACCTGCTGCACCTGCAAGCTGGGTTTTTGCGACTCATGCACAAGGACCCCGAGGTCCCTCTGCACCGTCACATGCTGCAGCTTTTCGCCACGTAAGTAATAATCCTTCCTAACATTATTCCTACCAAAGTGGACCACCTCGCACTTGCCAACATTAAAGTCCATTTGCCATTTCCTGGCCCATTCGCCCAGCCTATCTAGATCCTTCTGTAGACTCTCCACACCCTCCGCACAATTTGCCGTTCCACCAATCTTGGTGTCATCAGCAAATTTCGACACCATACACTCAGTTCCCCCCTCCAGATCATCTATATAAATGGTAAATAGCTGAGGCCCCAGCACTGACCCCTGGGGCACTCCACTAGTCACCAACCGCCAATCCGAATAGCACCCATTGACCCCCACTCTCTGCCTCCTATACGACAACCAATCCTCTATCCACGCTAACACCCTACCCCCAACTCCATGTCCCCTGACCTTCTGCAATAACCTCTTGTGAGGTACCTTGTCAAACGCCTTCTGAAAATCAAGAAAGACCACATCCACCGGCTCTCCTCTATCCACCGCCCTAGACACATCCTCGTAGAACTCCAGTAAATTTGTCAGACACGACTTCCCTTTAACGAAACCGTGCTGCGTCTGCTCTATCAAGCAATTCCCCTCAAGGTGCCTCGCTATTTCCTCCTTGATGACGGATTCTAACATTTTACCTACAACAGACGTTAAACTAACCGGCCTATAATTCCCTGCCTTTTGCCTGGCACCCTTCTTAAACAACGGCGTAACATTAGCCGTTTTCCAATCTTCCGGCACTTCCCCGGAATCCAGCGACATCTGGAAAATAACCACCAAGGCATCCACTATCACCTCCGCCATTTCTTTCAGAACCCTCAGATGCATTCCATCCGGTCCTAGGGACTTGTCCACAATCAGCCCCTCCAGTCTGTCGAGCACCGCCTCTCTAGTAACAATAATGTCATTGAGACCCTCCAGTCCTACCACCTTTTCATCTCTAACACCCGGCAAATTATTCACGTCCTCCTCCATGAAGGCCGAAGCAAAAAAGTTATTCAAGGCCTCCGCCATATCCCCATCCCCTACCACTAAGTCCCCCTTCTCATCCTCTGAGGGTCCAACGTTCACCCTAGCCAGCCTCTTCCTTTTTATATACTTATAAAAACTCTTGCTATCCTTTTTTATATTAAGCGCTAGCCCAGCTTCATAGTTTCTCCTACCCTTCTTTATCAAATTCTTTGTCAATCTTTGTTGACATTTAAACCTCTCCCAATCCTCTTCTCGCCCACTACTCTTAGCTACTCTAAACGCCTCCGCTTTTAATTTAACACTTTCCTTCACCTCCTTCGTTATCCACGGCTTATTACCTCTCCTCCTACGGTCCTTTTTAAGCATCGGAATAAATTTCCGCTGAGCACCAAGAAAGATCTCCTTAAAGATCCTCCACTGCTCCTCAGCAGACCTACCTTCCAACGCGTTCTCCCAGTCCACATTCACCAATTCTTCTCTCATCCTATCGTACTCCCCTCTGTTCAAACAAAGGACACATGTCCGGGAACCCACTTTCTCCTCCTCCATCTGCACCAGAAACTCCACCATACAATGATCACTCTCCCCAAGAAGATCCTTCACCGCAAGGTCCCTAATTCTACCCACCTCATTACATAACACCAGATCCAAGATAGCTCTCTCCCTCGTCGGCTCCAACACACACTGTTCAAGGAATCTATCCCGGCAGCATTCCAAGAACTCCTCCTCGAGCCCACCGCGTCCAACATGGGTCGATCAATCAATATGTAGATTGAAACCCCCATAATTACGGCCGTCCCATTCCTGCACGCCGCACTTATTTGCGCGTTAACAGCCCGCCCCACCTCCAGATCATTATTGGGGGGCCTATAGATGACACCCACCAGCGTCTTCCTCCCTTTGCTGTTCCTAATCTCTACCCACAACGATTCCACTTTCTGCTCCTTGGCTCCAATATCATCCCTTGCTACCACCCTGATGCTATCCTTAATCAGCAGAGCTACGCCCCCCCCTTTTTCCTCCCACCTATCCTTCCTAAACACTTGATACCCCTGGACATTCAGCTCCCAGTTCCTGTCACCTTGCAGCCACGTCTCTGTAATGGCCACCAGATCATATCCATTTGTGCTGATCTGTGCCACCAGCTCATCCACTTTATTCCGAATGCTTCGTGCGTTCAGATAAAGTACCTTCATCCCAGCCTTCACCTGGACCCTATTTGCCGGAACACCACCAACCATACTCACACCCCCTACTCCCCTTATTATTGGGATATCCTCGGCCTCTACCCTTACCTGTACCCTCTCCTTAACTTTAGGCCTCGTAATGTCACCTACCCTCGCACCCCCCCCCCCCCAATTAGTTTAAAGCCCTGTCTACAGTCCTCTTTACACGATTCGCCAGCACTCTGGTCCCAGCACGGTTCAGACCAACCCCATCCCGCCCGAACAGGTCCCACCTACCCCAATACTGATGCCAATGCCCCATAAATGCAAACCCATTCCTCCCACACCAATCCCTGAGCCACCCATTCACTTCCTTAATCCTATCAACCCGACGCCCGTCTGCACTCGGTTCAGGCAGTAGCCCAGAGATAACCACCTTGTCGGTTCTACTTTTTAATTCCATTCCCAGCTTTTCATACTCCCTCCCCAGATCCTCACTTCGCATTTTGCCTACGTCATTGGCACCCACATGTACCACAACGACCGGATTCTCACCCTCCCACTCCAGGTTCCTCTGCAGCCCAGATGCGACATCCCGGACCAGAGCACCAGGCAGACAACACACCCTTCTGTGCACTTTGTCATTGTGACGAAGGACAGTGTCAATATCCTTCACCCCACTATCCCCAATTACTACTACGTTCCTTTTCCCCTTCTAGAACATAGAACATAGAACATTACAGCGCGGAACAGGCCCTTCGGCCCACAATGTTGCGCCGACCAGTCTTATTTTTAAAAAAACATTGACCCACTAATCTAAACCAATCCCTTTTCGTCCATAAACCTATCCACCAATCTCTTAAACGCCCCCAAACTAGGCGCATTTACAACTGCAGCAGGCAGGGCATTCCAGTCCCTCACCACCCTCTGGGTAAAGAACCTGCCCCTGACATCCGTCCTATAACTACCCCCCCTTAATTTAAAGCCATGCCCCCTCGTGCTAGCTTTCTCCATCCGAGGAAACAGGCTATCACCATCCACCCTATCTAAACCTCTAATCATCTTATATGTTTCTATAAGATCCCCTCTTAGCCGCCTTCTTTCCAGTGAAAACAACCCCAAATCCCTCAGTCTCTCCTCATAGGACCTCCCCTGCATACCAGGCAACATCCTGGTAAACCTCCTCTGCACCCTCTCCAAAGCCTCCACATCCTTCCTGTAATGTGGGGACCAGAACTGCACACAGTACTCCAAGTGCGGCTGCACCAGAGTTGTGTACAGTTGCAACATGACGCTGCGACTCTCTTTGCCTATGTCCTGCTGCATCACTGTACCGTCTGCAGTTTGCTCACCGACCTCACCTCCCTCATCCTCGTCCACACTGGAAGCAAGAACCTCAAACCTGTTATGCAGATTGAGAGGCTGAGGCCTCCGCTCCCCACCCCCCTTCCTCCGCTCCCCACCCCCTTTCCTCCTCTCAGCAGCCCCCTCTTGTTCCTGACCCTTAGAGTTAGCCAGTCCAGGGGGGATGGATGTCATTTGCACCCCATTGACAATGGCACCCTCTCTCCCCCTGATGAGCCTCAGTGTCTGTAGCTCAGAGGCCAGCTCATCTACCTTGAGCTGGAGCTCCTCCAGCAACCTGCACTTACTGCAGACATGGTCACTGGGACGGACCCTGGGGTCCACCAGTTCCCACATCATACAGAAACAACACATCACATGCCCCTCCATTATTTACTGTAGTAGTAGTGAAAATTTCCACATGAATTTACCTGGCCCTTTTTCTCTCAAGCCCTTTGATCCTAAGCCCTAGTAGCTCACTCTGCTTCCCTCTCACTCCGCTGCCCGCTCCTACTCTGCCCGCTGTCTACACCAGGCCTCCTTTTAAACCTGGCACTGATTTAAAGCCTGCTGGCCCACAACTCCCTTCTAACCACTCCCTCAGAATTCTTAAAGCGGTAAATACAAAAAGCCCGCAAAAATGCTTTTAAATGATTTAAACAGTTCTACAAGGTAAGTTCTTACTACGAAGTGCTTTAAACTTATTTAAACAGGTTTTTAACAGGTAATTTCTTATCTGGCTCTCTGCTCCTTCACTCGTCTGCTCCAGAATAGAAAGGTGCTCAATGGCTAGCATAGACACAATGGTCAGAAGGGATTCTTTCAATGCTGTAGAACTCTATGGGTAGAATTTTCAGAAAAAAATGGCAATAATTTCTGGCATGAACATCAGTGTGACTTCTGCAGATACGTGGCACAATCCAGAATGCAATCTCTGGGCACTTCGGAAAAAAACCCACGTGAAAAATGCTGCGCCTGAAGCTCGAAGCATCTGATTTGCCTGCCACAAGGGTCATCTGATCACTTCAATTCAGGGGATGCTATATTTAAATGGCTCACTCTCAAGCTAGGAGAATGGCAGCCAGAAAGCCAGCTCGCAGAAGAGACCCTCATTTGACTACTGGATGTGATGGAAGCGAGGCAGGCAACAATCTATTCCTCAGTTTGGGAGGAAGCCTCTCAGCAGGGTGATACATCTCACCTGGGAGGCAGTGGTTAGTGCCAGTAGCGTGATAAAGAGGCTTCAATGTCAAAAGAGGATGAATGATCTCCAACAAGCTGCAAGGGTAAGTTCCCCATCTCTCCTGCCACTCTCAGAATGAAACCTGGAACCCACATTCCGCCACCTCTCGGAATCCCAGCACCAACTCCCAGCATCATCCCCAAACCCTCCAGCAGTCCTCCTCAGAACTTTGCTGCCCAAGTGCAGTGCTTACGCTTGCCAATTATCATCGATTCTGACCCTCCAGGCATCCAGCTCACAACATCCCTTTTTATATCCCCACTGGAGAAGATAGCCCATAACAAGCACACAAGAGACAAAATCAGTGGTGGTATGCCCGAGTTGAGGATCCTGACACCCTTTGAGGAAAGGGTCGTGGAGGACCAGGAACAGGCCTCCACAGAAAGCGAGGTTGGCCTGTGATGAAGAATTAAGGAGCCACTGCACCTTCATCCAAATGAGCAGTCTCCAGTCAGTTATTCATTAGCCAAGCCCTTGACCTGGCCATGTACTAAAACCACGTCCCTTGCCTAACAGATACATCAATTGATGAGCTTCAGCCAATGAGCAGATGTCCCCATTCGACTCTCATCAGCACCTTGAAGATCTCCAAGGCGGACAGCAAAGATCTGTCACGGTTATCACCCACACCATTCATCAACACTGAGGCAATCACCTGGGTTGGTGAATGTAGCAGGCAGTGATAATGTAGCGAGCACCACACTGTTTCTGAAGTATATCGGGTCGAGGCTGGAACATAGAGGAGATCGAACAGTCAAAGAACACAGCTGTGCCTCAACCATTTACCGTGCCTCTGGACATATTCATCTCAGCAGCTGGAGATGCAAAAGCAGAGCACGGAATACCAGGAGGGAGTGTAAATGACTATCCTGCGACCAGAAGGCTGAATGGAGTCCCAGAGCATCCAGTTGTAGGGGATGTTGCTAGCATTGCATGGCACCCAGGCCAACAGGGTGTCAACAGTACTGGAATGACTGGGACAAGATGTCAGCGCCATGACTGGCAAATTCCAAGACATGGCTCAGTTTCTGCAGACAATGGCTGAGAGCTTTGAGAGCATGGTGCAAGTACAGAGGATCTTTGCTGTGAGTGTTGAGACCACATTGCAGACACTATTGGCCCTCTATGCCTGACAGCGTCAGGGGATGTTTAGGTTCCTCCAGCTACCCTCCATGCCACGGAGTAATGCAAGGGCCCAGGAGGACCCTGAGGGAGGAAGAAGTGCCGCCACCTCTTTTCTCAAATAAGGGGACAAAAACTGTGCACAATGCTCCATGTGTGGCTTCACCAATACCTTGTATAGTTGCAACAGTACTTCCTTACAATTCCTTTAGCTCTTATCCGCTTTCCCACATGCTAGTTTTCTGTGACTCATGAACAAGAGCACCCAGATCCTTTTGACCGGAGCACCCCAAAGTTTCTCCCCATTCAGATAATAAGTCGCCTTCCCATTTTTCTGACCAAAATGCATGACTTCACTTATCCACATTAAACTCCATCTGCCACACTCTCCTAGCTTATCTAGATCCATTTGTAAGATTCGTATTTCCTCATTGCAACTTACTGTCCCCACCGATTATTGTGTCATCTGCAAATATGGCTATAGAGCTTCTAGTCCTGTATCCAAGTCATTAATACAGATTGTAAATAGCTGGGGCTCAAGGACCGAGCCCTGTGGCACTCCACTAGTTACTTCTTGCCATCCAGAAAAAAAAAATTTATCCTAACTCACTGTCTTCTGTCCATCAGCCAATCACCCATCCAAACTAATAAATTACCCCTAACCCCACGTGATCTAACCTTGTGAATTTGTGTGGCACCTTATCAAATGCCTTCCGGAAGTCCAGATATATAAATCTACAGGATCCCCATTATCCACTTCGCTTGTTACATCCTCAAAGGACTCTATAAATTAATCAAACATGATTTGCCTTTTAGAAAACCATGCTGACTCTGATGGATAGTGTTTTGACTTTCCAAAAGTCCTGATACTACTTCCTTGATAATTGATTCCAACATTTTCCCAAAAACAAATTTAAAATAACTACTCTGTAATTTCCCACATTTTGCCTCCCTTTCTTTTTGAATAAAGGCATCATATTAGCATTTTTCCAATCCATTGGAATCTTTCCTGTGTCCAGGAAATTTTGGTATATTATAACCAATGCATCCGCTATCACCACCTCCACTTCATTTAATACCCTATCATGTCGGTCATCAGGCCTGGGGTATGTATCTGCCCTCAATCCCAATAGTTTGCCGAGTACCTTTTCCCTATCGATGTTAATTGTTCTGATTTTACCCTTTCTATTACCTCTGACTTGCCTGTTCCTATAGGAATGGTAACAGTGTCATCCACCATGAAAACTGACGCGAAGTATCGATTTAGCATCTCTGCCATTTCAGTATTCCCCACTATTAACTCTTTGGTTTCATCTTCCAAAGGACCAACATTCACCCTAGCGACTCACTTCCCTTTTATATGCCAATAGAAGCCTTTGCTATCAATGATGGTTTTCTTTTGTAATTTAGCTTAGCCCTTTTTATTACTTTTTTTAGATCCCTTTGTGTATGTTTCAAAGTTCCCCAATCTCCCAGCCTACCACTGGCTTTTGCAATTTGGTATACCTTAGTTTTTGTCTTTATAGTGTCCTTGAATAACTTGTTTAGCCATAGATGTTTTTTACTCCTCTCCCCCCACCTTAGAATCTTTCCTCCTCACTGGGATATATTTTAGTTGTGAGGATTTGAGTATCTCCTTAAACAACTGCCAGTGCTCATCCGCTGTCCTACCTTTTAACCTTCCTGCCCAATCTTGGGCTAAAATGTGTCCTCATGCCTATGTAATTTCCTTAGTTTAATTCCAGAATACCAATGTGGGACCCCACTTTCTCACTCCCAAACTAAATTTTGAATTCTATCATACTATGGTCACTAGTCCCTAGATGATCCTGAACTATGAGGCCACTTAATCCCTCCTCATTACACAATACCAAATCCAGAGTAGCATGCAACCTTGGTTGGTTCCACAGCACACTGTTCCAAGAAACAATCTCTAATACGTTCAATGAACTCTGCCTCCAGGCTACCCTTGCCAATTTAATTCTTCCAATTTATGTGCAATTTTAAATCATCCAAGATTATTGCCTTACTTTTCTTGCAAGCCCCCAGTATTTCCTGGTTTATACTGTGCCCCACTGTGGAACTAGTGCTTGAAGACCTATAGATTACTCCAACCAAATCATGAGAAAACACCTAGATCTAATAGGAGGGCTTGAAATGTGAAGGAATTTTAGCAGCACAGAGTGAAGTTAGGCATTGTTAGTTGGGGTTTAAAATCAATTGTCACAACACCACAAGTCACCTCGTTAAACCTCTTCACAATATTAAGGCCTTACTCTTTGATCCTTCTCCTACTGGAAAATGTCCTCATCCCATCTGGACAGCTTTTCCTACAGGCCCTCAACGTAGGCAAACTGTAAGGTCCATTCAGATGGAGAGTAACATACATCCTTGAAGGACTCATTAAGTAGCAAGCTGTTTTTCCCCTCTACAGCTACAGGTCAAAGGGAGTAGCCCTGAAGCTCAGTCGCACACAAGCTGAGGAGTCGTCATGTTGGTAACAAACAGACAGGAGTCAGACAAAAGCTGACTCATCACCCTTCAAGCACAAGAACCATGCAGGTCAGCACTTTGATTAAATGTTTCTGTAGCAGGCCTCCTTCCTTGGTCACTGAGGGAATAATGAAGGTCTGGTAGGGAGGGATGTCATAGAGCTGTCTGACAACACTAGTGGTTAGCACTGCTGCCTCACAGCACCGGGGGTCCGGATTCGATTCCCGGCTTGGATCACTGTGTGGAGTTTGCACATTCTCCCCATGTCTGCTTGATTTTCTCTGGGTGCTCCAGTTTCTTCCCACAGTCCAAAAATGTGCAGGTTAGGTGTACTGGCATTGCTAAATTGCCCCTCACCATTCAGTGACTAGCTAGGGTAAATGCATGGGCTTGAGAGAACGGAGCCTGAATGGGATTGTGGTCGGTGCAGACTCAATGGGCCGAATAGCCTCATTCTGCACTGTAGGATTCTAGTGTGAGACCCAGGAAGTGGCGAGTGAAGTCCTGGTTCTCCTGCCTGGGTGAAGCCTGACGTCATTCAGGATTGTGGGAAGATACCAAGTAGGCACAGTGAGAATGTGCTGACTCCGCAGAGTGACCCAAGCCGGAAATTGAACCTTGGTCTCTGGAGCTGTGCTAATCCCTGTGTCACTGTGCTGCCCTGCCAACTTCATCACCGGACCAGCTCTGGTCAATGCTCTCACCCTTTGAGTCACCAGTGGCCTCTGGCCTGGTTGCTCCTTCCCTGAATTGCTACATCACAAGGGATTCTGAAAGGCTGTTTCAATGGTCACCTGTCACTCATACGCAGGGTCAACTGGATGCCGATGAAAACACTGAAGGCTACTGGATTCTTTATTGCAGACACTGCATTAAGGCTGTTATGCTCACATATTCTCTCTTGATCCCCTGCACCCAACCTTTAATGTTTGATACATGAGTTTTGATCCTTCTCTCTGCCCATGGGACAGCAGACATTGTTTCTTTATTGGTACTTTTGATACTTTATTTCTAATCAAAAAAGCCAGTTCAAGTTAAGTCCACAGTCGTCACGATGGGCAAACCAGATCCAAGCTGACAAGCTGATAGGATGAGGTATTGCACCCCCCTCTTGGGCTTATTCTGATGCTTCAATTTAGCCAAAAGACGGTTTTGCAAAATTGCATCAGGCAAAGCCTTGATTGAACCTCACTGGCTATCCTGATCCTTTACTCTACACTAGCTTAGGCAAACAACGATCACAGGCGTCAGCACACTCCAAGTGCAATGAGCTACTTCATCCACTGCCTGATCATGGTTTCATCACTGCCAGTTAAGTATATTGTTAAGGCTTAACTCATGATGGTCAATTAGTTTGACAAACATGAGTTTCAGAGAGCGCAATTACTCTCTGAAGCAGAGCTAGGAAACACTACAGGCACCATTCGTACTCGGGTTTTGTAATGCCAAGGTATCATTGCTGTTTTGCCTTTACACTTAAGATTCCTGGGCAGCCACTGCAATAACCATTAAATGCCTGCCACTTAAGCTGGCCTTCTTCAGTTTCATCACTCCTTTCCCACAACCTCATGAGCCCCTCTCCGCCATGCTAATAACAGTTATAAACTGAGCACTCATTCTCATTTCCTTGCCATACAGACAGAAGAATCATTGAGGGCAGTGAAAAGATTCAAAACAGAAAGCCTTCCTCTAGAACCATTCAGGGCAGCGATGAGCTGTTAAAACACAAAGCCTCAACATTTATTCTTGCTGTGAAGGGTTTTTAAGACAGGCTAAAAGCTTCAGGTCAACACACACCAAGCACAAAGCCCACACTGGTGAAGGCCCCAATCATCACCTCAGGGCCAACTCCTCCCACCTCAACACCCTTGAACCACTTCCCTTCTGGAGCTGACTGGATACTGTCTCCTTGTGTAACCTCGTACAAACGAAGAGGGTAATCACTTCCTTCCTCCCTCTCAAAAGGCCACAATATCTGCTTCCCATGTTTAAAAAGCAGTCTTTCACGCTCAGCAGACATCATGTTGATGGCGGGAGGAATCAACGAGGTCTGCAGATTTAATTATTATTTGATATTAAAATGCATTCAAATTAGGTTTGCGCTCTTCTTAGGTATGAACCTGATTGCATTATCAGGGAGGGCCCAGGAAGATCACAACCAGAAATCTCGCTGGGTCAAATCCCATTTTATGCCTCTTATGAGGTCTTGCAATCATGACAGGATTTGTGCCCATGAATAACAGACTGTAAACATCACACTCTTTGAATACAAGTGATTTTTATGAGATTAAATGGGGTACAGTGTCCAACTCAAGTTTGCATCATGAAGTTGTTGACAGTCTGTTTTAACCTCCAGCACTGGCTAGATAGGAAAATTAAACTAAACGGCAGTGGAAATAGAATCCAGGCTGAGGGTAGGAGATGATGACTTCCATTTTATTTAATTAACTTGAGGCAAATGCAAACTGAACTAAGAACCCAAAGACTAACAAAAGAATAAAATAAAAATGTATAAATATTGACAGTTCATCTTAGTCACTCTGTCCAGACCAAAATGAAGCAGTTTAAAGGCAATGAGCGACGAAAGACTTGAATAAGGCACTCAGTGTTAAAATGGGTGGCGCGGGCTTGTAGGGCCAAAGGGCCTGTTTCCTCTGATGTGGTGTTCTTTGTTCTAAAAATCAGAGTCGAGGAGCTCGAGATTCTGATACTCCCTTGGGGAGTGATATCCTCACCAAGATCATACAACTATCTACAATCTTTGATCTATGTTATTTTGGATGGTCCATTATAGAAAAATTAAAGCAATAAGCAAACTGTTCTGCCAATTCATCCAGGTGTCAATGTGAGTGAATGAGTTGTTATGAATGGGAGATTTGAGAATTTAGGGCTCAGTCCAATAGAGCTGAGAATGTGAATTGAAGGTTTGGCTAGTTTATACAAAAATGCGAACAGTTTGTTTCCCCTATTTAGTCAGAGGCCATAAAGTTATGTTTTTATGGATAAAACTGGGTAATTTATTTGGTTATGTACAAGGTTTATAAATAAATGATTCACTCCCAATAATCATTGTGCTATAATAGTAAATGGGAGGTTGGGGTGACTCAGCAAGAGGTAAATAACCTCTTGCACAGGACAGACTGTAGAATGACCAATCTCCATTATTTGTTTTCCTTGTTTGCCTCTCACACATTTTGCCATTCAGCTCTATATTCAATAATTATGGGATGTTACCAGCGACAGGAATCCGCTGCCAAGCTATATTAATTAAATTCCCAATTAAGAGTTATTTCCTGTCTCAGGAGTATTTTACTATCATTGGGTGATGTGATGCCACCATGTGAAGAGACTGCCAGGTAAATCCAAGCTGCTCGGGGATGGTGAATACTTCTTTAAAGCCGTTTCACGGTTCACAGAGAAACCCAGGTATTCTCATTGCCATAATTCAGCAGGTATCATGCTGTTTGGTTAAGCAACCAGGTAAATTCAATGGGAAAGCCTCCTCTTTGGCTCATGAAGGGATCCGTCTCTCCCACTAACTGTCCCTCTTTACAACAAGCTACCTGCTTACATGCTTAAAAAAAATAAAATTATAATCACACGCGTTCTCAATAAAACTACCTCCATTCCCCACCACTCAATCTCTTCTGGAGATTGTCCAGACCCTAGTTACCTGACTTTAATAGTTCACAGCCAATGTGTCCTCAGAATAGAATCCTACAGTGCAGGAGGTCATTCAGTCCATTGAGTCATTGGCAGAGCAACTTACACAGGCCCTATCCCTCACCCTGTCCCAGTAGCCCACACATTTACCATCTAGCCTCCACATCTTAGACACAAAGGGACAACTTAGCATGGCAAATCCATCTCAGCTGCATATCTTTCGACTGCGAGAAAAATCAGAGCACCTGGAGGAAACCCAGGCAGATACAGTGAAATCAGGAAAACTCCACACAGTCATTCAAGGTCAGAATTGAATCCAGGTCCCCGGTCTTTAGGTAGCAGTGCTAACCACTATGACATTGTGCATCCTCTACTCGCAAACCCAGAGTGGCCACTGCTAGTGATGGCATTGCTGAGTTGCTTTCTGTCTGGAAGAGCTGTCATCTTTATGGTAAAAGTTATCATGAGGGCAGCCACATTTTGCAAAATGCATCACCAAGTCTCACTGCCTGCTGACACACTAGCACATCATGCTTCTGTTAACACTGGTGGGATCCACGCAGCTCAAAAATGTTTGTATCTATGCCTCCAAAGCTCTGATCACTGAGGGCTTCCTCAGTGAGAATCTGTTGTAGACATGCCAGTCGCTACTGTGGTGGGAAAAAAAACATAAAGATGGATACTTGGCATAAAAATAGCTGCTGGCACATGAAGGGTTAAAAGGCACTGACTTTTAATGCAGACAGCTACTTGAAATTTAAACATACAGGACAGACAGTTATTTGAATTAAACATACAGGGAACAAATACTGCAGGAAGCCAGGCATCTTAAAAGATAAGATAGTCCTGGGACAATGGGGTCTGATAGGGAGATTAGCCACAACTGGGAACAGGAATACATAAATGCAGGAAAACCTGTATGAATAGACAAAAACTAAGTTATTGATAAAAAGGAAATGTATCCATTCATGGAACAATGCGATATTGAAATGCTCATGTCTGTATCTGTCTATAACGATGTGTGAAACAATTGTTCACTTATTTGATTACAATAATGTGTTCATGATGTCCAGTCCATCTATTGTGTAAAAGGTATAAAGATGAACCACTCCTATTGTATCGTTGAGTGAAGGTAGCTGCCCAGCACTGCGGTGTGCCAGTGCCCTTTCTCCATGAAGCTTTGTTAAATAAAACTGTATTGTTGCACCCCCAGTCTGACTCCAAAGTGGTAATTTCCCACAGCACTGATTAATCAATGATTCTATTTTCACTGCATATGCGACTTACAGGGTGTTAGAAGGTGAAGTTAAGAGACAGAGGTCTTTTTCTCTACTGAGTAATTCTTTTGTTACTATTCCACCAGTCCTGTAAAGTTATAATAAACTACATTCGTACTACATCCCTTTCACTTACGTGATATTCTCGTTCACTGAAAAGAGCACTGCTTCTTAATATGAGACTGAGTCCCTTCAGCCCTTCTTCAATCGCCTGTTGTAGTCTGTCCTGGAAGGATTTAGTCAACTGGAATAACTGATAATCGGTGCAATTTGTCAAAAACGCAGTGATTGCTGAGTTTGGGTCTGTGAACACAAATGTAAAGACACTAAGCTTTTTATCTAGAAAGCCGCATTTCCTCATCTCCCAAAAACGGAATTCCTGGTGACCCATGTTATTAAATGTCATCTGAAAATAAAACTTATTGCAAGTGCTACATTTCATTGATCGATCCATTCAATTACTAAATCAAAATGTAAAAACATAAGAAATAGGAGCAGGAGTAGGCCATCCAGCCCTTCGAGCCTGCCCCGCCATTCAATAAGGTCATGGCTGATCTGAAGTGGCTCAGTTCCACTTTCCCGCTTTCTCCCCATAACCCTTAATTCCCTTGCCTACCAAAAACCTATCTACCCATGTCTTAAATATATTTAGTGAGGTAGCCTCCACCACTTCAATGGGCAGAGAATTCCAGAGATTCACCACCCTTTGAGTGAAGAAGTTCCTCCTCAACTCTGTTCTAAACTGCCCCCCCCACACTTATCTTGAGGCTGTGCCCTCAAGTCCTGCTATCCTTTCTAAGCGGGAAGAATCTCTCTACCTCTACCCTATCCATCCCCTTCATTATCTTATACGTCTCTATAAGATCCCCACTCATCCTCCTAAACTCCAACGAGTACAGACCCAGTCTATTCAGCCTCTCTTCATTGTCCAACCCCCTCATCTCCGGTATCAGCCTAGTGAACCTCCTCTGCACTCCCTCCAAGGCCAAAATATCCTTGCGCAAGTGCAGCGACCAAAACTGCACACAGTACTCCAGCTGCGGCCTCACCAGCGCCCTGTACAGTTGCAGCAAGACCTCCCTGCTTTTATATTCTATCCCCCTCGCTATAAAGGCCAGCATCCCATTCGCCTTCTTGATCACCTGCTGCACCTGCAGACTGGGTTTTTGCGACTCATGCACAAGGACCCCCAGGTCCCTCTGCACCGTAACACACTGCAGCTTTTCGCCCTTTAAATAGTAATCCCTCCTACTACTATTCCTGCCAAAGTGGATAACCTCACACTTGCTAACATTGTACTCCATCTGCCAGGTCCTCGCCCACTCGCTCAGCCTATATAGATCCCTCTGCAGACTTTCCACACCCTCTGCACAATTTGCTTTTCCACTTATCTTCGTGTCATCAGCAAATCAACACCCAACACTCAGCCCCCTCCTCCAGGTCGTCTATATAAATGGTAAATAGCTGAGGCCCCAGCACCGATCCCTGCGGCACTGCACTAGTCACCAACCGCCAATCAGAATAGCACCCATTGATACCTACTCTCTGCCTCCTATTAGACAACCAATCCTCTATCCACGCTAACACCTTACCCCCAACTCCATGTCCCCTAACCTTCCGAAGCAACCTTTTGTACGGCACCTTATCAAACGCCTTCTGAAAATCGAGAAACACCACATCCATCGGTTCCCCTCTGTCTACTGCACTAGGCACATCCTCAGAAATCCAATAAATTTGTCAAACACAACTTCCCCTTAACGAATCCATGCTGCGTCTGCTCTATCAAACAATTCTTCTCAAGGTGCCTCGCCAATTCTTCTTTCATGACGGATTCAAGCATTTTTCCAACAACAGACGTTAAACTAACCGGTCTATAATTCCCTGCCTTTTGCCTGCTATCATTTTTAAACAGCGGCGTAACATCAGCCGTTTTCCAATCTTCCAACACTACCCCGGAATCCAGCAAAGTTTGGTAAATAATCACTAAGGCGTCCACTATCACCTCTGCCATTTCCTTCAGAACCCTGGGATGCATTCCATCCGGTCCTGGGGACTTGTCCACCATCAGTCCTGCTAGTCGATCAAGCACTCTCTCTAGTGACAGTAATCGCATTCAGGCCCTCAACTCCTACCATCCTTCTATCTTTAATACCCGGCAAACTATTCCCATCCTCCTCCGTGAAGACCAAGGCAAAAAACTTATTTAAGGCCTCAGCCATTTCCTCATCTCAATGTACAATTTGTCAAACATAACTTCCCTCAGTTTAATGGTTTCCTTTTTTTTAATTCATTCATGGGACAATGTTGGCTGGCCAGCATTTATTGCCCATCCCTAGTTGCCCCTGAGAAGGTGGTGGTCAGCTGCCTTATTGAATCGCTGCATTCCATGCTCTCTGGGTTGACCCACAATACAGTTGGGGGGGGAATTCCAGGATTTTAACCCAGCAACTGTGAGGGAGCAGCGATATATTTCCAAGTCACAATGGTGAGTGATTTGGAGGGAAACTTGCAGGTAGTGGTATTCCCATTTATTTGAGGCCCTTGTCCTTCTAGATAGAAGTGGTTATGGGTTTGGAAGGTGCTGTCGAAGGACCATTGGTGAACTGGTGCAACACATCTTGTAGATAGTACACATTGCTGCTACTGGTGGTGGAGGGATTAAATATTTGTAGATGCGGTGCCAATAAAGCAGGCTGCTTTGTCCTGAACGGTGTCAAGTTTCTTGAGTGTTGTTGGACCTGCAGCCATCCAGGCAAGTTGGAGATATTCCATCACATTCCTGACTTGTGCCTTGTAGATGGTGCTTAGGTTCTGGGAATTCAGGCGAGTTACTCGCTGCAGTATTCCTAGCCTCTGACCTGCTCTTGTAGCCCCGTGTTTGTGTGTTGAGTTTCTGGTCAATGGTAACCCCAAGGATGTCGACAGTGGAGGTTACATCATTGAATGTCGTGTGCTGGTCAGAGTGTCTCTTATTGATGATAGTCATTCCCTAGCATTTGTGGGGTGCAAATGTTACTTGCCACTTGTCAACCCAAACCTGGATATTGTCCAGATCTTATTGCATTTGAACGTGGACTGCTTCAGTATCTGAGGAGTTGCAAATGGTGCTGAACATTGCACAATCATCAGACAACATCCCCACTTCTGACCTTATGATGGAGGGAAGGTCATTGTTGAAGCAGCTGAAGATTGTTGGGCCACCTAGGAACTCCTGCAGAGATGTTCTGGAGCTAAAATGACTGACCCTCTGCAATGATGGAAGAGCCCAGCACATCAGTGCAAAAGATAAGACTGAAGTATTTGCAGCAATCTTCAGCCAGAAATGCCAAGTGTTTGATTTATCTCAGCTTCCTCCAGTGGTCCCCAGCCAATTCGACTCACTCCACATGATATCAAGAAATGGTTGTAGGCACTGGGTACTGCAAAGGCATGGGTCCTGATAACATTCCAGCAGTAGTACTGCACACTTGTGCTCCAGAACTTGCCACTCCCCTAGCCAAGCTCTTCCAGTACAGTTACAACACTGGCATCTACCAACAATGTAGAAAATTGCTCAGTTATGTCTTGTACACAAAAGGCAAGGCAAATCCAACCCAGCCAATTACTACCCAATTAGTCTACTCTCGATCATCAGTAAAGAAAGGGGTCATCAACAATGCTATCAAGTAGTACTTGCTCAGCAACAACACAAAACTGGGCAGAATTTTGAGTTGTGAAGAGGATGCAGGGAGTTTTCAAGGTGATTTAGACAAATTGAGTGATTGGCAAACACATGACAGATACTGAATAATTGTACAGAACACTGGGGAAACCACATCTGGAGTACTGCGTTCAGTTAACAATCTACTTATTTAAGGAAAGATCTAAATATGCTGAAAGCAGTTCAGAGAATGTTTACCAGGCCAATAGTAAGAATGGATAGGTTGTCTTATGAGGACAGGCTAAGCTTGTATCTCTAAAGCTGGGAAAAGTAAAAGGCAACTTGATTGAAGCCTTTAAGGCCCTGAAGGGAATATTTCCTCTTCTGGCAGCATCTAGAACAACAGGATTACTCCTTTAACACAGATGAGGAGTTTTTTTATTCTCTTCAAGTCCTGAGCATTTGAAATGCTCTCTGGAAAGGCAGTAGAAGTAGAGGCTTTGAATATTTTTAAGAAAGGAAGATCCTTAATTAACAAAGGGATGAAGCTTATCATGAGTAAGCAAGCATGTGGGGTTAAGGTTACAATCAGATCAACCATGATATTATTGGGGGAACGGCAAATTGTGCGGAGGGTGTGGAGAGTCTGCAGAAGGATCTAGATAGGCTGGGCGAATGGGCCAGGAAATGGCAAATGGAATTTAATGTTGGCAAGTGTGAGGTGGTCCACTTTGGTAGGAAGAATGGTAGGAAGGACTATTACTTACGTGGCGAAAAACTGCAGCAGGCGACGGTGCAGAGGGACCTCGGGGTCCTTGTGCATGAGTCGCAAAAACCCAGCTTGCAGGTGCAGCAGGTGGTCAGGAAGGCGAATGGGATGCTGGCCTTCATAGCGAGGGGGATTGAATATAAAAGTAGGGAGGTCTTGCTGCAGCATAGCGAGGGGGATTGAATATAAAAGTAGGGAGGTCTTGCTGCAGCTGTATAGGGCATTGGTGAGGCCACAGCTGGAGTACTGTGTGCAGTTTTGGGCGCCGCACCTGCGCAAGGATATTTTGGCCCTGGAGGGAGTGCAGAGGAGGTTTACTAGGCTGATACCGGAGTTGAGGGGATTGAGCTATGAGGAGAGGCTGAATAAACTAGGCTTGTACTCGTTAGAGTTTAGAAGAATGAGGGGAGATCTCATTGAGACGTATAAGATGATGAATGGGATGGATAGGATAGAGGTGGAGAGACTCTTCCCGCTCAAAAAAGACAGTAGGACTAGGGGGCACAGCCTCAAGATAAAGGGGAGGCGGTTTAGAACGGAGTTGAGGAGGAACTTCTTCACTCAAAGGGTGGTGAATCTCTGGAATTCTCTGCCCGTTGAAGTGGTGGAGGCTGCCTCGCTAAATATTTTTAAGAAGCGGGTTGATGGGTTTTTGATAAGAGAAGGGATTAAGGGTTATGGGGAGAGGGCGGGAAAGTGGAACTGAGCCACGACAGATCAGCCATGATCTTATTGAATGGCGGGGCAGGCTCGAAGGGCTAGATGGCCTACTCCTGCTCCTATTTCTTATGTTCTTATGTTCTTATGTTCTTATTATTGAATGGTGGAGCAGGCTTGAAGGACTACTTCGGCTCCTGATTTGTATGAACGATCAAATCCCTACAGTAAAGGAGGAGAAGGAGGCCATTCTTCCCATCGGGTCTGTACCGACAACAATCCCAACTAGGCCCTAATCTCTGAAACCGCAGATATTTATCAAGCTAATCCATAGAATACTACTGTGCAGAAGGAGCCATTCGGCCCACCTAGTCTGCACTGACCACAATCCCACCCACTCCCTATCCCCATAACCCTATGAATTTACCTTAGTTAGTTCCTGACTAAGGGGCAATTTAGCATGGCAAATCCACCTACCCCACACATTTTTGGACTGTGGGAGGAAACCAGAGCACCCGGAGGAAACCCACACAGCCACGAAGAGAATGTGCAAATCGCCACAGACAGTGATCACACGATCATATGATATCCACAAATGTACTTCATCTCTGCTCAAAATGTTAACAGGGTTACTTTAATCCAAATTCAGTGAAAAATTAACAGCTCAGCCATAGTTAATTGATCATACCATCCTGAAAGACAAGTGGGGAAGCATGGGAACATCATCTCAAATCTATTCCAAGTCACATCTTCCCAACATGAACATATATCACTGTTACGAGGTTAAAATCATGTAGCAATTTCCTATCCATCTACTTCTATTCCAGCAGTATTATTAATCCTGCTTTAGTTACAGATCTGGATATTACATATTTATCAGTCACATCAGCTGATATGCTTCGCACTATTCCTTCAATACTAAAACTACTGTTGGTGACAACTTCATCTTGATGCCCAACAATGTGTACCTCTCCCCCATGTACCAGCTCTAACAGCTCATTGACCTGCCTCATGGTTGCCTCCTTAAACGACCCATCACAAAACAATGCAAAGATAACATTTTGAGGCTTCCCCCCCAACCCCCCACCCCCCCCCACCCCCACACCCCTCCCACCCCAAACCCCCCCACCCCTCCCACCCCCCACACCCCCCCCACCCCCACACCCCAACCCCCCCCACCTCCCACCCCACCCCCCCACCCCCCCATCCCCCCCCCACCTCCCACCCACCCCACCCCCCCCACCTCCCACCCACCCCACCCCCCCCACCTCCCACCCACCCCACCCCCCCCAATCCCCCCCCCACCCCACCCCCCCAATCCCCCCCCCACCCCACCCCCCCCAATCCCCCCCCCACCCCCCACCCACCCCCCCCCCACCCCCCCCCACCCCACCCCCCCCAATCCCCCCCCCACCCACCCCACCCCCCCCCAATCCCCCCCCCCACCCCCCACCCACCCCACCCCCCCCAATCCCCCCACCCACCCCACCCCCCCCAATCCCCCCACCCCCAACCCCCCCCAAATCCCCCCACCCCCAACCCCCAATCCCCCCACCCCCAACCCCCCCCAAATCCCCCCACCCCCAACCCCCCCCAAATCCCCCCACCCCCAACCCCCCCCAAATCCCCCCACCCCCAACCCCCCCCAAATCCCCCCACCCCCAACCCCCCCCAAATCCCCCCACCCCCAACCCCCCCCAAATCCCCCCACCCCCAACCCCCCCCAAATCCCCCCACCCCCAACCCCCCCCAAATCCCCCCACCCCCAACCCCCAACCCCCCCCAAATCCCCCCACCCCCAACCCCCAACCCCCCCCAAATCTTAATCTTATCTATAGAAACATATTCCTATTTTGTCACCAACTTTTGGTGAACAGTGTGTTTCAGGCTGATTCTTCCCTGAGACGAGGGAGGAAAATTAAGACATTTGAGATCTACTCATGGCTGCAGATGAGTTTATTTCATTAACTATTGAATCTCCTACCACTTATCACTGTTGTGTGCCCAGCCTGCCTCTCATCCCCGTTTCACTCTGGGTTGATTCCTTTCCCTGGCATCAAACACCCACTCAAGGAGTCCCTCTTATGATTCATTGTTTCAATCCAGCTCACATGTCAATTTTCTATTGAACAGTTAGTACTCAAGGGCTCCTTCCACTTGTGACTGTGATGTCTGTCTCTTGACAGTCACTCACTTTTTTTCTTTACACTCAAACACTGTCATGTTCCCTCTTCCAGAAGCAGCTGCAGGTAGTCCTTAAGCTCTGCACATTTGTCAAGACAAAAATTACATTTTGAAGGATTTTCTGAACGTACCAATGTCAATTCCAATTCCTGCTGAAGATTTTAGATCATCATTTGTAGATGCACCTTCAGCCATGGTGGTGACTAAAGCACTGCAATAAATAGAACACTCTGTGTTACCATTCTGCCCGCAGAGTCCTTAAAATGGCTGTGAATTTATCCCCTCTTCCCACCCCAGCGCTGTCTGATCACACTGGCTCCATCTTCCCCAGGTTACACACTGCACAGTGGCAAGCGGCAAAGTGGCGCAATGGTCAGCACTGCTGCCTCACACTGCCAGGAACCCAGCTTGGGTTACTGTCTGTATGGAGTTTGCACGTTCTCGCCATGTCTGCGTGGGTTTCCTCCAGGTGCTCCGGTTTCCTCCCACAGTCTGAAAGACGTATTGGTCAGGTGTATTGTGTATTAGGTCTATTGACCATTAGTTACGTGTTGGTTAGGTGCATTGACCAGAACAGGTGCCAGAGTGTAGTGAATTTCACAATAACGTCATTGCAGTGTAAGTTTTATTTGTGACTAATAAATAAAGTTTAACTTGTCCGATCTCACTGGCTCCATCCTCCCTGCGTTTGATTTCGGCTGAAAAACGGAAAATCGCCATCACTAGATAGATCTCCCGGATTAGTCCTCCTTTTAGAAGAGTAGCAATAATACCACAAATAGTCATGATATTAATCCTGTGAGAAATCTATTTTAAGAATATAACTGAAATTGTTTCTCACCCTCACACGTAACCAACTATTCCTGCACCCACTCGGCAGCTCCGCCAGCGCATGCCCACAGAGCAGCGCGACCCCGAGCTTCCTTGGCTTGGGTCAGGTCGGACGCATGCGCACTATAGCATTGGCACCTTCCCCCTCCACTCGCGATTTAGGCGGTTTAACGGCCAGAGCACGTGAACCCGACCGGAGGGCGGGGGGCGGGGAAGAGGGGGAATGGGCGGGATTTCAATGCTGCTCCGTTACACATTCGTCAGGCCAGATGTCAATCAGCTGTTCGCAGCCAATACGAAACGCAGTCTCTGCCGGGGCAATGATTTCTGCAGAATTCAACCCAGAAAGTATTGGGAATGTTGATTGGCAACAACTTCAGAGACAGAGAAAAAAACACAGGATTAACGTTTCCGGGTGGGGGACGGAGATTTGATTAGAAATAGGAAAGTGATAGATGTTCGATTCAGGGTTTTAAAGAGTCCAGAATTAAGAAGTGAGGAAGGAACCAAGGAAGAGTCGATGGGCAAAGGGATGATGGAAGGGAGTGGAGGCAATGTCAGTGGGTTTGGGATAGAACTGAAATATGGTCTGGAGGAGGTGGCAACTGGCAAATGAAGAACCATCACCAATAGGTATTGAACAAAGGGTGGCACAGTGGTAAGCAGCACTGCCTCATCGCGCCAGGGACCCAGGCTCAATTCCAGCCTTAAGCAACTCGAGTGTGTACTTTCTCCCCATGCCTGCGTGTATGTTTCATAAGAACATAAGAACATAAGAACATAAGAAATAGGAGCAGGAGTAGGCCATCTGGCCCTTCGAGCCTGCCCCGCCATTCAATAAGATCATGGCTGATCTGTCGTGGCTCAGTTCCACTTTCCCGCCCTCTCCCCATAACCCTTAATCCCCTCTCTTATCAAAAACCCATCAACCCGCTTCTTAAAAATATTTAGCGAGGCAGCCTCCACCACTTCAACGGGCAGAGAATTCCAGAGATTCACCACCCTTTGAGTGAAGAAGTTCCTCCTCAACTCCGTTCTGAACCGCCCCCCCCTTTATCTTGAGGCTGTGCCCCCTAGTCCTACTGTCTTTTTTGAGCGGGAAGAGTCTTTCCACCTCTATCCTATCCATCCCATTCATCATCTTATACGTCTCAATGAGATCTCCCCTCATTCTTCTAAACTCTAACGAGTACAAGCCTAGTTTATTCAGCCTCTCCTCATAGCTCAACCCCCTCAACTCCGGTATCAGCCTAGTAAACCTCCTCTGCACTCCCTCCAAGGCCAAAATATCCTTGCGCAGGTGCGGCGCCCAAAACTGCACACAGTACTCCAGCTGCGGCCTCACCAATGCCCTATACAGCTGCAGCAAGTTTCATCCCGTAGTCCAAAGATGTGTGTGTGTGAGGTTAATTGGCCAGCGTAAATATGTGGCATTATGGGGATAGGGTTTGGGTGGGATTGTTGGTGCAGGTTGGATGGGCTGAATGGCCATGTTGGTATTCTAAAATCAAACAAACCAAGGGTGTGATGCAAAATTGTTGAACCAAATTGACAGATGAGGCATTGGGTTCCTCAAGCTTACATTGGATTTAACTGGGTCAAGGTCCAGGACAGAGTGAAATTGGAAAACAGAATTCAAATGACAAGACGCTGGAAACTTGAGGTTACACTCACCGAATTAAGGAGTCTGCTCCCATTCAGCCATTTGACACCCTGATGAAGAGGGCGGAATATGAGTAATGAATATTGTTCCTTAACTCAAAAAATAGAAGTGAATCTCCCTTCCAGGGTCCTGGATGATGAATAAACAGGAAGACAAGACAAAATAACATTTCTAGTTATCTTTCATTCACTTTTTTTTTCCCGCAATCTTATATCCTGATAGATACTGACCAGCTTGCAACTATACCTCGCCAATTGTTATATAGGGATTTTTCAGAGGCTAAGTTGATCTTAACTTTAGCTAATACAAATAATGAAGAAAATTACAGCAAGTGTGCACCGACCATGTTGCCTATGTAAAGCTCCCTACCTTTCCCGGGACCATATCCCTCTACTCCCATCCTATTCATGTATTTGTCAAGACCCCCTTAAAAGTCACTATTGTGTCTGTTTCTGCTACTTGCCCCGGCAGCGAGTTCCAGGCACCCACCTACCTCTGTGTAAACAACTTGCCTTGTTTCCTTTAAATCTTACGCTTTGCACCTTAAACCTATGTCCCCGAGACTTACAACTACAATTTCTTAGTGAAAGACATTTTTTTATTGACCGTTGTACACTGGGAGAAAAGGATTGGGCAATTCAACACTTCTCTGAAGTTACATCACATGGCAATATAATTATACAACTTGCAAAAGACATTTTACTTGCCTTCTGGCTCATCATGAACCAATCATCATTAGTACTCATAGTACTCATTATCTAATCGAGACATATAAGATGATGAATGGGATGGATAGGATAGAGGTGGAGAGGCTCTTCCCGCTCAGAAAGAACAGGGACTAGAGGGCACAGCCTCAAGATAAAGGCGGGGGGGCGGTTTAGAACGGAGTTGAGGAGGAACTTCTTCATTCAAAGGGTGGTGAATCTCTGGAATTCTCTGCCCATTGAAGTGGTGGAGGCTGCCTCGCTAAATATTTTTAAGACGCAGGTTGATAGGTTTTTGATAGCAAGGGGATTAAGGGTTATGGGGAGAGGGCGGGAATGTGGAACTGAGCCACGACAGATCAGCCATGATCTTATTGAATGGCGGGGCAGGCACGAGGGGCTAGATGGCCTACTCCTGCTCCTATTTCTTATGTTCTTATGTACAGGTCAATCATCATAAGTAAATGTAATATACCTTGGCCAATTACAGATATTCTCTGACAGCATGGGAACAATAAGTTCTAGAGGTTTCTGCCTGACTTTGCCATGACCATCTGATTCAACTCTTACCAGGCCTGTTCATTAAGTTGTCTAAAACCACTAGCTTGTCCTTGCTCATTGTCTTTTTCATTGAGCTGTCTGGTAGCTATGCTGATAAGAGTACTTCTATGAGTGTATTATTGTAAGGAATGTTGTTCACTTATTGGCTTGTTGGCTTATTATGCCTTCGAGCCCTGTGCCCTGTGCCATTAGCCAAGCTGCAACACACTGTACAAAAATATATGCTTAAATTCTTTAACTGTGGTTTTGTGTGTTTCCATGAAGACACTACCTCTAAAATATATGTATAAAGCAATCTGCTTCTTTTCCTAAGTTAATGCACTCTGTTTTAGTCCGATGGTATTGTGAATTTCTTTAACAGGCTACAATGTCAAATCCTGAACTGAATCTGCAACATACAAGTTGTACATGATACTCTGTACGTTTGTACTGAGGAACATTTGTGAGCCTGTGTATTTCAGAGAGGGCTTGATTCGAGACTCACCCAGTTTTGTCCAGTGGCTGAAGAATTAAACGTGAGGATCTCAGTTTTCCATCCTCCTTTTCCTTTTGTCATTTTTCAGTTTGTGTCTTCTCGGAAGTTCACCAGACTGATTCCTGGGATGGCATGATTGTCATATAAGGACAGGTTGGGAAACAGATCCTGTGTTCACAGAATTCAGAAAAATGAGGGGAGAACTAATCAAAAATCAAAATTTTGACAGGGCTTGAAAGACTGGATACAGGGATGCTGTTTCCTTTGGCTGGAATTGGGTCAAGAGTAACGATTACAATCTCAGGATATGGGTAAGCCATTTTAGGACAGAGATGTGCAGAAGACATCTTCACTCAGAAGGTGGTGTACCCTTGGAATTGTCTATCACAGAAAGCTGTGTAGGACAAGTTACTGAATATATTTCAGAATAAACAGATTTTTAGATTCTAAAGGTGCCAAGAAGTATGGGAAGAACATAGGAGTGTGGTGTTGAGATAAACAATCGGCCATTATCATATTGAAAGGTGAAGCAGACTCAAAGAGCCAAATGGCCTAATCCTGCTCCTATTTTCTTTGTTTCTGTCAATGAATGTCTATCTTTCTTACAACTCCATTGTTTAATTTGTCCAGCTGGGTTTTAGCTTCTTCTACAGCACTGATCTGGTAAATTAAAATCACAAACGACACCTGTGACTGATCCTTCTTCATTCTTCTCTCCAGTCACTGACACAGGCAAGAACAATCGAGTGTGCAAGTGGGAGAATCTACTGAACAGACTGGCCATGGGAATTTGATGAGAATGAACATTTGGACCAGGAAGGAAAGGTGTGAAATGCTTGAAACCAATGGACAAAAGTAATTGTGTGAAGGACTCCTGGAAATAAAATGTTTAAACACGTAAAACCCATAGATTGGAATTCCTATGCGATGTTGAAATTCCAGATGCTTCATCTGTTCTGGATAACCATGAGGACAGGAAGTTGTTGTCTGAACCCTTTAGGACCCATCAGATACTTTGACCAATAGGTTATGAATGAATTTACTCAGGTATTCCACAAAATCAGAACAGTTAAATCCATACAGACATATGTTGGTACCGATGCAAACCATTGCACCCTTATTATGAAACAAGTAACAGTAAGACTTTAATAATTATACTATTCCTAATTCTGCCTGTTTCTCTTAGTCATTACAGTACTTACCAGAGTCCCTTGTGACTTTAGTTAGGTCCACAAAGTCATTCTTTTTCTCTCTGTCTCTGCGGACAATCAGTTGGTCTTTGCCTTTGCAGCACTGGAATATCCGATCTGCAGGCAAGCACTATTTTTATAAACTTCTGAATGGTTTCTGAAACTTTCTGAAGTTCTAGCCTATTAGCAGAACTCAAAACATTGTCAATTATTTGGATGGCTTGCTCATGTTTGTTTATTTCTGTAGCAGGACCTAGGTGCTTTGCTGCCTGGGTTTTGGTTGAAAGAATGCATTCCTTTTTTGTTCCGTTGATACATTATTGCAGATATGTCTGTCAAGGATTACTGTTGAGATGTCTCCTTTTTCACTATGCTGTCATTTGCACCGGGCTGCTGTATTTGATTGTGTCTAGTTCCCGGGTTTGCAATTTGCAGAGCTTTACTTGGCCAATGTGTTTTGTACCCAGCATCCCTTGCTGTTTGGCCAAGTTGGTAATTTGCATGTTTTTTTAAGTAGCCGTGAGATTGCTATACTAATAATTTCCCAACAGCCATGTTTCATAATTATCTGGTTTTCCTCTGTATTACATGAGAATTTCACAATGTTTACAACATACAGGAATAAAATTGAGAGAACTTTGAAGGTTATAGTTAGGACAACTACACTATGCTCAGTTACTTCATGTTATATGCAATGGGAGACTTGCACTTTGTGGGGCCCTGATCTCACTTTCATTTCTCAGCTCCACCTCCCAAGGTGTCACACCCTTCCATCCACTAGCATTTTGCATTTTGAATGTTAAACAGTTAATGGTCTTACTTTTGTCAATGTCCAGGCTTGGTGTGAACAAATTATGTCAGAATATTAAAGGAGAATTCAACACATGCCCTCAGTGAAGGTTTCTTCCACGCTACAGTAAACAACATTGATCAAACACATCTCATTTAATTAGACAGTACATGCTTGTTTAAAATGATAGTGATCCCATACATGGTGCAATCTGAAGGCAGTTTTAAACTCATCCTTTCAGTATTCCTCTGCTAATTTAGCATTTCCTGATTTTCAACACTGTTGCATAATCAACAGTGATAATATTATGGGAGTCAATGTAAAACATCACAAGAGAACAATGAATCCACAGATAGCCACTCTGCAACTCAATTTTCCCTGAGAATAACAACATTGGCATATGTACTGAACTGGTGGCTTTCTCTGTGATGCAACACTAATCCCAAGAAATACAATGCAGAAAGCTGAGGGAAAACAAAATGCTGATCTCTTTCTATCCACCATTGCACTATAGTATGCTTTAGAGTTACAAGGTAATGTGATTTCAAAATAATATTTAATTGCATGCAAGAATAAGTCAAAGTGGACCACTCTCTACTTCAGCCGTCAATCTTGAATCTTGCACCACCCCCTCTGCCACCCCATTGTGTACCCTGGTCAAGGCACTTTTGTCCCAGAGTTTGGCCCTGTATATTTAAAATAAACATTTGAATCCATAAGTTGATTCAGTGTTATACACCTGAGATTTTGTGTACACCCTCAGTCACACATTCTCTAATATTTCCTGAACAGACGCTCAAACTCTCCCTCACTTACCATCCTCTCAATCTCTCTCCCTCCTTCACATAGATACTCTATCACATCCAGACGCCTTAACCTCTTTCATATAGCTACGGGCACACATGCACACTTATTCTCTCCACCTTCCACACCAGCACCACCCCCCCCAAACAAAACACACACACACACACACACACACACAATCCTCGCAATCTCTGTCCTTCACATGCAAACAACTCAAGTGACTCACACTTCTCTTAATTTCTAAGTCTAACTTTCACGCTTCCATATTGCAAAATCTCTTGGTTTTTTTTCTAAAAGGAGGCAATTGGCCTGGAAACACAAATTAAGACAAGGTTATTTGCTACTTTTCTCAAACATTCACTTGTTCCCACAAAACAGCCAAAAGTCTCTTGTTTAAAAACATTCCAATTCCCATCAGCAGTGCCAAAATTGTTTAAATTGTAAATCCCTGATTCAGGTTTTGAATGTGTTACAGCCTATTTTACAGTGAAAGCGACTCCAGCCCTCCCTGACTATGCTGCAGGCCCATTTTTTAAAAAATCTGCCTAGACTCAAAACACTCCTGCATCTTCCAGGCCTTTTATTTTGACAAGTAAAAAGCACGAGGCACAGAATAAGTCAAGTCTGACTATAGAAACTCGCAAGCTCTGACTGTGGCAGGCTTTGCTGCAAGCTATCCCTTCTCTCTGCAAACACTCATTCCAAGGGAGTCCCTCAGTCGAGCTGTTACACCAGCTGTTAGCCGCTGGGATTGTGCATGTGAACTGAGGTGGGAGAGCACCACTGCCTCCCTCGAACAATTGGTGTGGTATAAGTGCTCTCACACCCACCGCGTCTGCATATTGAATCTTCTGAGGTAAACCCATCAATAGTTACAGGCTGCACAGATACTCTCACTAGTTGGAGAGTCAAATTCAGCTTCAGGTTCTTTTGTCATTAAGTTTTGTGTTGATCAGTGTGTGGCTGTATGTTTTCAAATGCTGTGGGAATGTTTCCATCCTGTTATAAATCCTGAAAAGCAACCAAAGGTTTGAAGAGTCTGCCAGCCAGTGTGTTCCTGACTTCTTCACTACAACTGGTCAGAGGGTTGGTGAAGAGGCCAGTTCTCCCAGAGAGAGCTCAGTTTTCTAAGTCTTTTACCAGGTAATGAAATGTGTTTGTTGGAAAGGGAGTATGTTTCCTGGAATCCAACCTACCCTCCCCTCGCTGCCACCCACTGGTTAAAACCTGCTATGTGTGTTTAGAGCCAGTCACCAACTCCTGCTGCTCAGTGTGTAAAGCACAACTTCTCACGTCACTGCATGCTACATGTATCCCTCCCTCGATCATTGATGGCACTGCCCCTTCCCCCTGTGCAGGATCCACAGGTGGGAGTTCAAGAACAAAGGACAGTGGCTCTGTTTCATGTCCCCCACTATCTGGCTGGTGGGTCCTGTATAAAATAACTGGCAGAACACTTCCTGTCTGCCTGGCATTGCCGTGTAGATTGGAACTTCTGCTTGCAGCATCATTTGCCAAGTGTGAGCTGACCTCACTCGCTGGGCTTTGCAAAACCTCTTAGACAATACTCAAAACTGTCAAAGACCCTTCAACAAAAGAATTATCCACAATGAACTGTAAACACCTGATTATCAAATTTCATATGGGTTTGTGAAGAGCAATGATGCAGATGGCTGACACCAGATTGGATACATTTCCCTTGAAAACAACACCCAGACGACAATCAATACATGCAAAATAAATACAAACTGGGAACACGAAACAATAACTGTTTCATTCTTTGTGGAAATAAGCATTGACGAGCAGCTCCCAAGCCTGCACCAACCACACTGCCCGACTTAACTAAAACCCCCTACTCTTCCGGGGACCATATCCCTCTATTCCCACCCTATTAATGTATTTGTCATGATGTCCCTTAAGAGTTATTACTGTATTCGCTTCTACTACCTCTCTTGGCAATGAGTTCCAGGCACTCACTACTTCCTGTGTAAAAAATCTGCCTCATACTAAGAGGAACCTAAAGTCACTTTCAACAACTCTTGCGCAGAGTGGAAAAAGTGGGGAGAGATTCAATTAAATTTTTTAGTGTTTGGCTGGATGGCTGATTTGTGATGCGGAGCAATGCCAATAGCATAGGTTAACATCACAGACTGGCTGAGATTATTCATTGAGGCTCACCCCTCAACCTTTGCCTCTTGCCTGAGGTGTGGTGACTTTCAGGTTAAATCACCATGATTCAACTTTCAAAGGGGAGAGCAGCCATTGGTCCTCTAGCTCTGACAAAGGCACATCTAGACTCAAAATGTTGGCTCTGTTCTCTCCCCACAGATGCTCTCAGACCTGCTGAGATTTTCCAGTGTTGTAAAAATCAGTCTGTTTTAACCCTTACACGGTGGACAAATAACTTTGAGTAGACGTCTTATTAGTACAAACAATATTTATTTAAACCCACACAATCAATAATCACCCACCTGACCAACAATAAGTTATCTTACAGAAAATACGAGAATTCAAGTACAATACAAGACCTTGACTTAACTTTGCGTGACTGACAAGTCCCCAAACAGATATTGGCCTTTATCTCTGCACTGGTCTTGGTAGTTGTCTGTGTAGTTTGGTCCTTTGCTCTGGTCTGGCATTCTGGCTATAGTCTTTCTTTCTTCCTTCTCGGGTGTGGTGGCTCTCCTCTTGCTGGCGATGTTCACCATTGTTGTAGCTTGTTCGCGGGGTCAGAGAGAGAGAGGTTCCTGGTTGTGCAGCATCCTTTATACCATGTTTGGTTTCACGCCCTTTTTTTGGCCATTGCCAATCAATTGATCAGGACTTGATCACCCTGATTGATAAGAGTCCAATCAGGTGCTACCACACCGATCTCTGGGTGTGTCCCCGGCGGCCATGCCTGTATGTGTTGTAGGCATGATGTGGGTATGCCGGCGTTGGACTGGCGTAAACACAGTAAAAAGTCTGACAACACCAGGTTTTAGTCCAACCGGTTTATTTGATAATAGACTCACTAGCTTTCGGGGTTAGCCCCTTCGTCAGGTGAATGGAGAGTTCTGGCCTCAGACAGAGCATATAAAGCACAGACAGTTTAGAGATTACTGATTAGAATGCGAATCCTTACACCTAACCTGCTGTTCAAGACCTGAAGTGGCTGACAATGTGAGTGGAAGGAGCACTGATCACAGGTTACAGAGATGTGTATTGTCTCCAGACAGTACAGTAAGTGAGGTTTTGCAAACGCAGGCAAGTCACGGGGGTTACAGATAGTGCGACATGAACCCAAGATCCCTGTTGAGACCGTCCTCATGTGTGAGGAACTTGGCTATCAGTCTCTGTTCAGCAACTCTGCGCTGTCGTGAAGGCCGCCTAGGAGAATGCTTACCCGAAGGTCAGAGGCTGAATGCCCGTGACCACTGAAGTGCTCGCCAACAGGAAGGGAACAGTCTTGCCTGGTGATTGTCGAGCGATGTTCATTCATCCGTTGTCGTAGCGTCTGCATGGTCTCCCCAATGTACCATGCTTCGGGACATCCTTTCTTGCAACGTATCAGGTAGACAATGTTGGCCGAGTTGCAAGAGTATTTACCATGTACCTGGTGGATGGTATTCTCACTGTGATGATGGTATCCATGTCGATGATCCGGCATGTCTTGCAGAGGTTGCTGTGGCAGGGTTGTGTGGTATTGTGGTCACTGTTCTCCTGAAGGCTGGGTAGTTTGCTGCGAACAATGGTCTGTTTGAGGTTGTGCGGTTGTCTGAAAGCAAGAAGTGGGGGTGTGGGGATAGCCCTGGCGAGATGTTCGTCTTCATCAATGATATGTTGAAGACTCCGGAGAAGATGTCGTAGTTTCTCCGCTCTGGGGAAGTACTGGATGACGGAGGGTACTCTGTCCACTGTGTCCCGTGTTTGCCTTCTGAGGAGACCGGTGCGGTTTTTCGCTGTGGCGCATCGGAACTGCCGATCTATGAGTCGAGCATTTCTTCCTTTGACATTTTCTTCCTTTGGCCTTATGGTGAACAATCGTTGAAACAACTATATGATGATATCAACAAATTCCACCCCACCATCAGACTCACCATGGACTATTCCCCAGAATCAGTTGCATTCTTGGACTCACGCATCTCCATTAAGGACGGTCACCTCAGCACCTCACTGAACCGCAAGCCCACAGACAATCTCACAATGCTCCACTTCTCCAGTTTCCACCCTAAACATGTTAAAGAAACCATTCCCTATGGACAAGCCCTCCGTATACACAGGATTTGCTCAGATGAGGAGGATCGTGACAGACACCTCCAGACCCTGAAAGATGCCCTCATAAGAACAGGATATGGTGCTCGACTCATAGATTGGCAGTTCTGATGCGCCATAGCGAAAAACCACACCGGTCTCCTCAGAAGGCAAACACGGGACTCAGTGGACAGAGTACCCTTCGTCGTCCAGTACTTCCCTGGAGCGGAGAAGCTACGACATCTTCTCCGGAGTCTTCAACATATCATTGATGAAGACGAACATCTCGCCAGGGCTATCCCCACACCCCCACTTCTTCCTTTCAGACAACCACACAACCTCAAACAGACCATTGTTCGCAGCAAACTACCCAGCCTTCAGGAGAACAGTGACCACAATACCACACAACCCTGCCACAGCAACCTCTGCAAGACATGCCGGATCATCGACATGGATACCATCATCACACGTGAGAATACCATCCACCAGGTACATGGTAAATACTCTTGCAACTCGGCCAACATTGTCTACCTGATACGTTGCAAGAAAGGATGTCCCGAAGCATGGTACATTGGGGAGACCATGCAGACGCTACGACAACGGATGAATGAACATCGCTCGACAATCACCAGGCAAGACTGTTCCCTTCCTGTTGGCGGACCCTTCAGTGGTCACGGGCATTCAGCCTCTGACCTTCAGGTAAGCATTCTCCAAGGCGGCCTTCACGACACACGACAGCGCAGAGTCGCTGAACAGAGACTGATAGCCAAGTTCCGCACACATGAGGACGGTCTCAACAGGGATCTTGGGTTCATGTCGCACTATCTGTAACCCCCGTGACTTGCCTGCGTTTGCAAAACCTCACTTACTGTACTGTCTGGAGACAATACACATCTCTGTAACCTGTGATCAGTGCTCCTTCCACTCACATTGTCAGCCACTTCAGGTCTTGAACAGCAGGTTAGGTGTAAGGATTCGCATTCTAATCAGTAATCTCTAAACTGTCTGTGCTTTATATGCTCTGTCTGAGGCCAGAACTCTCCATTCACCTGACGAAGGGGCTAACCCCGAAAGCTAGTGAGTGTACTATCAAATAAACCGGTTGGACTTAAACCTGGTGTTGTCAGACTTTTTACTGTGTTGTAGGCACATAAGTCACATACCTTCCTCCTAAATAAGGATTCATGGTGCCTTTACGTCTGGCACACAACCCAGTGTGACCAGAAAGTCTTTTTCATCCTGGAGATGGCCCATATCCTGTGTATTCACTCATCAGGGTTGCAGCCTGTTTGTCTGTCTTTAAACTGCAGCCTGTCGGTTTAGTTTCTTGCCCAGTTATCCCAGAGTGCTTTACAAAACGCCATTTTAGATGGCCTGTTTGGCTACACCAGCATTTTCTATTTTTGTTTCAGATTCCAGCATCCACAGTATTTTGCTTTTATCTTTGGTCCTCTGTGATTGTGGCAATATTTATATTTACTGTTCAAGAGTGAGTGAAGCAAATGGAGCAAAGGAGAGACTGAGTGGATTGAGTCTGCATTCCCTCCATCAGCAATTTACAACAAGGGTAAAAACGATTAATAGTAGATTTCCAAGAGGTGTCCACCTTGATGATGAGTTCAGATAAAATAGGCACATCAATGTTTTTTTAAATAATCAAATTTTAAGTCAATTCCCAAACTGTATGCTCTCTTTAATTATAACCAATCAACTCTAACAAATAATGACTTAATTGGTAAAATGGGTTACATCAGGTATTAGTGCATTCATCTAAAGATGGCCCAATCCTTCCAGGAATTAACCACCAATGTGGGACTTCTTCAGTTATCTCAAAGTGAGAAAGGAGGATGACAAGATAGCTTCTTTGATTTATTAGTGTCACATGTATTGCTATACAGTGAAAAGTATTGTTTTTTGCATGCTATACAATGCGTACTGTACATAGAGAAGGAAAGGAGAGGGTGCAGAATGTAGTGTTACAGTCATAGCTAGGGTGTAGAGAGAGATCAACTTAATATGTGGTAGGTCTGTTCAAAAGTTTGATAGCAGCAGGGAAGAAGTTTTTCTTTAGTCAGTGGCACATGACCTTAGATATTTGTATCCTTTCCCTGACGGAAGAAGGTGAAAGAGAGTATATCCGGGGTGCATGGGGTCCTTGATTATGCTGGTTGCTTTTCCGTCAGCAGATAGGAGGCTGGTTTGCATGATGGACTGGGCCCTGTGCATTTTTTGCAGTTTTGGTCAGAACAGGAACCGTACCAAGCTATGATAAGAATGCTTTCTAGGTCGCGTCTGTAAAACTTCTGAGAGCGAACTGGACGTTTTATTTAGAACCGGGGATTTATATAGTGATTAATACAATTTGATAAATTTATTGTGTTGCAGAAATTGATTTGTTGAATGATCAATATGGCCAGAATCATAAGTATTCTTCGTTCGTGTAGTGCTTAGTACCTTTTACTGTCACACCGGAGACCAGTGTTCAATTCCCCAATGGGAAAAAAAAACTTTTGATTAATGGAAAATCAGAAGCAGAGTTGCAAATGTGTTATCCAGGAGATGTTGAGTGCAGGTAGAGATTGTGTATTGCTGCCGGCAAAGTCTGTCAGTCACTGAGCACATCGTTGATGAGCAGTGTTCTTTCTATCTGCTGGCTTCAGAAACCAGACTGGAAAGTGAAGATATGCTGAAACTTTCTGAATGGTTGAACAGAACCCAGCTGCAGTATTGTCAAAAGCTGTTCAGTTTTGAAGTCAATAAGAATAACTTAGTCATAGATATTTATAGCTTTCGGCCCAACTTGACCATGCCACCCCATGCTAGTCCTAATTGCCAACTTGACCATGCTAGTCCTAATTGCCTGCATTTGGCCCATATCCCTCTAAAGCCATCTTACCCATGTAACTGTCTAAATGCTTTTTAAAAGACAAAATTGTATCTGTCTCTACCACCACCTCTGTTCCAGACACTCACCACCCTCTGAAAAAATTGCTCCTCTGGACACTTTTGTATCTCTCCCCCCTCACGTTAAAACTATGTTCTCTAGTTTTAGACTTGCCTAGTTTTTGGAAAAAGATATTGACTGTCTAGCCGATCCAAGCCCCTCATTATTTTATAGGCCTCTATAAGATCACTCCTCAGCCTCCTACGCTCCAGAGAAAAAAGTCTTAGTAGCCTCGCCTTATAACTCAAACCATCAAGTCCCAGTAACTTGTTTCCATTCAGAAGAAGTGATCAGCAGAGGATAGAAACTTGATAAAATAATCAGACGGGAAATGAGGAGAGTTTCTTCGATGCGATAGATTGTTTTGATCTGGAATACATTGCCTTAAAGAGAAGCAGAATCAGTAATAACTTTTGGAATGGGTTTCAATAAATCTGTGATATTGGGAGGTTGCAGAGCTATGGAGAAAGGAAAGAGAAGTAGGACTAGGGAAGGTGTGCAGGCGAGATGGGCCAAATGTACACCATTTGTGCAGCATCACTGTATTATTCTAGGAGTTTTTGATTTTTTTTATATCACAGTGAAATGTGAAAGTCCTGCATGGATATAATGTTATATAGATACAGTAACAATCCTAATATTAAATAACGATTAACATTACATCCATTTCACCTCCAATATATCTGACTAAATTGCATGATGTTAGACAAACTGGCAGAATGTTGTCAAATGAATACACTATGCATCCACATCCTAAATATCATCCAGCTCCAACCCTGCCTCAGCTCATCAGCTGCTGAAACCCTCATCCATGTCTTTGTTCACTCTAGACTTGATTATTCTAGTGTTCTCCTTGCCAGCCTCCCATCTTAAACCCTCCATACATCTATGCTCATCCAAATTTCTACTGCCTGCAATTTCACCTGAACAAGTCTAGTTCACCAATCAGCGCCATGTTTGCTGACCTACACTAGCCCTTGTCTGGCATTGTCTCCATTTTAAAATCCTCATCCTTACTTTCAAATCCCTCCATAACTTCCCCTTCCTTTCTATGTAACCTCCTGCAGCCCAACAAATTTTCCAGATTTCTGCTCTTCTGCAATCTTGTACATTGCTTATTTTAGTCCCTACAGAGTTGATTGTTGTGCTTCCAGCTGGCCTGGACTAAAATTCTGGACTGTTGCCCTAAATCTCTCCACTCCTCCAGCTCCCTTTCCTCCTTATGATGCTCCTTTAAATTTCCCTCTTTGACCAAAATAATCCACTGCATCACCTGACCAAATAACTTCTCCTGTGTCTCAACATCGACTTTGTTTTGTTTTTAATGCTGACGGTTTTGGTAACTGCTTTGGGTTGTTTTGCCATAGCAAAGCTCCATGTCAAAGCAAAGGTTGTGAGCATAGCTTCAAGTAGTTAACCAGGGTTTAATTCCCAGTTTTTAAACCTCTCAAGTCAGAAACCCAACCTTGGAGCGGTAATGAAGGGAATGCCCATTGATGGCAGAGATTTAAACTGCAGCAATACAGAGAAAGCAACAGGTCTGACAGTTGTAATAAAGATATTGTGAAGGTTGTATTTTACCTTTTTTGGTTTTAACTTTTAAACAGACAGTGCTATTCTATTTGATTAGCTTCATTTCAAGTATCATTTTTAAGTGATGATGAAGATGATTATTTAATATTTATAAGTGAAGATATATTTTGCTATGTTTTAAATTTGTGAAACTGCTATTTAAATTTACACTATATTTTGATTACATAAATTTATGTTTGGCACGCTGAAAAGTGTTTGTAAGCTTTAACTTCGAATCTAGCAATTGAAAATATGACAGGAAAGTACAGAAGTTAGGATTTCTCTGATCATAATTTGGATAACTTTTTACATGACATTGAGCGAAGGAGAACGCAAATTTTGGGTCATAAAATCTAAACCAGCAAGAAAGATGTAATCCATGCCTCGGAAGGAAGTCGCAGGCATTCTCTTCGCAGACAGCAAAGTGCTTGAATTGCAGATCAGTGTCAAAAGAAAGTTCATGAACTTTCATGTGTTCAGGCAGGGAATATAAATATTTTGGTGAAAAATTGCAATAACTTCAAAAACACGCTGCAAAAGAAAAGAAAGGTTTCAATTTGTATTTGGTATGTTATGAACTAACCCAGGGTTCATAAGAACATAAGAAATAGCAGCAGGAGTAGGCCATCTGGCCCTTCGAGCCTGCCCCGCCATTCAATAAGATCATGGCTGATCTGTCGCTGCTCAGTTCCACATTCCCGCCTTCTCCCCATAACCCTTAATCCCCTCTCTTATCAAAAACCCATCAACCCGCGTCTTAAAAATATTTAGCGAGGTAGCCTCCACCACTTCAACGGGCAGAGAATTCCAGAGATTCACCACCCTTTGAGTGAAGAAGTTCTTCCTCAACTCCGTTCTAAACCGCCCCCCTTTATCTTGAGGCTGTGCCCCCTAGTCCTACTGTCCTTTCTGAGCGGGAAGAGTCTCTCCACCTCTATCCTATCCATCCCATTCATCATCTTATACGTCTCAATGAGATCTCCCCTCATTCTTCTAAACTCTAACGAGTACAAGCCTAGTTTATTCAGCCTCTCCTCATAGCTCAACACCCTCAACTCCGGCATCAGCCTAGTAAACCTCCTCTGCACTCCCTCCAAGGCCAAAATATCCTTGCGTAAGTACGGCGCCCAAAACTGCACACAGTACTCTAGCTGCGGCCTCACCAATGCCCTATATAGCCACAGCAAGACCTCCCTACTTTTATATTCAATCCCCCTCGCTATGAAGGCCAGCATCCCATTCGCCTTCCTGACCACCTGCTGCACCTGCAAGCTGGGTTTTTGCGACTCATGCACAAGGACCCCGAGGTCCCTCTGCACCGTCGCCTGCTGCAGTTTTTCTCCACGTAAGTAATACTCCTTCCTACCATTATTCCTACCAAAGTGGACCACCTCGCACTTGCCAACATTAAATTCCATTTGCCATTTCCTGGCCCATTCGCCCAGCCTATCTAGATCCTTCTGCAGACTCTCCACACCCTCCGCGCAATTTGCCTTTCCACCAATCTTGGTGTCATCAGCAAACTTCGACACCATACACTCGGTTCCCTCCTCCAGATCATCTATATAAATGGTAAATAGCTGAGGCCCCAGCACCGACCCCTGGGGTACTCCACCAGTCACCAACCGCCAATCCGAATAGCACCCATTGACCCCCACTCTCTGCCTCCTATTTGACAACCAGTCCTCTATCCACGCTAACACCCTACCCCCAACTCCATGTCCCCTGACCTTCTGCAATAACCTCTTGTGAGGTACCTTGTCAAACGCCTTCTGAAAATCAAGAAAGACCACATCCACCGGCTCTCCTCTATCCACCGCCCTAGACACATCCTCATAAACTAGGCTTGTACTCGTTAGAGTTTAGAAGGATGAGGGGGGATCTTATTGAGACATATAAGATGATGAAAGGGATGGATAGGGTTGAGGTGGAAAGGTTCTTCCTGCTCAGAAAGGACAGTAGGACTAGAGGGCACAGCCTCAAGATAAGGGGGGGGGTGCGGTTTAGAACAGAGTTGAGGAGGAACTTCTTCACTCAAAGGGTGGTGAATCTCTGGAATTCTCTGCCCGTTGAAGTGGTGGAGGCTGCCTCGCTAAGTATTTTTAAGACGCGGGTTGATGGGTTTTTGATAAGAGAGGGGATTAAGGGTTATGGGGAGAGGGCGGGAAAGTGGAACTGAGCCACTTCAGATCAGCCATGATCTTATTGAATGGCGGGGCAGGCTCGAAGGGCTGGATGGCCTACTCCTGCTCCTATTTCTTATGTTCTTATGTTCTTAACAAATAAAGTACTTCAGACTAATCGAGGCACTCAAATAAATAAGTCCCGCAGCCTAATACAAACAGTTGAACAAACACAATCCCTTGGTCTAGTCGAGTGATTTGGAAACAAAAATCAGTCCCTCGGTCTAATACAGACACTCGAACAACTGCAGCAGGGGTCAGTCCTCGGACCTCAACTTTATAATCTACATGAATAATCTCAAACAGGGACAGAGTGTAGCATAGCAAAATTTGTGGATGATATTAAAATAGTTGGGAAAGCAGGCAGTGAAGGGAGTATTAATATTCCACAAGCAGTTATACAAAGGCGAGGAGAATGGTCCACAATTCTGCAGGTGGAGTTTAATGTGGGTACGTATGAGGTTATCCGTTTGGCGGGAAAATAGGAAGACAAATATCTGGAACTCAGATTCAAAATGCACCCAGGCAGAGGGATCTGGGTGTTTATGTTCATGAATTGTGCAAAGTTCATCCACAGATGTAGCACATAATGAAAAACAGACTAATGGATTGACTGGCATTTATTGCGAAATGACTGGAGTACGAAATTAGAGGCGTATTGTTGCAATTGTTGGTGAGACCACATCTGGAATACTGTGTCCTGTTTTGTTATGGTGTTGGACACAGTTCAGAGGAGGTTCACAAGATTGATTCAAGGGATGAAGGGGTTGATGTATGAGGAAAGATTAAACAGTAAGTAGTGTTGCAACGCAGGTTCAACTCCAAAAGGTTTATTAGATAGCACAAGCTTTCAGAGAGCTGCTCCTTCATCAGGTGAGTTGGAGTTGGGTTCACAAACAGGGCATATATAGAAACAAACTCACTTACAAGATAATGGCTGGAATGCAAGTCTTAACAGGTAATCAAGTTTTTACAGGCACAGACAATGCGAGTGGAGAGAGGGGCAATCACAGGTTCAAGAGTTGTAAATTGTCTCCAGCCAAGACAGTAAGTGAGATTTTGCAAGCCTTGACAAGTCATGGGGGTTACAGATATTGTGACATGAACCAAGATCCCAGTTGAGGCTGTCCTCGTGTTTGCAGAACTTGGCTATAAGTTCCTACTCGGTGATTCTGCATTGTCATATGTCTTGAAAGCAGGCTTGGAGAACACAAAGATCAGAGGCTGAATTTCCACGATTGCTGAAGAATGCCCCTACAGGAAGGGAACTCTCCTGCCTGATGATTGTCGAGCCATGCCCATTCATCCACTGTTGTAGCGTCTGCATTGTCTCACTAAAGTACCATGCCTCGGGACATCCTTTCCTGCAGCTTATCAGGAACACAATGTTGGCCATGTTACAAGAGTATGTATCGTGTACTTGGTAGATGGTGTTCTCACGTGAGCTGATGGCATCTGTGTCGATGATCCAGCAGATCTTGCAGAGGTTGTTGTAGCAGTGTTGTGTGGTGTTATGATCACTATTTTCCTAAAGACAGGATAGTTTGCTGCATAGAATATCTTGTTTGAGTTTGTGCGGTTGTTTGAAGGCAAGCAATGGAAGGGTAGGGATGTTCGTCTTCATCGATGATATGTTGAAGGCTCTGGAGAAGATTTCATATCTTCCCCACTCCGATGAAGTACAAGACGACAACCTAGGATCAATCCTATTGTGCAAAATATTGAAATTTCATCACCAGTATAAAAGAAGGGGTCAGTAGGACAAATAGGGCAGAGCAACTGCCACCTGCCATAACTACCAACTCTCAGCTCTTATATCTTTTGAGAGAGAGAGAGAATCGCTGGCTCTCATAGCTTCAACCATGTCTTAGAGAAAGCACCATATAGATAGCAAAGATGCCAAAGAAGAATGAAGTTCCAGACAGAAGAATTAACAGAGAAACAATCCAGAAGGCAAAACATCTGACTTTAATTTAGAGAGTGACCAGTTAATTTGTTCACTGTCATTTAGATCAATAAATTGTTATGTGTTGATTTTAGAGAGTGTCAGAAAATTATTTTTATTTAAGTTCGAGAAGTTGCTGAAACTCAAGTTGCACTACTTGACACACACGATGCAGATTTCAATTTCAGATGCTCCTCTTTGAGTGTCTTAGTGTTAGTTTTCAGAAGGGAGATCAACCCTCTGCTTTAGATTATATGGGCGGGGGGGGCCGGGGGGGAGGTGGGGTGGGTGGGTGGCATGGCCCGAGATTTTAACATTTGTATATCTTTAAGTAAGAAGTAGAAAATCTGTTTAATTTTGGTGGCTTGTTGTTGGTTAAGTCAAAAAGGGGGAAATGACTCTTAACATTGCTAAAGAGGTTCTGGGGATGGAAGATGCTTCCTAAATTTGTCAAGAAAGTTTAGGAATACAGAAAAAAGATGGTACTTGCAGAATTAGCAACCAGATGAAAAATGGTTCAACCAGGGTTCAAACAGAAATTGTAACGGAGTTAGCCAAGCATTTAGGTATATCAGAGAAACTGTCAAGTGCAGTGGCATCAGAAAATATTAAATTGCAAATGAGACAATTGAAGCTAGAAGATAAAGGAAGGAAAATTTGTTCGAGTTGGAAAAGGTGAAGTTGGAATTTGAAGCAAAAAGATTTCAAATGGCATAAGTAACAGTACGGGATAGAAGTCAGATGAGAAATCTCAAAGTAGCCAACTGCCTTGTGGGGATCGACAAAAGTATGTACAAACATTGTCACAATTTAATGAAGAAAGATGCAGAAGCTTTTTTCATTTCCTTTCAGAAGTTTGGCTACACAGATGTAATGGTGAGAGGAGGTGTGGGGAATGTTAATTTAGACCAGCCTGGTGGACAAAGCAACTGAGGTGTTTGTAGTACTATCAGAGGTAGCGTCAGGAGAAGTAAAAAAAGTTATTTTGAGTGCCTACAAAGTGGTAGCAAAAGCATTTAGTCAACAGTTCAGAAATGCAAGAAAGGAGCCAGGAACTTATATCGAGTTTGAAAGAGTTAATTAGAGCAACATCGATAGATAGGTGAGAGCATCAAAAATAGAAAAGACATTTGAGGCTGTTAGAGATACAATTCTGCTGGCAACATAGAAAACTCGCTTCCAGAAATGATAAGAACTCATGTTGAGGAATAGAAAGTTAAAACAGCAAAAAGAACCGCAGAAATGGCGGATGAATGCACAATTGTGCATAAATTGAAATCTGGCTTCTGACAGCAATTTCATTCCATGAGGGATAGAAATCAATAAAGAGGCGGTGATAAAACCGGCGCCTTTGATGCCAATTCCTACATTTTACTGCCAAATTATTTCAGGTGGTCACGAACAGTTCAAGCATCAGACACTTTACATCAAGTGTGTACCATTCTGAATACCAGGGAACATTGGAAAGGTGGCATCAGACCCTGAAGATCACGTGAGGGCTTATTGCCAGAGTTGCACAAATGATGGGGATAAAGTTATCCCATTAACATTATTTGGTATTAGAAATGTTCGAAATGAACCCACTCAGTTTATTCTATTTGAATTTATATTCGGACACAAAGTAAGAGGACATTTCAAATTAATTAAGTAAAAATTGGTATGTCTGAAATCAGATGTCTCACAATTGGATAATGCATCTGATGTGAGAGAAAGATTAAACAGAGTAGGTGAATTAGGTAGACAACATTTGAAGGTGGCGCAGCATCTAATGAAGCAAGAAGCAGATGAGAGATCTAAAATTCATAGCTTTGTCCAGGTGATAAAGCACTGGTGCTATTACCAGTGGTAGGAAGTTCCTTAAGAGGCTTATTTGTCCCTATTGAGTGAGAAAAAAATAATAAATCAGGTGAATTAGAATCATAGAACCCTACAGTGCAGAAAGAAGCCATTTGAGTCTGCACCGAACACAATCCCACCCAGGCCTTACCCCCATATCCCAACATATTATACCCACTAATCCCTCTAACCTACACGTCCCTGGACACTAAGGAGCAATTTCTTAGCATGGCCAATCATTCTAACCCGCACATCTTTGGACTGTGGGAGGAAACCGGAGCACCTGGAGGAAACCCACGCAGACACGAGGAGAACGTGCAAACTCCACACAGTTATATGAATTACAAATTAATCACAGGCACATTGAATATAGGACAGCCTGATGAAATTGATACTTGTTTTCAATTGTGGCAGAGAGAGTTTGATGACATAAGGCTGTCTTCGTGACTGAAAGCCATTGTCCAATGGCGTACCACAGGGTTCTGTGGAGGGTTCCCTCGTATCCATCAATTATATGAATGACATAAATGGCTATATAAAGGGGTAAGATTAGTAAGTTTGTGGATTACATGAAGATTTGCTGGTTAACAATGAAGCTGACCATCTTGGACTACAAGAATATATAGGCAGGATGATCAAATTGGCAGAAAACCGACAAATGGATTTTAACCCAGAAAAGTGTGAGGTGATACCCTTTGGGAAGAGTAACTTGACAAGGAAGTATCCAAGGAGTGGCGTACACTAGGAAGTTCTGGAACAAAGGGAGCATGGTGTTTTTGTTGATAGATCTCTGAAGGCAGAAGACCATGTTAGTAGGGTGTTGAAAAAGGCAGACAGGGCTCTTGCCTTCATCAATCGAGCATTGATTTAATAAAAACACAGGGAAGTCACCTTGGAGTTGTATAGAACTTTGGTGAGGTCGCAGCTAGAGTACTATGTACAGTTCTGGTCACCACATTATAGGAAGCATAAAATTTCACTGGGGGGGATGCAGAGGAGGTTCACCAGAATGCTGCCTGGCGTGTAACAGTTGCGTTTGGAAGAGAGCTTGGATTGGCTTGGGTTGTTTTCGTTGGAGCATAAAAGACTGAGTGACAACCTGGTCGAGGTGTACAAGATTATGAGGTGCTTGGGCAGACTGGTTAGGGAACTAGTGTTAATTGAAGGGTCAGTTACGAGGGGAGAATCGTGTAAGATTTAGGGGGATAGCAGGAAAGTCATTTTTACTCAACAAATGGAATGCAGGTTGCATCACATACTTTCCAAAGAACCTGGATGAGAACTTTGCATGTCATAACTTTCAAGGCTATGGACCAAGTGCTGGTAAATGGGCTTAGTTGGAAACTCAAGTATTCCTCACGTTTCAGTGCAGATTTGATGGGCTGAAGGAGTTCTGCTCTGTATGATTCTGTCAGCGGGATTTGGCCTTGGCCCGAACCTCCCTGCCACTTTTACCTCTTCAAGACATTTCCAGTGTCAGCCTTTAACTGAGATTAACCAGTTTATTCTTCACTTAAACTTGCTATAGACTGAGAACCCATCTGAATGGCCACAGTTTAGGAATCCCACATGCCGATATTCCGACCAATTTGCTAACTGGGAAAGAGAAGAAACTGGGACGGAACCATCAGAATTACTCCATTTCAAAAAGGCCGCCAATTTCAGCATAGGAGAGAAAGAAATTAAAACGAATGTCTGCCTCAGTCAGAGATTTAAAATCATGTTCTTTATCTTTTCTCATTTAGCTCATTCCATCCTCAATTGCAGGCACAACTTTAAAAATCCTGTACGAATTATGATTCATTCTGCTTCTAATCTTTATAGGTTGGAAAAACTCCCCAATTTCAGGTGGAGGCATTGGGAGATGGGGAGGTGAAGGAGCTAGAATAGCCACCAGACAGAATTATCGCAAAGCATGAGAGATAAACTGAGTCTTTATTCCTAGCGAATGCAGGAGCAGTAAAATGTTTCTACACTGTAGGTTCAGCAAGGTTGCTCTCAGCAAGAATTCCTTAAGAATCAAGTTATGACACTCTGCAGATATTCTGGAAAAATGTCCTTTCATGGCAGGCATCTTAAAGACCATCCAGAAAATTCAGCAATTATAACAGGGCTGTGATGGAGCATGTAGCAACCACCTGGATGGCTACATGCACAAGAACATTGAAAAATATTCACAGAGTTCAGGATAGAATTTTTCAGAGAAATGTGGAGGAACACAGAGATTTTGGGGTTCATATCCACAGATCTCTGAAGGTTGCCACTCGAGTGGATAGAGCCGTGAAGGAGGTTTTTAGTGTATTAATGCTTATAAGAACATAAGAACATAAGAACATAAGAAATAGGAGCAGGAGTAGGCCATCTGGCCCTTCGAGCCTGCCCCGCCATTCAATAAGATCATGGCTGATCTGTCGTGGCTCAGTTCCACTTTCCCGCCCTCTCCCCATAACCCTTAATCCCCTCTCTTATCAAAAACCCATCAACCCGCTTCTTAAAAATATTTAGCGAGGCAGCCTCCACCACTTCAACGGGCAGAGAATTCCAGAGATTCACCACCCTTTGAGTGAAGAAGTTCCTCCTCAACTCCGTTCTGAACCGCCCCCCCTTTATCTTGAGGCTGTGCCCCCTAGTCCTACTGTCTTTTTTGAGCGGGAAGAGTCTTTCCACCTCTATCCTATCCATCCCATTCATCATCTTATACGTCTCAATGAGATCTCCCCTCATTCTTCTAAACTCTAACGAGTACAAGCCTAGTTTATTCAGCCTCTCCTCATAGCTCAACCCCCTCAACTCCGGTATCAGCCTAGTAAACCTCCTCTGCACTCCCTCCAAGGCCAAAATATCCTTGCGCAGGTGCGGCGCCCAAAACTGCACACAGTACTCCAGCTGCGGCCTCACCAATGCCCTATACAGCTGCAGCAAGACCTCCCTACTTTTATATTCAATCCCCCTCGCTATGAAGGCCAGCATCCCATTCGCCTTCCTGACCACCTGCTGCACCTGCAGGCTGGGTTTTTGCGACTCATGCACAAGGACCCCGAGGTCCCTCTGCACCGTCGCCTGCTGCAGTTTTTCGCCCCGTAAGTAATAGTCCTTCCTACCATTCTTCCTACCAAAGTGGACCACCTCACACTTGCCAACATTAAATTCCATTTGCCATTTCCTGGCCCATTCGCCCAGCCTATCTAGATCCTTCTGCAGACTCTCCACACCCTCCGCACAATTTGCCTTTCCCCCAATCTTGGTGTCATCAGCAAATTTCGACACCCTACACTCGGTTCCCTCCTCCAGATCATCTATATAAATGGTAAATAGCTGAGGCCCCAGCACCGACCCCTGGGGCACCCCACTAGTCACCAACCGCCAATCCGAATAGCACCCATTTACCCCCACTCTCTGCCTCCTATTTGACAACCAATCCTCTATCCACGCTAACACCCTACCCCCAACTCCATGTCCTCTGACCTTCTGCAGTAACCTCTTGTGAGGTACCTTATCAAACGCCTTCTGAAAATCCAGAAAGACCACATCCACCGGCTCTCCTCTATCCACCGCCCTAGACACATCCTCATAGAACTCCAGTAAATTTGTCAGACACGACTTTCCTTTAATGAAACCGTGTTGCGTCTGCTCTATCAAGCAATTCCCTTCAAGATGCCTCGCAATTTCCTCCTTAATGACGGATTCTAACATTTTACCTACCACAGACGTTAAACTAACCGGCCTGTAATTCCCCGCCTTTTGCCTGGCACCCTTCTTAAACAACGGCGTAACATTAGCGAGGGGTTTGAGTTTAAAAGGTGTGGGTTATGCTGCAACTATACCTAATGGGAATAATGGATGTGTAGAGTATAGGGCTAACTGTAGGACTCTGAATAGTGTGGATGAACAGAGGGATCTAGGTATATGTGTACATAGATCCCTGAATGTTGGGAATCAAGTAGATAAGGTTGTTAGGAAGGCATACGGTGTCTTGGTGTTTATTGGTAGGGGGATTGAATTTAAGAGCCGCAGCGTCATGTTGCAACTGTACAAAACTCTGGTGCGTCCGCACTTGAAGTATTGTGTGCAGTTCTGGCCCCCACATTATAGGAAGGATGTGGAGGCTTTGGAGAAGGTGCAGAGGAGGTTTACCAGGATGTTGCCTGGTATGGAGGGGAGGTCCTATGAGGGGAGACTGAGGGATTTGAGGTTGTTTTCATTAGAAAGAAGGCGGCTGCGAGGGGACCTTATTGAAACATATAAGATGATTAGAGGTTTAGATAGGGTGGATAGTGATAGCCTTTTTCCTCGGATGGAGAAAGCTAGCACGAGGGGGCATGGCTTTAAATTAAGGGGGGGTAGTTATAGGACGGATGTCAGGGGTAGGTTCTTTACCCAGAGGGTGCCGAGGGATTGGAATGCCCTGCCTGCTGCAGTTGTGGATGCGCCTAGTTTGGGGGCGTTTAAGAGGTCCGTGGATAGGTTTATGGACAAGAAGGGATTGGTTTAGGTTAGTGGGTCATTGTTTTGTAACTGGTCGGCGCAACATCGTGGGCCGAAGGGCCTGTTCTACGCTGTAATGTTTTATGTTCTATGTTCTAAGGAGATGGAAGTATTGGAAAGAGTGCAGAGGAGATTTACCAGGATGCTGCCTGGTTTGGAGAGTAGGTCTTATGAGGAAAGATTGAGGAGCTGGGGCTTTTCTCTTTAGAGCAGAGGAGGATGAGAGGCAACTTAATAGTGATTTATAAGATGATAAGGGGATAGATAGAGTTGACTTTCAGAGACTATTTCCTCGGGTGGATGGAGCTGTTACTAGGGGGCATAACTATAAGGTTCATGGCGGGAGATATAGGAGGGATGTCCGAGGTAGATTCTTTACTCAGAGAGTGGTTGGGGTGTGGAATAGACTGCCTGCTGTGATAGTGGAGTCGGACACTTTAGAACTTTCAAGCGGTTATTGGATAGGCACACGGAGCAGACCAGAATGATAGGGAATGGGAGAGCTGGTTTTGAGTTTGGACATAGCTTGACACAACATCAAGGGCCTGTACTGTGCTGTACTGTTCTATGTTCTAGAATGGTCTTCTTGATCGGCACTCCTGTTTCCAGCTGAACCTGAAGTGTGGACAACTTACATGAAGCACTTCAACAAGTCAACAAGTTGCCTTCGGGCACTACCTCCCTCCCTTGAAAGCAGTATCAGCCAAAGAGAAGTTATGGGAACATAATTACACGTTGTCTGCCAAGTTCGTTTCCAGGTAAAATAGCATTGTGATTTGGTTTTTAGTTCGCCATGCTTTCAATATCACTTTATCAGTACGTTGGAGTCCTTTCCTGTAAGCTGAGCTAGATCACCATGACCACCTAGTCTGCAGAGTTACACTATCTTCACCGGTAACTAGGTAGTAATAAATCTTAGCGGTATCTGTGGCATTAGCACAAATATATTAAGTAACATGACTAACTGCACTGACCTTTAATTTGTGTTGTTACCGTAAATCAAGTCAATTAAAACTAAAACATTTGACTTGTGATGTGCTAAAATTGTTTGACATTCTGAAGCCTTGTTAGAAAGTGAAGTGTGTGTCATCTCCAATATCCAGTCAGGCCAAAATCAGAAAGAAAGGTAAATTTAACAGCTAATAACTGAAAGAAGAGTCATTTTAATGTGGAGTGTTGTGAAGGCATACAGCAAACAATAAATATAATGTAAATTTCCCTGGTAACTGATCTAACCGTTTCTTGTTTAAAACAAGCAGCACACGTGGTGGGTAAATTATTTCTTTCTGTAAAGGTTTAAAAGCCGAAAACTAAATATAAGAACTACATGCATTAATTTACCACTTTCAATGCAAAAACATCCTAAAATCCTATGTCACTTGATAGATCATAGAATCTTACAGTGCATAAGGAGGACTTTTGGCCCAATGAGTCTGCACCCATCACAATCCCACCCAGGTCCTATCCAGATAACCCCATGCATTTACCCTAGCTAGCCCCGCTGACTCGAAGAGTCAACTTAGATGGGCAATCCATCTAAACTACATATTTTTGGACTGTGGGAGTAAACCGGAGCAGCCGGAGGACACCCACAGAGACACGCGGAGAATGTACAAACTCCACATAGAGACCCAAGACCACTGTGCCACCGTGCCGCCTGCAGGGTAAAATCGTGATCAAACGTAATTGAGTGCCAAGTCACAGGGATATGCATTAGCAGATTTGGGAAAAGCTGCATTGAACACATGAATTTTAGTAGAATCTTTAAATGAAAGTAGATTGGTCCGGAGTGAAATGTTTTCAGGGTGCGTTTTACGGAACATGGGCCATGCAGTCGACGACGCTTCATGAAATAGTAGAACAAAGTTTGGAGAAAATGGCACATGACTATACTGAAAGGAGCAGTGATAGTTCCATATGTCGATGTGCACTGCAGGATTGGAATCTGTTGCAACATGATGTGAAATCTATATGAGGGTGAGGTGAATTTGTAATTGATAAACGTGTGGGAACTGCTCACCAATTTATGTTCTCAATGTTAGGAATGACTTATGAGTTTGCCTCGGTTAGTGAAATATATGACGAAGAGAACATCAGAATAATTCCAAGTACAGATGACAACTCGATGGATAAAATGTTTGGAACCAATGTGATGTCACGATACGGGTAATATTACAGAGCAGAAAAGAGTTCCCTCTATAAAGGAATGGGTATGATGAAAGCATCCCAGGGGACTGGCTCACAACTTTTAAACAGAGCTAATCTGCATGAGATAGTGATATGGGGAAGGATGTAATAGAACATAGAACATTACAGCGCAGTACAGGCCCTTCGGCCCACGATGTTGCGCCGACCAATTAAGAGAAAAGCAATGACCCTCTAACCTAAACCAATCCCTTTCCATCCATAAACCTATCCACGGATCTCTTAAACGCCCCCAAACTAGGCGCATCTACAACAGCAGCAGGCAGGGCATTCCATTCCCTAACCACCCTCTGGGTAAAGAACTCTGACATCCGTCCTATAACTACCACCCCTTAATTTAAAGCTATGCCCCCTCGTGCTAGCTTTCTCCATCTGTGGAAAAAAGCTATCACTGTCCACCCTATCTAAACCTCTAATCATCTTATATGTTTCAATAAGGTCCCCTCTTAGCCGCCTTCTTTCCAACGAAAACAACCCCAAATCCCTCAGTCTCTCCTCATAGGATCTCCCCTCCATACCACGCAACATCCTGGTAAACCTCCTCTGCACCCTCTCCAATGCCTCCACATCCTTCCTGTAATGTGGGGACCAGAACTGCACACAATACTCCAAGTGCGGCCGCACCAGAATTTTGTACAGTTGCAACATGACGCTGCGGCTCCTAAATTCAATCCCCCTACCAATAAACGCCAAGACAGGCAAGTGTGTAGAGTTTGTTATAGGAGGTAAGAATGTTGGGGCATTCTCCCTTCGCATGAACCATGGGAATCATAGCGAGTAGGGCAGACCACGTAAAGGTCCATTGGCCTCGGGTGGGATTTTCCGGTTTTGGGGCGAGCATAGTCGGATAATCCCACCCGTTTTATTGCACAACCTCAACTAGAGGAAAACACATCACATTCAGTATTCGAAATAAAACCAGCAATTCAGTAAAAAAAGATAGTTCATGTCAACAAAAACTGGTGGAGATATAGAGCTGTGTCTCAGCAATGTATCTGCTTGGCATGGCATCAGAAAGTTGCAGCATGTGGATGAGGACGAGGAGGACTCCAAGTTTCGACATTTGTATGATTAACATTGGACAGACCAGAGGGGAAGTAATCAGTGGATGTGTTCTAACAATTACTTCTTATATAAGGATGCCGCCAGCATGTGAATTATTTCTATGCTGGTAAATAGAAAAGACGTATTTGAGATAAATGTATGATAACGGTTCGAAAGCTCGCAAGGTTGTTCAGGACCAGAACGGGGAATGTACCATGTAGTTATTGTAGAAAGTTATGATCATATTCTGCCTTTAAGAAATAGATGCATATCATGTACCTTGCCTGGGGTATGCTTAGATTCCAGATCTGGTTTGTAGAGCGCCAATCTGTGAAATGAACACGTTAAATTGATAATGGAGGAACAGCATAATTGCCTGGGGTATTTGTTCCAAGATGATTTAATGAATTTGTGTTTATTTAGGATTCCACCGGTTTCTAGAGTAAAGTTTTGATTAGGTTGAGTGATGTGGACAGTCATGTGCTTCATCGGAAGAGCTAAGATTCACGGAAGAAATTATCTTTCAATTTTATTTTTAATATCCAAGCAGTTTGCTGCCTAGACTTCTAGAAAGAAGCACTCTTAATCTCTCTCACTCTCTCTGAAAAGATCCCTCTGAGAGTTCTAGTACTGTTAACAAGCAAACAAGCCCGTATTTTACTAACTAAATTGAAAGAGGAGACTTAAGTCAATACAAGGAACATTGCTTGAATTGGGACTGATAGCGAGCGTTTTGCAGTTAAGAATTTAACTAGAAATAGGAGCAGTTAAGAATTGCATCTTGTCTTTAACCGTTGTTCAGTTGTTAAAAATTAAGCTAATTAATTTGCATTTGTTAACCTGTGTCGATGAATAAAATTTGTTTCGATAAAAATCTCCCATTGTGCCATGGAATCGTGCCTGGAGTGAAACATCATATCCCCACATTAAAGCCAAAATAGCAAAATGTTGGGGTTTAACTTGACATCATAATGTGTTTCTGATCTCACACTCTAACAAACCATGTTGCGTTGCAATGACTGTAAGTATGGAATGAAATTTGAAAGGAAATTTAGTTGTAACTCCAGAAATGAGGTTGCTATTGCCGACTGGTTTCACAATGTAGTTTAAAGACTTGGGCAACTGCAAAAAACGGATACTTCAACCCATTCTTTAACTCCTCTCTAAACATCCTTTGGGTTAATGCGTAAATGCAGGTGTTTGTACATGAACTCAGAAGTCGTAGCATGAATCCAAATTGTTGCGTGATATATGGCGGATTGCTAAGATATTTGTCTGTATAATTGTAGTTTACAACTTTCCATTTTAAGGAATGTACAACATATGGAATCCACAATAATATAAAATTGGTGGACAAAGCAAAGAGTAAAATGATGGATTTCCTTCGGTTCTCCACTTCTGGGTCAATCTGGTTCTCTGTTTTGCCTTGGCCCCTGAGATTCTTCCGGAGCCGATTGACAATTATAATGTTTCTGGCAGTCAGAGTATTGAAAACCAAAATCAGGACAAATGGAAGCAATGGTGTTAGTATGCTGTCCATCCATTCATACACTACCCAAAACGAAGAGGTGTAATAGTACTGTGATTGAATGCAAAACCATGGCACATTATCAATAATTATTGCAGGTATAAATATAAAGTAAAATGGAATAGACCGTACACAGTTGATAACGCTGACAGTTACAACCACCACAATCGCAGTTCTCTTGGTGCAATATCTTACTTTTAGCTTCTGGCAAGAAATGGCTACAAAGCGATCAAAGGTAAAGGCGACTGTGAACCAGACAGAACAATACAAAACTGCAAGAAATAAAGCTATCTTCAGTGCACACACGGGAGTAATGAATAAAAAATTAACTGGTAAATAAATATTATTAATTCGATTCAGTATAACATCAATGATGACGAGTAGTAGATCTGCTGATGTCATTGCCATTAGATACTGCGTGATACATTTGGAGAGGCCACATTTCCCTCGGTTCAGGATCACAAGCGCCGCTGAGTTAACTGTAAGAAATAAAACACAGCAATATCTTATTGGGTAAATCCACATGGAAAAAAATCACATCATTTTAAGACGCTTCAGTACAGAAGTTACAACTATACAGCAATTGCAACACGTTCTTCATTTTATTTCCAACGGAACAATATAATGCATATTGACATTTTAACACAGCAAATAGTGCAAAATGCCAATGAAATAAAGGGAGCAAAAAAATTGTTGGTAACAAATGTCAATAGTGAACTAAGAAACTATAAAAAGAGATCAATGAGACAGCGATCTAGAATGAAGGGATGCCAATGCACAACAATTCACAATCAAATTGCTTTCACTAAAGCTGCTAATGTGGAGTGGAACCAGAAATCTTGGAACTTCGAACTTGTTGTATTAAACAAAACCAATTCAGAAAGTCCTCAAGGCAAGAAACCAGTCGTCATATCACAAGAACATAAGAAATAGGAGCAGGAGTAGGCCATCTAGCCCTTTGAACCTGCCCCGCCATTCAATAAGATCATGGCTGATCTGAAGTGGATCAGTTCCACTTTCCCACTTTCTCCCCATAACCCTTAATTCCCTTGTCTATCAGAAATCTATCTACCCGTGACTTAAACATATTCAGCGAGGCAGCCTCCACCACTTCAACGGGCAGAGAATTCCAGAGATTCACCACCCTTCGAGTGAAGGAGTTCCTCCTCAACTCTGACCCAAATTGCCCCCCCACTTATCTTGAGGCTGTGCCCTCTAGTCCTGCTGTCCTTTCTAAGCAGGAAGAATCTCTCTACCTCTACCCTATCCATCCCCTTCATTATCTTATACGCCTCTATAAGATCCCCCCTCATCCTTCTAAACTCCAACGAGTACAGACCCAGACGATTTAGCCTCTCAATTGACAGGCTCAATTATCTCATCAGGGTAAATGATGGATAATCTAAAGTTGTCAGGCTTTTATCAGTACCTGATGAATATGAGAAATAGGGGCAATGTAGCTTTTAGTCCCATTAACATGCTCTGAGATTAAATAGCGTGATGGCTGATCTAATTGCTGTTTTAACTCCACTTTCATTCCCAACCCTCATATGTCCTGACTTCCCTTTCAATCGGAAATGAGTTTTAGGCAGCCTTGAATATATTCAATAACCTAACAAAAAAAAACAAACTGCAGAAGCTAAGGAACCTCGGAGAAAGGAAACTCCTGCTCTTCTTATTCAAGTTAGAGATGCAACAAATTTCCAACAAACACAATGGCAATCAAAGTGAGAAGCGAGTAAAAGCATGAGGAAGCTTATTAGAGATTAAGTGTGGACAGGACTGACGCTGGAAGTCAAAAACAGATAATCACAATATATACAGAAATAAGAACATAAGAACATAAGAAATAGGAGCAGGAGTAGGCCATCTAGCCCTTCAAGCCTGCCCCGCCATTCAATAAGATCATGGCTGATCTGTCGTGTCTCAGTTCCACATTCCCGCCCTCTCCCCATAACCCTTAATCCCCTCTCTTATCAAAAACCCATCAACCCGCGTCTTAAAAATATTTAGCGAGGCAGCCTCCACCACTCCACCACTCAACGGGCAGAGAATTCCAGAGATTCACCACCCTTTGAGTGAAGAAGTTCCTCCTCAACTCCATTCTAAACTGCCCCCCCCCCCTTATCTTGAGGCTACGCCCTCTAGTCCTGCTGTCCTTTCTGAGCGGGAAGAACCTCTCCAACTCTACCCTATCCATCCCTTTCATCATCTTGTACGTCTCAATGCGATCTCCCCTCATCCTTCTAAACTCTAACGAGTACAAGCCTAGTTTATTCAGCCTCTCCTCATAGCTCAACCCCCTCAACTCCGGTATCAGCCTAGTAAACCTCCTCTGCACTCCCTCCAAGGCCAAAATATCCTTGCGTAAGTACGGCGCCCAAAACTGCACACAGTACTCCAGCTGCGGTCTCACCAGTACCATGTACAGTTGCAGCAAGACCTCCCTACTTTTATATTCAATCCCCCTCGCTATGAAGGCCAGCATCCCATTCGCCTTCCTGACCACCTGCTGCACCTGCAAGCTGGGTTTTTGCGACTCATGCACAAGGACCCCCAGGTCCCTCTGCACCGTCGCCTGCTGCAGCTTTTCGCCATGTAAGTAGTAGTCCTTCCTACCATTATTCCTACCAAAGTGGACAACCTGGAGGTTGTTCTGCAGGTTGAAAGATGACTCCATAGGAGTTATAAATGGAAAAGGAAACATCACCAGCATCTGTTTCTTTAACATGCTCCATGATTTAATTCATCATGTATTTTCTGATCCTCTCTATTTCTAATCTTCCCCTTTGTTCTCTTCCAAATTTACCATTTTTTCCTCTTCCTCTTCCCTTATTCGTGGATTTCCAATGGAGAATTAAAGGGCAGTGTTGCGGCAAATAGTTCTTTTTTGCAAGCCAGAAAGTGGGAAATAGTGGTAATCTGTTTTTTTTAACTTTACAAAATGTTGAGAGGAATAGATAGGGTGGACTCTCAGAGGCTATTTCCCCGGGTTGAAATGGTCGCTACGAGAGGACACAGATTTAAGGTGCGGGGAGGGAGGTTCAGAAGTGATGTTAGGGGTAAGTTTTTCACTCAGAGGGTGGTGAGTGAATGGAATCGGCTGCCGTCAGTGGTGGTGGAGGCGAACTCGCTGGGGTCTTTTAAAAGACTTCTGGATGAGTATATGGGGTTTAATGAGATTGAGGGTTATAGATAGGTCTGTAGGTTGGTAGGTGATGATGTGATCGGCGCAACTTGTGGGCCGAAGGGCCTGTTTGTGCTGTAGTGTTCTATGTTCTATGTTCTATGTTTAGGGAAGTTTCCAAAGCATCCAAACTACTGCTCGTGTAAATATATGAGTATATGGGATCTAATGGGATTGGGAGTTACAGATAGCTCTATGGCTTGGTAGGTATAGATGTGATCGGCGCAACTTGTGGGCCGAAGGGCCTGTTTGTGCTGTAGTGTTCTATGTTCTATATAACAATAAGCTGAATTTTGATGTACGAAGAATAATTGAAAACATAAAAATGACATGAGACAGGAACATATAATAATTAGCGGGATATCAGAAGGGCAGAAACTGGGAGATGAAAGTTTCAAACACACAACATATAAACACTAATATGAATAAGTCTGTTGATTCACCCAGGAAGAAACCTTCTGAGAGCCCGTACTAACTTCACAATGCAATTAAATAGCGGTGGAAGGTCCCTTGTGGTGCAGTTATACACATCATTAAAGGTGGCAGCTCTAGTGGAGAAAGTTGTTAACAAAGTTTTAAGGCTTCATAAATGGAAAACAATGAAGCCCAGCGAAACATTTAATAAACACGGAACTGGAGCATTTTGTGACATTCAGGGCAATCTGCTTCAGAAAATGTGTGAGGCATTGATGGCACGGGTAAAGGGAAGATGTATGGAACCTTACTGGACTGATGGAATAATGTGGAGAGATTGGAGAAGCTAAGAACGGAAACCATTGAAGTCGATTTAATAGAGGGGTTCAGAACTATTAAACGCTTTGCTAGTTAAGGTATTCAAAATCGCTGTCCATTGGCAAAAGGGCCAGTTACCAACGCAAAAAAGATTTCTGATAACTGGGGGAAAAAAACTGAGGACAAATAGAAATGGAGGATTTGCAGAGGTGTTCCATTCTTTGGGGAAATTACTGTGATCCTTAATGCTTACTTAATGTGGAAACAGATTATTTTGCAGCGTTCAAAAGTGAACTGAACTTCTCTGAACAAAAAAACAAATGTTTTGGCTCCGGGAAAACAACAGGAAGGAAGGAATATTCGATATCTCTACCCCAGATTAACAGAAACAAATTATTTCTTGGTGTAACATGACTCAATGAAATAAACAACGACCAACATTGGATTGTCTTAAAGGCCCAAGATTCGATTCACTAATATCTTTCGATAAAACGATAATAATCAGGTCTTCTTGGTACTTAACGTACATTCTAACGTTTTCTAGTAATCCATTCTGTTGTACCAATATATAACAGGCAGCGACGTGGAAGCGCATTCACCTGACCGCCTGTAACAGTTAAGGAAGGAGGCCAAACCCGGCAAGTAATAAATATCAGCTTTGTCAGGCATGTCGCAAGAAACAAACAATAACATGATCGTTTGTTCAAGTTATAAATATTTCAAGAGTCCAATCAATTAAGAAATAAATGCAGCATTTAATGTTATTGAATCCAGTTCCCCCTCTAAATAGCGATGAAACTACTCAGCATACTAAATATTAATTAAACCTGACCAGTACATGTAAAAATAAAGAACATAAACTTACGTTACCGCTTCCAAGACCATCGAATTTCAAACAATTCTGCAGGTATGAAGTATCACAGAATCGCTGATTTTTTTTTGCCGCGCACAGAGAGGCCATTCGTCCCATCGTGGGTGTGCTAGTTTTCCATGTTGTAGTCCCAATTCGCTGCCTTTTCTTCGTACCCCTTAACATTGGTTTTATCCAAATAATCATCAATACCCTTTTGTTTGCCTCGATTGAACCTGCCATCACCGCATTTCCAGGCAGTGCATTCCAGACTGGAGCCACTCGTTGCCTGATTCTTTCTCTCTCACATCACATTTGCTTCCTTTGCAAATCACTTTAAATTTGTATCTTCTAATTCCCGATCCTTTTACGAACAGAAACAGTTGCTCCCTACTTACAATGCCCAGGCCCCTCATGATTTTGAAATTCTCAATCAAATCTCCTCAAAGAAAGCAGCCCCAACATTTTCAGTCTAGCCTCATTACTTAAATCACTCATCGCTGGGACCATTCTTGTAAACCTCGACTGCACTTTTTCAAATTTGTTCATGTCTCCTGGCCTGTACAGCTATAGGCGATATTGCAGCTGAGACTTTGTATAAGTTCAGCATGACCTCCTTACTCTTGTAGTCTATGTCTCTATACTCTTGTACTCTATGTCTCTATACCCTTGTAGTCTATGTCTCTATACCCTTGTAGTCTATGTCTCTATACCCTTGTAGTCTATGTCTCTATACTCTTGTACTCTATGTCTCTATACTCTTGTAGTCTATGTCTCTATACTCTTGTAGTCTATGTCTCTATACACTTGTAGTCTATGTCTCTATACTCTTGTAGTCTATGTCTCTATACTCTTGTAGTCTATGTCTCTATACACTTGTAGTCTATGTCTCTATACTCTTGTAGTCTATGTCTCTATACTCTTGTAGTCTATGTCTCTATACTCTTGTAGTCTATGTCTCTATACTCTTGTACTCTATGTCTCTACACTCTTGTACTCTATGTCTCTATACTCTATGTCTCTATTAATAAATTCCGGAATTCTTTATGATTTATTAACTGCTTTCTCCACCTATCCCGCTGACTTCAATGATCTGCACACAAGTACACTTAGACCCCACTGCTCCTGCACCCTTTTAATATTTTTACCCCTTATTTTGTATTGTCTCTTAATATTTCTCCAACCAAAAATTCATCACCTCACAATTCTCCGCATTGAACCTCATCTGCTACCTCGCTGTCAATTCCAAAAAAACTTGTCTATATCTTTCTGAACGTTTACACAGTCCTATTCCAGGTAACGTATCATCATGAAAATTCTCCTGCATACCAAGATCAAAATTGTTAATTTAAATCAGAAAAAAAACAAGTGCGCCTGTACTGGTCCTGGGTAACAAGCCTGAAAAATATCCACTAATCATTATTCTCCTCTTATTGTTCAGCTCATTTGTATCCGCATTGCTACGGTCTTAGAAGTGCTTCAAAATGCGTTCCCTAATGTACTTTAAGAAATGCGGGGGTCACTTTGCACATAGCAAACTCTCAGAAACAGCAATGTTAAGATATGAAGATAAATAGTACATTTGAAATCTGCATTGGCAAAAATGTTGGCTAGAATATCCTCTTGTTTATGCAATTTTGGCAAACGATCCTGAACAATAGAATATGGGTTACTTGGTGGCCTAAAGGTATTGTCACAGGGCTAGTTATCTCTCAGATGAAAGATAATGGTCTGGGCAGCCGAGTTCGAATTGAATTGAATTTGATAAGAATTTGGAAGTAAATCCAGAAATCTGATTCACTAATGCTCCACTGGGGCCTAAGACAATTTAAACAACTTCCGAAATGGCCTAGTAAACTGGCTTAGAACCCAACGTTGGGTTTTGGAGTCTTTCTTCTGATACGAATTTTATTAATGAGTTTTTTAATTCATTAAATTCAGCTAATAATATGGCATGGAAAATATGAGGTGAGATGTGGTGTTAAGTGCCAGGTCTGTTGCTAAAATGGGGAGAAATATTTCAAGGTGCAGACTGACTGATGTAAAAAGGTGCGGAAGTAAGAAAGAAGATTCATAGCAATCATTTAGAATGGTTTGTTTCTTGGGGAAAACTGCTGACTTGTAATTAATGCATCAGAGACAAACGATGGATGTATGAAATGGAGAGGAAGACACGAAATACTGAAGGTTTGGCTACAACCCACTTATCCCAGTTGTTACTTTAACTTTACTTATGATTTTTAATCAATGTGTGACTTGGTAATGTATAGTATCCTGCTGTGTGATGTTCATTATGTTTTCAGCTTCTGTTGCAGACATGTATAATAGATTAATTTGAATAATTTGTTTAATTTAATACACTATTAACTCACATTTTCGCTACCACAATAATACCGATGTATTTTATACTGTGTTAAATCGTGACAGGTAGAAAATCATCTTGGACAGTATCACAACATGAGCAGTATTGTGTCAGTTGCCCCATTGCAAGCAATGTTTGGTATTGAATTACATTGATTGCAATTGTTCTAACTATCACCTACAGTATGCGAGGGCTGGCAAATCAAATACTATCCATTTTGTGTTCTGCTAAATGACGCACATTTCTACCCACCAGGGCTCACTGTTACGCATCAAATAGTTATAGAAAGCATGGAAAACTTCATTACATAGGAAATTATATAAAGCAGGCCGCTAATGTATGACTAGAATAGGAAATATTAACATAGTAAAAGCAAAATACTGTGGATGCTGGAAATCTGAAATAAACACCGAAAATGTTTGACAAACTCAGCAGATCTGGCAGCATCCATCGAGAGAAACAGAGTTTATGTTTCAGATCCAAATGATTCTACTACAGAAATAATAATGTTTGTTCTAATTACCAGGGAATACTGCAAATTAATGTTATATTTGCAAAGGTATTAGATGACACCATATACATTATTTTGCTTATCAGAGGTCTAAGAATAAAAGTCATCACTCAAACCACATGAAGTGGAAGGAAGCCCACAAAAAGAACATTGTCACAAAACTAAGTTAAATATTAAATTTATAGCATTCAATAAAATATGTTTGCGATAGGACATTCAATGACCCAGTTCGAAAATGCCATCTACTTAACAGTATGCAGTTATTAAAGGAGCATTCAGAAATATTTACACTCTGTTGCAGATTTGCTCTGGAAGTGAACTGTTCAATAGAGGATGACACCAGTAGCATCAGCATTATCAAACTCTGAAGAAGATAAATAACTTTCATAAACAATCCATCCATGGCAAACAGAAACATTATTTTGAGCTGAATTATTAATACTAAATGTCTGACTTTATAACACATAGGGTATTTGATTAGATTACTGTGTAAGGCAGGGATCAAGAATACTAACACTTGAACATTGGGTAACATCATTAATACTGGATTCAAATCCTTACCGATAATGCCAATAGCTGCAAGAGCAGGATAGTAGATACGTTCTATTTGAAAGATTAATGGGTATCCCATCTCCTGTGAACTTTGTGTAACAGTGACTCTGAATGATTATATATCACTGCAGATTCAACGAGCCACTATTTATATTGAGAGAACTCTCCAGTGAGACAATTATACTGGTTATAGAAAAAACAATATTAGTTACACTTACTTAACAAACAATTAATGAGAATGTGGACCAAAGACAATGATGATCATGTTGTTTTTGCCATTTCTTATGAAAAGAAAATAAATACTGATGTGCTGGTAAAAGCAGATCTTCTGTTATATCCATACTATTAAGTGAATGTTGTGAGACATCTGAAACTCACTGCCCGAATGGATGGCGAATGCAGATGCCCATCTCACATCTAAAAGAGAAAAAAATAAATATGCACCTGAAGAGCTCTCACCAACAGATGTGTACATTCAGAGCTAGAATGGGGCCAGGGAAGCATTTTTCCATCGCCATGAGCTTATGTTTATGTTTGTGTTTCTACGAGCAGTTATGTATTCTTCTCCTCATCAGACAGATGAACGAAGATTTGAATCTGGACACGTACAGTTCAGTGTTTTCTAAACTGTTACTCACTGTCACTACACACTGACTTAGTTCCTATGGTAACTTGTGACAGCAATAAAGGCAGACAAAATGTGCGGTTTAAAAGGATCTTCTTTATAGAATAATATAATGAGGTTAAACAATGACAACAACTCAGCACATAACAGTAATAACTATGGTGCAGGAGCACAATTGCTTGCAGAGCACTCTCTTGCAGACTGAAAAATCCCTTCTAAACTTGTATATGTTCAGAATCCCCAATGGACGCCAGTAAAATAATTAAATAGTTGAAAAGGCTTTTAAGAACTCTATACGCAAAATTACACTCTGTAGCATCCCCCCCACAACACACCTTAAATTTCAGTCCCCGCCAAGACAGAAATACAACGAAAGTAATTTCTTAACAGGCGACGGTGCAGAGGGACCTCGGGGTCCTTGTGCATGAGTCGCAAAAACCCAGCCTGCAGGTGCAGCAGGTGGTCAGGAAGGCGAATGGGATGCTGGCCTTCATAGCGAGGGGGATTGAATATAAAAGTAGGGAGGTCTTGCTGCAGCTGTATAGGGCATTGGTGAGGCCGCAGCTGGAGTACTGTGTGCAGTTTTGGTTGCCGCACTTACGCAAGGATATTTTGGCCTTGGAGGGAGTGCAGAGGAGGTTTACTAGGCTGATACCGGAGTTGAGGGGGTTGAGCTATGAGGAGAGGCTGAATAAACTAGGCTTGTACTCGTTAGAGTTTAGAAGAATGAGGGGAGATCTCATTGAGACGTATAAGATGATGAATGGGATGGATAGGATAGAGGTGGAGAGACTCTTCCCGCTCAGAAAGGACAGTAGGACTAGGGGGCACAGCCTCAAGACAAAGGGGGGGGCGGTTTAGAACGGAGTTGAGGAGGAACTTCTTCATTCAAAGGGTGGTGAATCTCTGGAATTCTCTGCCCGTTGAAGTGGTGGAGGCTGCCTCGCTAAATATTTTTAAGACGTGGGTTGATGGGTTTTTGATAAGCGAGGGAATTAAGGGTTATGGGGAGAGGGCCGGAAAGTGGAACTGAGACACGACAGATCAGCCATGATCTTATTGAATGGCGGGGCAGGCTCGAAGGGCTGGATGGCCTACTCCTGCTCCTATTTCTTATGTTCTTAACGATAAGAAAGGCAGTCCAGAACTTTGCACTTTGTTATGATCGGTACAATACCACTGGTGAATATTGTAACAGTTGATCTGGAATCATAGAGAAGATGTAGATTGAGAAACTGTGCACGAATGTTCCACTTCCCCTCTCCGATCAGAGTCAATTGGCAAACCTGGAAAGAGAATACATTGCCCACGGCAATATTATCTTCTGTCATGTTATCAATGACAGTTGCTGACTCTGAAATCTTTTCTGACCCTAAGTCATACTGTAAATGCATGTGATCTTGGTGTCTGCGAACAACTCTTCCATTTCACCGTCTCACATTCCAAAAACTGGACCAATTTTGCTTAAAATTATTCTTAATAACTACCTGTAGTTACTACCAAAGGTCTTGACATAGACTTGATCACCCTGTTTCATCTGTCTCTCTATGACATGATAGTATTGTCCCTTCTTCTATTTCATTTGTCTCCTGTCCAAGTTTGATCTAAGATCTGGACGAAACAAATCCAGGTGAGACTTCTACCTGGCAACAATCTGGTGGAGATAGCTTGGTTGTAAATTGTGGCATAAGACAACGACAATAAGAATCAGGACAGCTTTGTTCTCAAAGTGTCACTTGCCATTTTCTTCATTCCTTACTTCAGAGTTTGAACAGCTCTCTCTGCCAGACTATTGGAAGTCGGATGAAGCAGTCCATTAAACACTTGACATATATCATTCTTTTGCGTGAATTCTTGAAATAACTCTCTAGTAAGTGTACCGCAGTTAGCCAAAACTAGCGATTCCAGTAAAACATGTATCACAAAACTTTGATGTAGCTTCTCATTTGTCACAGGAGCTACTGATATTACTTAAGATATATTTTTTTTCCAACCATTTTGAATGTGCAGCTACAACAACCAAATATATGTGTTTCGTGACAGATCCCGCAATGTCCACATGAAGTCTGCAACACGGGTGACCCAGACACTCTCAAGGACGAAGCGTTGCTGTTGGAAACATCTTATGGTTGATTTGACAAGAGGAAAAGAACTTCACCTTGTTTGTTCAAGTCCAGATCCATATTAGGAGACCTAATATATGAGCTTTTCAGTCAAGAGACACTTGGGTGTGCCTCATGAATTGCTGATTTGTGAACAGCAAGGGGGCAGAGCAACCAATCTTTACCCCCACAGTATGCATCCATCCCATAGACTTAACTCATTCTTATGCTTCACAAAAGGTTCACAACTCATCGTGTTCAGACCACTCTTTCATCAAAAATCTCTTGACTTGAAACTGGATAGGGTCATTTTCCATGCACTGCTTAATTTGATTAACACTAATTGGAGATTGGGCAAGTCTCTCCAGTGAGAAAATTGTCTCGGAAAAAGACAATACCATAGATGACAAATCCAGTAAAGGGAGATGAATCAAGGCGTTCATATTTTCATTGCCGTTCTCTGTTCAGAATACAATATTGCACTGATAAGTTGACAGCGTCGGCACCCAGCATCGCATCCTTGCTGATGCCATGGGAAGGTTACATTTTAATTCACTGAAAATACTCAACAATGGCGTTCTGTCAGTATATATGGGAAACAAACAAGCTCCTGGTGGAATCTTCGGACCCCAAAAACGATAGCTAGATCCTTTTTGTCCAACTGTAGAACACAGTTTCAACCTCTGTCAGGATCCGAGATGCAAAACCAAAGTGGTTTTTGGACCCATTCTCCATCAGATGGGAAAGTGCCACTCCCACATCACAGGGCACAGAATCGCACCACAGAATAATTTCGCATAGTAGATACAGTGAAAAGAACACTGTTGACAGGTCTGGCAAGAACATAATAGTTTACTAATCCCAAGTGTCACTTTCTTGGGCTCTGAAGCTTCTTTAATGGCTCAAATTTTCTGCTTCACAGGAGAACATAAGAACATAAGAAATAGGAGCAGGAGTAGGCCATCTGGCCCTTCGAGCCTGCCCCGCCATTCAATAAGATCATGGCTGATCTGTCGTGGCTCAGTTCCACATTCCCGCCCTCTCCCCATAACCCTTAATCCCCTCGCTTATCAAAAACCCATCAACCCGCGTCTTAAAAATATTTAGCGAGGTAGCCTCCACCACTTCAACGGGCAGAGAATTCCAGAGATTCACCACCCTTTGAGTGAAGAAGTTCCTCCTCAACTCCGTTCTAAACCGCCCCCCCTTTATCCTGAGGCTGTGCCCCCTAGTCCTACTGTCCTTTCTGAGCGGGAAGAGTCTCTCCACCTCTATCCTATCCATCCCATTCATCATCTTATACGTCTCAATGAGATCTCCCCTCATTCTTCTAAACTCTAACGATTCCTCATCAACTTCTGAGTCTTTGCACAAAACACACTCAAAAGAATCGAGCGTAATTTCACCTTCCCTTTTATTCCACTTGCTAATACAAATTCTGCAGGCTCTGCACTTATTCAGTCGAGCATTCTCTTTCTCATTAAACTCTCTGTCTGTCCCAAATAGAAAGAAATCCCAGTTTAAAGTCCAAACAGGTTTATTTGTAGCAAAAGCCGCAAGCTTTCGGGACAGCCTGTCTCTTCATCAGGTGGCTGGGAGTTCTGATCGTAAAAAGGACACAGAGACACAAATTCAATTTACATGCATAATGATTGGAATGTGAGTCTTTACAGCTAATCAATTCTTAAAGGTACAGACAATGTGAGTGGAAAGTGCCACCTGATGAAGGGACAGGCTGTCCCGAAAGCTTGCGCCTTTCGCTACATATAAATCTGTTTGGACTTTAAACGGGTGTTATAGGATTTCTTTCTGTTTTACCCCAGTTCGACGCCGGCATCTCCACATCATGTCCCAAATGGAGCCATGGCACAACTAACTTGAAATTCTGTTGAATAAATTCATGATCTAAACTGGCTATTCAATCTATGCCACATTGAATTTCAAAAAAAACTTTGTTTCCTCTTCATTTACAATTTTCTCCTTGCTGCCAAAAAGAATGTGATAACTTGATATCACAATAAAGGTTTTGATTAAAAGTAGGATCGTATTTTATATAATAAAATAATGATGTGCAAAAATAACTAACTCAGCAGAAAATTAGTAATGGTAATAAATATGAAAACAGCAGAACTAGCCAAACAGCTCTTGCTCACAGAACATCATTGCAGACTGAAACGTCCTCCAAAACCCACACATACTCAGAACATTCAAGAGGCACCAGTGAAACAATTAAATAATAGAACACGCTTATGTGAACACTCTGGACTCAAAGTGACACTCTAACAGTTCCTAATACTAAATTAGGAGTTATTTTTCAGACTACATGTTATACTTAAACATATTATAACTGCACTCTTATTCATACAGTGCCTTGGCATCTGTACCATTGTTCATTCATGCATGTAGAACATAGAACATTACAGCGCAGAACAGGCCCTTCGGCCCACGATGTTGCGCCGACCAGTTAAAAAACAATGACCCACTAACCTAAACCAATCCCTTTTCGTCCATAAACCTATCCACGGATCTCTTAAACGCCCCCAAACTAGGCGCATTTACAACTGCAGCAGGCAGGGCATTCCAATCCCTCACCACCCTCTGGGTAAAGAACCTACCCCTGACATCCGTCCTATAACTACCACCCCTTAATTTAAAGCCATGCCCCCTCGTGCTAGCTTTCTCCATCCGAGGAAAAAGGCTATCACTATCCACCCTATCTAAACCTCTAATCATCTTATATGTTTCAATAAGGTCCCCTCTTAGCTGCCTTCTTTCCAGCGAAAACAATCCCAAATCCCTCAGTCTCTCCTCATAGGACCTCCCCTCCATACCACGCAACATCCTGGTAAACCTCCTCTGCACCCTCTCCAAAGCCTCCACGTCCTTCCTGTAATGTGGGGACCAGAACTGCACACAGTACTCCAAGTGCGGCCACACCAGAGTTGTGTACAGTTGTAACATGACGCTGCGACTCCTAAATTCAATCCCCCTACCAATTTATTTTTCATTCCATATCACTGTCAGTTGCAGCTCAGCAATAATGCAATTACTTCTGAACCGAGACTTGTGTATTATAAACCCCTGTTAAAATGCTGATATTCAGACAAATACATAGCAAGAGGGTAGATTAACCTTTAGCACCTTGCATCAGCATTTTGAAATATGTGTGTTATTTCCCAGCTTACGTCTAAAAGTGAATGGTGCCTAATATTGTTGGCCCGAATTGTCTGATATCATCAAGTTCCCATTGAGTTTGTTTTATTCATCGCCCTTAATTCAAATCCCCGCAAGCTCCTATGTAAATATTTCATGCATGCTCTGTCCTGTCGAGGTCCTTGTTATTCACTGAAGGGTCAGTTTCTAAAGAACAGAATGCCATGGATATTGGAGTGTATCAAAAGAAAGAACAAGAAACAAGAGTAGATAATATTCCCTTTAGCCTGTTCTACTATTCACTCACTTCATGAATAATCATCAAACTTAACTTTATTTTCATATAAAACAAAAAAAAATCATTTGGTGGTGGCAAAAATGGTTAACATTCGGAGAATGGAACCCCTTCCTTTCCACAATTCGTGGTGTCTGTCGTTTTGGGGCGATTTGTATATAATGATAGCCCCCTACACAGCGTATATTCAATAACCGAGCCTCTATGACTCTATTCGGAAGCAAATTCCAAAGGCTAACAGGCCTCGGAGAAAGGACATTTCTGTCCTTCTTAACCGAGTTAGAGATGTTATATCATTTCAACAAATACAATGGCAATTAAAGTGAGAAGTGGAGAAAAACGTGAGAAAAGTTTACAGAGATTAAATGTCGACCGGGATGAATTTGGAAATCAAAAGCAGATAATTACAATATATATATAACAATAGAAAATGGGCCCACAGAATATACAAAAGGAAAGGGAAACTTCAGCAGCAACTGTTGCTTTTAATGTGTTCCATGATTCATTTTGTTATGCATTTTCACATCCCTTCTATCATATAATCCCTTTCTTCAATTTTTCATATTTTTTTCCGTTGCTGCTGGCTTCCCAAGAGAAGATTCGGGGCAACGTCATGATGATAGAAACTTGATCATGAGTGAGAATGCCGAAAATAGTTGTAAATTTTTTTTATATACTTTAAGGAGGTCTCCAAGGTTATCAGATTCATTGCTTGTATACAAATATACTAATCAACTGAATTTTGATATACGGAGAATAATTGAAAATGTACAAATGACACGAGGCAGGAACATAAACTAATTGGCGAGGAGGGTAATAGACTTCAGGAGGGCAGAGGCTGTAGATGAAAGTTTCTAACACATTGCATGTAAAAGTTAATATGTATAAATGTATTGACTCAAATAGGAAGTAACATTCTGGGAGACTGCATTAACTTCACAATACAATAGGATACTGGTGGAAAAGCTCTAGTGGCATAGGTACAACATCAGTAAAGGTAACAGCTCAAGCTAGAAAGCTGCTGACAAGGTTTGCAGGCTTTAGAGAGGCGCAGAGAAGAAAAACAAATAAGTTATGTGAAACGTTCAATAATCACGAATTAGACATTAGACAGAGCATGAGGTGTCACTCTGAAATATGTATTTCGGAATGGTCATGAGGCATTCAATGAGCGGGTCAATGGAAGGTGTATTGAGACGTTACTGCACTGATGGACTGACATGGAACGTTTGGAAAAGCAAAGAAGGGAAAATGCTGAAGTTGATACAGCTATTTAATGTAATTAAAATCATTGTCCACAAATACGAGGGACAGTAACCGAACACACAGGTTTATGATCATTGGAAATAAACGAAGGAAATATAGACATGGAGGATATGCATTGGCTTTCCATTGATTTGGAGAATTATCCGAAATGCTTGCTTCCTCTATCTGAAGTGAAGGAAACGAATCATTTTGTAACAGTCACAAAGGAAGTTATCTACTATGTAAAATGAACAAACATTAACACTATGGGGAAAAGTTTGTGAAAATTTAATTTCTAGCATTCAACAAAATATTTTTGCAAATGAATATAACTGAAATAGATCATTTGTTGAACTAGTTTGAACACACCATCTAGTTATCATTATGCAAGAATTAATACGGCATGGGTGTTATTGTGGATTTGCTCTGGAAGTGAGAATAAAGAACAAAGAACAACACAGCACGGGAAACAGGCCCTTCGGCCCAACGAGCCCACACCGCCATTTTAACATTGTGAGTCCCCTCTTCCACCCATGACCCTTGTCTACGCTTATGGCACTCCACATTGGAAACCAGATTGAGGGGAGACTAATTTAGGGACAATTTGTTACACCAATCAGCCGAAGAGCACATCTTTGGGGTGTGGGAGGAAACTGGAGCACCCGGAGAAAACCCACGCAAGCACGGGGAGAATGCGCAAACTCCCACAGACACCGGCCCAAATCTTAATAATGGAAATATGATGAAATGAGGCATGAGGTGGCCTTGATAGATTGGGGAGAGCTACTTAAAGGGATGACAGTGGATAGACAATGACAAACATTCAAGGAACCCACAGGGGAATTGCAGCTACTGTTCATTCTTGTCTAACACAAATGCAAAATGGGTAAGAGGGCCAATCCATGTCTTACAAAGGAAATTAGGGAGAGCAGCCAATGCAAGGAAGACGCATGCAGATTGGTTAAGAAAAATAATAGGTCTGGGAATTGGGAGCAGATTAAAATTCAACAAAGAAAGACAAGGGACTGATTAAGAAGGGGAAAACACAATACAAAAGTAAGCTTTCAGGGAACATAAAGAATGACACTAAAAGTTTCAGTTGATATGTGAAGAGAAAGAGGTTGGTGAAGACAAATGTAGGCCATCGACTGGTAGAAATGGGGGAATGTATAATAGGGGCAAAGAAATAGCTGAGCAACTGAATACATACATTGGTTTTGTCTTCACAAAAGAGGACACAAACCAGATGAGATGTTGGAGAATGCAAGATTTATTGAGAGGGAAGAGCTGAGGGAGATCAATATTAATAGAGAAATTGTGCTGGGAAAATCGATGGGACTGAAGACGAATAATTCCATAGGGCATGATAACCTACATCTCAGAACACTTAAGAAAGCGACTGTAGAAATTTTGGATGCATTGGTGGTCAATCCAGGATTCTATGGAGCTGGGAACAATCCCTGCAGATTGGAGGGTAACTAATGTCACTGTAATGCTCAAAAAAGGAGGTAAAAAGAAAATAAGGAATTATAGACCATTAAGCTGAATATTGGTAGTGGAGAAAATTCTCAAATCCATTATCAAGGATATTATAGAGGAACATTTAGAAAGCAGTGGCTGGGTCAGACAGAGTCAGCATGGATTTATGAAGGGGAAATCATGCTTGACAGATCAGTTGGAATACATTGAAGATGTAACTATTAGGGTTGATATGGGGGTGCCAGTCGATCTGGTATATTTGGACTTTCAGGAAGTGTTTGACAAAGTCTCGTGTCAGAGATAGAACATAGAACACTACAGCACACTCCACTTTCAGGCCCTTTGGTCCACAAGTTGTACCAATCATATCCATACTACCAGCCCTATCTATAACTTTCAATCCCATTAAATCCCATGTACTCATCAGATGATCATGCAAGATTAAAGTGCATGGGATTGGGGAAAGTGTATTGAGATGGATGGAAAACTGGTTGGCCCAGAGGAAACTAAGTGTTGGAATTAATGTGTTTTTTTTTCAAATTGACAGGCACTAATTAGTGGGCTGCCACATGGATTGGTGTCAGGATCGCAGCCATTCACAATATATACACATGATTTGGATGAGAGAGAGAACAAAATGTAACATTTCATAGTTTGCAGGTTATACCAATTTGGGTGGGGTGGAGAACTGTGACAAGGATGCAGAAATCCTTCAGAATGATCTGGACAGGTTGGGTGAGTGGACATATCAATGGCAGATGCAATGTAATTTGGATAAATGTGAGGTTATTCACTTTGGAAGCAGAAACAAGAAGGCTGATTACTACCTGAATGGCTGTAAATTTGGAAAGTGGAGTGTGCAGCAGGACCTCGGTGTCCTTATGCATCATTATCTGAAGGTAAGGATGCAGGTGCAAATGGCATGTTTGCCTTTGTTGCGAGAAGTTTCACATTCAGGAGCAAAGATGTATTGTTGCGATTATCCAGCACTCGCTCCCTGTGGCACCGCACTAGTTACCGCCTATCGATTTGAAAAGCACACATTACTTTCAACCCTTAATTTCCTCTGCGCCAACCAGTTTTCTATCCATTTCAATACACTTTGCCCAATCCCATGCACTTCAATCTTGCGTGATCACCTCCTACGTGGGACTTTGTCAAACACTTTCTGAAAGTCCAAACATATCAGAATGACTGGCTCCCCTGTGTGAATCCTATTCTTTACATTTTCAATGATTTCCAACAGATTTATCAAGCATGATTTCCCCTTCATAAATCCATGCTGACTCTGCCTAATCCCGCCTCACCTAGAGTATTGTGTGCAGTTTTGGTCTCCTTTTCTGAGGAAGGATGTTTTTGCTCTTGAGGGAGTGCAGTGAAAGTTTGCCAGGCTGATTCCGGGGATGGCATCCTGATGTATGAACAGAGATTGACTAGGTTAGGATGGAGTTCAGACGAATGACAGGATGGGGGGTGTGGGGGAACAGGGTAGAGGGGGATATGATATTGGTTAGAATAGTACGTAAAGGGTTAAAATGATTTTTAACCAACGTTGACTGTTAACCTCATTTTATGATGTGGATATGCCAGCGTTGGACTGGGGTAAACACAGTAAAAAGTCTGACAACATCAGGTTTAAGTCCAACCGTAACCCCGAAAGCTTGTGAGTTTACTATCAAATAAATCAGTTGGACTTAAACCTGGTGTTGTCAGACTTTTTACCGTGTCAACCTCATTTTAATCAGATGTGAATGCATTTAATTGCAGTGAAATTATATATTTTGACTCTGTATGTGAAGTATCTTTATTCAACCAAATAATCATTTTTAACTAATATGTATTAACTAAAATTTGATGTGTCTGTGAAATAGAGAAGTGACAGTTATGGAATTTGAATTTTCATGATTTTAACATGTAACACAATGTTTCAAAAGAAGAATAATGAATGCAACATTGAATTTGGAATATTTGATTACGTGTGGATGTTATTAACTGATTTTGGCAATCTTTCTGGAATGTAATAATTCTATACTTAATATTTTTACATGAATCAGGATTTTAAATATGGAAGGATTTATGTTCAAACTTAAAACAAATGTAGTAATGTGATTTAAATATTTCTTAAATCTCAGTCAAGAAATGTGAATTATGCAGTAAACTACAAATTCAGAAACTCATAGTTGTCACTAGTAAAGAAATATAATATTTCAACTTAGATCAGCTAATGAAACACATTAAATTTAGAACAATAGGTCATATGTTGTCCAGACAAGTAATAGTCAATCTTCAGAGCCCAAAGTTGGTGTTGCCTGTGCCGTGGCGACATGCCACTGATAAGTTAGACAAGGAGTAGCGTCCTGAGATACAAAGCATAAAGGAAAATAAAATTTCATTAAATCGGTTGGCGTACTGTAAGTGACTGAAACATTTGGCATGAAAAAAAACTAACAATTTCATATGCAATGAAATCGAATTAAGCTAATTAATAGGGATGGCTTAGATCAGAAAGAAGGATAATATTGGATTGAATTTTGGCACAAAGATAAAATATAGAAACAGAAATCCCACAGTACAGAAAAAAAGGCCCTTCGGCCCATCGAGTCTGCACTCACCACAATCCCACACAGGCCCTACCCCGAATCCGTATATATTTTACTCACTAATCCTCTCTAACCTATGCATCTATGGTCAATTTAGCACGGCCAATTAACCTAACCCGCTCATCTTTGGGCTGTGGGAGGAAACCAGAGCACCCAGAGGAAACCCACCCAGGTACGAGGAGAATGTACAAACTCCACACAGACAGTGACCCAAGCCGGGAATTGAACCTAGGTTGCTGGAACTGTGAAGCAGCAATACTAACCACTGTGCTACCGTACTGCAAGGCTACCAATTTTTGGTAGTCTGGTAGTATTCTATAGTGCTTGGCAATCTCTCTTCGGCTGTTGTTTCATGTTTTTCTATGTCTATGTAAGTTCTATAATTTTAAATAAATCTTGGAACACATTAAACTGACGGATCTTACCTTTGTGACTTTTAATTTTTTTTCGCATTGTTTAGTTTTTTCAAAGGAATCAGGCCACCATTTGAAAAATTACAACTTCATAGAGGAAGGGAAAATCCTGGTAGGTTAGAAAGCATTTTGAACAATTAGGCACTGAAAACACAGACAGAACTACCAACATCAACTTAAATGACTCAAAGTCAGACTTATAAGGTAACAAGAAAATAGTACACATGCATGCAATTGCAATCAGGGTTAAAACAAAAGATTATACGTTAAATGCATACTTTGATCTTAAACGAATTGGTTTTATTTTTACTGGTGCACTTTGGACAAGAACAAATTGCTGCAAGGCTTGATGGTACAGGGAGTGTTAGACAAAACCACATTCTCAAGAAACAATGAAGTCACAGAACGTGCAGTTTCTTATCAACGGGAATTGCGAGCAAAAAGGCTCTCAGGACCACTTATGCATAGAAAGATTCACAGTCAAGATATGATGGATGCTTGCCCAGAACCGGGATCGTGTATTCATCTGGTTTGACAGTGAACAAAGAGGAACCTGTGGAAATTTTAAGTTTGAACTTGGTGGCTAAGCGTCTGCTTGCTAAGAGATAGAGGAGTTGAGTTAGCCAAAAGGGTAGGGTATGTCAGGATTTCCTGGACCAATGAAGTTGGCTAAGGTATATGACTTTTTTTAAAAATTATTTATGACGTCTGAAGATGATTGATTTAAAGTTAATGGAAGAAAGGAGAATTTGGCCATGAAAATGCATAATTGATCAATCTAGTACACTCAAATAAATTGGATGGACTTAAACCTGGTGTTGTCAGGCTTTTTACTGTGTTCACCCCAGTCCAATGCCGGCATATCCACTTTATGTTGGAATTCATCAGAGAGGTCAGGAAATTCCGAAAACTCTTTCATTACTTCACCCGATGAGCACTGTTCAAATAGATATATGCCTTTAAACTGGAACAATGGCTTTTGAGAATCTTTGTACTGATGGAAATTTCAGTGATACATGGCCACATCACAAACCCTGCCATTAGATATGAAGAGGGGTTGGATAGGCTTGGATTGTATTCGTTGGAACAGAGAAGATTGAGGGATGACCTGATCGAAGCATAAAAGATTATAAGTGGCATGGGCAGGTTGGATAGTCAGTCACCAAGGGACATAGGGGCTGTGATAGGCGAAGCAGATTTAGCAGGATTTGAGGAAAAACATAGAGGAAGGGAAAATCCTGGTAGGTTAGAAAGCATTTTGAACAATTAGGCACTGAAAACACACAAAACTACCAGCATCGACTTAAATGACTCAAAGTCAGACTTATAAGGTAACAAGAAAATAGTATACATGCTTACAATTGCAATCAGGGTTAAAACAAAAGATTATACGTTAAATGCATACTTTGATCTTAAACGAATTGGTTTTATTTTTACTGGTGCACTTTGGACAAGAACAAGTTGCTGCAAGGCTTGATGGTACAGGGAGTGTTAGACAAAACCACATTCTCAAGAAACAATGAAGTCACAGAACGTGCAGTTTCTTATCAACGGGAATTGCGAGCAAAAAGGCTGGAATGCACTGCCTCATAGGATCATAGAGACAAGTTGCATCACATCCTTTAAAACATATCTGGATAAGCACTCCGCGCGTCGTAACATTCAAGGTTAACATTGGGCCAAGTACTGGGAAATGGGATCAGGCAGGATTTCAAGTGTATTGAATGTTTCGCTGCAGACTTGAAAGGCTAAAATGTCTCTTCTGCGCTGTATGAGTCTATATTCTATGGGCGGGACATGGCCTTGGTTCAAGATGTCCCACCACGATTGTGTTTCCAATGGTTGAATTCATTGAGACTCACCACATTATTCAGCATTAACTCTTTCTATAGGCTGAGAACTCATCTGAATGGTCACTCTTTAATGAATCCCACATGCCTATATTTTCCTAACTGGGGAAGAGAAGAAACCGGGACATTACAGCCACAAGAGTCAGAATAGAGAATGTCCCTATTTCATAAAGCCAGCCAATTTCAGTCTGGGAGAGACGCAAATTCAAATTAATGTCGTTCACAATCAGTGATCTTTTTAAAAGTTTTTTTTAGTTTATTTTATTCAGCCCCTTCCGTCAAGTACTGTTTTCAAAATCCTGTATGAATTGTGATTCATTCTGCTTTCAAACGCTTACAGGTCGTAAAAATTTCCCATTCACAACACGCCCTGAGAAAGGTGCATGTGGGAGGTGAAACAGCCAGGAAAAGAACCAGGCTGAATCATAGGCGAACATCAGAGATTGTCAATGGAACTGGCGAATGTGACCGGAGATTTACTCCAGGTGGATACAGGAGCAGGAAACTGTTTGTACACTTTAGATTCAGCAAGGTTCCACTTAGCGGGAACTCCTCGCACAGCAAGTCATGGCTGTCCTGCTGCAGCTGTATAGGGCATTGGTGAGGCCGCAGCTGGAGTACTGTGTGCAGTTTTGGGCGCCGCACTTACGCAAGGATATTTTGGCCTTGGAGGGAGTGCAGAGGAGGTTTACTAGGCTGATTCCGGAGTTGAGGGGGTTGAGCTATGAGGAGAGGCTGAATAAACGAGGCTTGTACTCGTTAGAGTTTAGAAGAATGAGGGGAGATCTCATTGAGACGTATAAGATGATGAATGGGATGGATAGGATAGAGGTGGAGAGACTCTTCCCGCTCAAAAAGGACAGTAGGACTAGGGGGCACAGCCTCAAGATAAAGGGGGGGTGGTTTAGAACGGAGTTGAGGAGGGACTTCTTCACTCAAAGGGTGGTGAATTTTTGGAATTCTCTGCCTGTTGAAGTGGTGGAGGCTGCCTCGCTAAATATTTTTAAGACGTGGGTTGATGGGTTTTTGATAAGAGAGGGGATTAAGGGTTATGGGGAGAGGGCGGGAATGTGGAACTGAGCCACGACAGATCAGCCATGATCTTATTGAATGGCGGGGCAGGCTCGAAGGGCTAGATGGCCTACTCCTGCTCCTATTTCTTATGTTCTTATGTTCTCTTGGGTATTCTGAAAAATGTCCTTTGACATCAAAGACAGTCCAGAACATCATTCGAGGAGCATAAGAAGACTACGATAGAGCACATGGCAGTTGCTTGGATGGCTGCACCCACAAGAACATGAAGAATTCGGCGTAGAATAGGCTGCTAAATTGGTACTCCTGTTACCAGGCTAAACTCCATCGCCAGTGTGCGGAGATTGGAAATCTCACAGGAAACTCTTCAACAAGGCAACGAGCTGGCTTCAGCAGTACCTCCCTCAACTTTATAGAAAGAAGAAATACTACAGGAAACTATTATTTCTCCGTTGTCTCCCTAGTAAAGTGGTACTGTGATTAGGTTTCAAATTGGCCATGTGTTCATTATTGCTGTATCAATATCTTGGAGTTCTTCCCTGTAAAGTGTGTGAGATTAACATGGCCTGAGACCGACCCTCACTTCACAGTGTAATGAGATAGCTATGAATTCTGGCCTTGTCTTTGGCACCTACACTTAAATATTAAGTAATATGACTAACCACACTGAGTTGTAAACGAGGCTGTTACTATAAATCATGTCAATTAAAACCAAAACATTTAACCGGTGATCTGCTACAATTGTTTGAGATTCTGAAGATTTTTATGAAGTGAAGCGGATGACATTTCTGATATCGGAACAGACTGAAATTAGATAAGATAAATTTACCATTCACAACTAATAAATGAAAGAATGATCATTTTATTATAGAGCACTGTGAAAATATGAAATAAAAAAACATGATAGCCTCTGACAATTGACCAAACCACTTTTTTTAAAGCACAGATGTAACTGACTTATTTAGAACATAGAACATAGAACATTACAGCGCAGAACAGGCCCTTCGGCCCATGATGTTGCGCCGACTAGTTAAAAAACAATGACCCTGTAACCTAAACCAATCCCTTTCCATCCATAAACCTATCCACGGATCTCTTAAACGCCCCCAAACTAGGCGCATTTACAACTGCAGCAGGCAGGGCATTCCAATCCCTCACCACCCTCTGGGTAAAGAACCTACCCCTGGCATCCGTCCTATAACTACCACCCCCTTAATTTAAAGCTATGCCCCCTCGTGCTAGCTTTCTCCATCCGAGGAAAAAGGCTATCACTGTCCACCCTATCTAAACCTCTAATCATCTTATATGTTTCAATAAGGTCCCCTCGTAGCCGTCTTCTTTCTAACGAAAACAACCTCAAATCCCTCAGTCTCTCCTCATAGGACCTCCCCTCCATACCAGGCAACATCCTGGTAAACCTCCTCCGCACCCTCTCCAATGCCTCTACATCCTTCCTATAATGTGGGAACCAGAACTGCACACAATACTCCAAGTGCGGCCGCACCAGAGTAGTGTACAGTTGCAACATGACACTGCGACTCCTAAATTCAATCCCCCTACCAATAAACGCCAAGACACCATATGCCTTCCTAACAACCCTATCTACTTGATTCCCAACTTTCAGGGATCTATGTACACATACACCTAGATCCCTCTGTTCATCCACACTATTCAGAGTCCTACCGTTAGCCCTATACTCTACACATTTCTGTGCTGTAAACTCTAAAAGCAGAAAGTTATATATAAGAATTCAGGAACAAACATGCATTAATTCACCACATTTAATGCAGGAAAGATATCCCAACGTTCCATGCCAGGTTGTAGAATCGTGGTCAAAAGTAGGTGGGCGCCAAGCCAGAGGAACGTGGCTGGACAGAATTGAGAAAGATGCGTTGAACAAGTCATTTTCGATAATTTTTTTAAAGGAAGGGAGACAGGTTAAGGGCGAAAGGTTTTTTTGGGGGGCACTTTACAGAAATTGGCCACGCAATTCATAACACTTCTTGACATAGTGGAACAAAGTTTGTGAATAAGTGACAAGTGGCTATAATTAAATGAGTGTTGAGTATGTCGATGTGGGCTGTAGGATTGGAGTAGGATGAGACGCAACATAAAGTACACATGAGGTTGAGGTGAGAGTTAGTCATTGATGGCCTGTGAGAACTGGATGCCAAAATAAGTCTTTGTGTTAGGGGTAATTTATGAGTGTGTACTGGTTAGTGACAAGTATTAGTAGGAGACCATTGGAATAATTCCATCTACAGGCATCAAGGCAATTGCTAATTGTTGTTGCAACCGATTTGTTGCCACAGGAATGAGAATGTGTTTTTTTTCTCGTTAAAACTATGATATGGTCACGAGCATTTTAGTGGGCTGGCTCACAATGCGTGATCAGTGAAGCAGTGAGTATGGAGAATGGAATAATGGCAGGCAGGTTTGCTTCAGGACGCAAGAATGTTGTCTTCTGGAAGTTTAACTAGAGGAGATTTCACCACATTCAATATTTGATATAGGATCAGCGGTTATATAAAAACATAGAACATTACAATGCAGTACAGGCCCTTTGGCCCTCAATGTTGCACTGACCAGTGGAACCAATCTAATGACCCTGTAACCTAAACTATTCCAATGTTATCCATATGCCTATCCAATGACCATTTGAACGTCCTTAAAGTTGGCGAGTCCACAACTGCTGCAGGCAGGGCATTCCACACCCTTACTACCCTCTGAGTAAAGAACCTACCTCTGACATCCGTCCTATAATTATCACCCCTTAATTTAAAGCTATGCCTCCTCATGTTAGCCGTCACCATCCCAGGAAAAAGGCTCTCACTATCCATCCCACCAACCCTCTGATCATCTTGTATGCCTCAATTAGGTCACCTCTCAACCTTCTTTTTTCTAACAAAAACAACCTCAAGTCCCTCAGCCTTTCCTCAGAAGACCTTCCCACCATACCATGCAACATCCTGGTAAACCTCCTCTGCACCCTTTCCAATGCCTCCACATCTTTCCTATAATGTGGCGACCAGAACTGTATGCAATACTCCAAGTGCGGCTGCATCAGAGTTTTGTACAGTTGCAACATGACCTCACTGCTCCGAAATTCAAACCCTTCACCAATAAAAGCTAACACACCGTACGCCTTCTTAATAATCTTATCAACCTGGGTGCCAACTTTCAGGGAGCTATGCACATGTACACCGAGATCTCTCTGCTTGCTGATATTACCAAGACTCCTTCCATTAACCCTATATTCTGTAATCCTGTTACTCTTACCAAAGTGAATCACCTCACACTTTTCCGCATTAAACTCCATTTGCCACCTCTCAGCCCAGCTCTGCAGCTTATCTATGTCCCTCTGCAAACTGTAACATCCATCCTCACTATCTACAACTCCTCCGACTTTGGTGTCGTCAGCAAATTTACTAACCCATCCTTCTACACCCTCATCTAGGTCATTTATAAAAATTACAAACAGCAGTGGCCCCAAAACAGATCCTTGAGGTACACCACTTGTAACTGAACTCCAGGTTGAATATTTCCCATCAACCACCACCCTCTGTCTTCTATCAGCTCGCCAATTCCTGATCCAAACTGCTAAATCACCCTCAATCCCATGTATCTGCATTAGCTTACCATGGGGAACCTTATCAAACGCTTTGCTAAAATCCATATACACCACGTCAACTGCCTCACCTGCCTTAAACTGCCTTAAAAACTGCCTTAAAAAGATAGTTCATGTCAAAAAAAAGGTGGACATATAATGCTGCGTCACAGGTGTGTATCTGCTCCCTTGGCTTAGTATGCTATTCCTAAAATGCAGTATTTGGATGGTGATGAGGAGTTCTCCAATTATCGATCTTTGTATGAATTATAGTGACAGGCCAGAGGGAAGTGATTGCTGGATATGTTCTGATAATTACTTATATAAGAATAGGACCAGAAAGTGAATTCACTTTGGGCTAGTAAATATAGAAGGCACCTTTTCAGATGAATGATCTAATAATGATTTAAAAGCTCACAGCTCGTTTAAGATGGGAATGACAATCCATCGTGGTGGCTATTGGAGTATACTGTGATTATACTGTGCCTTGAAGAATTTTATGTCTATCACGTTTCTTGCATGGGGTATTTTTAGAATTGAGATCTGGTTTGCAAGGTGCTAATTTGTGTGACAATGATTTTATATTGGGAGTAGCAGATCATGATAATTACCTCGGGTGTTGGTTTTAAGCTGAGCTAACGTACTTCAGTTTACATAGCTTTCCACTGGGGTTTTGGAGGAGGGTTTTTTATGTTGATTGAAACGGACAGAGTTGTGTGTTTAATGGGAGGAAGCTTGTTGGGAAGACTGTCGGAAGGAAGAGTCCTCTTTATCACTCTCTCTGAAAAGGTATCTGTCAGAGTTTTAGGACTATTGAACTGACACAATCAAATAAGCTGATGTTTTGATGAATAAATGTAAACAGGTCATAAGAACATAAGAAATAGGAGCAGGAGTAGGCCATCCAGCCCTTCGAGCCTGCCCCGCCATTCAATAAGATCATGGCTGATCTGTCGTGGCTCAGTTCCACATTCCCGCCCTCTCCCCATAACCCTTAATCCCCTCACTTATCAAAAACCCATCAACCCACGTCTTAAAAATATTTAGCGAGGCAGCCTCCACCACTTCAACGGGCAGAGAATTCCAGAGGTTCACCACCCTTTGAGTGAAGAAGTTCCTCCTCAACTCCGTTCTAAACCGCCCCCTCTTTATCTTGAGGCTGTGCCCCCTAGTCCTACTGTCTTTTTTGAGCGGGAAGAGCCTCTCCACCTCTATCCTATCCATCCCATTCATCATCTTATACATCTCAATGAGATCTCCCCTCATTCTTCTAAACTCTAACGAGTACAAGCCTAGTTTATTCAGCCTCTCCTCATAGCTCAACCCCCTCAACTCTGTTATCAGCCTAGTAAACCTCCTCTGCACTCCCTCCAAGGCCAAAATATCCTTGCGTAAGTGCGGCGCCCAAAACTGCACACAGTACTCCAGCTGCGGCCTCACCAATGCCCTATACAGCTGCAGCAAGACCTCCCTACTTTTATATTCAATCCTCCTTGCTATGAAGACCAGCATCCCATTCGCCTTCCTGACCACCTGCTGCACCTGCAGGCTTAAGTAAATAAGAGAAATATAACTTGCATTGGAGCTCACAGTAAAGGGATAGCAGTTAAGAACTGTGTCTTGTCTTTAAGTATTGTTCAATTGTAAAAACTTAACGTCATTCATTTATTATAGTTAAACTGGGTTGTTAAATAAAAATTGTTTTGGTAAAAACCTTCCATTGTGCCAGTAGAATTGTGCCTGGAGTGAAAGATCATATCCTCATGTTGAAGCCAAAATAGCAAATTGTTGCAGTCTAATTTGACTTGATAAAATATCTTGGGGTTTTTGATCTCCTACCCTAACAACACGCTAGGCTACAATAATTGTTACATGACAATATGGAATGATATTTGAAAGATTAAGTTTTAGCTCTAGAAATGTTGTTGCTATTGCCGTTCAGTTTCACATTTGCATTCAAACAACTGAATAATTGCAATAAAAGGATATTTAAGCCCGTTCTTTAACTCCTCTCTAAATTTCCTCTGGGTTAATGCATAAATGCAGGTGTTTGTGCAAGAACTCAGAAGTCGTAGCATGAATCCACATTGCTGGATGACGTATATTGGATTGTTAATATATCTGTCTTTATAATTGTAATTTATGACTTGCCAATTTAAGGAATGTACAAGATATGGAATCCACAACAGTATAAAATTGGTGGACAAAGCATAGAGTAAAATAATGGATTTCCTTCGGTTCTCTACTTCCGGGTCAATATGATTCTGTGATTTGCCTTGTCCCCTGAGCTTCTTCCGGAGCCGATTGACAATTATAATGTTTTTGGCAGTCAGAGTATTGAAAATCAAAATCAAGGCAAATGGAAGCAATGGTGTTAGTATACTGTCAATCCGCTCATATACTATCCAAAAGGGAGCGGTATAGTAGTCTGATGTTTGAATACAAAACCATGGTACATTGTCAATAATTATTGATGGACGAAGTGTAAAGTAAAAGGGAATGGACCGTGCACAATTGATAATGGTCACAATTACGACCACCACAACTGCAGTTCTCTTGGTGCAATATCTTGCTTTTAAGTTGCTGCAAGAAATGGCTACAAAGCGATCAAAGGTAAAAGCGACTGTGAACCAGACAGAACAATTCAAAACTGCAAGAAACGAAGCTAGTTTGAGGGAACACAAAGGTGTAAGGAATAAGAAATTAATTGGAAAATAAATATTATTAATTCGATTCAGTATAACATCAATGATGACGAGTAGTAGATCTGCTGTTGTCATTGCCATTAGATACTGCGTGATGCATTTGGAGAGGCCACATTTCCCTCGGTTCAGGATCACAAGCGCCGCTGAGTTAACTGTAAGAAATAGGAAATAGCAACAACTTAGTGGCCAAATTCACGTAGAAAAATAATATTATTTTAATAGTTTTTAGTGCAAAAGCGACAATTATACAGCAACTGCGACCCATTCATTCTTTTTATTTCCTGCACAACAATAAAATGCATGTTGATACTCTAACATTGTTAATAATACAAAATGTCAATGATATGAATAAAATAAAAACTTGGTTAGGAACAACTGTCCAGAGTGAAATATTAATTAGAACAACTAGATTAAAATCACGGTGATCTGTAGATGAGATACGGCAATGAACAAAAATTTACATGCCCGGTGTCATTATATCACATTGCATTCACTAAAGATGTTAACATGGAATGAAAGCAAGCTAAATATTGGAAACTATCGTGTGACATTAAACAAAACTGATTCCATAAGTCCTCAGGGCAAGAAACAACTCACTAGCTTTAAAATGACAGCCTCAAACATCTCATCATGGTAAATGATGAATAATCAAATGTCAGCAACATTCATCAGAACTGGATGAGCAGAGTAAACAGAGGCAGAGTTGGCTTTTTTGTCCCACAAGCCTGCTCAGACATTAAACAAGATAAGAACATAAGAACATAAGAAATAGGAGCAGGAGTAGGCCATCTAGCCCCTCAAGCCTGCCCCGCCATTCAATAAGATCATGGCTGATCTGTCGTGGCTCAGTTCCACATTCCTGCCCTCTCCCCATAACCCTTAATCCCCTCTCTTATCAAAAACCCATCAACCCACGTCTTAAAAATATTTAGCGAGGCAGCCTCCACCACTTCAACGGGCAGAGAATTCCAGAGATTCACCACCCTTTGAGTGAAGAAGTTCCTCCTCAACTCCGTTCTAAACCGCCCCCCCTTTATCTTGAGGCTGTGCCCCCTAGTCCTACTGTCCTTTCTGAGCGGGAAGAGTCTCTCCACCTCTATCCTATCCATCCCATTCATCATCTTATATGTCTCAATGAGATCTCCCCTCATTCTTCTAAACTCTAACGAGTACAAGCCTAGTTTATTCAGCCTCTCCTCATAGCTCAATCCCCTCAACTCCGGTATCAGCCTAGTAAACCTCCTCTGCACTCCCTCCAAGGCCAAAATATCCTTGCGTAAGTGTGACGCCCAAAACTGCACTCAGTACTCCAGCTGCGGCCTCACCAATGGAGGTGCCGATGTTGGACTAGGGTAAACACAATAAGAAGTCTCACGACACCAGGTTAAAGACCAACCAGTTTATTTGATAGTAAACGCACAAGCTTTCGGGGTTTCCCCCTTCATCAGGTGACGGGAGAGTTCTGGTCTCAAACACAGTATATAAAAAGCACACACAGTTTACAGAATTCTGATTAGAACGTGAGTCTTTACAGCTAACCTGCTATTCAAGTCTTAAAGATGCAGACAATGTGAGTGGAGATAGCATCAGGCATAGGCTAAAGAGATGTGTGTCGTCTCCAGACAGGACAGTAATTGAGATTTTACAAGATCAGGCGAGTCATGGGGGTTACAGATAGTGCAACATGAACCCAAGATCTTTGTTGAGGCTTTCCTCATGTGTGCGGAACTTGGCTATTAGTCTCTGCTCAGCGACTCTGCACTGTCGCGTGTCATGAAGGCCACCTTGGAGAACGCTTACCCAAAGATCTGATCTTCATCTTTAAGACTTGAATAGCAGGTTAGCTGTGAAGACTCTCATTCTAATCAGTATTCTGTAAACTGTGTGTGCTTTTTATATACTGTGTTTGAGACCAGAACTCTCCCGTCACCTGATGAAGGGGCAAACCCCGAAAGCCTGTGGGTTTATTGTCAAATAAACTGGTTGGACTTTAACCCGGTGTTGTGAGACTTCTTACAGACATTAAACAATATCTCATCAAGGCAAATGATGAATAATCAAATGCTGGCAGCATTCATCAGAACTTTTTTTGAAAAAGTGACCAAAGAGGTGGATGGGGGTAAGGCAGTTGACGTGGTATATATGGACTTTAGTAAGGCGTTTGATAAGGTTCACCATGGAAGGCTTCTGCAGAAAATGCAGGTGTATGGGATTGAGGGTGATTTAGTGAATTGGATCAGGAATTGGCTAGCAGATAGGAGACAGAGGGTGGTGGTTGATGGAAAGTATTCGTCATGGAGTTCGGTTACAAGTGGTGTGCCTCAGGGATCTGTTTTAGGGCCACTGCTGTTTGTAATTTTTATAAATGATCCGGATGAGGGTATAGAAGGATGGATTAGTAAATTTGCTGATGACACCAAAGTCGAAGGAGTGGTAGATAGTGAAGAGGGGTGTCATAGTTTACAGAGAGACTTGGACAAGTTGCAGAGCTGGGCCGAGAGGTGGCAGATGGAGTTTAATGCGGAAAAGTGTGAGGTAATTCACTTTGGCAGGAATAACAGATGTGTAGAGTATAGGGCTAACAGTAGGACTCTGAATAGTGTTGACAAACAGAGGGATCTAGGTGCATATGTGCATAGATCCCTGATAGTTGGAAATCAAGTCGATAAGATTGTTAGGAAGGCATATGGTGTCTTGGTGTTTATTGGTAGGGGGATTGAATTTAGGAGCCGCAACGTCATGTTGCAACTGTACAAAACTCTGGTGCGGCCGCACTTGGAGTAATGTGTGCAGTTCTGGTCCCCACATTATAGGAAGGATGTGGAGGCATTGGAGAGGGTGCAGAGGAGGTTTACCAGGATGTTGCCTGGTATGGAGGGAAGGTCCTATGAGGAGAGACTGAGGGATTTGAGGTCGTTTTCGTTAGAAAGAAGGCGGCTAAGAGGAGACCTTATTGAAACATACAAGATGATTAGAGGTTTAGATAGGGTGGACAGTGATAACCTTTTTCCTCGGATGGAGAAAGCTAGCACGAGGGGACGTAGCTTTAAATTAAGGGGGGGTAGTTATAGGACGGATGTCAGAGGTAGGCTCTTTACCCAGAGGGTGGTGAGGGATTGGAATGCCCTGCCTGCTGCAGTTGTAGATGCGCCTAGTTTGGGGGCGTTTAAGAGATCCGTGGATAGGTTTATGGATGGAAAGGGATTGGTTTAGGTTAGAGGGTCATTGCTTTTTTCTTAATTGGCCGGCGCAACATCGTGGGCCGAAGGGCCTGTTCTGCGCTGTAATGTTCTATGTTCTATGAATGAGCAGACTAAATAGAGGCTAAATGAGCAGACGTTAAACAACACATAGCTGATCTAACTGTGGCTTTTAATTCACGCTCTTTCCCGACCCTCATAACACAGACACCGTCTATGAAAATCCATCAAAGACGACAAAACCGATACCAGACTAAGCTACAGTCCCAGGCTAACCACACGGATTCACAGCGACTATGGCGTCGTCCACAAGATACAACAGGTGGCAAGAAGAAGGCATTTGGAATTGCCAGCATCCCAGTGAGCTCAACGCCTTTCATCCAGGAACATAAGAACATAAGAACATAAGAAATAGGAGCAGGAGTAGGCCATCTAGCCCTTCGAGCCTGCCCCGCCATTCAATAAGATCATGGCTGATCTGTTGTGGCTCAGTTCCACTTTCCCGCCCTCTCCCCATAACCCTTAATCCCCTCTCTTATCAAGAACCCATCAACCCGCTTCTTAAAAATATTTAGCGAGGCAGCCTCCACCACTTCAACGGGCAGAGAATTCCAGAGATTCACCACCCTTTGAGTGAAGAAGTTCCTCCTCAACTCCGTTCAGCTGAAGCAAAATCCAAGGTGACCATTGCAAGCGTCAGATCAGCCTTCTCGAAAGTCAACCCATGGAAAGCGACTGCCCTGGATGGAGTGCTCAGATGGGCACTCAGATCCAGCACTTGCCAGCTGACGGAGGTAATCACAGACAATTTTAATCTCTCTTTACATCAATCTGAGGTCTCCACCTACTTCTAGAGGATGACGATCACCCCTGTACCTAAAACAAGCCAGGCAGCGAGGCTTAATGACTATCACTCTGACATCCATCATTATCAAGGGCTTTGGAAGGTTATTCATGGCACAAATCAATCCCGGTCTCTCACATTGCCTGGAGCAAATGTGGTTCACCTGTTGGTACAACAGTTCTACAGCAGATACGTTCTCCCCACCCGTACACTCAAGCCAAGAACACCTGCATAACAAAGTGAACTATGTCAGACACCTATTCATTAACTATAGCTCAGCCTCCAACACCATTATTCCTACAAAACCCATCTCCAATCTCTGTGGCCTGATGCTCGGCTCCTACCTCTGCGACTACCTGGTTTACCTAACGAGAACACCGCAGTCAGTAAGGATAGACAACAACACGATCATCCTCAACACCGGTGCCCCACAAGTTTGTGTGCTTAGCCCCTTACTGTGTTCCTTACACGCCTGTGACTGTGTGGCCAAATTCCCCTCCAACTCAATTTTCAAGTTTGCTAATAACATCACAGTAGTGAGTCTGATTTCAGACAATGATGTACAGGGGAAGAGATGACTTGGCGAACTGGTGCGATGACAATTTCTCCATCAATATCGTCAAATGAATGAGATAGTCAACAATTTCAAGAAGGGGAGATGAGGTACCCCTGTGTATATCAATGAATTTCAAATGGTTGTGACTTGAAGTTTCTAGGTGCCCAGATGCCAACAACCTGCCCTGGTCCCTCCTTGCCGACACTATAGTAAAGAAAACCCACCAAAGCCTCCACATTCACAGGCTAAGGATATTTTGCTATGACCGTCATCATCTTTTACAGATGCATCACAGAAACCATTATTTCTGGTTGTATCACATCTTGGCATGGCACCTGCTCTGCCCAAGACTGCAGGAAACTAAAATTACAAATGTCTGAGGTCACATACAACTGATTCAAGAACAGCTTCTACCCTGCTTCCTGCAAACTTTTGAAGTTGATCTTTCCCTGCACTCTCGCTATGACTGTAGTATTGCATTCAGCACCCTTTTTGTTCCTTGTCTGTGTATAGTATGCATTAGCGTACAGGAAAGAATACTTTTCACTGTATTAGAACATAGAACATTACAGCGCAGAACAGGCCCTTCGGCCCACGATGTTGCGCCGACCAGTTACAAAAACAATGACCCACTAGCCTATACCAATCCCTTTTCGTCCGTAAACCTATCCATAGATCTCTTAAACGCCCCCAAACTAGGTGCATTTACAACTGCAGCAGGCAGGGCATTCCAATCCCTCACCACCCTCTGGGTAAAGAACCTACCCCTGACATCTGTCCTATAACTACCCCCCCTTAATTTAAAGCCATGCCCCCTCGTGCTAGCTTTCTCCATCCGAGGAAAAAGGCTATCACTGTCCACCCTATCTAAACCTCTAATCATCTTATATGTTTCAATAAGATCCCCTCTTAGCCGCCTTCTTTCTAACGAAAACAACCCCAAATCCCTCAGTCTCTCCTCATAGGACCTCCCCTCCATACCAGGCAACATCCTGGTAAACCTCCTCTGCACTCTCTCCAAAGCCTCCACGTCCTTCCTATAATGTGGGGACCAGAACTGCACACAATACTCCAAGTGCGGCCGCACCAGAGTTGTGTACAGTTGCAACATGACGCTGCGACTCCTAAATTCAATCCCCCTACCAATAAACGCCAAGACACCGTATGCCTTCTTAACAACCCTATCTACTTGATTCCCAACTTTCAGGGATCTATGTACACATACACCTAGATCCCTCTGTTCATCCACACTATTCAAAGTCCTCCCATTAGCCCTATACTCGACACATCTGTTATTCCTACCAAAGTGAATTACCTCACACTTCTCCGCATTAAACTCCATCCGCCACCTCTCGGCCCAGCTCTGCAACCTGTCTAAGTCTCCCTGCAAACTATGACACCCTTCCTCACAATCTACCACACCTCCGACTTTGGTGTCATCAGCAAATTTACTAATCCATCCTTCTATACCCTCATCCAGATCATTGATAAAAATTACAAACAGCAGTGGCCCCAAAACAGATCCCTGAGGCACACCACTCGTAACTGTATTATTAATCATGTGATAATACCGAAAGGGGTGATGTTGGAAATCAAAAACAGATAATTACAATATATGCTAAAGCAAAAGATTTGTCCATAGGAGACATAAATGGACAAGGAAAATTCAGCAGCAACTGTTGTTTCATGTGTTCCATAATTCATTTTGCTGGGCATTTTCTCCTCCTTTCCACTGCATTACTGTTCTTCCCGTTGATTCTCTTCTACTTTTCCCATTTTTTCCCCTTGTTTATGGATTTGCAGCAGAAATATCGAGGGCAATGTCATCTGATAAAAACTCAATTGTAATTAAGTAAGAACGCTGAAAATAGTTTTGTTTTACTTTATGGAGGTCTCCAAGAGTATCAGATCCACTGTTTGTGTACATATATACTAATCATCTGAATTTCGATATACAGAGAATAATTGAGAAAGTAATAAAATGACACGAGGCAGGAACATAAACTAATTAGCGAAGAAGGTAACAGACTCCAGGAGGGCAGAGGCTGTAGATGAAAGTGTCTAAGGTACGACAGATAAAAGTTAATATGTATAAATGAATTGATTCACCAAGGAAGAAACATTCTGAGAGGGCGTACTAACTTAAGGATACAATTGGATACACGTGGAAGAGCTCTTGTGGTGCAGATACACACATCAATAAAGGCAACAGCTCAAGATGAGGAAATTGCAGGCTTTATAGAGGGGCAGAGAAGAGAAATAAAGAAGTGCTATGAAACATTTAATAATCACGAATTAGACATGAGCCAGAGCTTGAGTTGACATTCGGGGATAAATGATTTGGAATGACTATGAGGCATTCAAGGAACGGGTGAATGGAAGCTCTACATAGAACATCACCAAACTGATGGACTAATGTGTACCATCTTGAGAAGCAAAAACTGGAAAACACTAAAGATGATATAATGGTGGGTTTCAAATTTAAGTGCCTTGCTCGTTAATGCAATTAAAATCGCTGTCTGCTCGTACAAGCGTCAGTAACCAAGACACAGGGATTTATGTTCATTGGAAATAAATGAAGGAAAATAGACATGGAAGATATGCAGTGGTTTTCCGTTGATTTGGAAAGTTCCTGTTATCCAAAATGCTTGTTTCTTCCATCCGAAATGGAGGAAACAAAATACTTCGAAACATTCAAAAGGGAAACGACCTTCTATGTAAAATGAACAAACGTTAAAGCTACGGGGAAAAGTTGTTAAAATTTAATATATAGCATTCAATAAAATATTTTTGCAAGTGAATGCAACTGAAATAGAATATTTGTTGACCCACTTTGAACACGCCATCTACCTTAACATTAATACAGCATTCGTAAATATTTGACTCTAATTACAGATTTGCTCTTGAAGTGAGTACACCTAACAGGGATGACGCTATTAACATCAGCGCTATCAAACTCTAAAGAAGACAAATAACTTTCGTAAACAATTCTCCCATGGCAAACAATAATATAACTCTGAGTTGAATTGTAAATACTAAATTTGTGGCCTGATAACATACAGTTATTTGATTGTATTACAGCCAAAGGAAAGGAAGGAGAGTAACATCATTAATGGATTTATATCCTTACCAGTAACGCCAATAACTGCAAGAACTGGGTAGTAAATGCATTCAATCTGAAAGATTAATGGATATTCCATCTTCTGTGAGCTTTGTATAACGGCGGCTGTGAGTAATTAGACATCATTTTAGGTTCGAAGGAGCCACTATTTATATTGGGAAGAACTCTCCCGTGACCCAATTATCTAGTTATATAATAAACGATATTAGTTACACTTATTTCACAAACGAGGAAAATGGAGACAAAAGATAATGATGATCTGTTTTGCCATTTCGTCTAAAAAGAGAATGAATACTAATGAGCTGGTAGCGATTAATGGTTTTGTTAGCTCCATATTATCAATTGGGTTTTGTGGAAGACCTGAAGCTAACTGCCCAAAAAAAAGGTGAATGCAGAAAGAAAAATATTTGAAAATGCACCAAAAGGACTGCCAGCAAAAGTTCTGTGATCTCGGTGCTCGAATGGGGCGGGGAAGCATTTTTTTTCCATCAGCATTACCTCCTTCCGTGTCTTATATTTACTTTATGTTTCTATGAGCAGTTGCGTACTCTTCACAGCAGCGGGCAGACTGAGCTCTGAATTTGTATCTGCATTACAGATCTTTCAAAACTTTCACACTGATTTTCTTCACTAACAAAAACAGAAAATGCTGGAAAATCTCAGCAGGTCTGACGACATCTGCGGGGCGAGAATAGAGCTGACGTTTAGAGGCCAGATGAGTCTTCGTCAGGACTGTAACAAACCCTGACAATAGATCATCTAGACTTGAAACATTGGCTCTATTCTCTCCTAACAGGTGCTGCCAGACCTGTTGAAACTTTCCAGCATTTCCTGCTTCAGTTTAAGATTCCAACATCTGCAATATTTTGCTCTTACGCTGATTTACTTTGTGTGGTAACTTGAGTCCTCAACAAAGGCAGTCAAATGTGTTGTTTAAAAGAAGGATTTTTAATATATATATTAAAACAAAGTGGTTTTGCAATTACAGTACCTCTGCAGAATATTAAACACAGTATTAAATATGGATACAGGATCACTAATAAAACAGATTTATTTTGCAGACACTTTTTTGCCAACTGGAAAGCGTTCCAAAAACAGCACATGCTCAAAATTTTCAAAAGTCGCCAGTAAAATAATTACGCAGGGAAAAAGCTTATGAGCACTGTACTCAAAGTGAGACCCTTCAATTTCAATCCCCCCACCAGAACATAAATATAATATTAATAATGTCTTAATGATAGGAGAGTCTGTCAGGAGATTTGCGACCTATACAGTGCCACTACTAATTTATTTATTCATTCGTTGGACATGGGTTTCACTGACTGGCCACCATTTATTCCCCATCCCTACTTGCCCTTGATAAGGTGGTGCTCAGCTGCTTTCTTGAAATGCTGCAGTCTGCGTGCTGTGAGTTGACCAATAATCCATTAGTAGGGAATTCCAGGAGATTGACCCAGCAACTGTGAAGGAGTAGCGATATTGTTGGCAATTTAATGTTGGCAAGTGTGAGGTGGTCCACTTTGGTAGGAAGAATGGTAGGAAGGACTATTACTTACGCGGCGAAAAACTGCAGCAGGCGACGGTGCAGAGGGACCTCGGGGTCCTTGTGCATGAATCGCAAAAACCCAGCTTGCAGGTGCAGCAGGTGGTCAGGAAGGCGAATGGGATGCTGGCCTTCATAGCGAAGGGGATTGAATATAAAAGTAGGGAGGTCTTGCTGCAGCTGTATAGGGCATTGGTGAGGCCGCAACTGGAGTACTGTGTGCAGTTTTGGTCGCCGTACTTACGCAAGCATATTTTGGCCTTGGAGGGAGTGCAGAGGAGGATTACTAGGCTGATGCCGGAGTTGAGGGGGTTGAGCTATGAGGAGAGGCTGAATAAACTAGGCTTGTACTCGTTAGAGTATAGAAGAATGAGGGGAGATCTCATTGAGACATATAAGATGATGAATGGGATGGATAGGATAGAGGTGGAGAGACTCTTCCCGCTCAGAAAGGACAGTAGGACTAGGGGGCACAGTCTCAAGATAAAGGGGGGGGGGGGTGCGGTTTAGAACGGAGTTGAGGAGGAACTTCTTCACTCAAAGGGTTGTGAATCTCTGGAATTCTCTACCCGTTGAAGTGGTGGAGGCTGCCTCGCTAAATATTTTTAAGACGCGGGTTGATGGGTTTTTGATGAGAGAGGGGATTAAGGGTTATGGGGAGAGGGCGGGAATGTGGAACTGAGCCACGACAGATCAGCCATGATCTTATTGAATGGCGGGGCAGGCTCGAAGGGCTAGATGGCCTACTCCTGCTCCTATTTCTTATGTTCTTATGATATTTTTATAAGACAGGAGATGAGCGCCTTGGAGGGGAACTTGCAGGTGGTGGTGTGTCCATCTATTTGCTGCCCTTGTCCTTGCAGATGGAAGTAGTGTGAGTTTGGAAGGTGCTGGCTAAGAATATTTGGTGAATTGCTGCAATGAATCTTGTCAATAGTGTACACGGATGTGACTAAGCATTGGTGGGTGTGGATATGGAAGGAATGGATGTTTGTGGATGTTGTTCCAATCAAGCTGGATTCTACGTCTTTGGATGGTGTCGAGCTTCCTGAGCGTGGTTGGAGCTGCACCCACCCAGAGAAGTGAGTGTGTTCCATCACAGCGCTGACTTGTGCCTTGTAGATTGTGAACAGGATTTCGGGAATCAGGGAGTGAGTTACTCATCTAGTCTCAGGCCTGCTCTTGTAGCAACTATGTTTACGAGGCTAGTCCAGTTGAGTTTCTAGTCAATGCTAACCCTGTGGATGTTGACAGTGGGGAATTCAGTGATGGTAACAATGTCAGGGGGCAGCTGTTAGAATGCCTCTCATCGGTGATGGCCTTTGCCTGACATTTGTGAGTCGTGAACTCTACTTACCATCTAGGCCCCTCCTGAATACTTTCAAAGCTTTTGCATCAACTCCCTCCTGTGGTAATGACTTCCATAGACTCACCACTCTTTAGGTGTAAAAATGTCTCCTCACCTCTGTCCTAAATGATCCACCTGAATCCGTAGACTGTGACCCCTGGTCCTGAACTCCACCATCAGGAACATCCCCCCTGCATCCACAATCTAGTCCTGTTCGAATTTTATAAGTGTCTATGAGATTCCCCCCTCCGCCACCACTATCCACACCTATATCGCCGTACTTACGCAAAGATATTTTGGCCTTGGAGGGAGTGCAGAGGAGGTTTACGAGGCTGATGCCGGAGTTGAGGGGGTTGAGCTATGAGGAGAGGCTGAATAAACTAGGCTTGTACTCGTTAGAGTTTAGAAGAATGAGGGGAGATCTCATTGAGACGTATAAGATGATGAATGGGATGGATAGGATAGAGGTGGAGAGACTCTTCCCGCTCAAAAAGGACAGTAGGACTAGGGGGCACAGCCTCAAGATAAAGGGGGGGCGGTTTAGAACGGAGTTGAGGAGGAACTTCTTCACTCAAAGGGTGGTGAATCTCTGGAATTCTCTGCCTGTTGAAGTGGTGGAGGCTACCTCGCTAAATATTTTTAAGAAGCGGGTTGATGGGTTCTTGATAAGAGAGGGGATTAAGGGTTATGGGGAGAGGGCGGGAATGTGGAACTGAGACACGACAGATCAGCCATGATCTTATTGAATGGCGGGGCAGGCTCGAAGGGCTAGATGGCCTACTCCTGCTCCTATTTCTTATGTTCTTATGTTCTTACTCTTCTGAACCTCCAGCAAAACCTCTTACTAGAGAGGCGGTGCTCGACAGACTGGAGGGGCTGATTGTGGACAAGTCCCCAGGACCGGATGGAATGCATCCGAGGGTTCTGAAAGAAATGGCGGAGGTGATAGTGGATGCCTTGGTGGTTATTTTCCAGACATCGCTGGATTCCGGGGAAGTGCCGGATGATTGGAAAACGGCTAATGTTACGCCATTGTTTAAGAAGGGTGCCAGGCAAAAGGCGGGGAATTATAGGCCGGTTAGTTTAACGTCTGTTGTAGGAAAAATGTTAGAATCTGTGATCAAGGAGGAAATAGCGAGGCATCTTGAGGAGGATTGTTTGGTAGAGCAGACGCAGCACGGTTTCGTTTAGGGGAAGTCGTGTCTGACGAGTTTATTGGAGTTCTATGAGGATGTGTCTAGGGCGGTGGATAGAGGAGAGCCGGTGGATGTGGTCTTTCTTGATTTTCAGAAGGTGTTTGACAAGGTCCCTCACAAGAGGTTATTACAGAAGGTCAGGGGGCATGGAGTTGGGGGTAGGGTGTTAGCGTGGATAGAGGATTGGTTGTCAAATAGGAGGCAGAGAGTGGGGGTCAATGGGTGCTATTCTGATTGGCGGTTGGTGACTAGTGGAGTGCCCCAGGGGTCGGTGCTGGGGCCTCAGCTATTTACCATTTATATAGATGATCTGGAGGAGGGAACCGAGTGTATGGTGTCGAAATTTGCTGATGACACCAAGATTGGTGGAACGGCAAATTGTGTGGAGGGTGTGGAGAGTCTACAGAAGGATCTAGATAGGCTGGGCGAATGGGCCAGGAACTGGCAAATGGAATTTAATGTTGGCAAATGTGGGGTTGTCCACTTTGGTAGGAATAATGGTAGGAAGGACTATTACTTACGTGGCGAAAAACTGCAGCATAAGAACATAAGAACATAAGAAATAGGAGCAGGAGTAGGCCATCTAGCCCTTCGAGCCTGCCCCGCCATTCAATAAGATCATGGCTGATCTGTTGTGGCTCAGTTCCACTTTCCCGCCCTCTCCCCATAACCCTTAATCCCCTCTCTTATCAAGAACCCATCAATCCGCTTCTTAAAAATATTTAGCGAGGCAGCCTCCACCACTTCAACGGGCAGAGAATTCCAGAGATTCACCACCCTTTGAGTGAAGAAGTTCCTCCTCAACTCCGTTCTAAACCGCCTCCCCTTTATCTTGAGGCTATGCCCCCTAGTCCTACTGTCTTTTTTGAGCGGGAAGAGTCTCTCCACCTCTATCCTATCCATCCCATTCATCATCTTATACGTCTCAATGAGATCTCCCCTCATTCTTCTAAACTCTAACGTGTACAAGCCTAGTTTATTCAGCCTCTCCTCATAGCTCAATCCCCTCAACTCCGGTATCAGCCTAGTAAACCTCCTCTGCACTCCCTCCAGGGCCAAAATATCCTTGCGCAGGTGCGGCGCCCAAAACTGCACACAGTACTCCAGCTGCGGCCTCACCAACCCCCTATACAGCTGCAGCAAGACCTCCCTACTTTTATATTCAATCCCCCTCGCTATGAAGGCCAGCATCCCATTCGCCTTCCTGACCACCTGCTGCACCTGCAAGCTGGGTTTTTGCGACTCATGCACAAGGACCCCGAGGTCCCTCTGCACCGTCGCCTGCTGCAGTTTTTCGCCCCGTAAGTAATAGTCCTTCCTACCATTCTTCCTACCAAAGTGGACCACCTCACACTTGCCAACATTAAATTCCATTTGCCATTTCCTGGCCCATTCGCCCAGCCTATCTAGATCCTTCTGCAGACTCTCCACACCCTCCGCACAATTTGCCTTTCCCCCAATCTTGGTGCCATCAGCAAATTTCGACACCCTGCACTCGGTTCCCTCCTCCAGATCATCTATATAAATGGTAAATAGCTGAGGCCCCAGCACCGACCCCTGGGGCACCCCACTAGTCACCAACCGCCAATCCGAATAGCACCCATTGACTCCCACTCTCTGCCTCCTATTTGACAACCAATCCTCTATCCACGCTAACACCCTACCCCCAACTCCATGTCCCCTGACCTTCTGCAATAACCTCTTGTGAGGTACCTTGTCAAACGCCTTCTGAAAATCCAGAAAGACCACATCCACCGGCTCTCCTCTATCCACTGCCCTAGACACATCCTCATAGAACTCCAGTAAATTTGTCAGACACGACTTCCCTTTAATGAAACCGTGTTGCGTCTGCTCTATCAAGCAATTCCCTTCAAGATGCCTCGCAATTTCCTCCTTAATGACGGATTCTAACATTTTACCTACCACAGACGTTAAACTAACCGGCCTATAATTCCCCGCCTTTTGCCTGGCACCCTTCTTAAACAACGGCGTAACATTAGCTGTTTTCCAATCTTCTGGCACTTCCCCGGAATCCAGCGACGTCTGGAAAATAACCACCAAGGCATCCACTATAACCTCCGCCATTTCTTTCAGAACCCTCGGATGCATTCCATCCGGTCCTGGGGACTTGTCCACAATCAGCCCCTCCAGCCTGTCGAGCACCACCTCTCTAGTAACAGTAATGTCATTAAGACCCTCCAGTCCTACCACCTTTCCATCTCTAACACCCGGCAAATTATTCACGTCCTCCTCCGTGAAGACAGAAACAAAAAAGTTATTCAAGACCTTAGCCATATCCCCATCCCCTACCACTAGCTCCCCTTTCTCATCCTCTAAAGGACCAACGTTCACCCTAGCCAGCCTCTTCCTTTTTATATATTTATAAAAACTCTTGCTATCCTTTTTTATATTGCGATGGTGCAGAGGGACCTCGGGGTCCTTGTGCATGAGTCGCAAAAACCCAGCTTGCAGGTGCAGCAGGTGGTCAGGAAGGCGAATGGGATGCTGGCCTTCATAGTGAGGGGGATTGAGTATAAAAGTAGGGAGGTCTTGCTGCGGCTGTATAGGGCATTGGTGAGGCCGCAGCTGGAGTACTGTGTGCAGTTTTGGTTGCCGCACTTATGCAAGGATATTTTGGCCTTGGAGGGAGTGCAGAGGAGGTTTACTAGGCTGATGCCGGAGTTGAGGGGGTTGAGCTATGAGGAGAGGCTGAATAAACTAGGCTTGTACTCGTTAGAGTTTAGAAGAATGAGGGGAGATCTCATTGAGACGTATAAGATGATGAATGGGATGGATAGGATAGAGGTAGAGAGACTCTTCCCGCTCAGAAAGGACAGTAGGACTAGGGGGCACAGCCTCAAGATAAAGGGGAGGCAGTTTAGAACGGAGTTGAGGAGGAACTTCTTCACTCAAAGGGTGGTGAATCTCTGGAATTCTCTGCCCGTTGAAGTGGTGGAGGCTGCCTCGCTAAATATTTTTAAGACGCGGGTTGATGGGTTTTTGATAAGAGAGGGGATTAAGGGTTATGGGGAGAGGGCGGGAATGTGGAACTGAGCCACGACAGATCAGCCATGACCTTATTGAATGGCGGGGCAGGCTCGAAGGGCTAGATGGCCTACTCCTGCTCCTATTTCTTATGTTCTTATGTAATTATTAAAATCTGTCCTAACCTCCGGGCATCCCCTGAATCAGCCTGGTTCCCTATTGTTGAAGGGAATGACCTCTCCGAGGAAAGCAGCAGCAGCCAAATTCATTGCACCATGGTTGGATGTGCTGCAGAGAGGACACGAACAAAAAAATGCCAGTGTAATGATTATGGGGGTTTCAATTGTAATGAGTATAGCCAGGCGTTTCTGTGGTGGTAAACACAGCTCCATAACTTTGTCTTGCCTCTCTAGATGTCTTGGTGTGGGTGCAGAACATTTTGGAAGAGGGAGGGTGAACAAGAAGTGGTCGTGGTACCCATCAGTACAAATGACGTAGATATAAAATAAAAGGTATGAGGACCTAAAAGCAGAAGGCAATAAGCTGGGAAGAAAGTTAAGAAATCGGATCTCAAATACAGTGATCTCAGGATTATTACCTATGCCACGTGTTTTTCAGAGTAGAGATTACAGGATAGATCGGATGGATACGTGGCTGAAGAGATGGTGTCAGGGGGACGGTTTCCAATTCTTTCAGCTTGGGGAATGGCTCTCGAGGAGGTGGGACCTGAACAATTTGGAATTGTTACATCCGAGCAGGACTGGGACTGATGTCCTAGGGGAACCATTTGCTAGATTGGGTGCGGAGGGTTTAAACTGATATGCCAAGGGAGGGGATTCTCTCTAAGGAGTCAGGGAAGGTGGGAGCAAGGGCAAAAACAAAAGGCAGAAAAGGGAATAAGAAAAGTGGTAAGTAGAGAAATCAAGGATATAGTTCAAACAGGACTATAGAGAAAATGTCGAGAGCAAGGCAAATAATGTTAAAAAGACAAGCTTAAAGACCTTGTGCCTTGGTGTGCTGAGCCTTTAGATAGTTGATGAACTAATTGTGTAAATAGATATAAATGGGCACCATAAGAACATAAGTTGGTGGAGTGGCACTGTTGATTAAAGAGAAAACTACCACAATGATGTGAAAGAATATTAGCTCTGGCAAAGCAGAGTCTATGCAGATAGAGTTGAGAAATACAAATATTAATGGATCTCGTATGTGGATCCCCAAACTGCAGTGGTGAGATTGGGAATGACATTAGACACAATTAGAGATGCATGTGATACATATAACATAATATAGTTAGATTACATATAACAGAGAAGGAGGTGCTGGAAGCCTTAAAGCATATCAAGATAGATAAATCCCTGTGACCTGATGAAGTGTATCCCGGGGCACTGTGGAGGGAGGGTAGGGAGGAAATTGTGGGTCCCCTCAGCAGAGATATTTGAATCATTGATAATCACAGGTGAGTTGCCTGAAGATTGGAGGGTGCAAATGTTGTGCCTTTGTTTAGTGGGGAGGCAGTGGACTTGTGGCATTATCACACATAATTAATTAAGGAACTGAGCTAATGTTCTGGGGACCTGGGTTCAAATCATGTCATAGCAGATGTTGGAATTTGAATTTTGGCGACACGGTAGCACAGTGGTTAGCACTGCTGCTTCACAGTTCCAGGAAACTGGGTTCGATTCCTGGCATGGGTCACTGTCTGTGTGGAGTTTGCATGTTCTTCCAGTGTCTGCGTGTGTTTCCTCCGGGTGCTCTGGTTTCCTCCTACAGTCCAAAGGTGTGCGGGTTAGATAGTTGGACGTGCTAGGTTGCCACTTAGTGTCCCGGGATGCGTAGGTTAGAGGGATTAGCAGGTAAATATGTGAGGATATGGGAATAGGGCCTTGGTGGCTTTCTGGTCAGTGCAGACTTGATGGGCCGAACGGCCTCTTTCTGCACTGTAGGGTTTCTATGATTCTATGAAGAAGAGATGCAGTGAAAAGCCTGGGGACTACAGGCCAGAGAGCCTCATATTTGTAGCGGGTAAGTTGTTAGAAGATATTTTGGGAGATAGCATCTGTACGCAGTTAGAGACACAAGGACAGATTAGGGGCATTCAGCATGGTTTTATGACTGGAAAATCATGTCTCACAAATTTGATTGAGTTTTTACGAAGGGGTAACCAAGAAGGTAGATGAGGGAAGTGCAGTTGATGTTGTCTACCTGGATTTTAGGGAGACCTTTGACAAGGTACCACATGGCACTTTGTTGCATAAAGTTTAATCTCATGGGATCCAGGGTGACGTAGCCAAATTGATACAAAATTGGCTTGATGAAAGAAGACAGACCATGGTTGTAGAGGGTGTTTTTTTTTCACAAGCTGGAGGCCTGTGACCAGCGGGGTGCCTCAGGGATCAGTGCTGGGTCCACTGTAATTAGGCATTTATATTAATGACTTGGATGAGAGTTTAGTTGGCATGGTTACTAAGTTTGCAGATGGCACCAAGATGGTAGCATAGTGGATATTGAAGAAGGTTATTTAGGATTGCAAAGGGATCTTGATCAATTGGGCCCTTGTGCTAACGAATGGCAGATGGAGTTTAAATTAGATAAATGATTGCTAATGCATTTTGGCAGATCAAATCAGGGCAGGACTTACTCATTTAATGGTAGGACACTGGGGAGAGTATTGAACAAAGAGATTTAGGGGTATAAGTGCGTAACTCCCTGAATGTGGAGTCACAGGAAGACAGAGTGGTGAAGAAGGCATTCAGCATGCTTGGTTTCATTGGTCAGAATATTGAGTACAGGAGTTGGGACGTACTGCTGAAGTTGTACAAGACATTGTTAAGGTTACACTTGGAATATGTGTGCAGTTCTGGTCACCCTATTATAGAAAGCATATTATTAAACTCGAATGAGCGCAGAAAGGATTTACTAGGATGCTACCGGGACTTGAAGGTTTGAGTTCAAAGGAGAGGCTGGATGGTCTGGGACATTTTTCTTTGGAGCAGAGATGGCTTTGGGATGATCTTGTAAAGGTTTATAAAATAATGAGGGGCATAAATCAGCTAGATAGTCAATATAGCTTCCAAAAGGTAGGGGAGTCTAAAATTAGAGGGCATAGTTTGAAGGTGAGAGGGGAGAGATATAAAAAGATCCAGAGGAGCATTTTTTTTCACACAGATGGTGGCAAATGTGCAGAATATGCTGCTAGAAGTAGTTCTAGAGACGGGTACAATTTTGGCTTTTAGAAGCGTTTACACAGTTACATGGCTAAGATGGGTATAGAAGGATATGGGCCAAACTTGGGAAACTGGGGTTAGCTTAGGAGTTAAAAAAAGGGATGCCATGGACATGTTGGACCAAAGGGCATGCTTCCACGCTGTGAACCTATCTGGCTTTATAACTCTATAAGAGAATATCAGTGGCTCTGGGTGATTATAATCTGCACGTGGATTGGGTAAATCAAATTAATGCAGTCGAGAAGGAATTCTTGGATTGTGTTCGGGATGGTTTTCTGGACCAATACGTGGAGGAACTGACTAGAGAGCAAGCCATCTTAGACTGGGTACTGTGTAATGAGAAAAGAATCGTTGTCAATATAGCTGTACAAAACGCTTTAGGGATGAGTGATCATAATATGGAATTAAACTTGAAAGGAGATTGAGTTGTAACTCTAGAAATGATGCTCCTATTGCTGTTTAATTTCTAATTTGCATTCAAATAACTGAACAATTACAATTAATGAATATTTAAGCCCATTCTTTAACTCCTCTCTAAATTTCCTTTGGGTTAATGCATATATGCAGGTGTTTGTGCATGAACTCAGAAGCCGTAGCATGAATCCACATTGTTGGATGACATATGTTGGATCATTAACATATTTGTCTGTATAATTGTAGTTTACAACTTGCCAGTTTAAGGAATGTACAACATAAGGAATCCACAACAATATAAAATTGGTGGACAAGGCATATAGTAAAATGATGGATTTCCTTCGGTTCTCCACTTCTGGGTCAATATGATTCTGTGATTTCCCTTGTCCCCTGATGTTCTTCCGGAGCCGATTGACAATTATAATGTTTCTGGCAGTTAGAGTATTGAAAACCAAAATCAGGACAAATGGAAGTAATGGTGTTAGTATACTGTCAATCCACTCATACATTATCCAAAAGGAAGAGGTATAATAGTCTGATGTTAGAATGCAAAACCATGGTACATTGTCAATAACTATTGTAGGGTTAAATACAAAGTAAAAGGGAATGGGCCGTGCACAATTGATAATGCTCACAGTTACGATCACCACAACTGCAGTTCCCTTGGTGCAATATCTTGCTTTTAGGTTCCTGCAAGAAATGGCTACAAAACGATCAAAGGTAAAAGCAACTGTGAACCAGACAGAACAATTCAAAACTGCAAGAAATACAACTATTTTGATCGAACACACAGGAGTAATGAATAAGAAATTAACTGGTAAATAAATATTATTAATTCGATTCAGTATAACATCAATGATGACTAGCAGTAGATCTGCTGTTGTCATTGCCATTAGATACTGCGTGATACATTTGGAGAGGCCACATTTCCCTCGGTTCAAGATCACAATCGCCACTGAGTTAACTGTAAGAAATAGGAAATAGCAACATCTCAGTGGCCAAATTCACTTAGGAAAAAATAACATCAGTTTAATAGGCTTTTGTGCAAAAGCTACAATTATACTGCAATTGCAACCCATTCATTCTTTTTATGTTGACATTTTAACACAATTAATAGTACAAAATGTAAATGATACAAATGAATATATATTACTCGGTTGGTAACTAATGCTAATAGTAAAATAAATATTAGAACAACTAGATTAAACTTACAGTGATCTGGAAACAAGAGATGGCAATGCTCAAAAATTCACAAGCCCAAAGCCGTTACATCAAATTGCATTCATTAAAGCTGTTAATATGGAGTGGAAGCGAGCGAAATACTGGAAATTACCATGTGAGATTAAACAAAACTAAATCCATAAGTCCTCAGGGCAAGAAACCAATCATCAGCACTAAACGGAGAGCCTCAAACATCTGATCTTGGTAAATGATAGATAACCAAAGGTTGGCAGCATTCATCAGAACTGGATGAGTGGAATAAATAGAGACAGAGTTGGCTCTTTGGTCCCACAAGCCTGCTCAGACATTGAACAACATTTTAGCTGATCCTGTTGCGTCTTTCAATCCATTGTCTTTTCTGAACTTCATAACACAGACACGGTCTACGGACATCCTTCAAAAACAGTACCAGCCCAAGCTTGAAGCGGAGTGGAGAAGATACCCTTGTGTACATCGATGGGGATGTATTTGAAATGGCCAAGATTTGAGATTTCTAGGTGTCCAGATTGACAACAACCTGCCCTGGTCCCTCCACACCGATGCTATATATCAGAAAATCCACCAAAGCCTCTCCATTCACAGGAAGGATAAGAAAGTTTTGCTTGTCCACTATGAATCTCACCATCTTTTATAGATGCATCACAGAAACCATTCTTTCTGGTTGTATCACACCTGCACCTGCCCTGTCCAAGACTGCAGGAAACTATAAAGGGTTGTGAAAGAAGCCATCCCATTAGGCAAACTAGCCTCCCATCCAATGATTCTGTGCACACGTGCCGCTGCCTTGGGAATAGCTGGCAACATAATCGAGAACTCCACACACCTTTTTCCATCAGGAAAAAAATATATGCAAGTGTCTGAGGTCACATACCAACTGACTCAAGAACAGCTTCTTTCCTGCTGCCTTCAAGTAGGGAGGTCTTGCTGCAGCTGTATAGGGCATTGGTGAGGCCGCAGCTGGAGTACTGTGTGCAGTTTTGGTCGCCGTACTTACGCAAGGATATTTTAGCCTTGGAGGGAGTGCAGAGGAGGTTTACTAGGCTGATACCGGAGTTGAGGGGATTGAGCTATGAGGAGAGGCTGAATAAACTAGGCTTGTACTCGTTAGAGTTTAGAAGAATGAGGGGAGATCTCATTGAGACGTATAAGATGATGAATGGGATGGATAGGATAGAGGTGGAGAGACTCTTCCCGCTCAGAAAGGACAGTAGGACTAGGGGGCACAGCCTCAAGATAAAGGGGGGACGGTTTAGAACGGAGTTGAGGAAGAACTTCTTCACTCAAAGGGTGGTGAATCTCTGGAATTCTCTGCCCGTTGAAGTGGTGGAGGCTGCCTCGCTAAATATTTTTAAGACGCGGGTTGATGGGTTTTTGATAAGCAAGGGGATTAAGGGTTATGGGGAGAGGGCGGGAATGTGGAACTGAGCCACGACAGATCAGCCATGATCTTATTGAATGGCGGGGCAGGCTCGAAGGGCTAGATGGCCTACTCCTGCTCCTATTTCTTATGTTCTTATGTTCTTTATAGGGACGCAGAGAAGAAAAACAAAATAGTTCTATGAAACATTTAATCATCATGAATTAGACATGAGCCAGATCATGAGGTGATATTCAGGGATATATGTTTCAGGATGATTCAAGGAGCGGGTGAATGGAAGATCTATTGGAACGTCACCGAACTGATAGACCAAAATGGAGCATTAGGAGAAGCAAAGAATGGAAAACGATGACGATGATATAATGGAGGGTTTCAAATTTAAGTGTGTTGCACGTTAACACCATTAAAATCGCTGTCTAGTGGCTCCAGGGTCAGTAACCAAGATCCAGGTGTGTATGACCATTGAAAATAGACATGGAGAAGAAGCAGTGGTTTTCCATTGATTTGGAAAGTTGCTGTTACCCGAAATGTTTGCTTCCTCCATCCCAAATTGAGGAAGCAAATTAGTTGGTAACATCCAAAAGAGGAATGGCCTTCTACGTAAAATGAACAAACCTTAAGGCTACGGGAAAATGATTGTTAAAATTGAATTTATAGCACTCAATAAAATATTTTCGCAAGTGAATATAACTGAAATAGAAAGTTTGTTGACCCACGCCATATACTTAACATAACGAAAGAATTAGTACAGCATTCATAAATATTCAGACTCTAATTGCAGATTTCCTCTAGAAGTGAGAATGCCCAATAGGGGATGATTCCAGCAACATCAGTGTTATTGAACTCTGAATAAATAACTTTCATTAGCAATCCCCCACGGCGAACAGTAATACAACTCTTAGTTGAATTGCAAATAATAAAATTGTATAACACACAGAGCCGTTTGATTATATTACTGTAAAAGGAAGAAATAAGAACATAAGAACATAAGAAATAGGAGCAGGAGTAGGCCATCTAGCCCTTCGAGCCTGCCCCGCCATTCAATAAGATCATGGCTGATCTGTCGTGGCTCAGTTCCACTTTCCCGCCCTCTCCCCATAACCCTTAATCCCCTCTCTTATCAAAAACCCATCAACCCGCGTCTTAAAAATATTTAGCGAGGCAGCCTCCACCACTTCAACGGGCAGAGAATTCCAGAGATTCACCGCCCTTTGAGTGAAGAAGTTCCTCCTCAACTCCGTTCTAAACCACCCCCCTTTTATCTTGAGGCTGTGCCCCCTAGTCCTACTGTCTTTTTTGAGCGGGAAGAGTCTCTCCACCGCTATCCTATCCATCCCATTCATCATCTTATACGTCTCAATGAGATCTCCCCTCATTCTTCTAAACTCTAACGAGTACAAGCCTAGTTTATTCAGCCTCTCCTCATAGCTCAACCCCCTCAACTCCGGTATCAGCCTAGTAAACCTCCTCTGCACTCCCTCCAAGGCCAAAATATCTTTGCGCAGGTGCGGCGCCCAAAACTGCACACAGTACTCCAGTTGCGGCCTCACCAATGCCCTATACAGCTGCAGTAATGAAGAGTAGCAATGCTTGAACATTGTGTAACATCATTAATATTGAGTTCAAATCCTTACCAGTTATGCCAATAGCTGCAAGAACTGGGTAGTAGATGCGTTCAATCTGAAAGATTAATGGATAGCTCATCTTCTGTGAACTAGTATAATGGTGACTGTGAGCAATTAAATATCATTTTAGGTTCAAAGGATCCGCTTTTTATATTAGGGATAACTCTCCCGTGAGAGAATGAACACGGTTGTATAAAAAACAATATTAGTTACACTCATTTCACAAACAATTAAGGAATAGTAGACGACAGAAAATGATGATCAAATTGTGTTGCCATTTCTAAGAAAATAAATACTGATGTGTTGGTGGCGATTAATGCTTTTCTTAAATCCACATAATTAAATGAGTTTTGTGGGAGACCTGAAACTCGCTGCCTGAAAGGATTCTGAATGCAGAAAGAAAAATATTTGAATATGCACCGAAAGGGTAGCCACCAAAAGTTATGTAGATTCAGTCCTCTCACACCCCAAAAACGTGCTTTTAGGCTGATTGGTGTTAATAAGTTGTCCCTAAATTGGATCTCTCTTAATCTGGCGCACATATAATTCTCTAAATTTGCACCCCTTTCCTGTGGAGTCCATGAGATGTAGACAAAAGTCATAGGTAGGAGAAGGATTGGAATGAGGCACTCACTGAGTGTAAAAGTGGACTGCGCAGGCTTGTTGGGCCGTAGGGCCTGTTTCCTGTGCTGTGTTGTTCTTTGTTCTTTGAATGAGGCCAGTGAATCATTTTCTCCATCAGCACTACCTATTCCTTACATTTATTTTATTTGATGTTTCAATGAGCAGTTGTATATTGTTCACATCAATGGACAGACAGAGCTCTGAATGTGTGTCTGCAGTAATGCTGTTCCAAAACTGTCACACTGATTTTCTTCCCTAACAAAAACAATAAATGTCGGAAAACCTCAGAGAATAGATCACAACAAATGATTGTAAATGTTTCCATTCTTTTGCTCTTGAATTTAACAGTTTTATCACGGACAGTTCATTGGGGATTTCATGTCAATACGTCCCTTTATATGGCTTACACTTAAGATAAAACTCCCATTTTATCTAAATGTGGCTTTGTGCACACTTTCCTAAACATGCTGAGGGAGGAATAACTTTGCAATCAATGCCTCTGTCCTGCCCCGAGTTAATTATATGTTATCAGCTTATTTCCACTTTTAGAGATCCTGGAAAATTAGCAACAAGTTTTCCTAACTTTTGTGATAGAGTAGATTTTTATGGAAGTAAGTCTTGTAGAGTGAACCAGATCACAAGAATATGTACATACCTATTTTTTAACACATCCAGCCGAACACCAAGATTTAGTTTTAGTGAAATGGGACCAAAGGTGAGAAGGATATGATGTATTGAAAGAAAAGAATGTCCTGATGGGGACTTGGGTACAAATGGATGTCATAATACTTTGAGTTTAAACTGTTGTATATGCATGGATCCACCTAGTAATGATCATACTTACAATATTCTATATTGCTTCAAGGGGGAGTACTCTTAACCAACTCTCAATAGCACTTATTGGATTTGGGGAAACAAGGCATACACATGGCTACCTGTAAGATTGAAGGGGCCATGTTACCCTGGATGTGTGGTTCCATATATCTATCATTCCCACCATCTCTTCTTAGGAGCAAACGACGTTCACTTGTGGGGTTAGACTACTTCCTGGTATAATGAAGCCCTGTACTCATATGCAAGGCTATCAATTGTGAGTGAACACAGTAAGGTTAATCCAACCTTGGTATCAAAAGCCATTAACTTCCTGAACACTTGCTGCTCCTTCATCAGATGAGTGGGAGTCCTGTTCACAAACAGGGCATATAAAGACTCAAACTCAATTTACAAAATAATGGTTGCAATGCAAGTCTTTACAGGTAGTACCAATTCAGTCATAAAAAATAGAATGGCGGTTTAAAACTCAAACAACCAGCATTCTTTTTTTCCCCCACTGTGAGTGAAGCCATTATCTCAGTTTTGGAACCATTGGTCAATGACACACCTACTGCCCTCGGTGAAATCAATGATGAGATGAATGCTGTACGTGCTGTGGTGCTACATAATCGAATGACATGACATGCGGCCACACTTGGAGTATTGTGTGCAGTTCTGGTCCCCACATTACAGGAAGGATGTGGAGGCTTTGGAGAGGGCGCAGAGGAGGTTTACCAGGATGTTGCCTGGTATGGAGGGGAGGTCCTATGAGGAGAGACTGAGGGATTTGAGGTTGTTTTCATTAGAAAGAAGGCGGCTAAGAGGGGATCTTATTGAAACATATAAGATGATTAGAGGTTTAGATAGGGTGGACAGTGATAACCTTTTTCCTCGGATGGAGAAAGCTAGCACGAGGGGGCATGGCTTTAAATTAAGGGGTGGTAGTTATAGGACGGATGTCAGGGGTAGGTTCTTTACCCAGAGGGTGGTGAGGGATTGGAATGCCCTGCCTGCTGCAGTTGTAAATGCGCCTAGTTTGGGGGCGTTTAAGAGATCCGTGGATAGGTTTATGGATGGAAAGGGTTTGGTTTAGGTTAGAGGGTCATTGTTTTTTAACTGGTCAGCACAACATCGTGGGCCGAAGGGTCTGTTCTGCGCTGTAATGTTCTATGTTCTATGCTCTATATTATCTTGGCAAGTGAAGGTGAAATGCGTGTTAATTGGATCAGGTTGTTGTGCATACATACGGGATACTTCAGAGAATATAATCAATTCAGTCATTAAAAAAATAGAATGGTGGTTTAAAAGCTCAAATAACCAACATATCCTTTTCTCCGTGCAACTGGAAAACTGGCTGGATGCCTTCCTTGGGAATGCTTCAGTGCGAGGTGTAGTTCTTTTCATTGTTGGCATTCTAATGTTCATTGTAATTTTATGAATGTTTATATTCTTTAGCAGGGAATTCTATAAGGAATACAGCAGAAGTAGCATTTGTTCATGTGGACAAAGAGGTGTCCTTAAAACCAAGTGTCCTGCTGGCTTATGATAATACATACTTGCAAACATCTATTTAGTGGCCTAGACTTGGGCAAGCCAAGGGCCAGGAGGGAAGATGGCAGGGTGTAGAGAGGGATATCATAGAATAGAATCATGGAAACACTACAGTGCAGAAAGAGGCCATTTGGCCCATCGAGTCTGCACTAACCACAGTCCCACCCAGGCCCTACCCCCATATCCCTACATATTTACCCGCTAATCCTTCTAATCTACGCATCTCAGGAATCTAAGGGGCAATTTTTAGCATGGTCAATCAATCTAACCCGCACGTGTTTGGACTGTGGGAGGAAACCGGTGCACCCGAGGAAACCCACGCAGACACGAGGAGCGTATGCAAACTCCACACAGACAGTGACCCAAGACGGGAATCGAATCCAGGTCCCTGGAATTGTGAAGCAGCAGTGCTAACCACTGTGCTGCAGAGCCGACTAGCAATAGGTCTGATGGTTCAGTGCAGACTCAGTGCAGGTCCTTTCAGATTGAAGGGCCTCTTCTGCATTGTATGATTCTATGAGCAAGACTTGGTCTCGGCACAAGATTTCTCACCGTACTTCCCTCTTCCACATATTTTCAATGTCAGAATTGACTAAACCTAACCAGATTAATCAGCATTTAAGAACATAAGAGCATAAGAAATAGGAGCAGGAGTAGGCCATCTAGCCCTTCGAGCCTGCCCCGCCATTCAATAAGATCATGGCTGATCTGTCGTGTCTCAGTTCCACATTCCCGCCCTCTCCCCATAACCCTTAATCCCCTCTCTTATCAAAAACCCATCAACCCGCGTCTTAAAAATATTTAGCGAGGCAGCCTCCACCACTTCAACGGGCAGAGAATTCCAGAGATTCACCACCCTTTGAGTGAAGAAGTTCTTCCTCAACTCCGTTCTAAACCGCCCCCTCTTTATCTTGAGGCTGTGCCCCCTAGTCCTACTGTCCTTTCTGAGCGGGAAGAGTCTCTCCACCTCTATCCTATCCATCCCATTCATCATCTTATACGTCTCAATGAGATCTCCCCTCATTCTTCTAAACTCTAACGAGTACAAGCCTAGTTTATTCAGCCTCTCCTCATAGCTCAACCCCCTCAACTCCGGCATCAGCCTAGTAAACCTCCTCTGCACTCCCTCCAAGGCCAAAATATCCTTGCGTAAGTACGGCGCCCAAAACTGCACACAGTACTCCAGCTGCGGCCTCACCAATGCCCTATACAGCTGCAGCAAGACCTCCCTACTTTTATATTCAATCCCCCTCGCTATGAAGGCCAGCATCCCATTCGCCTTCCTGACCACCTGCTGCACTTGCAAGCTGGGTTTTTGTGACTCATGCACAAGGACCCTGAGGTCCCTCCGCACCGTCGCCATGTAAGTAATAATCCTTCCTACCATTATTCCTACCAAAGTGGACCACCTTGCACTTGCCAACATTAAATTCCATTTGCCATTTCCTGGCCCATTTGCCCAGCCTATCTAGATCCTTCTGTAGACTCTCCACACCCTCCGGGCAATTTGCCGTTCCCCCAATCTTGGTGTCATCAGCAAATTTCGACACCATACACTCGGTTCCCTCCTCCAGATCATCTATATAAATGGTAAATAGCTGAGGCCCCAGCACCGACCCCTGGGGCACCCCACTAGTCACCATCCGCCAATCCGAATAGCACCCATTGACCCCCACTCTCTGCCTCCTATTTGACAACCAGTCCTCTATCCATGCTAACACCCTACCCCCAACTCCATGTCCCCTGACCTTCTGCAATAACCTCTTATGAGGTACCTTGTCAAACGCCTTCTGAAAATCAAGAAAGACCACATCCACTGGCTCTCCTCTATCCACCGCCCTAGACACATCCTCATAGAACTCCAGTAAATTTGTCAGACACGACTTACGAAACCATGCTGCGTCTGCTCTATCAAGCAATTCCCCTCAAGATGCCTCGCTATTTCCTCCTTGATGACAGATTCTAACATTTTACCTACAACAGACGTTAAACTAACCGGCCTATAATTCCCCGCCGTTTGCCTGGCACCCTTCTTAAACAACGGCGTAACATTAGCCGTTTTCCAATCTTCCGGCCCTTCCCCGGAATCCAGCGACGCCTGGAAAATAACCACCAAGGCATCCACTATCACCTCCACCATTTCTTTCAGAACCCTCGGATGCATTCCATCCGGTCCTGGGGACTTGTCCACAATCAGCCCCTCCAGTCTGTCGAGCACCGCCTCTCTAGTAACAGTAATGTCATTAAAACCCTCCAGTCCTACCACCTTTCCATCGCTAACACCCGGCAAATTATTCACGTCCTCCTCCGTGAAGACCGAAACAAAAAAGTTATTCAAGACCTCAGCCATTTCCCCATTCCCTACCACTAAGTCCCCCTTCTCATCCTCTAAGGGTCCAACGTTCACCCTAGCCAGCCTCTTCCTTTTTATATATTTATAAAAACTCTTGCTATCCTTTTTTATATTAAGCGCTAGCCCAGCTTCATAGTTTCTCCTACCCTCCTTTATCAACTTCTTTGTCAATCTTTGTTGACATTTAAACCTCTCCCAATCCTCTTCTCGCCCACTACTCTTAGCTACTCTAAACGCCTCCGCTTTTAATTTAACACTTTCCTTCACCTCCTTCGTTATCCACGGCTTATTACCTCTCCTCCTACGGTCCTTTTTGACCATCGGAATAAATTTCTGCTGAGCACCAAGAAAGATCTCCTTAAAGATCCTCCACTGCTCCTCAGCAGACCTACCTTCCAACGCGTTCTCCCAGTCCACATTCGCCAATTCTTCTCTCATCCTACCGTACTCCCCTCTGTTCAAACAAAGGACGCGTGTCCGGGAACCCTCTTTCTCCTCCTCCATCTGCACCAGAAACTCCACCATACAATGATCACTCTCCCCAAGAGGATCCTTCACCGCAAGGTCCCTAATTCTACCCGCCTCATTACATAGCACCAGATCCAAGATAGCTCGCTCCCTCGTCGGCTCCAACACACACTGTTCCAGGAAACTATGCCGGCAGCATTCCAAGAACTCTTCCTCGAGCCCCCCACGTCCAACATGGGTCGACCAATCAATACGCAGATTGAAATCCCCCATAATTACGGCCGTCCCATTCCTGCACGCCGCACTTATTTGTGTGTTAACAGCCCGCCCCACCTCCAGATCATTATTCGGGGGCCTATAGACGACACCCACCAGCGTCTTCCTCCCTTTGCTGTTCCTAATCTCCACCCACAACGATTCCACTTTCTGCTCTTTAGCTCCAATATCATCCCTTGCTACCACCCTGACACTATCCCTAATCAGTAGAGCTACGCCCCCCCTTTTCCCTCCTGCCTATCCTTCCTAAACACTTGATAGCCCTGTACATTCAGCTCCCAGTCCCTGTCACCCTGCAGCCACGTCTCTGTAATGGCCACCAGATCGTATCCATTTGTGTCGATCTGCGCCACCAGCTCATCCACTTTATTCCGAATGCTTCGTGCATTCAGATAAAGTGCCTTCATCCCAGCCTTCACCTGGACCCTATTTGCCAGAACACCACCAACCATACTCACGCCCCCCACTCCCTTTATTATTGGGACATCCTCGGCCTCTACCCTTACCTGTACCCTCTCCTTAACTTTAGGCCTCGTAATGTCACCTACCCTCGCACCCTCCCCCCTCCAATTAGTTTAAAGCCCTGTCTACAGTCCTCTTTACACGAGTCGCCAGGACTCTGGTCCCAGCACGGTTCAGACCAACCCCATCCCACCTGAACAGGTCCCACCTACCCCAATACTGATGCCAATGCCCCATAAATTCAAACCCATTCCTCCCATACCAATCCCTGAGCCACCCATTCACTTCCTTAATCCTATCAACCCTACGCCCGTCTGCACTTTACTCTACCTATCGACTGAAAACTTTTCCGAATGGTCACTCTTTAATGAATCCCTTATGCCTACATTTTCCCAGGTTTGCTAACTGGGAAAGAGAAGAAGCTGGGACATTACTGCCACAAGGGTCAAACCAAAAGTCCCCCATTTCAAATAGCCAGCCAATTTCAGTGTGGGAGAGAGAGGGAAATTACAATATATGTCATTCACTATCAGTGTTCTTTTTTAATCTTTATCTTGTCTTATTCAGCTCTTTCTATCCCAATCACAGGCACAGTTTTCAAAATCCTGTATGAAATGTGAGTCATTCTGCTTTCAAGTTTTACAGGATGAAAAAATCTCCCCATTCACAACATACCCTGAGAGAGGTGCAGTTGGGAGGGTTTGAAGAGGCTGGGAAAAGAACCACTTCGAATCATAGGCAAACATCAGAGATTGTCGAGGGAATTAAGGAATGTGACCAGAGAATTACTCCGGGTGCATGCAGGAACAGTAAAATATTCGTAGACTGTATTTTCAACAAGTTCTTCTCAGCGTGAATTCCTTGCACAACAATTTATAGATCTCCGTGGGTAATCTGAAAAAATGTGCTTTAATACCAGGTCTCTCAAAGACTACCCAGAACATTCAAGGATCGTAAAGGGGCTGAGATGGAACATAAAACAATCACTTGGATGGCCATGAAGAACCTTCACACAATTCAGGATAGAATCAGATTGGCACTCCTGTCACCAGGCTGAATTCCATCAGCAGCATGCAGAGCCTGGAGATTGGAAAACTCACAGGCAATGAGTTGACTTCGGACAGAACCTCATTCAATTGATGGCAACATTATCGAAAGAAGAAATACTATGGGAAAATATTATTTCTTCAAAGTTCGTTTTCAAGCAAAATATCCCTGTGATTAGGTTTTAAATTGGCCATGATTTCATTATCGCTGTACCAATATCTTGGACTTTCTTTTCCCCTCTGTAAAATTTGTGAGATCAAATCACCATATAGTCTGCAGAGTTGCATGATCTTCACAGCATAACTAGACAGCCATGAATTCTGGCCTTGTCTTCGGCAGTACACACAAATATTAAGTAACATGACTAATCCCACTGATCTGTAACTGTGCTATTATTATAAATCTTGTCAATTAAAACTAAAATGTCTAACCAATGATCTGCTAATTTGTTTGAAATTCTGAAGATTTTTATGAAGTGAAGTGGGTATCTAGTAAGATAAATCAAACATTCACAGCTAATAAATGAAAGAACAATCATTTTATTGTAGAGTTTATGAAATTAAAAAAAAATGACAATATAATAGTCTCTGACAATTAATCTAACCGTTTCATTTTTAAAGCAAGCTGCAGAAATGTCGTGGGTAAACAACTTCTTTCTGTGTTGTACATTTTAAAAGCAGGAAACTAAATATGAGAACACGAGAACGATTTGCATTAAGTGACAACTTTTAATGCAGGAGATATATCCCATCATTCTATGTCACATCATAGAATCATGGTCAAACGTAATTGAGTGCCAAGTGAATGGAAGATGTGTGGATAGTGTTGGGATAAGCTGCTTTGAACAGGTAACTTTAACAGAGTTTTTAAAGGGAGGGAAATAGGTAGAAGGTTTTTCTGGAGCATTTTACAGAATCTGGCCATGCAATTCATGACATTCTTGAAATAGTTGAACAAAGTTTGCGAGTAAGTGAAAAATTGCTGTAATGAAATGAGCATATTTGGTATGTCGATGTGGGATGTGGATTGGATTAAGACATAACATGACGTAAAGTACACATGAGGTTGAGGTGAGAGTTCATAATTGATGGCCTGTGGAATTGAATGCAAACTTAGGTCTTCAAAGTTAGGAATGATTTATGAGTATGTCTTGGTTAGTGAAAAGTATAACTAGGAGACAATTGGAATAATTCCATCTGCAGATGACAGGTCAATGGCTAATTGTTTTTGCAACCCAATTATTGCCACAAGGATGGGTAATGTTAGAGAGGAGAATGTGCTTTTTTTTCTTGATAAAGAAGATATGATCTCTAGCATCTTAACAAGTTGGCTCACAACACGTAAGCAGTGTTGATCAGTATGAGATTGTGTCTATTGAGAAGGGTATAATGACAGGCAAGTGGACAGAGTTTGCTGCAGGAGCCAAGAATGTTGTCTTCCCGAAGATTAACTAGAGGAGATTACGTCACATTCAATATTCGAAATAAAACCAGCTGTTCGATAGCAAATATAATTCATGTCAAGAAAAATGGTGGAGATATGATGCTGTGTCACATATATCATGTTTCTTGTCAGGAGTATTTCTAAAATTCAGATCTGATTTGCATGGTACCAATTTGTGTGGGAATTATTTTAAACTGGGGGCAAGTGGATCACGATAATTACCTGGGTTATTTGTTCTAAGCTGAGCTAATGCACGTGTGTTTATGTAGTCTTTCTCTGGCGTTTCAGAGGAGGGTTTTGTTTATTTTGATTGCTATGGATAGAGTTATATATTTAATGGGAGGAAACTTGTAGGGAAGACTGTCAAAAGGAAGCAGTCGCTTTCTCACTCTTTCTGAAAAGGGACCTTTGAAAGCTTTAGGGCTGTTAAACTGAGGCAATCAAATAAGCCTGTATTTTCATGAGTAAATCTATGCTTACGTCAATAAGAAAAGTATTGCTTGAATTGGAACTGACAGTGAGAGATTAGCCGTTACGAATTATATTTTGCCTTCAAGTACTGTTCAATTGTAAAAAAGCAAGCTAATTCATTTATTGTAGTTAAACTGGATTGTTAAATAAAAATTGTTTTGGTAAAAGCCTCCCATTGTGCCAGTAGAATCGTGCCTAGAGTGAAACATCATAGCCTAATGTTAACACCAAAATAGCAAATTGTTGCAGTATAATCTGAGTGCGTTATATACTTTGAAGTTTCTGATCTCGTACTCCACCAACATGCCATGTTGCAATCACTGTCACATGACAATGTTGAATAAATTTTCAAAGGAGATTGAGTTATAATGCTCCTATTGCCGTTCAGTTTCATGTATGCGTGCAAACACCTGAACAATTACAATGAATGAACATTTAAGCCCGTTCTTTAACTCCTCTCTAAATTTCCTCTGGGTTAATGCATAAATGCAAGTATTTGTGCATGAACTCAAAAGTCGTAGCATGAATCCACATTGCTGGATGACGTATGTTGGATTGTTAACATTTTTGTCTGTATAATTGTAGTTTACAACTTGCCAGTTTAAGGAATGTACAACATATGGAATCCACAGCAGTATAAAATTGGTGGACAAAGCAAAGAGCAACATGATGGATTTCTTTCGGTTCTCCACTTCTGGGTCAATATGATTTTCCGATTTGCCTTGGTACCTGAGTCTCCTCCGAAGCCGATTGACAATGATAATATTTCTCGCAGTCAGAGTATTGAAAACCAAAATCAAGACAAATGGAAGCAACGGTGTTAGTATACTGTCAATCCACTCATACATTGCCCAAAAAGAGGAGGTATAATAATCTGATGTTAGAATGCAAAACCAGGGTACATTCTCAATTATTACTGCAGGTTTAAATATAAAGTAAAGAGGAATAGACCGTACACAGCTGGTAATGCCGACAGCTACAACCACCACAATCGCAGTTCTCTTGGTGCAATATCTTGCTTTTAGATTCCTGCAAGAAATGGCTACAAAGCGATCAAAGGTAAAAGTGACCGTGAACCAGACAGAACAATGTAAAACTGTAAGAAATAAAACTACTTTGAGCGAACACGCAGGAGTAATGAATAAGACATTAATTAGGACATAAATATTATTAATTCGGTTCAGTATAACATCAATGATGACGAGTAGTAGATCTGCTGTCGTCATTGCCATCAGATACTGCGTGACACATTTGGAGAGGCCACATTTCCCTCGGTTCAGGATCACAAGCGCCACTGAGTTAACTGTAGGGAATAAGAAATATCAACACCTCAGTGGGAACATTCACGTAGAAATATAAAAACAGTTTAATAGATGTTAATGTCAAATCTCCAATTGTACAGGAATTGCACCACATTTGTTCCTTTTAGTTCCTGCACAACAGTGAAATGCATGTTGACATTTTGACACTGTTAATGGTGCAAAATGCCAGTGAAGTAAATGCAGCAAAAATTTGGTTGGCAACTAATGTTAATAGTGAGACAAAATTAGAACATTCAGTTTAAAGTCACTATGATCTGGTAATGAGAAATGGTGATGCAAAACAATTCACAAGGCCAAGGTCGTTATATCAAATTGCATTCACTAAAGCTGCTAATGTGGAGTGGAACAAAGCTAACTATTGGAAACTATAGTGTGACATTAAACAAAACTGATTCCATAAGTCCCCAGGGCAAGGAACCCAGTGGCTAGCTCTAAATTCACAGCCTCAAACATCTCATCAGGGTAAATGATGGATAACCAAAGGGCAACAGCATTTATCAGAACTGGATGAACACAGTAAATAGAGATAGAGTTGGTTCTTGGTCCCACAAGCCTGCTGTGACATTAAATAACATCGTAAGCGATCCAATTGTGGCTTTAATCCACTCTCTTTCCCGACCCTCATAACCAGATACGGTCTACAAAGATCCATCAAAGATGCCAGAAGTCAGTACTGGACCAATTTGGAGCATCAGGTTACTCCATACTCCATTAACTCGCAGCGACTATGATATGGTCTGCATGAGACAACAATGGCAAGAAGAAGTCATGTAGAATCGCGGGGAGCAAAGCACTGCAGCCCAACGAGCTCAACACATCCTCTGCAAGAGGTCAATGAGACAATGCCTTTCACCTCGGAAGCCTCAGTCAAACCGAAATCCAAGGTGACCATTGAAGACGTCAGATCAGCCTTCTCAAAAGTAAACCCACAGAAAGCGAGGCCCTTGATGGGTGCCCAGACGGGCACTCAGATCCAGCACAGGCTAACTGATGGAGATACCTTAACCTCTCTTTGCACCAATCTGAGTTCTCTACCTGCTTTTGGAGGATGACCGCTATCACTGCACCAAAGAAAAGCCAGGCAGTGTGCCTTAATGACTATCACTGTGACATTCATCATTATGAAGTGGTTTGAAAGGTTAGTCATGGCACAAATCAATTCTGGTCTCCCAGACTGCCTGGGACAACTACAGTTCGCCTATCGGCATAACAGGTAAACAGCAGACACATTCTCCCTGCCCTACATTCAAAGCTGGAATATCTGGATAACAAAGTCATCTATGTCAGACTCCTATTGATTAACTACAGTTCAGCCTTCAACACCATTATTCCTACAAAATTAATTTCCAAACTCCACGGTCTGATGCTTATGTCCTACCACTGTGACTGGTTCCCAGACATTCTAACCTGCAGACCGCAGCCAGTGAGGATAGGCAACAATATCTCCTGCACGATCATCCTCAATGCTGGTGCCCCACAAGTTTGTTTGCTCAGCCCCTTAGTAAATTCTTTAGACACCTATGACTGTGTGGCCAAATTCCCCTCCAACTCGATTTTCAAGTTTGATGATAAGGTCACCGTAGTGGATTGGATGTCAAACAATGATGAGACGGTGTACATGAAAAGGATGACTGGTGAACTGGTGCGACGAAAGTAAGCTCTCCATCAATGACAGCAAATTGAGATAGTTATCGACTTCAGGAAATGGAGTGGAGGAGATGCACTTGTGTACAGGATGTGTACAAGTTGAAGTGGCCGAGATTTGAGTTGTTGGCGATCGAGGTGCCCAGATCGCCAACAACTTGTCCTCATCCCTGCAGCCAATGCAATAGTTAAGAAAACCCTCCAAAACCTTTACTTTCAGATGAAGGCTAAGAAAATGTTGCTTGTCCAATACGAATCTCACCATCTTTTCCAGATGCACCATAAAAACCATTCTTTCTGGTTGTATCACATCTTGGTATGGCTCCTGCTCCACTAAGGTAACAAAAACTAAAACGGGTTGTGAAAGAAGCCCGCCCATCACACAAACCAGCCTCGTATCCAATGACTTTGCCCTGTCTGACAAAAGCTGGCAATTGAGGATTCCAAGCACCCCTGACATATTCTCCTCCACATTCTTCCATCGGGAAAGAAATATGCAAATGCCTGCTGTACATACCAACTGACTCAAGAACAGTATCTTCCCTGCTGATTTCGAACATTTGAAGATGATCTTTCTCTGCACCCTTGCTATAACTGTGGCATTTCATTCTGCACCTTCTCCTTTCATTCCCTACAAATGGTATCTTTTGTCTATTTTGCGTGCAAGAAGCAATAATTTTCACTGTATAATAAATCATGTGACAACACTAAATCAAATCAATTCAATTTAATTCAACCCTTGACTCCCCTTTCAAATCAAGATCAGCCTTACGCAGTGTTGCATATATTCAGTAAACTAGCCCCTGTTTGGAAGCAAATTCCAAAGGCGAAAAAATCTCGGGGAAAGGAAACTCCTGCTCTTCTTAGCCAAGTTAGAGGTGCTACATCTTTTTAACAATACAATGACAATCGAAGTGAGAAGAAGAAAAAAGCACGAGAAAACTTGACACCGATTAAATGTTGACAGGGGTGCTGTTGGAAGTCAAAAGCAGATAATTACAATATATATTAAAATGAAAGATGGGGCCATAGGAGATATAAATGGAAAATGAAACTTCAGCAGCAACTGTTGCTTTAATGTGATCCATGATTCATTTCGTTCTGTATTTTCTCATCCCTTCAACTACGTTGAATCTTCCTGTTGATTCTCTTCTTCTTCTTTTCCTATTTTTTTCTCTGCTCATGTGTGTCCAAGAAAAACATCAGGGGCTGTGTCACGGTAATAGAAACTCAATCGCAAAGACGCTGGAAATAATTGTAAACTTTTTTTTAACTTTAAGGAGGTATCCAAGGATATCAGGTCCACTGCTTGTGCACAAAAATACTAATAATCTGAATTAGGTTAGACAGAGAATAATTGGAAATATACAAATGATATGAGGCAGGAACATATATTAATTAGCAAGGAAGGTAACAGACTTCAGGAAGGAAGAGACTGAAGATGAAAGTTTCTAATACACGGCATATCAAATCTAGTATGTATAAATGTTTGGATTCCAAGGAAGGAATATTCTGAGAGGTTGTATAAACTTCACAATACAATTGGATATACGTGGAAGAACTCCTGCTGTGCAGGTACACACATCAATGCTGCATCTTTTCAACAAGTACAATGGCAAAGTGGGAAGTGTAGAAAAGCACGAAAAAATTTAACACAGATTAAATGTTGACAGGGTGCCGCTGGAAATCAAAAGCAGATCATTATAATATATATTAAAAATAAAAGATGGGCCCATAGGGGATATAAATCGAAAATGAAACTTCAGCTGCAAATGTTGCTTTAATATGATCCGAGATTCATTTCATTCTATATTTTCTTATCCCTTCCACTACATTACTATTGTAATAGTTCATCAATAAAAGTAACAGCTCAAGATGGGAAAGCTGCTGACAAAGTTTGCAGGCTTTATAGAGGCACACAGAAGAAAAGCAAAAAAAACAAGAGTTTTGTGAAACAATTAATAATCACGAATTATTAAGAGCCAGAGCATGAGGTGATATTCAGGGATATATGTTTCAGAATGATCGTGAGGCATTCATGGAACTGGTGAATGGAGGATCTACTGGAACATCACCGAAATGACGGATTAACATGGAGCGTCTGGAGAAGCAAAGAACGAAAAGTTGATATAATAGAGGGTATCAAATTTAAGCTTTTTGCTACATAAGGTAATTAAAAACACTGTCCACTGTATGAAAGTTGGTAAACAAGACACAGGCATTTATGATCATTGGAAATATACAAAGGAAAATAGACACAGAGAATAAGCAGTGGTTTTCCATTGATTCAGAAAGTTACAGTTACCGAAATGCTTGCTTGCTCCATCCGAAATGGAGGAAACAAATTACTTCAGAACATTCAAAGTGTAATTGAACTTATATGTAAAATGAACTAACGTTCAGGCCACAGAGAAAAGCTTGCTAAATATTAATTTACAGCATTCAATATTTTTGCAAGTGAATACAACTGAAATTGAAAGCTTGTTGACCCAGTTTGAACATGTCCTCTACTTAACTTTATGTAAAAATCAATACGGCATTCATAAATATTTAGATTTTTATTGCGGATTTGCTTTTGAAGTGAGAATGTCCAGTAGGGGAAGACTCCAGCAATATCAGCGTGAGGAAACTCTGAAGAAACTACATAACTTCATAGGAAAACTTCCCACAGAAAGCAGTAATGCTATTCTTAGTTGAATTGTTAATACTAAGCTGTGGCTTTATAACAGATAGAGTGATTTGATTATATTACCGTAAAAGGAAAAGATGAAGAGTACCAAAACTTGAACTTTGGATAACATCATTAATATTGAATTCAAATCCTTACCAGTAATGCCAATAGCTGCAAGAACTGGGTAGTAGATGCGTTCTATCTGAAAGATTAATGGATATCCCATCTTCTGTGAGCTACACGCAACGGTGACTGAATGATGAAATATCTTAGGTTGAAAGGAACCACTATTTATACTGGGGAGAAATCCCCGCTGAGACAATTAAACTGGTTATATAAGAAATAGTATTAGTTTTGCTTATTTCACAAACAGTTAAGGGAAATGTAGACCAAAGATAATGATGAACATATTGTTTTACCATTTTTTCTAAAAAGAAAATAAATACTGATGAGCTGGGAGCGATTAATTTTTTTTGTTATATTCATATTATTAACTGGAAGTATTGTGGGAAACCTGAAACTCACTGATCGAAAGGATGGTGAATGCAGAAAAAAAAATCAAGATGCACCAAAAGGGCTATCACCAAAAGGCCTTTAGACTCAGTGCTGACTGAGGCCGAGAAAGCCTTTTCTCCATCAACCCTACCTCCTTCCATGTCTTTTTTTTATAATTCTGTGAGCAGTTGTGCATTCTTCACATCAACAGACAGACTGACTTCTGAATTTATATTTAAGAACATAAGAACATAAGAAATAGGAGCAGGAGTAGGCCATCTAGCCCCTCAAGCCTGCCCCGCCATTCAATAAGATCATGGCTGATCTGTCGTGGCTCAGTTCCACTTTCCCGCCCTCTCCCCATAACCCTTAATCCCCTTGCTTATCAAAATCCCATCAACCCGCGTCTTAAAAATATTTAGCGAGGCAGCCTCCACCACTTTAACGGGCAGAGAATTCCGGAGATTCACCACCCTTTGAGTGAAGAAGTTCCTCCTCAACTCCGTTCTAAACCGACCCCCCTATATCTTGAGGCTGTGCCCCCTAGTCCTACTGTCCTTTCTGAGCGGGAAGAGTGGATGTGCCGGCGTTGGACTGGGGTAAACACAGTAAAAAGTCTGACAACACCAGGTTTAAGTCCAACCAATTTATTTGATAGTACGCTCACTAGCTTTCGGGGTTAGCCCCTTTGTCAGGTCTGGCCAGAACTCTCCATTCACCTGACGAAGGGGCTAACCCCGAAAGCTAGTGAGTTTACTATCAAATAAATTGGTTGGACTTAAACCTGGTGTTGTCAGACTTCTTAGTGTGTTTACCCCAGTCCAACGCCATCACATCCACATCGTGTTATGTCAGGACCAGGTTTAAGTCCAACCGATTTATTTGATAGTAAACTCACTAGCTTTCGGGTTAGTCCCTTCGTCAGGTGAATGGAGAGTTCTGGCCTCTGACAGAGCATACTCTCCATTCACCTGACAAAGGGACTAACCCGAAAGCTAGTGAGTGTACTATCAAATAAATCGGTTGGACTTAAACCTGGTGTCGTCAGGCTTTTTACTTTATATTTGCGTACAGCTTTTCCAAAACTGTCACACTGATTTCCTTCACTAACAAACACAAAAAATGTTGGAAAATCTCAGTAGGTCTTGCAGTATCTATCGAGAGAGAATACAGCTGACTTTTAGAACACAAGTGAGCCTTTGTCAGAGCTGTAAGAAACTCTGATGAAGGATCATCTAGACTTGCAAAGTTCGCTCTATTCTCTCCCAAAAGATGCTGCGAGTCCTGCATAGATTTTCCAGCATTTTCTGTTTCAATTTAAGATCCCAGCATCCCCAGTATGTTGATTTTATGCTGATTTACTTCCTGTGGAAACTTCATACCACAATTAAGGTAGACAAATATGTTGTTTAAAAGAAGGATTTTTTTAATATATTAAAATAATGTGTTTTAACGATTATGGTAAGTCAGCAGAATGGTAAGCACAGTAATAACTATGAAGACAGGAGCACTAGTAAAATAGTTCTTAGTTACAGACACTTCCTTACTGGCTGGGAAATGTTCCAAAAACTGCCCTTGCTTAGAACTCTCAAGAGACGCCAGTAAAAATAATGACACAGGCGAAAGAGAACTGTACCAAAATGAAACTCTGCAACACTTTGTTCCCCTTTCAATTTCAATCCCACACCAGAACATAAATACAGTGTATGTAATGTCTTAATGATACAACGGATATCCCATCTTCTGTCAGGAGTTTTGTGGATATGTTACAACCTATACAATATCACTGCTTTTTTTTTAATTCATTTCTAGGACATGGATGTCACTGACTGACCAGCATTTATTGCCCATCCCTAGTTGCCCTTGATAAGGTGATGATCAGCTGTCTTCTTGAAATGCTGCAATCTGTTAGGAGGGAATTTCAGACCATTGACCAAGCGACTGTGAAGGAATGCCGAGATATCTATAGATGAGGTGGTGAGTGGCTTGGAGGGGACTTGCAGGTGGTGGTGTTTCCACCTATCTACTGCCCTTGTCATTCCAGATGGAAAGGGCTGTGGTTTTGGAAAGTGTTGTCTAAGGATCTTTGGTGAATTGCTGAAGTGCATCTTGTAGCTACTGATGCCACTGAGCATTGGTGTGGAGGGAATGGATGTTTCTGGATGTCATTCCAATCAAGTAGGTTACTACATCTTGGATGGTGTCAAGATTCCTGAGTGTTGTTGGAGCTGCATAGTTCCATAGATTCCCCATCCTCTGGCTGAAGAAATTCCTCCTTATCTCATTTCTAAACGGTCATCTCTTTATCCTGAGGCTGTGCCCACAGATCCTAGTCTCTCCAACTAATGGAAACAGCTTTCTCACGCCCACTTTATCCTGGTCTTTCAATATTCTGTAAGTTTAAATGAAATCACCCCCTCCCCCCAATTCTTTTAAACTCCATTGGTTACAGACCCAGACTCAAATGCCCCTCATACTCAAGCTTTTCATTCCTGAGATCATTCTCATGAACTTCCTCTGAACCCTCTCCAGGGCCAACACATCCATTTTTAGATACAAGGCCCAAAATTGCTCAAAGTACTCCAAACGAGGTCAGACTAGAGCCTTATTGAGCCTCAGCAGTACATCCCTGCTTTTGTATTCTAGTCCTCTCAAAATAAATGCTGACATTGCATTTACCTTCCGAACTGCCATCTCAATCTGCAAGTTAACCTGAACAGAATGTTAAAGTTATGAGTGCTGTTTATTCACAGAATGATGCCAGGGCTGAAAGACTTAAAACCTGAAATAGATTGTATAGACAAGGATCTGTTCCCCCATGATTATTGAAGGGTAAAAAATGATAGGGAAGAAAGCTAAAGTATTTTCTTCTGACCGGATCATTCAGAACAAGGAGATATCACCTTAAAACACAATCTAGGGCACTTGGGCCTGGTGTCATGCATACTTCTTTAATCAAATAATGGAGGAAAGATGTAAGTCTTTCCCACAAAAAAAGCTACTCAAAATTTTAATACTGCATTTGATGGACTTGTTTTAAGCAAGGCCATTAATAATTACAGAACCAGGGAAAGTATCAACCATGAGTTAAGTGAACGGTAGAACAGAATTAAACTGAATAAGACCATAAGACAGAGGAGCAGAATTAGGCCACTCGGCCCATTTAATCTGCTCCAACGTTCAATCATGGCTGATATTTTTCTCATACCCATTAGAACATACATAGAACATTAGAGCACAATACAGGCCCTTCGGCCCTCAATGTTGTGCCAAGCTATGTCCAATCCCAAGATCAAGTGATCCCACTCTCTATAATTCTGTACGCTCCATGTGCCTATCCGATAACCGCTTGAAGGTTCCTAAAGTGTCCGAACCCACTATCACAGCAGGCAGTGTATTCCACACCCCAACCACTCTCTGAGTGAAAAATCTACATGTGGGTATGCCCTCATAAGAACAGGATATGGTGCTCGACTCATAGATCGACAGTTCCGATGCACCACAGCAAAAAACCGCACCGATCTCCTCAGAAGGCAAACACGGGACACAGTGGACAGAGTACCCTTCGTCGTCCAGTACTTCCCTGGAGCGGAGAAGCTATGACATCTTCTCCAGAGTCTTCAACATATCATTGATGAAGACGAACATCTCGCCAGGGCTATCCCCACACCCCCACTTCTTGCCTTCAGACAACCACACAACCTCAAACAGACCATTGTTCGCAGCAAACTACCCAGTCTTCAGGAGAACAGTGACCACAATTCCACACAACCCTGCCACAGCAACCTCTGCAAGACATGCCGGATCATCGACATGGATACCATCATCACACGTGAGAATACCATCCACCAGGTACATGGTAAATACTCTTGCAACTCGGCCAACATTGTCTACCTGATACGTTGCAAGAAAGGATGTCCCGAAGCATGGTACATTGGGGAGACCATGCAGACCCTACGACAACGGATGAATGAACATCGCTCGACAATCACCAGGCAAGACTGTTCCCTTCCTGTTGGCGAACACTTCAGTGGTCACGGGCATTCAGCCTCTGACCTTCGGGTAAGCATTCTCCAAGGCTGCCTTCACGACACACGACAGCGCAGAGTCGCTGAACAGAGACTGATAGCCACGTTCTGCACACATGAGGACGGTCTCAACAGGGATCTTGGGTTCATGTCGCACTATCTGTAACCCCCGTGACTTGCCTGCGTTTGCAAAACCTCACTTACTGTACTGTCTGGAGACAATACACATCTCTGTAAACTGTGATCAGTGCTCCTTCCACTCACATTGTCAGCCACTTCAGGTCTTGAACAGCAGGTTAGGTGTAAGGATTCGCATTCTAATCAGTAATCTCTAAACTGTCTGTGCTTTATATGCTCTGTCTGAGGCCAGAACTCTCCATTCACCTGACGAAGAGGGAAGCCTCGAAAGCTTGTGAGTCTATTATCAAATATATCGGTTGGACTAAAACCTGGTGTTGTCAGACTTTTTACTGTGAAAAATCTACCTCAGACATCCCTCCTATATCTCCCACCATGAACCTTATAGTTATACCCCATAGTAACAGCTACATCCACCTGAGGAAATAGTCTCTGCAAGTCCACTTTATCAATTCTCCTGTCTTTTCCCCATAACTCCTGATCCCCTCATTAATCAAGAACCTATCTATCTCTGTCTTAAAGACAGTCAGTGACATGGCTTCCACAGACGTCTGCGGCAAAGACTTCCACAGATTCACCACTCTCTGGCTGAAGAAATTCATAGAATCATAGCATCAAAGAATCCCTACAGTGCAGAAAGAGGACCTTTGGTCCATCGAGTCTGCACCGACCACAATCCCACCCAGGCCCTATCCCCATATCCCTACATATTTTACCTGCTAATCCCTCTAACCTAAACATCCGAGTACACTAAGGGGCAATTTTAGCATGGCCAATCAACCTAACCTGCACATCATGGACTGTGGGAGAAAACCAAAGTACCCAGAGGAAACCCACACAGGCATGAGGAGAATGTGCAAACTTCACACAGACAGTGACCCGAGCCAGGAATCGAACCCAGGTCCCTGGAGCTCTGAAGCAGCAGTGCTAACTACTGTGCTACCGTGCTGCCAACCCCTCCTCATCTCTGATTGTCCCTTTAGCCTGAGGTTGTGTCCTCTGGTTCCAGCTTTTTTCCTATGAGTGGAAACATCCTCTCCACATCCACTCTGTCTAGGCCTTGTTGTATTCTGTAAATTTTAATAGGGTCCCCCTCATCCTTCTAAACTCCAATGAATACAGACCCAGAGTCCTCAACCATTCCTCATACGAAAAACTCTTCATTCCAGGGATCAATCTTGTGAACCTCCTCAAGACTCTTTCTAAGGCCAGCACGTCCTTCCTTAGATACAGAGCTCAAAGTTGCACACAATGCTCCAAATGGGGTCTGACCAGGGCCTTATACAGCCTCAGATGTACATCCCTGCTCTTATATTCTGGCCCTCTCAACATGAATGCTAACATTGCATTTGCTTTCCTAACTGCCAACCAAACCTGCACGTTAACCTTAAGAGAATCTTGAACAACTCCCAAGTCCCTTTGTGTTTCTGATTCCCTAAGCATGTCCCCATTTAGAAAATAGTCTGTGCCCCTATTCCTCCTTCCAATATGTATAACCTCCCACTTTTCCACATTGTATTCCATCTACCACTTCTTTGCTCACTCTCCCAACCTGTCCAAGTCCTTCTGCAGGACCCTCCCCACCCCCGCTTCCTCAATACTCTCTGTCCCTCTACATGTCATCTGCAAACTTACCAACAGTACCTTCAGTTCCTTCTTCCAAATCGTTAATGTATATTGTGAGAAGTTGTCGTCCCAGCACTGACCCCTGAGGCACACCACTAGTCACCAGCTGCCATGCTGAAATAGACCCACACTTTGCCTTCTGCCAGGCAGCCAATTCTCTATCCATGCCAGGATCTTATCTTTAACACCATGGGCTCTTAACTTATTGAACTGTCTTCTATGTTGGAATGTAACCAGTGACAACTTTGTATTCATTGTAATGTGATCAATGGGAACAAGATGTAAGGGTCAGATGACCCAGTAAACCATGGAACCAATTACAGAGTGAAGAAGTAGTCAGATGACCAGCTGATTCATTACAAATAAGAAACTATGTAGAATTGTAGAGAGCTTAGAGTGGCCCAGGGCAAAGCCCCAAGTTTGGAGTAATGATGTTTCTTTATTAAAAACTTTCTTTGATTTATAAGTTGTGGTAAGTTTTGTTGTATTTTTGTTATCTGTATTTCTGAAGAGTTCCTTCTGAAGAAACATTCTCTGCGGCACCTTGTCAAAGGCCTTTTGGAAATTTAAAGAAATCGCATCCCTGGTTCTCCTTTATCTAAATTCCTTGTTACCTCCTCAAATAACTCTAACAAATTTGTCAGACATGACCTCCCCTTGATGGAGCCGTGCTGACTCAGTTCTATTTTACCATGCACTTCCAAGTACTCTGCAATCTCATCTTTAATAATGGACTCTAAAATCTTGTCAATGACCGAAGTCAGGCTTACTGGCCTATAATTTCCTGTCTGCTGCCTCCTTCCCTTCTTAAACGGCAGTGTTGAATTAGCTATTTTCCAGTTACCTGGGACCCTCCCTGCTTCCAGAGATTCCTGAAAGATCAACTCCAATGCCTCCACAATTTCCCCAGCTATCTCTTTTAGAACCCTGGGGTGGAGTCCATCAGGTCCAGGTGATTTATCCACCTTCAGATCTTTCAGTTTCCCCAGAACCTTCTCCTTAGTGATGGTCACTGCACTCACCTGTACCCCAATTCTCCTGGAGCTCTAGCATCCCACTGATGTCTTCCACCATGAAGACTGATGCAAAGTAACTATTCAGTTTCTCAGCCTTTTTTTGTTTTCTATTATTACTTCTCCGGCCTCATTTTCCAGTGGATCAATGTCTATTTTTGCCTCTCTCTCACCTTTTTATAAATTGGAAAAAAAAACTCTTCCTATCTTCTTTCATCTTACTAACCTACTCCTGTTTGATACAGTAGAACTTTATGGCGCTTCGGGCGAAATGTGATGAAATGCTCAAAAGTCCAAATACATCAGTGAGATCATAAAATCACTTCAGAATTAAATTCCACCCAGTCTTATTTCACTACTTTAAAATTGTACTAAACAGTAGTCCTTGTAAGTTGATGATATTGCCATCTTGAACTTCTAAATTTATACTGAAAGCTTCACTTTCTTTCAGATGTAAACTGGAAACAAATATATGACAGATTGTTCGGCTGCAATAGAAGATATATGAAATACAACAGGAGTTGGATATTCAGCCTCACGCATGCTCCACCATTCAACAAGATCATGACCAATCTCTTTATTTTGAATTCCATAAATCTTCTCCCCCAATAATCTTTGATTCCCATGCATAACAACAAAATATCTACCTCTTCTTCTAACTCCATCACCTGTTGAGGCAGAGAGTTTCACACAAATCTCTGTGGAAACTTACTCATTGCAAAAATCTGAAAAGGCAAGTAGCAAAGCCAATATCACTTATTCTGAGTTTAGTAAAGAGAGAGCAATACTGAAAACCCAATTTTTAAGTGCTGCAAGTAAAAGTTCTTAGTGACTTTTTAAAAATGAATAATTCCTTCAAGTAGCAATTTGTGGACTATTGCAGTGATATGGGGAGTGATAAAACAGAGAAGGCAAACCAGGGATTGTATGATTTCACCAACATCATAGATGTATCTGAACTGAATTGTTTTAAATCTGTGTGAAAATTGTCAATTAATAAGTTTACAAGTATCTATCTTAACTATTCCCTTCATAATCTTAAATTTCTTTCAGATCTCTGCTCACACTTCTTAATTCCAATGAATATAGCCCCAGTCTACTCAGTCTCTCCTCATAAGCCAACCCTCTCAACTCCCAAATCAACCGAGTGAATCTCCTTTTTACTCTCTCTAGTGCCAGTATATCCTTTCTCAAGTAAGGAGACCAAAACTGTATACAGTGGAACCTCACCAGCATCTTATACAGCTGCAACATAACCTCACTGCTTTTAAACTTAAGAACATAAGAACATAAGAAATAGGAGCAGGAGTAGGCCATCTAGCCCTTCGAGCCTGCCCCGCCATTCAATAAGATCATGGCTGATCTGTCGTGGCTCAGTTCCACTTTCCCGCCCTCTCCCCATAACCCTTAATCCCCTCTCTTATCAAGAACCCATCAACCCGCTTCTTAAAAATATTTAGCGAGGCAGCCTCCACCACTTCAACGGGCAGAGAATTCCAGAGATTCACCATCCTTTGAGTGAAGAAGTTCCTCCTCAACTCCGTTCTAAACCGCCTCCCCTTTATCTTGATGCTGTGCCCCTAGTCCTACTGTCTTTTTTGAGCGGGAAGAGTCTCTCCACCTCTATCCTATCCATCCCATTCATCATCTTATACGTCTCAATGAGATCTCCCCTCATTCTTCTAAACTCTGACGAGTACAAGCCTAGTTTATTCAGCCTCTCCTCATAGCTCAACCCCCTCAACTCCGGTATCAGCCTAGTAAACCTCCTCTGCACTCCCTCCAAGGCCAAAATATCCTTGCACAGGTGTGGCGCCCAAAACTGCACACAGTACTCCATCTGCGGCCTCACCAATGCCCTATACAGCTGCAGCAAGACCTCCCTACTTTTATATTCAATCCCCCTCGCTATGAAGGCCAGCATCCCATTCGCCTTCCTGACCACCTGCTGCACCTGCAAACTTGATCCCTCCAGCAATGAAGGACAGCATTCCACTTGCCTTCTTAATTACAGTGCATCTCTATCCATACAAAAGAGGACATTCAGTTCTAATAATATCATTGTCGTCATGTATCCTCATGCTATCCACCTGCCTTGGTTCCATATCTCATGACACACTTGCCAAAGAATAATATTATCAATCATTTTCTAAACTTATGAATTTAGTAAGAATGCTTTCTGGAGTGAGAGCTCCAAGCTTCCACAGTCTTTGAGTTAAAACAAAATTGCTAACATCTCTCCTTAATGGGCTAGCTCTAATTTTAAGCTGATGCTTGACCTTGACTCCTCCGGCAGCACAAGAAATTTTCTAATGACATCCATGCTATCAATTGCTTTCAAATCCGATCAGGGACAGAACTACTTTGAAATCCTTTCCAAAATTTATGCATCAATCTCTGATGAGCCAATCACCAGTCTGAACTACATTTCCTTTGACTCTGCGCCTGTGTACTGAGCAGCAGCAGTATGCAATCAGGGATACCCAGCCTGCGATGCTCGATGGTAGTTATAGTTGCAGCAGCAGTTCAGGAGTTCCAATCTGAGAAAGTAGGTAGAGTCCGTGTAAATCTCAGACTCAGGTGGCTGGAACCAAGATCGCAGCTGTCTATCGAGCTCTACCTCAACCCATTTCTTTACATTCCCTTCCATCACCCACCAACTTCTGCCCTCTCCTTAACCGTCCCTCACAAGAACCCCTTCACCAACTCGCCTCCTTCACCACTATCCCTCAATTTCCCTAAACTCCCAATTCTCACCCACAGCTTCCAATTTAATACCGTTACCCCTCTCCCCTGTCATCCTCCTTTATGCCCCATCCATCCTCTCAGCAAAGAGTGGCAAGCAGTGATAGGGACCTGGGTTCGATTCCCACCTTGGGTCATTGTGCAGAGTCTGCACGTTCTCCCTGTGTCTGTGTGGGTTTCCTTTGGATGTCCGGTTTCCTCCTACAGACCGAAAGACATGCTGGTTAGATGCATTGGCCACACTAAATTCTCCCTCAGTATACCCAAACAGGCTTCAGAGTGTGGCGACTGAGAGATTTTCACAGTAACTTAATTGGGTCATTAATGTAAACCACTTCTGACACTAATAAACCCTCCTCCATGTCCTATCTACACTCCTTCATTAACAAGTCAGAAAACGTTGATTGTGTGGAAATGAAAGTGTGTGCGTGGGAGACCTATGGAGGTTTCTCCAACAGTGAGCCTTTCCTTGCAGCAGCCTCCACCCAGGGAGGTGCCACCTGGCATTGATAGATTTCCAAAGAGCAGCTGCCATCGCAGTAGGATGTGGCCACAGGAATGTACAACCAGCTCACTGGCAGAGAAGCACAACCTCCAGGTAAGTCTCTCACTCAAGCATTGAGCTGAGGCTAATTCAGTTCACTTTTAAGCCTGCATTGCTGCAGAGAACAATGCATTTGATTTAGTGATTGATGTCCTTTCTTCCTTTCTGTTACAAGCAGGATTGAATCAAGGCAATGGCATCTACTATAGAATCTCAGCAACAGGGCTGTAACAGCTTGAGGCTTTCCAACCTAATAACGTCAGAACAACTGCCTCAGGCAAGGCAGTTGGGTCTTTCTTGATCACATGCTGCCACTTCTCACTGTGCAGGAGCATAGCACCACAAAACAGGAAAGAACAGCCCCCTTTTCTATGATTAGGTCAGCAGAGTAATTGACATAAATTCTGGAAGGAATTTCAAAGTAGTTCTGCCCCTTATTGTGAGAGACTCACAACATTTTGGGGTTCCTGTCATTTGGAGGCTTAGTCATGATGTAGGGATGCCGACGTTGGACTGGGGTAAACACAGTAAGAAGTCTCACAACACCCGGATAAAGTCCAAGCAGTTTATTTGATAGTAATCCCACAACTTTCGAAAACACTGTTCCTTCGTCACGTGTGTGGAAGGTTCTGATCAGAGAAGAGCATATAGAGTCACACACAGTTTACAGAATACTGATTAGGATGCAAGTCTTTACAGGTAACCTGCTATTCAAGTCTTAAAGATGCAGACAATGTTGTCTGCACATTGTCACATTGTCTGCATCTTTAAGACTTGAATAGCAGGTTAGCTGTAAAGACTTGCATCCTAATCAGTATTCTGTAAACTGTGTGTGACTCTATGTACCCTTCTCTGATCAGAATCTTCCACGCACCCGACGAAGGAACAGCATTTCCGAAAGCTTGTGGGATTACTATCAAATAAACTACTTGGACTTTAATCAGGTGTTGTGAGACTTCTTACTGTGTTTGGAGGCTTATGCATGGTGTGATTCATTGTAAATCCACCTAGTCAATGCTGGGGATGTTGGCCTCAGTGAAAACCCTGACGCTGGTGCCTATCCTGCCAATGTAATTGCAGAATCTTGCAAAGACAATTCTGGTGGTGCTTCTACAGGATTTTGAGATGCCTGCTGTACATTGTCCCAACTTTGTATATATAGGGCGGGTAAAAGTACTTCTCCGTAGACAACGAGCTTGGTGCTAAGTCTGAGAACCTGGTCTTTGAACACTCTTTCTCTGTGATGTATTGTAAACCAATGCACCTCTGTGCAGTATGTCACATGATTAGGTGGTGACATCATCAGAAGCATTTGGGAGATTTTCCCTCTCATCCATTCTGGATTGCAAGCAAGCAACATCTGTCTAATAATACTCCACTAACTGTTTAAGTAACTCACTGTGTGGCAATCTTTCATTCTTTATCTTCGCTGTTAAACTGAGCTGATTACTTTAGTATACAACATTCAGGCAACCAAAAATTGTGTTGGTACAATGAAGGCGATGTTGAACTTCATTATTGATGTCTGCTTTTGTTAACAGCAGACTCCCAAAGCATATAAACTTGTTCACGTTGTCCAAAGCTGGTTGATTTTGATTACCTGGGACAGTGCTGTATAGTGGGGGCAAGTTAGTAAAAGACTTTTATCTTATGGATATTTAGAGGCAGGCTCATGCTCTCATACATCTCGTGAACATGTTAATAATGATGGTTTGGACTTCAGCCCCTAAGTGTGTGCAGATGCAAGGATTGTCTGCAGTTTAATGACAGAATATGGGATGATGTTAGATCTGGCCTGCAGACAGCGAAGATTGAACAGATTACATAATACAATAAGACCATAAGAAATAGGAACTGGAGTAGGCCATTCACTCCTCGAGCCTGGTCTTCCTTTTAATAGATTCACAGTTGATCCACCATTCTTCACGTTCTTTCCCCATAATCTATAATTCTCTTACCAATCAAAAATCTATCTATTTTAGCTTAAGTAAACACACCCACAGCTCCCCGTAGCAATAAGTTCCAAAGACTCTCAACCCTCAGAGAAGAAATTACTCCTCTCAGTCCTAAATTGGCACCCCTTTATTCTGAGACAATGCCCTCTGGTCCTGGGCACTCCCAAAAGGGGAAACATCCTCTCAGCATTTAATCTGTCAAAACCTTTTCCTATTTGTTCTGTAGTTTAGCTCCACTCCAGCAGGAACTTGCTGAGATTGAGAATGGAACATTGCAGCAAGGAAGATCAAGAAGATGGTGAGATGACACAGCCTTGCTTGATCACACATGAATTGGATCTGTGTCAGGATTACTGCTTGCATATCATCGTGGAGCAGTTGGTGACAAAGTTTTGGGGTAGCTGAAATGATGCTTTATGATCTCTCTTGGTTGATGGTGTTGAAGTCCTTTGGGCCAAAGAAGGTCTTATCCTGCATTTATCTTACAGTTGCAATGTGGGGAAGATCATGGTATTGTGCCTCTTGGTGGGTGGAATCTTCATTCCAACTCTGGGAGTATTCTTGCAATGACCTTCCTTGTGGATGCCATCAGGGAAATTTCTCTAGTTATTGCAGTCAGAGTTGTCATCTTTCTTGAAGATGGCCACTGACTGAGCCCCATGCACATGCCCAACTGATCCAGTAGTGCAACATAACCTCACTGGTCCAGCCCCTTACCCAAACACAACTGACCCAGTCCCATATCCCGTTAAGCCAGTCCCACAACCGGCTGATCCAGCCCCACACTTGCACCTTACTGAGCCAGATCTACACCCACTGACCCAGGTCCACACCCACTCCTGTATTCAGTGAATCACTGACCTGGTAATTTGACAATTATTCCGTAACATGTTTCCATTACTCTTTTATGTTGTGCATTTCAGATCTCATGACTTACCACATTTTTTTCTCATTTTCCCTCTTATTCTTTTCAAATCTCTGACCTCTACTGCTGACACTTACCATTCACCTATTTTTTCTGACTTGTTTTATGAAAGTTCTTCCATTTTGAATCACTTTTTTTTGCTACTGTTGTCTTTCCTTGTTCTAAAGGGAGCAACACCAGTTTCTCTTTAGGGCAGAATTAAATATAAAAGCACTGGTCAGATCACATCTGGAGTACTGTACACAGTAATGGACACCTTATTTAAGGTACGATGTAAATGCAGTAGAAGTAGTTCAAAGAAGGTCTACCAGGCTACTGTCAGGCACGGGCTCGATTTGTATCCACTGAATAAGAAGCATCTTGGCTGAAATCTTGAAGATCCTTTCAAAGTGGAAGTGGAGAGGATGAATGGGATTTTTCTATATCCATGCAGTGGAAAAGGGGGCAAATGGCAGGAGATAGTTTCAGACCAGTGTAAAACAATGGTGGGATCTCGCACTATTGCACACATTATGTGAATGTGACACAGACGAAGACCTAAACAGAACCACAAAATCCACGCCTTTTCCAAAGGTCCACGAAGCATCGAGAAATTACGTGGATCCAGAACGTGTCTCCATCAATGTGGTGTGAAAAAGTCATTACGTATGCTAAGAAGGTTTGGGCAGCTCGTGAAGATTCAAAGAGAAGATGGAAGCTTCCTGTGACCAGACCCTGGATGAGTGGAGCATCAACTATATGGCTCTTCTCCATGAAGTAGCATCCAAAGATATTCTGGCCCCAAGTGAAGGCGATGCTCTGGGAACTATCAGGAAGAGACATTATAGAACATAGAACATAGAACATTACAGCGCAGAACAGGCCCTTCGGCCCACGATGTTGCGCCGACCAGTTAAAAAAAAACAACAACAATGACCCACTAACCTAAACCAATCCCTTTTCGTCCATAAACCTATCCACAGACCTCTTAAACGCCCCCAAACTAGGCGCATTTACAACTGCAGCAGGCAGGGCATTCCAATCCCTCACCACCCTCTGGGTAAAGAACCTACCCCTGACATCTGTCCTATAACTAAACCCCCTTAGTTTAAAGCCATGCCCCCTCGTGCTAGATTTTTCCATCAGAGGAAAAAGGCTATCACTATCCACCCTATCTAAACCTCTAATCATCTTATATGTTTCAATAAGATCCTCTCTTAGCCGCCTTCTTTCCAGCAAAAACAACCCCAAATCCCTCAGCCTCTCCTCATAGGATCTCCCCTCCATACCAGGCAACATCCTGGTAAACCTCCTCTGCACCCTCTCCAAAGCCTCCACATCCTTCCTGTAATGTGGGGACCAGAACTGCACACAATACTCCAAGTGCGGCCGCACCAGAGTTGTGTACAGTTGCAACATAACGCTACGACTCCTAAATTCAATCCCCCTACCAATAAACGCCAAGACACTGTATGCCTTCTTAACAACCTTATCTACTTGATTCCCAACTTTCAGGGATCTATGTACACATACACCTAGATCCCTCTGCTCCTCCACACTATTCAAAGTCTTCCCGTTAGCCCTATACTCAACACATCTGTTACTCCTACCAAAGTGAATTACCTCACATTTCTCTGCCACCGCATCTCTATCAACCCTTTTCCCATCGACTCTCTGTGTCCACCATCCCTTTTGGCGTGACTCTCTTTCACTTCTTTCCCATTTCTTCCCTTCCTCCTTTTCCTATGTCACTCTTCAACTCCACAGATCATAGAAAAGTCATAGAATCCCAACAGTGCAGAAGGAGGCCATTCAGCCCATCAAGTCTGCACCGACCACAATCCCACCCAGGTCCTAATCCCATATCCCTACATATTTGTCCACTCATCCATCTAACCTACACAGCTTACAGCCTAAGGGGCAATTTTAGCGTGGCCAATCAACCTAACCCGCACATCTTTGGACTCTGGGAGGGAACCGGAGCACCCAGAGGAACCCACGCAGACACGAGGAGAATGTGCAAACTCCACACAGACAGTGACCCGAGCCGGGAATCGAACCCAGGAGCTGTGAAGCAGCAGTGCTAACCACTGTGCTATCCCAAAGTGATATTTCTCACTTTCCCGTTTCTGATCAAATGTCCCTCCCTAAACCCTTAACTCGTTAAACATTTCAGCTTGTCAGAAGATGGCGGATCTGATGAACATTTCGAATATTTGCTGAGGTTAGTTTGGATAAATTACTGCGACTGGCGACATTTCCTTTCCTATTGGCTGGGAACGGGTGATTGACAGATAGTCTAACGAACCAGGAGAGGGAGATCATCAGGTCCCGCCCACATCACTGGGCGGCCGCAGAGCGATTCGGGAGCGCGAGGCTCGGCTGTTAAACCGCACGAGCGCGAGCCGGAGCTCTCGCGACAAAATGCGCATGTGCACAATCTCGAGCAGCTGCAGGAAACAATAGTGCTGCTTTTTGGGTGTGTGCAGATTGAGTTTACAATCTGCCTCAGTCGGTAGTTTCCGATAGGAATATTATACGGCTAAAAAATACATAATTAGAACAACGGCTGGTCCAGAATATTAATGTGCGATTTGAAGTGAAAAAGGCGAGTTTCCGCCTGCAGCAAATCCTGTGAGGATGGAGCCGGTGAAACCAGACGTTGGGTAACCCTGTTTACTGCAAATGGTATGTTGGCCTGGATTTGAGTATAGGCATAGCATATTTTACTGCAGTTGTATAGGGCGTTGGGAAGGTCCCACCTGGAGTACTCTGTGCAGCTTTGGTGTCCTTTATCTGAGGAAGGATGTCCTTGCTTTCGAGAGCGTGCAACAAATGTTTACTAGGCTGACTCCTGGGATGATAGGTCTGCCATGTGAGAAGAAACTAAAATGGTTAGTGTTGTATTCATTGGAGTTTAGAAGAATGAGAGGGGATTTCATAGACAGGACAGATGTGGAAAGAATGTACCCAATGGTGGAGGTGTCCAGATCTAGAAGCCGTATTTTGAGGCTAAGGGTTAAGCCTTTGAGGATTTAAATGAGGAGAACTTTTTTCTTTTTCACCCAGGGAGTGGTGAATTTGTGGAATTCAGTACCACAAAGTAGTTGAGGCTAAACCATTGTGTAATTTCATGAAAATATTAGAGCTCTTGGGGATCAGGGGATATGGAGGGGGAGATGGGATCAGGATATTGATTTTGATAATCAGCCGTGGTATTGAATGGTGGAGCAGGCTTGAAGGCCTGAATGGCTAACTCCTGCTTCTATTTCCAGTGGTTCTATGGGGTTAGACAGTGTGTGGGCCAATATGATAGGACAGTCTGTAATCTGGGGAGGATGGAGCCAGTAAGATTGAAAAGTGTGTTATTTTCCTTGAAGCAGAGCAACAAGGTTCACCAGTTTTGCTGGGTTAGTGGAACTCTTACGAAGAGAGATTTTGGGGAAATTGGATTTATAATATGTAGAGTTTCAAATAATGGGAGGTAACTTACTGTAACCTAGAAAATACTTAAAAGCATGGATAGGGTAAATAGGTAAAGATTCTTCTCCTAGTTGGGAGTCTGGAACCAGGAGCATCACAAAATAAGGGAAAAGTCATTTAAGACTGAGGTGAGGAACAACCTTTTTATTCAGAAGGTTGTGAATCTTTGGAATTCTCTGCCCCAGATGTTTGTGGAAGCTCAGTTGTTAAGAAGCTTAAAGTTGAAATTGACGGTTTCTGAAAATACCAATGACATAAAGGGTTGGGGGATGGTATGAGGGGAAAAAAACATTGAAGTGGATGATCATCTTTGATCCTATTGAATAGTGGAGCAGGCTTGATGGGCTAAACTATGTTTTCCTGTTCCTATGTAAAAATTGCTTCACTCAAATCAAAGAGTTGTGAATTTTTGTAATTCTCTGCCTGGAGGAGCATGAATTCTTCATTGCTGAATGTGTTTAAGACTGGGATGGACAATTTTAATGTCTCAAGAAATCAAGGGATTTGGCGAATAGACGGAAAAGTGGAGTTGAAACCTAAGATATTCCATAATCATATTCAACGGGAGAGCATGCTTGCCTGTGTGTCGAAAGATGCTCTTCTTTCCTGCGAGCAGTGAGCGTATAATCCACAATGACTGAGGGCATTTTGTTAAATCACATCTGTCTTTCAAATGAGCAATTTAATCCAGGTCTGATCGATCTGTACAGGTACAAGGGAAGGATCACACAGTGCAGTGAAAGGAAGTTCAGAGAGCATCTTCCAATATCTTTATCCAAAGTAAGAAATCCTAAAAGTAAAAACCGGATTATCCTCCCTCGTCTTATTTAAATCATTCAAATTTTGATGTATCATCTCCTGTCTGAGTAGCTTTCATCTACATATACACTGACCAACAAAACGGTGAATGGATTTATTTATACTGATCTCGATTCATATCTTCCAGGCTGGACCAGTTACAGATTTGTGTGGTTAGGTCACTGCATTAGTTGAAGCTATGGAACTGTCCCTACTGTGTGTACTAAGGCTAATTATTTGATCTGTGTCATTGCCAGTGAGTCTTGAGTGTTGGTATACACATCAGTAAATCTCAAGTATGCTGCCCGTGACTCGTAGACCAGAAGACCCTGGGTAGAGAGTCAGCCATCAAACTTTCTGAAACTTAATATTTCGGAGATACAAGAATATGACCATCCAATTTTTTTCGTAGAATTCAGTATTTTAGCAGCAATTTAAACTTATTGTTCACCGATGTTAGGTGTTAAGGCAGTTAGATTTTCAGAGGTGATAAGGCGTATGCCTAACAAAATGACTGATGTGTTACTGTAGACATGGAGATGATTAATGTCCTATATAGTGATGCAGACAATGAATTCAGTAAATCTGCAGTGTCTGGTCAGATGGTGTTTAAAAAGATGCTTTATTGGAATCACAACCTTGTGGTTAGAAAAACTGAATGTTGAGGGTTAGTTATCCTCTTAAATTATCTCAGTTTATTCTAATTTACATCCTGAAAGATGGTGAAGCATTCAGTTTAAACTGACTCTATATTTGACAGTCCAGGAGTTGGGAAAATCTAAGGATAATTTTAATTCAATGTTTGTATTAATAAAATATTATAAACTTGTTTCTAAAGAGTATTCAATATCGATATATATTAGTAATGGTTTCATAAGGAGTTCCTCAAATTGATAAAGCCTGTTGCAATAACAGAAACAGAAAATGCTGGAAAGACTCGGCAGGCCTATCAGCCTGGAGAGAGAAACAGAGTTAACTTTTGGAGTCCATATGACTCATCTTCAGAGTTTCTTCAGCTCTTTGCGAGCTTCTTCAGGTATTTTTGTGTCTCTGTTCCAAAGAAGTAGTATTGAACAAGCAACATTCACACTTCTTCTCCCCACAGAAGCTACGAGTGTGTTGCTGAGTTTTTCCAGCACTTCCTGTTCTCATTTTATATCTCCAGCATCTGCAATATGTTGCTTTTCTTTTGCATTAGAATAGAGCCTGTACTATAGGATCAGATAGGAGGCCTCTGAGGATGTTGTTCATCCATCGTCATCGATGAGGACCTTGACACAAGATCAGTCAATTTGAGGCTGATTGCGGTGTGTCTGAAGATGACTGATCAGGCCAGTTTGGGCACAATGTCCTGGCACACATTGGACAGACTTGTGTGGGCATTGTAGTTGTTGCGCTGGTGGTTCTGGACTTGTGCAGCACGCACTTAAGCTGTGCTTCAGCAACGCATCTTTCTTCATGAGCTTGACAGCCTTTGTGGATGAGGCAGCGTCAGATAGGGTGGTTTTATGCCAGTGTTTCTCAGGTGGTTGTGTCTATGTCCAGTGACTTCAGGGAGGTCTTGAATGTGTCTTTGAAACAAATCTTCTGGCCTCCATGGGACTGTCTTTCAGCAGAGACTTCCCCAAAATGGAGCTGCTTGGGTATGCGCTCATCTGGCATACGGATGACATGATCCTGCTCACTAGGTCTGCGCTCTCATTTGCAGTGTGTGGACTGATGGTAGACTTGCTCTAGAGAGAACGTCAGTGTCTGGTACTTTGTCTTGTCTAATGCTTCAGTTGTATAGAACGTTGGTTAGACCGCATTTGGAGTACTGTGTCCAGTTCTGGTCACCTTACTACCGGAAGGACGTGGAGTCTCTGGAAAGGGTGCAGAGGAGGTTTACCAGGATGTTGCCTGGCATGGAGGGGCTGGGTTACGAGGAAAGGTTGGAGAAACTGGGACTTTTCTCCTTGGAAAGACGGAGATTGAGGGGGGACATGATAGAGTTATATAAGATACTGAAGGGAATAGATAGAGTCAATAGTGACAGACTGCTCCCTCGACTGGGTACAAATACGAGAGGTCATGATGTAAGGGTGAGGGGGGAGAGGTATAATTTGGATGTGAGGAAGGTTCTTTACGCAGAGAGTTGTGGGGGTATGGAACGTGCTACCGAGTAGGGTGGTGGAGGCAGGAACGTTGGACTCGTTTAAGGTTCAGTTAGATAGACACGAGTGAAACGAGGATGGAGGGTTATGGTAGGGGCTATTAGATAAGGTCAGAACCTCGGGAGACACCGGAAATGCAGACCTGTAAGTTAACGTTTTTGTCTTTTTATTCCGCAGGTGGAGGTCCACCTCGTTGTCAAACGAGGGGCATGCACACGGTGGGTCGTGCGTGGGCTGCTCTTGGAGGTTCCGGGAGTGGCCTAGTACTTCGTGTCGGTGTGTGTGTGCTTGATCCTGGACCAGTAGATGGGCGCCGCAACAGCTCGGTGACTAGCTGTGCAGATACATGGATTTGGGCCTGTGTCTGTGGGAGTTTGTGCATTCTCCCTGTGGTTGCGTGGGTTTCCTCCGGGCGCTCCGGTTTCCTCCCACACCCCAAAGATGTGCTCTTAGGCTGATTGGTTTTACCAAATTGACACTATTCTCCCCTGAATCTGGCTAAGTTAGGGTTTCCATTCGTAGACACGCAGGGTAGAATAGGTGTAGGGTGATGCGGCGGCGTGGGCTTGTTGGGCCGAAGGGCCTGTTTCCCGTGCTGGGTTGTTCTTTGTTCTTTGTCATCTGATGCATAATATTCTGCAAAGACAAGTCATGAGGAAATGATTGAGTTGCCTTGCATGCCTTTGATACATAGTCCATGTTGTAGAGGCACACAAAGAACAAAAACAGCCCGGGAAACAGGCCCTTCGGCCCAACGAGCCCACGCTGCCATCTCAACACCACCAGTCTCCCTCTCCACCCACGACCCTTGTCTAATGTTTTATGGCCATCCAGATTGAGGGAAACTGATTTAGGGATAATTTATTACTGCCAATCAGCCTAACAGCACATCTTTGGGGTGTGGGAGGAAACCGGAGCACCTGGAGAAAACCCACGCAAGCACGGGGAGAATGTGCAAACTCCCACAGACACCGGCCCAAATCCATGTGTCTGCACAGCAATCAGCGATAGTCACTGAGCTGTTGTCTTGCCCAGTATCTGGTCCAGTTTAGGCACACACTAACGACAAGAAGCACTAGGCCAATCTCGAACAACCAAGAGCAGCCCCAGTACGGCCCATCGCGTGTATGCCCCTCGTTGGACACAAGGCGGACCGACTTAAAACCTGTGAATGAAAAGGGAAAAAAAAATTGTTATTGTACCATATCGATTTACCTTACCAGGGACGCCCCAATGCTAATGACCCTTATTTAAAACAATCTCCTATATCCACCCATCTCCAACCCACTCATGTGCCTGTCTAAGTTACTCTTAAATGACTCTAGCGTGTTTGCCTCCACCACCTTAGTTGGCAGAGCATTCCATACCCCCACTACCCTCTGTGTGAAAAACCTCACTCTAATATCTGTGTTGTACCTCTCCCCCCTCACCTTAAGTCTATGGCCCCTTGTCCTACGTGTCTTTATCATAGGAAATAGCTTATCTCTGTTTATCTATACCCTTCATAATCTTATATACCTCTATTAGATCCCCCCTCAGTCGGTGTCTTTCAAGGGAAAAGAGCCCCAATTTCTTCAATCTTTCCTCGTACCCCAGTCCTTCCATACCAGGCAATATCCTGGTAAACCTCCTCTGCACTCTCTCCAGAGTCTCCATGTCCTTCCGGTAGTAAGGCGACCAGAACTGGACGCAGTACTCTAAATGCGGCCTACCCAACGTTCTGTACAACTGCAACATTAGACTCCAGCTCTTATATTCTATACCCCTTCCTATAAAGGCTAACATACCATAGGCTTTCTTCACCACACTCTCCACTTGCACTGCCACCTTCAAAGACTTGTGCAGTTGCACCCCCTGGTCTCGCTGCGATTCTATACTCCTTACGGGCTTACCCTTTATCATATAACTGCCCACTACATTATTCCGGCCAAAATGCATCGCCTCACATTTATCCGGATTAAACTCCATTTGCCATGTTTCTGCCCAATCAACCAGCCTATCAATATCCTGCTGTATTGCCAGACACTGCTCCTCACTGCCCGCCAATCCAGCCATCTTTGCTGATCACACCACCTACTCCCTCTTCCAAATCATTTATATACACTACAAAGAGAAGAGGTCCCAGTACTGAGTCCTGCGGCACACCACTAGTGACAGACCTCCTGCTAGAAAAGGACCCCTCCACTATTACTCTCTGACTCCTCTTTGCAAGCCAGTTCTCTACCCATCTAGATACCTGACCACATATCCCATGAGCTTTAATCTTCTGTACCAGCCTACCATGAGGGACTTTGTCAAACGCCTTACTGAAATCCATATAGACGACATCAACGGCTCGTCCTTCGTCAACCATTTTTGTCACCTCCTCAAAGAATTCTACCAGATTCGTAAGGCAAGACTTCCCCTTTACAAAGCCATGCTGCGTATCCTCAATCAGATCGCAACGCTCTAAGTGCTCATACATCCTATCCCTAAGAATCCTCTCCATCAACTTGCCTACCACTGACATCAAACTCACCAGCCTATAGTTACCCGGGCCATCCCTCCTACCCTTTTTAAACAATGGTACCACGTTCGCTATCCTCCAGTCATCTGGGACCTCACCTGTGTCCAAAGAAGAGACAAAGATTCGCGTCGGAGGCCCAGCAATCTCATCCCTCGCCTCCCTAAGCAGCCTAGGATAAATGCAATTGGGCCCCGAAGATTTATCGGTTCTAATGCCAGCTAAAAGCCGTAACACTTCTTCCCTCGTAATTGATAGATCTTTCAATTGGTCTGTCGCTCCCGCGATGACCGTACCAGACATCAAGCCCCTCTCCTTCATGAATACCAACGCAAAGTATTCATTCAGGATCTCCCCCATTCCCTCTGCCTCTAAGCACAATTCCCCACGTCTGTCCCTGAGAGGACCGATTTTACCCCTAGCCACCCTTTTGTTCTTAAGATAGGAGTAAAACGCCTTTGGATTCTCCTTTAACCCTACGTGCCAAAGCCATCTCATGCCCCCTCTTTGCTCTCCTAACTCCCCGTTTGAGATCCCTCCTACTCTCTCTGTATTCCTCCAACGCTCTCTCCATTCCCAGCTGCTTAGACCTGATATACGCCTCTCATTTCTTCCTAACCAGGTCTTCTATATCTCTAGTAATCCACGGCTCTCTAATCCTACCTTTCCCATCCTTTCTCCTAACTGGCACATGCCTTTCCTGCACCCATTGCAGTTTTCCCTTGAAAGACTCCCACATGCCTAACGTGGTTTTGCCTTCCAACAGCCTATCCTAATCTGGCTGTATCTAGCCTTCCCCCAATTTAGCACCCTCCCCTTAGGACAGCTCTCATCTTTTTCCATTCGTATCCTAAAGTAGATGGAGTTGTGGTCACTATTAGCCATGTGTTCACCTACCGCAACCTCAACCACCTGACCCGGCTCATTTCCCAGAACTAAATCCAGTATAGCCCCCTCTCTAGTTGGGCTATCTACATACTGTTGCAAGGATCCTTCCAATACACATCTTACGAATTCCTCCCCATCCGACCCCCCAGCTCTAGGCACCTTCCAATCCACCCCAGGGAGATTAAAATCTCCCACTACAACAACTCTGTTCTTCCTACACTTATCCAAAATGTCCCTACGTATACCCGCTTCCACTGCCCATGGGCTATTGGGCGGCCTATAGTTCACTCCTAGCATAGTAATGGCCCCCTTCCTATTCCTCAACTCCACCCACAGAGACTCAATTCCCAACCCCCCCCATGTTATCCTTCCTCTGCACCGCTGTGATCTGCTCCCTAACTAACAGCGCCACTTCCCCCTCCTGTTTTCAACCCTCCCCTATCACGCCTAAAACACTTATAGCCTGGAATATTTAGCTGCCAGTCCTGCCCCTTCTTTAACCACATCTCTGTCACTGCCACCACATCTAAATTCCTCGTGAACATCAAGGCCCTAAGTTCATCCGACTTACCCGTCACACTCCTCGCATTAAAACAGATGCACCAAAGACCCTCAGGCCCACTTGGATCCTCCTCCTCCTGGGAGATTTTCCTATCCCCTAGACTTACCCTGACCTCCAACTCACTCCCACTCTCGGTGCCTGAGCTGTCTCTCTCCTCCCCACCCCACCTCCATATTAGTTTAAACCCTGCCTAAACACTCCAGTCAACCTCCCAACTAAAATATGTGTACCCTTCCCATTTAAATGTTTCCTATCCCTCTTATACAAGTGCCCTTCCTTTGCAAAGACTTCCCAATGGTCAACAAAACTAAAACCCTCTGTCCTGCACCAATCCCTCAGCCACGCATTCCGCTGCAGGATCTCATTATTTTTATCCCTGCTATTGCTGGGCACTGGCAGCAGCCCAGAGATCGCCACCCTGGAGGCCCTGCACTTCAACCTGGCTCCCAACTCCCTGAACTGTCTACGTATTTCCCCCCTACTCTTCCTTCCTACGTCCTTCCCCCCTACTCTTCCTTCCTACATCCCTCTCACCTACATGTATAATTACATCCGCCTGAGTCCCTTGGCCCTTCAAGATTCCCTCTACCCTCTCTGACACATCCTGTACCCCTGCTCCAGGGAGGCAGACTACCATCCTGCAGTCCCGCTTTTGCCCACAGAAACGCCTATCAATTCCTCTAATCCTCCCGTCCCCCACCATTATCTCACATCCAGCCCCCTTCCTTCCCTCTGAGGCATTCTGCTCTTCCCCTCGTGCCCTTTCCACCTCAGTTGGCACCTTACCCCTGCTATCTTGAGAGACTACCCCCGGGGTAGCCTTTGGAACATTACTCTTCTTTTTCCCCTTCCTAACTGTAACCCACCCATCCCCCCTCCTAGGCTCTGGGATCCCCTCTTGAACGTGGTTCCTATTCATTAGCGCCTCACACAGGAGGGAAGTGAGTACCACAGTGCTGTAGACCTTCAGTTTTGCTTCTGGGCTGATTCCTTGATGTTCCCATATAGTGGAGTGCAGTCTACCGAAAGCAGAATTTGCCTTTGCTATTCTGCAGTTAACTTCTGTATCAATAGTCACTGCTTGGAAGAGGGTGCTGCCAAGATAAGTGAACTGGTCCACTGCCTGTGGTTTCTGCCCTTTGTCTGTGATTATGGGTTCTGTGTACAGTGCATGAGGAGCAGGCTGGTGTGTGACTTCAGTCTTTTTAATGTTGATGGTGAGTTGAAAGTTGTCACAGGCCATGGAAAATTTGTCCAAACTGACTTGCATCTCTGGCTCTGAGCCAGCATACAAGGTGTAATCACTGGCAAAGCCAGGCATCTTGCATTTTATGCAGTTTATTCTGGACTGTCCTGTGAGCACCGGTAAAAGCATTTTTCTTGGCAGCAGATGATGGATCATCCTGACAGGCCCGATGAAAACAGTGCTTTTCAACAAGTATCTCCTCATCATTCTCATCGAACCAGTCATGCTGCTTACGGGTAGAGGGCCCGAGCGTCTTCAATGCACATGTATGGACAGCATCCCTGAAGCGTTCCCAGTCGTCCTCAGCGCTGCTTGCGAGGTGCATGTCAGCAAGCTTGATTTCTAAGTCTTCAGTCAGTGCTGAGGCTGTGCTGGGGTTCTTTAGCTTGGCCGCATTGATTCTTTACATAACCTTGCTTCCTTGTAGTCGCCTCTTGGGTCTGATGCGGATCCTCATTGTCTCCAAAATGAGCCTGTGATCTGTCCAGCAGTCAGTACCACTCATGGCCTTGGTTACTCTGACATCCTGCCTGTCTTTTCTCCTAACAGTGACATTGTTGATAAGATGCCAGCGCTTAGAGTGGGGATGCATCCAAAAGGTCTTATGGGTTGGCAGACGGAAGGTTGTGCTGGTGATGAGGTGGTGTGCTGCACAGGTCTTCATTAAGAGTAGGCCATTACTGTTACACTTGCCCACTCCATGCCTCCCAATGACGTCCTACCAGATTGCAGAGTCACACCCTACTCTTGCATTGAAATCGCCAAGCAAGATGAGCTTGTTGGTACTGCTCATTGCTGATAGTAGGACATCTAGTTCTTCCTCAATCTTGTCTTTCATCTCATCTGGGTTGTTCATTGTGGGGGCATAGGTGCTGATCATGGTGGCTTGACTTCTGTTCTGTAGCGGAAGCTGTAATGTTATAAGCCGGTTGTTCACATCCTTGGGTAGACTATCAAGTTTCTGAACAAGGTGACTCCTGACGGCGAACCCAATTTGAGCATCACGACGCTCATTGCTGCTGCGACCACTCCAGGAAAAAAAAAGTGTATCCACCTCCAGTTTCAGTAACTGATCTACGTTGGAAGGACGAGTTTCACTCAGGGCTGCAATGTCAATTTTGTATCTTGCAAGCTCTCTGGCAACTAAGGCTGTTCTTCTCTCTGGTCTGTCTGCTGTAGGGTTGTCCAAAAGCTTGTGCACATTCCAAGTGCCAAAGGTGAGTGGTATCACCTTTTGTGTTTTTTATTTTTTGTTCGACCACAAGATAGAATCCCTGCCAGCCGTGGTAAACTGGCCAGAGTGTAGTGAAGCAAGCAATTGTAGGGCACCTTTTCTAGCCCCTTCCTCATTCGACAGAGGTGAGTGCTGTGTTCCTGAGTTTCACTGCTGCCTTGGTCAGTGGAAAACGACCATTAGACCGGATGGTGTGCAAGAGCAGAGGGACCTGGGTGTTACATGCATGTCATCGAAGGTGACAGGACAGGTTGCAAGTAGTTAATGAAGCATACACTATCTTAGGCTTTATTAATAGTGGCATGGAGTACAAGAGCAAAGAGGGTATGTTGAACTTAAACAGGATGCTAGTTTGCCCTCAACTGGAGTATTGCATAAAATTCTGGATGGCACAGTTTAAGAAATATGTGAAGGCGTTGAAGAGGAAACAAAGATTCTCAATGGTTTCAGGAATGAGAAATTTCAATTACAAAGATTGTGAAGTTAGGACTATTTTCGTGGGGGGGTCGGGATGGGGAGAAAGGACAGGTATGTTAGCCTTAGATTGTGTGCAACAATGATTTACCTGATTGATTCCTGAGATGGAAGGACTGCCGATGAGGGGAAATTTAGTAGGATGAGCCGATATTCAATGGAGTTCAGAAGAATGAGAATTGACCTAATTGAAACAAATAAAGTCGAGGAGATCTTGACTGGTTGATGCTAATGAGCTGTTTCAGCTAGCTGGAAAAGTTGGAACTGGAGCTCCTGGTATCACGTTAACAGGTGGTTGGTTTAGAACTGAGATTAGCAGAAACTTTAATCTAAGGGTTGCAAATGTTCAGATTCCTATACTCCAGAGGGCTGTTGATACTAAGCTGAGAGCTGCGTTCAAGAGATTGTACCACAGGTTTGTCAGCAAAGTAAGGGCCCATAGGAATAAGAGCAACAAATATTTTGAACAGAGGGGAGTACGGTAGGATGAGAGAAGAATTGGCGAATGTGGACTGGGGGAGCGCGTTGGAAGGTAGGTCTGCTGAGGAGCAGTGGAGGATCTTTAAGGAGATCTTTCTTGGTGCTCAGCAGAAATTTATTCCGATGCTTAAAAAGGACCGTAGGAGGAGAGGTAATAAGCCGTGGATAACGAAGGAGGCGAAGGAAAGTGTAAAATTAAAAGCGGAGACGTTTAGAGTAGCTAAGAGTAGTGGGCGAGAAGAGGATTGGGAGAGGTTTAAATGTCAACAAAGATTGACAAAGAAGTTAATAAAGAAGGGGAGGATAAACTATGAAACTGGGCTAGCGCTTAATATAAAAAAGGATAGCAAGAGTTTTTATAAATATATAAAAAGGAAGAGGCTGGCTAGGGTGAACGTTGGACCCTTAGAGGATGAGAAGGGGGACTTAGTGGTAGGGGATGGGGAAATGGCTGAGGTCTTGAATAACTTTTTTGTTTCGGTCTTCACGGAGGAGGACGTGAATAATTTGCTGGGTGTTAGCGATGGAAAGGTGGTAGGACTGGAGGGTCTCAATGACATTATTGTTACTAGAGAGGCGGTGCTCGACAGACTGGAGGGACTGATTGTGGACAAGTCCCCAGGACCGGATGGAATGCATCCGAGGGTTCTGAAAGAAGTGGCGGAGGTGATAGTGGATGCCTTGGTGGTTATTTTCCAAACGTCACTGGATTCCGGGGAAGTGCCGGAAGATTGGAAAACGGCTAATGTTACGCCGTTGTTTAAGAAGGGTGCCAGGCAAAAGGCAGGGAATTATAGGCCGGTTAGTTTAACGTATGTTGTAGGTAAAATGTTAGAATCTGTCATCAAGGAGGAAATAGCGAGGCATCTTGAGGGGAATTGCTTGATAGAGCAGACGCAGCACGGTTTCGTTAAAGGGAAGTCGTGTCTGACAAATTTATTAGAGTTCTATGAGGATGTGTCTAGGGCAGTGGATAGAGGAGAGTCAGTGGATGTGGTCTTTCTTGATTTTCAGAAGGCGTTTGACAAGGTACCTCACAAGAGGTTATTGCAGAAGGTCAGGGGGCATGGAGTTGGGGGTAGGGTGTTAGCGTGGATAGAGGATTGGTTGTCAAATAGGAGGCAGAGAGTGGGGGTCAGTGGGTGCTATTCGGATTGGCGGTTGGTGACTAGTGGAGTGTCCCAGGGGTCGGTGCTGGGGCCTCAGCTATTTACCATTTATATAGATGATCTGGAGGAGGGAACCGAGTGTATGGTGTCGAAATTTGCTGATGACACCAAGATTGGTGGAACGGCAAATTGTGTGGAGGGTGTGGAGAGTCTGCAGAAGGATCTAGATAGGCTGGGCGATTGGGCCAGGAACTGGCAAATGGAATTTAATGTTGGCAAGTGCGAGGTGGTCCACTTTGGTAGGAATAATGGTAGGAAGGATTATTACTTACGTGGTGAAAAACTGCAGCAGGCGACGGTGCAGAGGGACCTTGGGGTCCTTGTGCATGAGTCGCAAAAACCCAGCTTGCAGGTGCAGCAGGTGGTCAGGAAGGCTAATGGGATGCTGGCCTTCATAGCGAGGGGGATTGAATATAAAAGTAGGGAGGTCTTGCTGCGGCTGTATAGGGCATTGGTGAGGCCGCAGCTGGAGTACTGTGTGCAGTTTTGGGCACCGTACTTACGCAAGGATATTTTGGCCTTGGAGGGAGTGCAGAGGAGGTTTACTCGGCTGATGCCGGAGTTGAGGGGGTTGAGCTATGAGGAGAGGCTGAATAAACTAGGCTTGTACTCGTTAGAGTTTAGAAGAATGAGGGGAGATCTCATTGAGACATATAAGATGATGAATGGGATGGATAGGATAGAGGTGGAGAGACTCTTCCCACTCAAAGGATAGTAGGACTAGGGGGCACAGCCTCAAGGTGAAGGGGGGGCGGTTTAGAACGGAGTTGAGGAGGAACTTCTTCACTCAAAGGGTGGTGAGTCCCTGGAATTCTCTGCCCGTTGAAGCAGTGGAGGCTACCTCGCTAAATATTTTTAAGACGTGGGTTGATGGGTTTTTGATAAGAGAGGGGATTAAGGGTTATGGGGAGAGGGCGGGAATGTGGAACTGAGCCACGACAGATCAGCCATGATCTTATTGAATGGCGGGGCAAGCTCGAAGGGCTGGATGGCCTACTCCTGCTCCTATTTCTTATGTTTTTATGTTCTTGTATGCAATTGGCTGAGTGGCAGGAAACAGAAATAATTATGAGTGATATTCTTTTTTCAGACTGGAGGTTCAGCAGAGTTGGGTGCTACACCCACTGCACTGCACTGACGTGGACTTCAGAAAACAGGGTACGTTTCAAAAATTGCAGATGACCCAAAACTTGGAATTACTGTAAAGAAAATAGAGGTAGACCTCAAGAGGATTTGGACAGGTTAGTGGGATGGGCAGATCGGAATTAATGTCATTTAATGCAGAGAAGTGCAATATGATGCATTTTGATGAGAAGTCCAAGGAGAAACACTATATAAAAAAGTGTAATGATCCAAAGTAGATGCATGGATGAGAGGCCTGTTGAATATATGCTGAAGTTGAGAGAATTGTTAAGAAGGCAGACGAGAACCTATATTTGAGGGTGTGGGAGAGACTAGGTAAACTGCTCTTGCAGAGCCGACATGTGATTGATGGGCCATATTGGCTTCTATGCTGTTCTATGACTGCAACAGCAATAAATTTCCTGTTGTAACTTGCAGAAAGGCACAATGTGCTATAAACCAAAGTACTCAATAGTCTTGAAGTTGGACAACATGTAAAAAGAAGGGATTGTATCGCTGGGAATAGTTGGGTAATTTTGCTGTGAGTTCAGTTCCTCTGAATAAACAGTTGGCAATTACTCCCGGCACCGTGAGGTAAACTAATTTAGAAAATGGGATTGAGTTTGTTGGGAACTGAGTGGTTTTGTTGTTGGGAGAGAATGGGCATAAGACAGAGTGGGGCAAAAGGAAGGAAACAGCAATGAATAAATGGACAGAAGGGATGTGTTTGTTATGACTGTAATTTTCTGTGAATATTTGTCACCTTTTCTACCATGCTATTAGATCTAACAATAAATGATGGAGTAATGGGAATGGATACAGCTGGGATTGTAACCTGGGAAACAGCAACATATGAACCAGATCAGGATTATGAGAATCTCAACCAGAACCCTTCTGATTCAAAGCGTTTCCATGGATTGAGTGGGAAGAAAGGTAAGAGAAAATCTAATTTACTATGATAGAACTGGTCCTGTAGACGGTACACAGAGGTTACAAGATGAGGCAGGAAATGTTCAGACTCAAACTGAGAGATTCTGATATGAAGTTAGATCAGTTCTACCTTAAACCAGACAGTCACAAATGAATACACAAAGCGTATACTTTGAAGTGAGGTAATTGACTCCAATCTAGGGCAGCACTAATTCACTGACACGTGTTTCTTTATTATGTGTATCTGAACTCTCACTGACTTCACCAGATCTCAGTATTCTGAAATGTGATGACAAATCAAATGGGGATTAAACGGAGAAACTATTCTCTGTAATTCACTGAATACAATGCAGAGGTGAACCTCAAAGATCTGCACTGCCTCTGACCAGCAGTTACAGAATTGTGGAAAGAACAAAGAGCAACCCAGCACGGGAAACAGGCCCTTCGGCCCAACGAGCCCACGCCACCACAACACCCTACACCTATTCTACCCTGCATGTCTACGAATGGAACCCTACTCAGTCAGATTCAGGGAAGAAATAGTGTCAATTTGGTAAAAACCGATTAGCCTAAGAGCACATCTTTGGGGTGTGGGAGGAAACCGGAGCGCCCGGAGGAAACCCACGCAACCACAGGGAGAATGCGCAAACTCCCACAGACACAGGCCCAAATCCATGTGTCTGCACAGCCAGCAGTGCTAGTCACTGAGCTGTTGCGGCGCCCGTCTACCGGTCCAGGATCAAGCACACACACCGACATGAAGTACTAGGCCACTCCTGGAACTTCCAAGAGCAGCCCACGCACGACCCGCCGTGTGCATGCCCCTCGTTTGACACGAGGTGGACCTCCACCTGTGGAATAAAGACAAAAATATTAATCTTACAGCCTGCCTTTCCGGTGTCTCCTGAGGTTTAACCCTATTTAATAGCCCCTACCATATCCCTCCATTCTCGTTTCACTCATGTGCCTATCTAACTGCATCTTAAATGAGGCCAACGTTCCTGCCTCCACCACCCTACTCGGTAGCGCGTTCCAGACCCCCACAACTCTCTGCGTAAAGAACCTTCTTCTCACCTCCAAATTATACCTCTCCCCCTCACCCTTAAATGATGACCTCTCGTGTTCGTACCCAGTCTAGGGAGCAGTCTCTCACTATTAACTCTATCTATTCCCTTCAGTATCTTATATACTTCTATCATGTCCCCTCTCAATCTCCGTCTTTCCAAGGAGAATAGTCCCAGTTTCTTCAACCTCTCCTCGTAACCCAGTCCCCCCATGCCAGGCAACATCCTGGTAAACCTCCTCTGCACCCTTTCCAGAGACTCCACGTCCTTCCGGTAGTAAGGTGACCAGAACTGGACGCAGTACTCCAAATGCGGTCTAACCAACGTTCTATACAACTGAAGCATTAGACGGCAGCTTTTATACTCTATGCCCCTTCCTATAAAGGCTAACATCCCATAAGCCTTCCTAACAACCTTCTCCACTTGTGACGCAACCTTCATGGATTTGTGAACCTGCACTCCCAGGTCCCTCTGTATGTCTATACTCCTAATCGGCCTACCTTTTATCACATAGCTCCTCTCTGCATTATTCCGTCCAAAATGCATCACCTCGCATTTGTCAGGATTAAATGCCATCTGCCACCTATCTGCCCACTGCACCAACCTATCTATATCCTGTTGTATCACCTGACAATCCACTTCAGTACCCGCCAACCCTGCCATCTTGGTGTCATCAGCAAACTTGCTGATCACACCACCTACGCCCTCTTCCAAGTCATTTATGTAGACTACAAAGAGGAGAGGTCCCAGTACTGAGCCCTGCGGCACACCACTGGTCACTGGCCTCCAGCCCGACAAGGTCCCCTCCACAACTACCCTCTGTCTCCTATTTCCCAGCCAGTTCTCAATCCACCTAGCTACCTGTCCTTGTATCCCATGCGCCTTAACCTTTTCTACCAGCCTACCGTGAGGGACTTTGTCAAACGCCTTACTGAAATCCATATAGATGACATCAACGGCTCTCCCATCGTCAACCGTTTTTGTCACCTCCTCAAAGAATTCCACCAGATTCGTAAGGCAAGACCTCCCTCTAACAAAGCCATGTTGCGTATCCCTAATCAGATCGCAACGCTCCAAATGCTCATACATCCTACCCCTAAGTATTTTTTCCATTAACTTCCCTACCACCGACATCAAACTCACCGGTCTATAATTCCCAGGGTTATCCCTACTACCTTTTTTGAACAACGGGACCACATTTGCTACCCTCCAGTCTTCTGGGACCTCACCTGTGTCCAAAGAAGAGACAAAGATTTGCGCCAGAGGCCCAGCAATTTCATCTTTCGCCTCCCTAAGCAGCCTGGGATAAATACCATCAGGCCCCGGAGCTTTATCCGTCCTTACGCTACCTAAAAGCCCTAGCACTTCCTCTCTCGTAATAACTATATCCTGCAACTGAACCTCCGCTCCCTCCAAGAGACCGCACGATTCCGAACCCCTCTCCTTCGTGAATACCGACGCAAAGTATTCGTTCAGGAGCTCCCCCATTCCCTCCGACTCAATACACAACTCTCCACTCTTGTCCCTAAGAGGACCAATTTTCCCTCTAACTACTCTCTTGCCTCTAATATAGGAATAAAATGCCTTTGGATTTTCCTTAATCCTACCAGCCAAAGCCATCTCATGCCCTCTCTTCGCCCTTCTAATTCCCCTTTTTAGCTCCCTCCTACTCTCTCTATATTCCTCCAGCGCACTCTCCGTACCCATTTGTTTTGACCTAACATACGCCTCCCTCTTCTTCCTGACCAAGTCTTCAATATCCCCCGTAATCCACGGCTCTCTAATCCTACCTTTCTCATCCTTTCGCTTAACCGGAACATACCTCCCCTGCAACCATTACATTTTGTCCCTAAAAGCCTCCCACTTGCCAACCATGGACTTGCCAGCTAACAGTCCCTCCCAATCAGTTTGCTGCAGCTCCCTCCTAATCCTGCCATAGCTCGCCTTTCCCCAGTTCAGCACACTCCCGTTCGGACGGCACTCGTCCCTTTCCATTTTTATCCTAAAGTAGACGGACTTGTGGTCACTGTTCGCCACATGTTCGCCTACCTCTACCTCACCCACCTGCCCCGGCTCGTTTCCCAACACTAAATCCAGTATAGCCCTTCCCCTAGTCGGGCTAGTTACATACTGTTCTAGAATAGTATGGTTTCAACACAGGAGAGGGCTTCGGTCACAGTAATTTCATTGCAGTGTTAATGTATGTCTTACTTGTGACTAATAAATAAATTTTAACTTTAGCTATTCGGCCAGCTTTGTCTGTGTTGGCCGTCTCAAAGGGCAACTCACCTGTGCCACTCCCCTGGCTCTCAGCTATGGAGTGTTGTCAGATAGTCAACACTGAACACAGGCTTATTACCTATCAACATCCTAACTTAATACTGGAGACTGAAATGCATTAAACTTAGTGAGTGTTTTCTTCCTGTTTTATTGCTCACAGTGAAATTTCATTAGTCATATTTACACATTGTTCTCCCTTCCAGGATCATCGTAAAATTCCAAGTTAAGCTGTTTTCATTTTACTGCAAAATATGTTTTATCCCATCTCTTCTGTCCTCACCTCCAATAATGAAATGCTTTGATCCATGATGTTTTAGCTGCTTGGATTCAGAATTGGCTTGCCCATAGAAGTGAGGGAGTAGTGGTGAGGGCGTTTTGCTGACTGGAGGTCTGTGACCAGTAGTGTTCCAAGGGATCCATATTCAGACATCTGTTATTTGTGATATTTTGCAGGCGACAAAGAGTTGTGGATAGTGTAGAAGGTTGTCAAAGAATACAATGGGATGTGGATCAGGTGCAGATATGGGTGGAGAAATGGCAGCTGGAATTTAATCTGGGCAAGTGTGAGGTGCTGCACTTTGGAGATCAAATGTTAAAAGTAAGTATACAGTTAATGGCAGGATCCTGAACAGCATTAATGTACATAGGGACTTGTACATAGGGAATTCAAGTCCATAGCTCCCTGAAAGTTGCCACACAAGTAGATAGACTGATAAAGAAGACACATGGCGTGCTTGCCTTTATTGGTCGGGGGGGGGGGCAGGCAGGCAGGCACTTAAGGTGAAAGGGGAAAAGTTTTATACAGAGTCGTAGGTGTCTGAAACACACTAACGGGTGGCAGCGGAGACAGATATGATAGGACGTTTAAAGCACTTTTCGATTTTAAAACAAAAATGCCAGAAATAGATGAATTGGACCAAGGGCAAGCAAAAGTATTAGTTTAATTTGGTGTCATGTTTGGCACGACGTTATGGACTGAAGGGCGTGTTCCTGTGCTGTACGTTGATAAGTGTGAGGTGTAAATGGATTCCTTTGCCACTGGATACCATCCAATCAGCTACCTCTACTGCATGTCTCTCTTTCCCCTTTCTCATGTTTTTCTCCGATATCTCCTCACGTTCAGTGTGAAGCTGGGATTTTTCAGCCCTTCTGTGGCAGGTTTCTCCTCAGCAGATGTGGTGAGCCAATTCAAATCTCCACCTACTTGGATGGACCGGAAGTTTATGCCAAAGCGGGAGAGGTTGCCAAATCCTGCCCTGAGCTCCCCTTTCCATGAGATACACTTCTTGAACTTTGGCCATCATCCCACTAAACTGCTGACCAACCAATTCTACAACCTCCCTGCCACACCCACCCCTGTGCCTTCTGCCAGCCCTTATATTAGTTGATGATATTGACACCATATTTCTCAGGTGCTGTTGCTCTCTCCTTTAAATTTATTCTCCATGTATTTTCTAACCTCTGTGAACTTCATCCAAAATTGTCCATGTTGTAGCTCAGTAATAATCCTCTGTGATCACTGACCTACATTGATTGCTGGTGATTACCAGTCACACTGTTCCTGCAATCTGTCTGAGGCTGAACCATACACCCAGATCCCTTTGCCTATCTGTCATTTACTGCAAATTTCCTATCTGTATTAGACCCTTGAAAATGCACTGCCTCACAGCTGTCCAGATTAAACTCCCTCTGCCATCTCTCTGCCCAAGTCTTCAACTGATCTCTATCCTGCTGTATCCTCTGATAGTCCTCATCACTATCCTCAATTTCACCAACCTTTGTGTTGATGGCTAACTTACTAATCAATCCAGTTACATTTTCCTCCAAATCATTTATATATATTACAAACAGCACTTATCCCTGAGGAACACCACTTGTCATAGCCCTCCATTCAGAAATGCACCCTTCTACTGCTACCCTCTGTCTTTGATCGAGCCAGTTTTGTATCCACCTTGCCAGCTCACCTCTGATCCCATGTGACTTCACCTTCTGCACCAGTCTGCTGTGAGGGACCTTGTCAAAGGCCTTACTGAAATCCATGTAGACTACATCAATTGCCCTGCCCTCCTCAATAAGCTTCGTCACTTCTTTGAAAAACTTGATCAAGTTTGTGAGACACGACCTTCCCTTCACAAAACCATGTTGCCTCTCACTAATACGTCCACTTATTTCCAAGTGGGAATAAATCCTGTCTCAAAGAATCCTCTCCAATAATTTCCCTACCACTGATGTAAGTATCACTGGCAGTAATTACTTGGATTATTCTTGCTACCCTTCTTAAACAAAGGAACAACATTGGCTCTTCAATCCTCTGGGACCTCCCCTAAAGCCAGTGAGGATACAAAGATTTCTCTCAAGGCCCTGGCAATTTCCTCTCTTGCTTGTCTCAGTATTCTGGGGTCTATCCCATCAGGGCCTGGAGACTTTTCTACCTTGATGTTTCTCAAGAACTCCAATACCACCACCTTTTTGATCTCAACATGACTCAAACGATCTAACATCCTTTCCCAGACTCATCGTCCACCATGTCGTCCTTTTTGGCGAATACTGATGCAAAGTACTCATTTAATACCTCGCCCATTTTCCTCTGGCTCCACACATAGATTCCCTCCCTTGTCCTTGAGTGGGCCTACCCTCTCCCTGGCTACCCTCTTCCTCTTTATATGAACAAAGAACAACCCAGCACGGGAAACAGGCCCTTCGGCCCAATGAGCCTGCGCCGCCCCTTCAACAAAGCATTTTCCTACACCTACCCTGCCCTGTGTGTAAAGAATAAAAAGCCTTGAGATTTTCCTTAATTCTGCTGGCCAATGCTTTTTAATGACCCCTTTTAGCTCTTCTTAGTCCTTGCTTAAGTTTCTTTCTACTTTCCTTGTATTCTACACTTGCTTCGTGTCTTCCCAACCACCAAGCTTTGACAAATGCTTCCTTTTTCTTTTTGATAGGCTCTCATTATCCAAGGTTCCCAAAACTTGTCACACTTATCCTCCATTCTTACAGGAATGTGCCGGTCCTGAATCCCTATCAAATTACACTTGAAAGCCACCCACATGCTAAATGTTGATTTGCCCTCAACCATCTGCCCCCAATCTACATTCTTCAGTTCCTGCCTAATATTGTTGTAATTAGCCTTCCCCCAATTTATCACCTTAACTTAAGGACTACTACACTTATCTTTATCCATCAACACTTTAAAGCGTACCGAATTGTGATCACTGTTCCCGAACTGCTTCCCTACTGAAACATCGACCACCTGACTGTGCTCATTCCCAATATCAGGTCCAGTATGGCCCTTTCCCTAGTTGGACTATTTACATACTGTTTCAGGAAGCCCTCCTGGTTGCTCCTTACAAATCCTGCCCCATCCATACCCCTAGCGCTAAGTGAGTCCTAGTCAATATAGGGGAAATTAAAATCTTCCATCACAATAGTGTTGTTACTTTTACACCTTGCCAAAACTTGCCTACACATCTGTTCCTCAATCCCCTGCTGGCAGTTGGGTGGCCTATAGTAAACCCCCAACACTGTGACTATATCTTTCCTATTTCTGAGCTCTACCCAAATTGCCTTGCTGTACGAGCCCTCCGAAGTGTCCTCCCAGAGTACAGCTGTGATATTCTCCTTAACCAGTAGTGCAAGTCCCCCATCCCTTTTAAATCCCCCTCTATCACACCTGAAACATCTGTATCCTGAACTGTTAAGCTGCCAATCCTATCCTTCCCTGAATCAAATCTTTGTAATGGCAAATACATCTTGGTTTTTAGTACTAATCCAAGCTCTAAGTTCATCTGCCTTACCTGTTACACTTCTCACATCGAAACAAATGCACTTCAGTCCACTAGATCCTCTCTGATTTGCAATCCCACCCTGCCTGCTGCTGTTTCTGACACTAGTAAACCTCCTGGCCAGAATATTGGTGCCCCTCCTGTTTAGATGCAACCTGTCCTTCTTGTACAGGTCCCATCTGCCCTGGAAGAGACCCCAGTGGTCCAGATATCTGAAACCCTCACTCCTACGCCAGCTGTTTAGCCACATGTTGAGCTGCGCTATCTGTCTACTCCTAGCCTCACTAGCACGTAGCACAGGGAGTAATCCTGAGATTACAACCCTAGGAGTCCTGCTTTTTAACTTTCTACCTAAATCCCTAGACTGCTGCTGCAGGACCTCATCACTCTTCCTGCCTATGTCGTTCGTACCAATATGTACCACGATCGCTGGCTGTTCACCCTCTCCCTTCAGAATGCTTTCTGTCTGTTCACAGATATCCTGGACCCTGGCACCAAGGAGGCAACATACCATCCTAGAGTCTTTCACGTCTACAGAAATGCCATCTGTACCCCTAACTACAGAGTCCCCTATAACTATTGCTCTAGTCCTCTTTGTCCATCCCTGCTTAACAACAGAGCCAACCATGGTGCCACTGCTTTGGCTGCTGCTTCTGATATCCTTTAACAGCCCATCTCCTCTAACAGTATCCAAAATAGTATATTTTTAGAGAGAGGGATGACCACAGGGGATTCCTGCACTGACTGCCTGCCAATTCTGGCGGTCGCCCATCTGCCTGCCTCCACAGTACCTGCCTCCACCGCACTTCCCTCTCAGGCAGTATGTTCCATATTTCCATCAGATCTAAGTGATTTTCTTTTTCCCCAGATCCTCTTGAAATCGAAGCCCTGTGGTCTAGACACCTCTGCCATGGGGAAAAGTTTCTTTCGATATCCCTGAACTATGCCTCTTATGATTTTGTATACCTCTATCAGATTACCTTTCACCCTTCTCAGCTCTAGAGAAAACAAACCCAGCCTATCCAGTCTCTCTGCATTGTTTCCATCCCAGGCAACATCCTGATGAATCTCCTCTGCACCCTCTCCAGTGCAATTATGCTCTTCTGATCATATGGTGACCAGAACGTCTCATAATATTCCATCTGTGGCCGAACCAATGTTATATAATAGAGACTTATAAAATTCTAACAGGACTAGGCAGGGTAGATGCAAAGAGGATGTTCCTGATGGTGGGGGAAGCCCAGAACCAGAGGTCACAGTTTGAGGAATTGGGGCAGACTTAGTAGGATGGAGATGAGGAGACATTTCTTCACCCAAAAAGTAGTGAGCCTGTGGAATTCATCACCACAGGAAGTAGTTGATACCAAAATATTGAAAGTGTTCAAGAGGTGGCTTGATATAGCACTTGGGGCAAATGAGATCAAAGGGGCGAAAGCAAGATTAGACTTTTTGAGTTGGATGATCAACCGTGACCGTGATGAATGGTGGAGCCAAAGAGCTTGCTCCTATCTTCTATGTTTATACCAAGACCTCCCTGCTCCGATACTCCATGCCCTGGATAATCATAGAATCATAAAATTTTTACAGTGCAGAAGGAGACCCTTTGGCTCATCGAGCCTGCATCAACAACAATCCCAGCCAGGTCTTAATTCCATAGCCCCACATATTTACACTGCTAATCTCCCTGATACTTTGGCCGTGGTCAATTGCCCCTATCAACCTAACCCACACGTCTTTGAACTGTGGGAGGAAACTGGAGCACCCAGAAGAAACCTGTGCAGACATAGGGAGAATGTGCAAACTCCACACAGACAGTTACCCAAGGCCAGAATTGAATCCGGGTCCCTTGCACTGTGAGACAGCAGGCTAACCACTGCCACTGTGAAAGCAAGCATTCCGTCTGTCACCTTCACCACAGTATCTACCTATGCGGCCACCTTCAGGGATCTGTGTTTGGACTTGTGCACTGAGGTCCCTTTGTTCCTCAACACTCCAGAGGAACTTACTATTCATGTATATCCTCTCTTAATTAGACCACCTAAAATACATCACCTCACACTTATCAAGATTAAATTTCATCTGCCTAACTTACAAGCTGACAAATATGAGTCTGAAGCCTAAGACTATTGTGTCTACGAACACATAGGTGAGGGGAAACAATAGTATTATCGCTTGACTATTAATCCAAGAACTCAGCTAACGTCCTGGGGACCCGGATTCAAATGTTGCCATGACAGATGGTGGGATTTAAATTCAATTTAAAAAAAAATCTAGAATTAAAAATCTACCAATGACCTTGAAGCCATTGTCGATTTGTTGGAAAAATCCATCTGGTTCTCTGTTGTCCTTTAGGGAAGGAAATCTGCCATCCTTACCTGGTCTGGCCTACATGCGACTCGAGAGCCACAGCAATGTGATTGACTCTCAACTGCCCTCCAAGGGCAACTTGGGATGGGCAACAAATGCTGGCCAACTGATGCCCATGTCCCATGAATGAGTTTTAAAAAAAACCACCAATTTTTGTGTTATCTGCATATCTACTAATTATATCTTTAACAATCACACCCAAGCCACTAATGTATATAACAAACTGCAAGGTCTCAGCATTGATCGATCCCCATTGTCACAGGCTTGGAGTCATGAAAGCAACCTTCCACTATCACCCTTTGCTCTTATTTACAAACCAATTTTGGATCGAATTTGCCAATTTGCTCGGATCCATGGGCTTTAACCTTTTGGGTCAGTCTTCCATGTGGGACTTTTTCGTGACGCTTCAATTTTAAAACGTTCATCTGCATTTTAAAATCCATTCACAGCCTCGGTCCTCCTGTACAACTAATCTTCTCCAGCTTTACAGCCATCCAAGATAGAATCGTTATTGTCATAGATTCACAATTATCATAGAGTCATAGAATGGTGATAGCACAGAAGGAGGCCGTTCATGACGTGTCGGTTCTCTGAAAGAACAACCTAGCTATCCTCGCCTTTTCCCCAGAGCACTGCAGACTTTTTCTTTTCAGGGATTTATCCAATTTTCTATGAAAGCCATGAATTAATCTGTATCTGCCGAATTCTATACCCCATCAATTAAGGTATAAGGTCTGTCTGCAGGTTTCTTATCCCTAGAACCATTTTTTTGTAGTCTATTTAATGCTTTCACATCATTCCCAAGGTGTATGCCCAGAACTGGCCACGGTTCTTCAATTCAGATTGCTTTATGAAAGTCTATCCTGTCTCTATTTTCCCTCTCAATCCCATAAGCCTTACTAACTGCTTTCTCAATGTGCCTCGTGACCTTCGATGATTTGTGCATCAATTGCAGAGTTGTTTCGTGATGTGGAGATGCCGGTGTTGAACTGGCGTGGGCACAGTAAGAAGTCTCTCAACACCAGGTTAAAGTCCAACAGGTTTATTTGGTAGCAGGGGCTTTTGGAAGGAACCCTGCTCCAACAGCACTCACGTGATGAAGGAACAGTGAAAACTTATGCTACCAAATTAACCTGTTGGACTTTAACCTGGTGTTGTGAGACTTCTCAGAGTTGTTTCAGATTACAAAGAACGCCATTTGGACAATTATGTTTGTATCAGCCCTCCGTATGAGCAACTCTCTCTTAATGCCATTCTGCCACCTTTTTCCTGGAAGTCTGCGCATTACTTATTCTCAGATAACAGCGTAATTCCCTTTGGAATGCTTCAATTGAATGTGTGTGCACCATACTTTCAGGCACTGCATTTCACAACTTAATCACTTACTGTGTGAAAAAGTTTCATTGTGTCATTTTTGCTTAGTTTGATAATTATTTGAAACCTGTGCTGTCTTATTTGCAATCCTTTCACAAGTGGGAACAGATCCCATATTATTTTGAAAATCTCTACCAAATCACCTTTGAGTCTTTTCTCCAAGGAAAAATGGCCCTCGTTTCTGAGATTTCTCTTCATAACTGAAGTTCCTCATTTTCAGAATCATTCTCATTAATCTTTTCTGCACTGTCTTATGCCTTCACATCCTTCCTAAAGTGTGGTGACCAGGTATGGACGTAATACTCCACCTGAGTCCAAACTAGTGACTTATACAAATTCATCACAACCTCCTGCTCTTGTACTTAATGGCCATGTTAATAAAGCCTAGGATATTGTATGCTTTATTAAAAATGCTCTCAGCTTGTCCTGTGCTACCTTCAATGACTTATGCATTTAACACTTAGGCCCTTGTGCTCCTGCACACCCTTAAAATTGTACCCTTTGTTTTATATTGTCTTTCCATGCTTTTCTGAGCAAAATGAATCACCTCATCTGGAAATTGTTGTGAAGTTGAGCGGGACCCACTGATTTCACTGGACGGCTGCCTGTGTCACACCTGATGTGGAAAGTTGATTATAGCACTCAGGAAATGTTCGATTCCAGAATTAACAGCTGTTATGATTGGGGAGGAAGGATCTGTATCAGGTTCAACACGGAAATTGTGTTCTTGTTTAAACCCCCCCCTTTAATATTATGGGCAGAATTTTATGATCCTTAACTAGCATGTTTATGTAGTGGGGAGCGTAACATTTTCAGATGACCTTCCTGCCAAATTTGCCTTAACGCTGAGATGGGTGATGCCTGTACGCCCTGCCCTTCAGCCAATTGGAATCTTTAAGTGACCAAGTATTAACTGATTACAGGCCACTTCCCTCCCAACCTCGATTTTCAGACTGATGGCAGGAGTTTCTGAGCAGAGGGGTGGCTTGCAAATTAACCAGATTCGGGTTTTGGATAGGAAGTGTGTGCAGAAGCACCTCCATCAGCCGCGCCCCCCCCCCCTTTTTGAAATTGAAGGCACTATGCTTCAGAAGGTCCGCCCTTCCCCCAGACCTCTGTCAACATCCTGAAATCCCTTCTCCCCCTGCCTTTCTCTGGGTCTTGCATCTCCTCCCTGAGACAAACACAATTTACTTATCTCTGGAATCCAGGAATTTAGCCTTCGGGAACATGCAGTCCAAGCCCTGTCCACTCCAGCTGTGACGAGAGAGTTGCCTGTAAATTAGATTGCTGTCAGTGAGACCATTGTTATTAAGCAGGGCTATGATGAAGAAAATGCAAATGATTTGAAACAGGATAAAGCCATGGTATTTGGGAAGACTGTGGACCTACATTTTACAAGATCTTCTCTTAAGCATACCAAAATTGTCCAAAGGATTCGTGACACATTAGTGGACAAAGAGATCATTCTGGAAGTCCATAAGCAGTTTGCTTATCCTACACCAGAGAGACCGAGAGCACTGATGCAGGTGTGCTGGACAAAGAATGTAATGATCCCATTGAGCAAGAATCAGCCCAGTGTGAAATTTGCAAGAAATATAGAAGGATATAGATTCCAACATCCATGAGAACATAAGAAATAGGAGCAGGAGTAGGCCATCTAGCCCTTCGAGCCTGCCCCGCCATTCAATAAGATCATGGCTGATCTGTTGTGGCTCAGTTCCACTTTCCCGCCCTCTCCCCATAACCCTTAATCCCCTCTCTTATCAAAAACCCATCAACCCGCTTCTTAAAAATATTTAGCGAGGCAGCCTCCACCACTTCAACGGGCAGAGAATTCCAGAGATTCACCACCCTTTGAGTGAAGAAGTTCCTCCTCAACTCCGTTCTAAACCGCCTCCCCTTTATCTTGAGGCTGTGCCCCCTAGTCCTACTGTCTTTTTTGAGCGGGAAGAGTCTCTCCACCTCTATCCTATCCATCCCATTCATCATCATATACGTCTCAATGAGATCTCCCCTCATTCTTCTAAACTCTAGCGAGTACAAGCCTAGTTTATTCAGCCTCTCCTCATAGCTCAACCCCCTCAACTCCGGTATCAGCCTAGTAAACCTCCTCTGCACTCCCTCCAGGGCCAAAATATCCTTGCACAGGTGCGGCGCCCAAAACTGCACACAGTACTCCAGCTGCGGCCTCACCAATGCCCTATACAGCTGCAGCAAGACCTCCCTACTTTTATATTCAATCCCCCTCGCTATGAAGGTCAGCATCCCATTCGCCTTCCTGACCACCTGCTGCACCTGCAAGCTGGGTTTTTGCGACTCATGCACAAGGACCCCGAGGTCCCTCTGCACCGTCGCCTGCTGCAGTTTTTCGCCACGTAAGTAATAGTCCTTCCTACCATTCTTCCTACCAAAGTGGACCACCTTGCACTTGCCAACATTAAATTCCATTTGCCATTTCCTGGCCCATTCGCCCAGCCTATCTAGATCCTTCTGCAGACTCTCCACACCCTCCGCACAATTTGCCTTTCCCCCAATCTTGGTGTCATCAGCAAATTTCGACACCCTGCACTCGGTTCCCTCCTCCAGATCATCTATATAAATGGTAAATAGCTGAGGCCCCAGCACCGACCCCTGGGGCACCCCACTAGTCACCAACCGCCAATCCGAATAGCACCCATTGACCCCCACTCTCTGCCTCCTATTTGACAACCAATCCTCTATCCACGCTAACACCCTACCCCCAACTCCATGTCCCCTGACCTTCTGCAATAACCTCTTGTGAGGTACCTTGTCAAACGCCTTCTGAAAATCCAGAAAGACCACATCCACCGGCTCTCCTCTATCCACTGCGATCCAGTTGTGAGTCTACCACTGGCACTGGACTTCAATGATGTTGTGGCAATGGATGTAAAGATATGGGATAAGGACAAAGACATCTATTAATTGCACTTCGTGGACATAGCCATATCTATAGTGATTTACAGCAAAGATAAAAAGACCATGATAAATAAATTTATGACCCACTGGATTGGAACAGGGTTGGGGGCACTGTCAAAATTTTTTAGTCAGTGAGGTGAATTCACAAATGTTGAGTTTCAAGGGATGTGCAAAAATTTAAACATTGTAATAATGCATACTGCAGCAGGAGAGCACATTTAGCAATGGCCTCTGTGAAAGGAATCACAGTTATAAATGACGTAAATAAAATATTGACGGATCAACTGGGCTGTAAATTGTAGATTGCGTTAGCATGAGTAGTGCACATGAGAAACTCTTTACAGATGGTCAGAAGGCTATACTCCATATACGGGAGAAATCCAAAGTTGCCGTCAGTATTAACAGAAGCTTCTCCAGCATTAAAAGGGACAAGTATTAGCTTTTTTTTTGGCACACGTGAACGCTATGCATGCAGGGAGAAAGGCCTTTATTAATGTTGAATATTCAGAATGGATAATACGAGCCCTAAGGCATCGCATAAGACCATCGGGGGTATACTTTGAGAAAGGGGATATGGTCTATTATAGAAGAGAGAGCCTAAAAGAGTGGAAAGGGCCCAGGAAAATTGAAGGGACAGATGGCAAAGTAATTACACTACAACACGGTAACCAGACTGTGAGCCCACTCTTTGAGAATAGTGAGAATTGGTTATGAATTTGGAGCATCTGAGCAGGATGTAGAAGTTCCAGAGGCATCTTGTACGTCACATGCACGTACCTTGAGGTTCTATGAAGATCAAACAGTAGTAGATGAGAGGGAATCATATGATCAACTAAGTAACAGTGAGACAAGGAGTGAAACATTACTTCAAAGGTTCAGTTACCCAAAGTAGGCACAGTTGTATCATTCATACCCATAAGATTCAACCGTGTGAAGAGACTCCACTATTGTTGGGACAGTAGGAAAAGCCTTGGGTAAGTGTAAACACTGGCTCAACATCTAAGAGTGAAGGCAAAAAGCGAAAGCTGGAGTTTGGAAAAATGAGGTGTAATGTTGGAAACAAAAAAAAAGGCGAGATCTAAACCCTGAGGATGAGACAGAGTTGTGAACCCAGAAAAAAAGTCCCAATTCTGTGACTGAAGTTGTCTCAACAGAAAGTGGTTTGAGAGGAGCAGCATGATAGAAATAGACATGGCGGTAGAGGCTGGAGTTTAATGAGGAAGGCTAGGAATCAAAACCATGATAGTAATAGGAGTAGAAGTCCCCAGGACGGGCAAGTATTGATAGCTGCCAACAAAATAGTGCTTGTGGAGATAAGAGAGGCCAAAAAAGAGTTAGAAATTGGAAAGCGTTTGGGATGTACAACGAGGTACCAGATGAAGGGCAGCTTCCTTTGTCCCATCGATGGGTTTGCATAGAGAAAGTTTTGCAAGATGGGATGTATAAAGTAAATGCCAGATTATTAGCCTGTGGGTATGAGAAATACTTGGGTTATTGCAGAAGGTCAGGGGACATGGAGTTGGGGGTAGGGTGTTAGCGTGGATAGAGGATTGGTTGTCAAATAGGAGGCAGAGAGTGGGGGTCAATGGGTGCTATTCGGATTGGCGGATGGTGACTAGTGGAGTGCCCCAGGGGTCGGTGCTGGGGCCTCAGCTATTTACCATTTTATATAGATGATCTGGAGGAGGGAACCGAGTGTAGGGTGTCAAAATTTGCTGATGACACCAAGATTGGTGGAACGGCAAATTGTGTGGAGGGTGTGGAGCGTCTACAGAAGGATCTAGATAGGCTGGGCGAATGGGCCAGGAAATGGCAAATGGAATTTAATGTTGGCAAGTGCAAGGTGGTCCACTTTGGTAGGAATAATGGTAGGAAGGATTATTACTTACGTGGCGAAAAACTGCAGCAGGCGACGGTGCAGAGGGACCTCGGGGTCCTTGTGCATGAGTCGCAAAAACCCAGCTTGCAGGTGCAGCAGGTGGTCAGGAAGGCGAATGGGATGCTGGCCTTCATAGCGAGGGGGATTGAATATAGAAGTAGGGAGGTCTTGCTGCGGCTGTATAGGGCATTGGTGAGGCCGCAGCTGGAGTACTGTGTGCAGTTTTGGGCGCCATACTCACGCAAGGATATTTTGGCCTTGGAGGGAGTGCAGAGGAGGTTTACTAGGCTGATGCCGGAGTTGAGGGGATTGAGCTATGAGGAGAGGCTGAATAAATTAGGCTTGTACTCATTAGAGTTTAGAAGAATGAGGGGAGATCTCATTGAGACGTATAAAATGATGAATGGGATGGATAGGATAGAGGTGGAGAGACTCTTCCTGCTCAGAAAGGATAGTAGGACTAGGGGGCACAGCCTCAAGATAAAGGGGGGGGCGGTTTAGAACGGAGTTGAGGAGGAACTTCTTCACTCAAAGGGTGGTGAATCTCTGGAATTCTCTGCCCGTTGAAGTGGTGGAGGCTACCTCGCTAAATATTTTTAAGACGAGGGTTGATGGGTTTTTGATAAGCGAGGGGATTAAGGGTTATGGGGAGAGGGCGGGAATGTGGAACTGAGCCACGACAGATCAGCCATGATCTTATTGAATGGCGGGGCAGGCTCGAAGGGCTAGATGGCCTACTCCTGCTCCTATTTCTTATGTTCTTATGTTATGTTCTTATGAGAGAACATTAGGGTTGATTCACCCACAGCAAGGAAAGGGACACTTTTTCTTTGCCATCGTAGCATCTAATAACTGGGCACATAAATCAATAGCTATCAAAGCAGCATTTCTGCAGGGTGAAACATTTTAAAGAAAGTTTTTTTTGAGGCCATCCAGAGAAGCAGATAATACACCGGCAATTGTGGAGATTGAACAAATGCGTATATGGATTAAGTGATGGATCAACCTTTTGGTACAAAGAACAGTACAGCACAGGAAACAGGCCCTTCGGCCCTCCAAGCCTGTGCCACTCATTGGTCCATCTAGATCATTCGTTTGTATCCCTTCGTTCCCAGGCTGCTCCTGTGACTATCCAGGTAATTCTTAAATGATGCCAGCGTGTCTGCCTTCACCACCCTGCATTCCAGGGCCCCACCACCCTCTGCGTAAAAAAAAAAAAGAGTTCCTCTGATATCGGAGTTATACCTCGCCCCTCTCACCTTGAGCCTGTGACCCCTCGTGATCGTCACCTCCGACCTGGGAAAAAGCTTCCCACTATTCACCCAATCTATACCCTTCATTCTCTATACCCTTCAAGTTTCCCCTCATTCTCTGTTTTTCCAAGGAGAACAACCCCAGTCTACGCAATCTCTCCTCATAGCTAATGCCTCCATACCAGGCAACATCCTGGTCAACCTTCTCTGCACTCTCTCTAAAGCCTCCATGTCCTTCTGGTAGCGCGGAGATCAGAATTGGATGCAGTACTCCAAATGTGGCCTAACCAGCGTTCTATACAGCTACAACATCAGACTCCAGCTTTTATACTCTATACCCTGTCCTATAAAAGCAAGCATACCATATGCCTTCTTCACCACCTTCTCCACCTGTGCTGCCACCTTCAAGGATTTGTGGACTTGCACACCTAGGTCCCTCTGTGTTTCTATACTCTTAATGACCTTGCCATTTATTGTATAGCTCCCCCCTACGTTATTTCTTCCAAAATGCATCACCTCACTTTTATCTGGATTAAATTCCATCTGCCATTTCTCCACCCAATTTTCCAGCCTATCTGTATCCTGCTGTATTGTTCAACAATGTTCATAGCTGTCTGCAAGTCCAGCCATCTTTGTGTCATCTGCAAACTTGCTGATAACACCAGTTACACCTTCTTCCAGATCACTTATAAATATCACAAATAGCAGAGGTCCCAGTACAGAACTCTGCGGAACACCACTGGTCACAGACCTCTAGCCGGAAAAAGACCCTGCGACTGCTACCCTCTGTTTCCTGTGGTACTTCTCCGTACTTTGTGTATTGCTGAAGACTGGCTGTGTCCAGTTAAAACCATATCTAGCAACGTTCTACTGGAGATGTGAAGGAAAAATAGCTGGAATTTTCGTGACACATGTTGATGATTTCTTATGGGGTAGCGCAGAAGAGTTGGAAAAAGGATAATTGAGAAGTAAAAGAATTTAAAGCAGGGAGTCAAGCAGCTGGTGTTTTTTGTTAGAGTCATAAGGTTTACAGCATGGAAACAGGCCCTTTGGCCCAACTTGTCCGTGCCGCCCTGTTTTTGTAGTCCCAAAGCTAGTGCCAGTTGCCTGCATTTGGTCCATATACTTTTGTACCCATGTAACTGTCTAAATGCTTTTTAAAAGACAAAATTGTACCAGCCTCTACTGTTACCTCTGGCAGCTTGTTCCAGACACTTACCATCCTGTGTGTGAAAAAATTGCTGCTCTGGACACTTTTGTATCTCTCCCCTTTCGCCTTAAACCTATGCTCTTTAGTTTTAGACTCCCCTACTTTTGGGAAAATATATTGACTATCTAGCTGATCTGTGCTCTTCATTATTTTATAGACCTCTGTAAGATCCCCGTCAGCCTTCTACGATCCAGAGGAAAAAGTCCCAGTCTATCTAGCCTCTCCTTATAACTCAAACCATCGAGTCCCAATAGCATGCTGGTAAATCTCTTCTGCACTCCTTCTAGTTTAATAATATCCCTTCTATAATAGGGTGACCAGAAATGTACACAGTATCCCAAGTGTGGTCTTACCAATGTTTTGTACAACTTCAACAAGATGTCCCAACTCCTGTATTCAAAGTTCTGACCAATGAAACCAAGCATGCTGAATGTCACCTTCACTACTCTGTCCACCTGTGACTCCACTTTCAAGGAGCTCTGAACATGTACCCCTAGATCTGTGTTCTGTAACTCTCCCCAGTACCCCACCATTAACTGAATAAGTCCTACTCTGGTTCAGTTTACCAAAGTGCATCACCTCACATTTATCTAAATTAAACTCCATCTGCCATTTGTCACTCCAATGGTCCAATTGATCAAGATTCCATTGCAATCCGAGATAACTTTCTTCACTATCCACTATGCCACCAATCTTGCTGTCATCTGCAAACATTCCTCCTATATTCTTGTCTCTTGATATCCGACAAAGTAAATCTGGGATAACGATGAGTCAACAGGGATATCGAAATAGCATTGTTCCCATTCCTATCACCAGAGAGAGGTTGATGGAGAAAGAGGAATTGGCCAACTAAAAAGAAACAGGATTGTTGAGGATCATGGTAGTACAGCTAAATTGGCTATCCACACATACAAGACCAGATGGGAGCTATATTGTCCTAGAGCTAAGTGATATGTTGAGGCATGACTGAGGAAGAGAGATCTTGCAGGCAAATAAAACTTCAGGAAAGCTAAAATTAGAGGAATGTATAATTGAATTCCCAGCACTAGGAGAATAGGAAGATATGCAGTTGTGTTTAGTGATGCTTCACATGCCAATCTACCAGATGGACATTCTGGCAGTGCCAGATTGATGATATTTTTGGTAGGTGAGAAAGGAAAATGTTGCCCCTTGGTCTGAGAAGCAAAGAAAGTAAAAAGGGTAGTCAAAAGTACGTTGGGAGCTGAAACCTAGCGTTAGTGGCGGCGTTGGATATGGGAATTTATTTGTCTAACACATTAACAGATTTAGTTTTTTTATGGCAACGTCGAGAAAGAAATTACCAAATGAGTGTTATGTGGACATTCCGTCTTTATGGGACAATATTCACTCAACAAAAAGGGTAACAGTAAAACTGAGAATTGATTTGGCCAGCATTAAACAAATACTGGAAAACAAAGATGTTTCCAAACTCAACTGAGTTGGTGCAAATTTATAGTTATCTGACTGTTTTAGTAAAACGGGTGCAGGCACTAGAAAGTTGTTCAGAATACTGGAGGATGGTTGTCTTAAATTTTTTTGAAAAATAAAGAAAAATGTAACCAGTGAAACATTGGATCTGTTGTAGTGTGACCAATGGTAACAAACTGTAAGGGTCAGCTGACCCAATAAACTATATAACCAATGACAAAATGATGTGATGGTCTACTGACCAGCTGACTCAGTATAGATAAGAATCTGTTGGGAAAATTAGGGGGAGCTTGGAATGGCCCATGGTGAGGCCTCACTTATTGGAGTAATTAAGTTTCTTTATTAAACCTTTTTGTTTGATTTATAAGTTGGAGTAAGTCTTGTTTTGTTTTATTGCCAATAACTGAAGAATTTCTTCTGGTGGATCAACAACTGTCACCACAATGGCTGAAGGTCCGGACTGGAGAGAAGATTCAACAGCATTAAGAATGGGCATTGGTAGGTTCACAATATATTTGGAAATGTGATTTCTGTCCTGATTAAAATATGCAAGTTTTGAGCAGAACTCTGAAGTTCACACCGGAAGAGAGAGCAAATTGGAGCTGGTGGAAATAGGGAAGTGAATGACCACCTCATGGGTCTTCATCAGCAACTTATGCACCTGTAGGTGCATTTTTGTCCTCTGCAGGCTCCCCATCAACATCCCCAACCTCTCAGTCCAGCCTCCTGGATCTGACCTTTCCTCCTCGCCCTCAGATCCCTACACCTACCTGGTCCTGGATTTCCAGGACTTAGGCTTTGGGGAAATGTGACCACTGCAGCTTCTGGGACTAGAGAACTGCTGTCCAATCAGGTTGGCTAGCATACAAAGGGTTAACAGATGGGATGTACAAATATATTACATAGGTGATGATATATCATGACTCCATCATGTTAGATTTTCTCATGCCCATGCCTGCTTTGCAATTTGTTTAGACATAGTACTAATAAACAAGTACTTTTATCAGATGTCAGAGTATGTCTACAGTCTAGCCGGTAATAGAAGGGCTAGAATACTCGGACAGAACATAGAAGCAATAGGTGATGCAGAAAATGCAATGGTTTTAGCAACAGAACCACATTGTCAAAGAAAACTCAATAGCAGCTCATGCTTACGACTTGATGAAAGGAGGAGGCTAGCTGGAGAGAGGTAACAATGGGCATACCTGGTGAGCAGTCCCTGAACTTTTTAAATCTATCAAGAACCTGTAGGAAGGTCAGAACTGTGAGTTCATATCAAGCAGCATCAAGCCTTCGTACTAAGAAGTAGAAGCATCAAGTTCCATTTTTTATACTTTAGGTCCAATAGCAGAGAATAAAGCGGGAATGGAGGTGCCTCCTGCAGATTTTGAGATCATTCTCAGAGCCTTTGGAGCCATTTTAGCCTGAAACAAAGACTTGGTAATAGAATGAGTTTTAATCAGAGGTCACAATGACCTGGGAATCATAGAATCCTTACAGTGCAGGAGGAGGCTATTCGGCCCATCGAGAATACACCAACAAGAATCCTACCCAGGTTCTATCCCAATTGAATTAATTCTAACTGACTTTTGTTGCCAAGTTAGTATTGCAGGTATGTGGCACTGGATGATGAGCTTATCCACAATGGCATTTTCATGGGATCCAAAAATTCCAATTTTTTGCAAACCAAAGATGACCTTACTTTAGATCACTTGGTCCAAGGAAGCACACTGAGCTTAGAGAATTTAGCTGGGCAGTCATTTGTTGCTACTCCAAAGCTTAACGTGACTCTGTTGACAAAGTAGGCACGTGGGCAGCAGCTCCACTTATAGCAAAGCCCAGAAAACTCAAAGGGTGGGATACTTCACATCAGCCCCTAACTTGAGAGGATTGTCTTGTTACACAAAAACCAACATAGGCAGTAGGACTGCCTGTACAGGGACCCAGAATGCTTCAGTGCATTCCAGTCCAGTTACAGGGAGAGGCTGGATAGATTGGGACTTGTTTTCCCTGGAGCATAGGAGACTTAGGGGTGACCTTCTAGAAGTCCATGAAATTTTGAGGGGCATAGGTCTGCTAGATAATCTACATCTTTTCCCAAAAGTAGGGCAATCTAAAACCAGAGAGCATAAGTTTGAAGTGAGAGGGGAGAGACACAAAAGGATCCAGGGCCCAATTTTTTCACACTAAGGATAGTAACTGGAATGAGCTGCCAGAGGTAGTGGTAGAGGTGGGTACAATTTTGTCTTTGAAAATGCATTTAGACAGTTACATGAGTGAGATAGGTATAGAGAGATAAGGGCCAAACTCGGGCAATTGGGACTAGTTTAGTGGCTTAAAAGAAAGGAAGGCATGGACAAGTTAGGCCTAAGGCCTGTTTCCATGCTGTAAATCTTTGTGACTCTATGATTATGACTATGTAGTGAAGCTGGAAGTGTTTCTCAAATCCAACAACTTTAATGGAGGTAGAAGATGTGAATTTTTTTTGATAAAACACACATCTTCCAAGGAATTGGAAATCAAAGTAAGGACGGAATTAGAGTATTGTTATTTTAATAGCCTTCACCTTATTTACTGTGGAAGACACAACATGAGCTCATTGAAGGCGGAGCACGTCAGAGGACCGAATGTCTTATCCTTGCTCCTAGTTTGCATGTTTGTCGCAAAATGTTTGTTGTTATAAGGTTTTGTTTAGTTGAAATATTGTAAATGTAGTCATTGGGTTTGAGAGTTTTCTTTTTCAATATAGTGAATTTAGCAGCACTTGAAGTTCTATTAAATTTGTATTCCATCTCTGCATGGTCCTGAGGTCTGCCCATGGTGGAAAATGGTTGAATTGACACAGTAGATTTAAAGGTAGGAGGTAGTAGGCGGGAGGCATGGGTTAGCATGAGTTGGCAGTAAATTGATTTAGGACTATAAAGGGCAGGTGAGCGGGGGCAGGAAGGGGGCATACCTTGCCATGGGAGCCCAGTGAGCTTCTTTGGGGAGTCGTACCTGCCATCAGGCCACGAGGGTTTTTTGAGGTTGGAATATGTTGTCATGGGCTGTATGAGGAGCCTAGGAATGTTTTTCAGTATAGTTTGATGTGGAATCATGAGTGGCATTGATGGGGCATGGCTGGTGGGTGGCCTCAGCACCTGGCAGTCTCCTCACTTCATCCGAGGTTGCCTGCCTTAATAACAATTCTACCCCAGCCCTTTGAACTGAAAATTGGAAACTCAGGCAGATGTTTTAAATGGAGGCTTTATGAAGCCAATCTCAAGGCAGAAATCTAGTCTTGGTATTTGGACTTTGGAGTCAAATTAGTGAACATTTGGAGGTACAGGGGATAATCCGGAGGTTTGGAATTTGAAAAAAACAAAAATAAGTTGTGCTTGAAGCACTGCTGCCTCACAGCGCCAGGGACCCAGGTTCAGTTCCCGGCTTGGGTCACTGTCTGTGTGGAGTTTGCACATTCTCCCGATGTTAGTGTGGGTTTCCTGTGGGTGCTCCAGTTTTCTCCCACAGTCCAAACATATGTGGGTTAGGCGGATTGTCTGTTCTAAATTGCCCATTAGTGTCAGTGGAACAAGCTAGGGTGAAGAACGGTGGTATGTGCAGGTTTTAAGGTGATTCTTGATGAAATGATTTGAAGAGGAAATTACTTCTTTGATAAAAGAAATTAAAGTGGACTGAGTAGAAGGCCAATGATGTGTTTTAATTTCATTGATGTTCACAGATCCAAACTCTACAACCACTCAATTCTTGATGAAATACAATGATTACAAGCTATTCCAGTTTTCAAAATTCTATCGGGACAGACTAGAGCATGCGATTGAAGAAGTGGTGGACGGAATCAGCGGACAGTTAACATTTAAAAGGCATTTCAGTGGACAAGAACATTGGGTAAGTGCGAGAGACTCTGAATGAGTTTGGATTATTTTCTCATCACAAAAGAGACAGAGTAAGCACAAATTAATTATGATGTGGGTAAAATGTCTGTCTAAATCACTTTTTAACATCATGACCATAATCTGTTGTGATGACATTGAAGTTATTGACTAATCATTGCAATCAGTTTATCTACAACAAACCCAGATATGAAATGGGGAAAATCCCAGCAGAGCTTTTAAAACCACTATCACCTATTTCTCCCACAAATGTTACACCCAGCAGATGCTAGACCCTTAATTAATCATATGCTACATTCCAAAATGTTATTTTGTGAAACAAATCTGCCTAATTTGCATTTGAATAATTCAGTGCTGACAGCAATCACCCAAGGGAGCGTGTTCCACATATTGCCCACCTGCTCACTGAAATATGATCACAATTTTAACTCTAGGTAAGAGAATGAGTTTTAAATAACATAAAATCTTACCTATTGTTTGCTCAGATTTGTTTCTCATTTACCACTGCCACCTCCCAACCAATACCATTTAAGCTTGGGCAAGTTGTCTCTTTCCATCTCCCTGTACTGGAGAGAGAAGAAACAGTGTGGGCCTGATGAATGTATTTCCAAATATGTAATGAATAACTCATAGGATTGCAGCTTGATAACTTTATTGAATGTTGTTTTTTTTTTCCCTCTAACTTTGTAAACCTTCTCTGCAGTCTTTCAACCTTATTAATATCCTTCCTGCAATTAGGTGACCAAAACTGCACACAATACTCCAAATTTGGCCTCACCAATGTCTTATACAACCTCACCAAAACATTCCAACTCTTATACTCAATACTTTGATTTATAAAGGCCAATGTTCCAAAAGCACTCTTTACGACCCTATCTACCTATGACGCCACTTTTAGGGAATGATGTATCTGTACTCCCAGATCCCTCTGTTCTACTACATTCTTCAATGTCCTACCATTTACCTTGTACATTCTACCTTTGTTTGTCCTTCCAAAGTGCAATGCCTCACACTTGTCTGCATTGAACTCCATCTGCCATTAAACTCTATCTGCCATCATCCATGTACCTGTCCAAGTTTTTCTTAAATGTTAAAAGTGAGCCCGCATTTACCACTTCATCTGGCAGCTCATTCCACACTCCCATCGCTCTGTGTGAAGAAGCCCCCCCATATTCCCTTTAAACTTCCCCCTTCACCCTTAACCCATGTCCTCTAGTTTTTTCTTTCCTAGCCTCAGTGGAAAAAGCCTGCTTGCATCCACTCTATCTGTACCCATCATAATTTTATAAAACACTATCAAATCTCCCCTCATTAACCCCTCCACGACCTGGAGTTGTGGTTTTAATTACTAATAAAAGAAAAATCAGTAATGTATTGTATTTCTATAGTAATTAAACTAGTTAACATTTCAGTCAGGGTAAGTATAAGAATAAAGGAATTATTATTCAGAGACTTAACACAGTGTGTCTAGAAGCATTAATTAATGTACAAGGTTGTAATTAAATTCTAAAAAATAATTTTTTTTCCTAAGACTTACAGTCTTGCATTTACGACTGCAATGAAGTTACTGTGAAATTCCTCTTGTCGCCTCAGTCCAGCAACTGTTCAGGACAATGCACCTAACCACCATGTCTTTCAGAATGTGGGAGGAGACTGGAGCACCTGGAGAAAACCCACCCAGCCATGGGCAGAATGTGCAAACTCTACACAGACAGTGACCTATGCTGGGAATTGAACCCGAATCCCTGGCACTGTGAAGCAGTAGCGCTAACCACTGTGCTACCATGCCGCCAAGTATCTTAAGATGTTCTAGGAGATGGCCAGCAGAGAGATGGTGAAAGTTCAGCATAGTAAATGAATGGCTGTCTGGAAGATACATGGTACGTGGATGAGAGGAGTGTGGAGGGATATGGTCCAGGTGTAGGTCAGTGGGGCAAGGCAGAAAAATGGTTTGGCACAGCCAAGAAGGGCCAAAAGGCCTGTTTCTGTGCTGTAATGTTCTATGGTTCTAAGAGTAGGTTGTATAGGAGCTATTGGCGTTTGTGCCATTCTCAAACTGTAACTCAGCATTCTAAATCGCTGGGGGGAAACAACAGTTTTGTGGTGTGCAGGCCAGGGCAGAATTGAGCAAACAACTTCGCAGAGGTACCAGCTAAGAATAGAAATGCAGTCATTAAAGGAGGCTCCATAGTTAGCAACATGCCGTCTAAGATATTGTTAATCCTGGTAAATGGAAGGAGGTTCCATAGTTAGTGGCCAGACAGATAGTTCTGTGAGCCCTATGTTAATACATGATATTTTGCTTCCATTTGCCAGGATTAACAATACCATAGATGGTGTGGTGGTTAGCACTGTTGTCTCGCAGCTCCAAAAGACCTGGGTTTGATTGCCACCTTGTGTCACTATCTGTGTGGAGTTTGTACATTCTCCATATGTCTGTATGGGTTTCGTCTGGGTGCTCCAGTTTCCTCCCACAGTCCAAAGATGTACAGGTAAGGTTGATTGGCCATCCTAAATTGCCCCTTAGTGTGCTTGTATGCATAGCTTAGAGGAATTAGCAGGATAAATATGTGGGGTTGCAGGTGGGATTGTTGTCCGTGAAGACTTGATGGGCTGAATGGTCTCCTTCTGCACTTTTGGGTTTCTGTGATAGAGAATATTCTACAGGGAATGGGATTGAGCCAGAAGTTGTGGTACACAATGTAGAAATGGCAAATAGAAGAAAGTTATTGAAGTCCTAGAGTAAGACATTTAGGAGTTCGGATGAAGAACCTTGAAGGTAGTAATCTCTGCTAGCAAATGTTGAAACAGAAAAGTCAAGAGGACAGGAAGGACGGCTTCAAATTCTTGGGGCCAATCTTCATTTTGTAAGGCTTTCTTTGGTTTGCATTTCTACCCAGTTAAGTATTGGATAACAAAAGCCATAGTTTATTATTCCCAGTACAGACTCTTAATTCCATGCCCCTCTTCAGTTCTGATATTGAATCATACTATCCATTATTTCCCAACAAACCAAGTTGAACTGCCAAACCCATCAAAAATATCACCTGTTTCTATTCTCATAGCATTGCCTGTTTCAAATCCTGCATTAGCTCGTACCCTGCTGAATTTTCATACTTAGCTTTGTTCACTCCTGGCGGCCTTCCATTACTTCTAATCTTGAGGAAATCAAAAATTCCACTGCTTGTTTCCTGATCTCCCTCAGATCCTATTCAAATTCTACACTTACGCTGACTTATAATGACTCCTTTGAATTATTCAGTTTAAAATTTCCGCCCTCATGTTTAAATAAACTTCATTGTCTTGACCTGTAAGCTAATCCAGCTGTAAAACCTTCCTGTGTCCCTGAAATTTTCTGATGTGTTGCTGATCTCTTGTGCGCTTACTCCTTCACACCATGACTTGTGGCCATGGATTCAGCTCTCTTATTCCTCACTCTTCAATTCCAGTTATCTATTTTCCTGTATTGTTTAAAACATACCATTTCTGTTTTGATCACTCATGCTCATCTGCTTTGTATTGGGTTTATCAAATGACTACTTATGTGAAAAGCTGTGCAACATTTATCTATAGTAAATGCTGTATATAATTCTAATCTGGTGATTAGAGTCTTGACTACATAAGGTTCACCGATGCTCACGTGTCCCTTGTTACCAAGCATTTGTACAGATAGTAGATGTGTAGGATAATGAATTTGTATGTCTTAATTACTGAGGGAAGTGTTTGAATTGTTATATTTTAATCATTAGCTGATTTGTCAAATAAATCAAACAATAATTTCTTTGTTGTAACTTCTGACTTGCTGACTTTCTCTGTTCAGAAACTCTCCTTCCCTGCCATCTGAGTTCTGATTCACTGCTCTTTTATTTCTGAGCAAATTACCAGATGTGACAACAGGAAGTAAATGATCACATTGTCACTTAGCAATCTGATGTCATGCACTTGAGTACAGAGAAAACTAATCACATTCAAATTACTGTAGATTCTGATTCCTCCTCCTCCTTGAAGTATATATCTGATTTAGTTTCATCAGCTTTACTTTCCTTATTGACTAAATTATAATATTTGCAAAATATTCACCCAGGTTCACCATGGATCAGGAACTGGCCAAGTGACTGTGCTCTGGGCTTAAAACAACTGGAAAATCCCACCACTGAGCAGATCAATTCTTCCTCATTTTCAGTGTTTACCTTTTGCTCTTCTCCTCATTATTCATTACTGTACTTTACAGAAAATCATTGAGCTCGCACAGAAGGAAAACCGGAAAGATAGTTCCAAACTGCTGCTAAATCTGGTGATGGAGAAAGGATCTAAGGCCCGAAGAGCGATGTGGGAATCCTTTGTGCAAATGCGCAACTCTGTGCCAAAGTTGGATAAAATATTGAAAGAAATACAGGAACTTGGTATGGTAAAATCACACAGTGAACTCAATTTCAGATTCAAACACTGCAGTTATTGCAATACCATCTCATACATTTGATTTCATGACATATGAATTGATTTAAACAGGTCCTGATTTCCATATGAACATGAAGGGAAATGTATCCGAAATATCCAATCACCTGAAAGGTAAATGATGAAATGGAGATTTTAAACTGTATGTTTCACTTTTGAGAATCACTTGTTCAGTGATTGTCAGAATCTGAAAATCAGAACTGCAAAGGCTGAGACAACAGGATTAAACGTATTTTAGATTTGCCATAAACTCTCAAATGTTCTGCATAAAGTTATAATTCATACCATCTCTAAATATAGAGATTGCTATCACTTGTGAATTATTGTACACACTTGGCACAATCCTGAAATCCCATACACAAATGGCAGGGTCCTGATACTCTCTAAAATTCTACACACACCTTAGGATCCTTACTGAAATTCTTCTCTGCACAGCACATTCATGCCGTGGTCACAGCAAAGCATAGTGCCTTGGGTGAGATGTGAAGAATTAACTGCTTCCTTGGAAGCTATCTCAATATAAGCTGCCAGGGAAGAGTTGGAGAATTGTTATCCTTTTACAGCACAAAATAACTGGTCAGGAAATGTATCCAATCTCAGAGTGTTCATCCATGAAGCAGTAGCCATGGAGAAAAGTAAAAGACGATGTTCATGGTGACTTCAAATTAATTGAGTAGTTTTCCAATGGATTTTGATAAGAAAGAGAACCTTCTTCTACCTCATTCTACTCTGAGAATAACCTTGTATTCACTTTTTAAATTATTTTTAAACTGACATGTTTGTACTTTCCCAAAGCTGCATTATCGGAAACACAGACCAAAACAAAATTAGAAAGTATGTTTATTAGTCGATCAGTTCCAATGCACTGTAAATGTTTTTTGTCTGAATAGGATGTGATGAGGTGGATTAGAGTTCTTATACTCATGCTTATTACTGATCTGACAGGGCTGTTATAAAAATTATCCAATAGGACACTTTCTAAATGGTTAAAAGCTGCACACAGTTGCGATTCGCCGACATTTGGGGATTCAGTTTGTCAAGAACAGAAAAGAAGTAAAAGGTCTAATGGAATGCTGACCTTCATATCTAGAGGAGAGAATACAAGGGAATAGAATTCATGCTTCAGCTGTTCAAAAACCTGCTTAGATGAGAGCTGCAGGATGATGAGCAGCTCCTCGAGCAGACACATTGTCTATATTGATCTCCAAATGAGTATAGTGTAGATATGATAGCACTGATAAGACCTGAACTCTAAGACATTAATTATGAAAAGAGATTCCTCAGACCAGATTTCCAGTCCCTGGAATTTAAAAGTTGAAGAGGTGATTTGATCAAAGATTTTAAGGAGGACTGAAAGGGTAGATTGGAAAAAAAAACTATTTCCTCTGGCTGTGGCATCTCGAACTGGGGTGCATAGCTGAAAGTTTAGAGATAGACCTTTGAGGGGGGAATTCGGGAAATATCTCTAATGTTGTGAATTCCATTAAAACATTCGAGTAGCAATGTCTTGACCACGTAACATCCATTAAAACCTTATCCTTCCCTTAATCTTGTCTTCTATTATCTTAATTCACTGACTGTGGATACTGAAAATCTGCAACAGAAAGCAAATGTTGGAAACACTCAACAGGTCTGACGATATATTTCGCGAGAGAAAGAGAGTTAACTTATCTTTTGAAAGTGCGAATGAAGTCTTGTCCCATTACTGAATGCTGAAATAGACTTGGAAAATTGTTTTTATAACATAGTTAAACTGAGAGCCACTTTCTGTCTGTCTGTTTTAATTTAAGATGTTCAACAGAAACACAAGGAGACACTCCGGCTACAAACTGAAACACTGACAGTGAACACGATTCTAATGAAGGAGAAGGTTAAGATTTTCCAGCTGGTTGATCGGTACGCTGAGCTAACAGTTATTTCTGCTGTTCGAGATCGGACACTTGTCGAACATGAATTGCTGGCAAGAGGCCGAGACCATGAAGAATGGAGAAAGAAACATCTCCGGAGAGAACTAGAAAAAATCCGATTGGATCAGTTGTTCCACAGTAGCTTTTCCTGGAGAAAATCAGAAGCTGGGAATTCAGCAGCAGTGAGTGGGGTACCAGGAATTGGAAAAACAACAATGGTACAGAAGATTGTTTATGACTGGGCCATTGGAAAAATTTACGCACACTTCCAATTTGTTTTCAGTTTTAAGTTCCGGGATTTGAACACTGTTAACTGCAGAATAAACCTGAGGAATCTAATCCTCAATTTCTATCCTTATTTTGGGAATACTCTGATTGAAGTCTGGAAGAACCCAGAGGGATTGCTGTTTATATTTGATGGTTTGGATGAATTCAAGGAAACTATCAATTTTGCTGGCAATCAGTCCATGTGCACAGGCCCCGAATGCTGGGGTGAAGTGTCTGACATTGTGTACGGTTTAATACAGCACAAACTGCTCCCAGGATGTTCAGTGCTAGTGACCACCCGCCCTACTGCATTACATTTATTGGAAAAGGCTACAGTCAGTGTCTGGGCTGAAATCCTGGGTTTGGTTGGTGATGAACGCAAGCAATATTTCAACAAGTTTTTTGAAAATAAAGAAGTGGCAGCAGCTGTTTTCAAACATGTGGAGGAGAATGAGATCTTGTACACCATGTGCTACAACCCTTCCTACTGCTGGATCCTCGGTCTGTCACTGGGTCCCTTCTTTACACAAATAGGCAGGAAACATCATATTCCCAAGACCATCACCCAACTATATTCCTACTATATTTACAACATTTTGCAACACCATAGCCCGGAGATTGAAAACCCCTGTGATATACTTCTGAAGATTGGCGAGATGGCCTTCACAGGAGTCTCTGACAAGAAGATTCTGTTTAGAAATGGTGATTTGATCAACTACAATCTGCAACCTTCCCAGTTCCTGTCTGGGTTTCTGATGGAACTTTTGGAGAGACATGATTCTGCCCAGAGTGTAGTTTACACATTCCCACATCTCACCATCCAAGAGTTTGTAGCTGCACTCTTTCAATTTCTGATCCCAAATCCCGGGGACATTGGGAAACTCCTTAGGGAAGCCCACAGCAAAGAAGATGGGCGATTTGAAATATTTCTCCGTTTTGTTGCTGGTCTCTCCTCTTCACAGGCAGCTTGTCCTCTGGAGAAGTTCCTGGGTCCATTTGTTAAAAAAACAACCTGTCAAGTGATTGATTGGGTGATGGAGAAGATTGAAGGACAGATTGGAAACACAAGAGGTGAAACTGGTAAAAGGAACCTCCTGAATACATTTCATTATTTGTTTGAATCTCAGAATAAAGCATTGGCTGAGAAGACAGTGGGATCTATGGAAACACTTTCATTTCGTGAATTGCGACTGACTCCAGTTGACTGTGCAGTCTTGTCTCAGACCATTGGACTCTGTGATACAATAAAATATCTCAATCTACAGAAGTGCTATATTCAGTGTGAAGGTCTCCAGCGGCTGGAACCCATTCTGCACAAATGCGAGGGACTGAGGTAACTGTTTGTTTACTTCGTAGCTAGTATTTCATTGTTTAAACAGCATTTACTATGAAACAAAATTAAAAAAATACTTTCCAGGTCAAGCAAAAAGAGGCAGACTCAGAAAAGCTTCTCAAAAGAAGGATGTAAAATTACAAGGTGGAAAATAAGGCCTTTGCTAACAAGTTGTGGCTTACTTAGTGATGACTGAAGAGTATGAGCATAAAACTATGATGAAAAGAAACAGTAATATCTATTTACAAGAATGGAATATAGATATTCTAAACATAAGACACCAGAGCAGAAAAAAATGCTTTAGAAATTCTAATCCTAATTGACCACAAACTGAGCTGTGCCGATCCCAAAGGAAAATAAGTCCCATATAACATCCTAAATGATGAGATGGTTTCTGGTGTGGAGACTGAAATATTTTTAATTTGATAATTGTATGGAAAGATGTTGTCAGGTCTAATTATTTTAAATTTCTCTTGGTTCTATTCATTACTTTTTCATTCATTCATGTGTTAACAAAGAACAAAGCAGCCCGGGAAACAGGCCCTTGGGCCCAACGAGCCCGCGCCACCATTTTAACATTGTCTCCCCTCCACCCATGACCCTTGTCTATGCTTATGGCATTCCACATTGAGGGAAGACTAATTTAGGGACAATTTGTTACACCATTACAATTTGTTGTGGGTTTCATTAGATAGGCCAACATTTATTATCTATCCCTAATTGCCCTAGAGAAGCTATGGAGAGATGCTTGAACCGCTGCAGTCCATGCATTGTACGAAAACCCACAGTGCTTTTAGGAAGGAAGCCCCAGGCTTTTGAATCAGCGACATTGAACGGATGATGATATATTTACAAGTCAGGATGGTATGAGGCTTGGAGGGAAGGTGGTGGTGTTCCCATGCATTTGCTGCTCTTGTTCTTCCGGATGGTAGAGGTCATGGTTTTGAAAAATGCTGTAGAAGGCATCTTCCTGAGTTGCTACTGTGCATCAGTTGTGGAGGGATTGACTAGTGAATGGGGTGCCAATCAACTGAGCTGATTTGTCCTGGATGTATCAAACTTCTTGAGTGTTGTTGGAATTGCACTCTCTCGGGCAAGTAGAGTATTCCATTATGCTCCTGATTTGCACCTTGTAGATGATGGACAAACTTTGGGAAGTTGGGAGGTGAGTTATCTGCTACAGAATTTCAACTTCCAACGTGCTTTTCATATGGTTGATCGGTTAAGTTACTGGTCAATGGTAACCCACAGAATGTTGATACTGGAGGTTACAGTGAAGGAAATGTTTGAATCCTCTCTTGGTGGAGTTGGTCATTGCCTGTCGTTGCTAAGCTCAATCCTGAATTTGTCCAAGTCTTGCTACATCACTATTTGAGGAGTTGCAGATGGTGCTGAACATTTTTCATAAACATTCCAACTCCTGACATTGTGATAGATCATTGATGAAATATTTAAGATGTTGAGTCTGAGATACCACCTTGAGGAACTCTTCTGGTAATGTCTTAGGATTGAGGTGTTTGACCTCAACAACCACAACTTTCTTTGTGCTATGTACGACCCAATCAGCTGATAGTTTTCTCTCTCATTCCCTTTGACTCCAGTTTTGCTTGTTTTCCACGATGCCACGCTCAGTGAAGTGGTGCCTTAACATCGAAAGCAGTCACTCTCTCTCCTCCCCTCTTGAGTTCAACTCTTGCTACTACGTGGATGTAAGCTGTTCAATTCATTTGCCATCTCCTTATTTTCCAATATCAATTATCTAGACTCACTTTCTATAGGTGCAGAGCTCACATCGTTAACTTTGTTTTAAATATTCATAAAAACTCTTCATCTGTTTTTATATTTCTGGCTAGCTTTCTTTCATGCTTCCCCTCCTTATTAATCTTCTTGTCATCCTTTGATGTTCCTTATAGTCTGTCCAATCTTTTGACTTGTCTTTGAACATAAGAACATAAGAAATAGGAGCAGGAGTAGGCCAGCTAGTCCTTTGAGCCTGCCCCGCCATTCAATAAGATCATGGCTGATCTGTCGTGGCTCAGTTCCACATTCCCGCCCTCTCCCCATAACCCTTAATCCCCTCTCATCAAAAACCCATCAACCCGCGTCTTAAAAATATTTAGCGAGGCAGCCTCCACCACTTCAACAGGCAGAGAATTCCAGAGATTCAGCACCCTTTGAGTGAAGAAGTTCCTCCTCAACTCCGTTCTAAACCGCCCCCCCTTTATCTTGAGGCTGTGCCCCCTAGTCCTACAACTATGTGCTTCTCTTTAAGATCAATACAATATTTAATCTCTATTTAACCATGGATGATGGGTCAGTTCCCTGGACATTTTCTTACTTGTTGGAATGTACCTATTCTATGAATTTAAAATATTCCCTGAAAATATTTGTCACTGCGTCTGTTGACCTATTGTTGTACCTGTTAATTCTCAGATACTTTCGACCAGATTGCTTCCTCCAAGATGGACAAAGGACAAACACAAGTAAAGGTTCAATAAGTTTATTTATAATAACACTATTAACCCTTAAATTACCCACATAAAACAAGAGGATACACCAGATTCAAATATACTATCCGCAAAGATGGTTTGGTTAAAACTGCAGACTCAATTCTGAGTCTCTCTGGTCCGTTGTCACGAAGGTGAGCCTTGATGGCAGCTTCTTTCTTCCTTTTCTTCTCTGGTCAGTCTTCTGGATGGTCAAGGGTCGCCTCCTTCATCGAATCTTCGCTGCTGGTGTCTGAAAATATGTCCCCTTATTCCCTGGCTGCTTGCCTTTCAAGAAACTTTTCTGGCTTCTGGCCAATGAGGTCCCAGGAGGGGGTTCCAATACCCAGTGGGTTTCTTGATGTCTGCCTGACAGGACACCAGGGTCCACCTCCAGGTGTCCATCTCCATGTTGTTGCTTACATGTAACCTGTTATCAGATTAAGCCAACTGCAGGAACTCGTGGTGATAAAGTCAGGCCCGATCTGGGTTTCTAACAATAGGCCGGTGCATTTCAATGGGGTGCGATGATCTCCTGCTAAGTATCAGTAGGGGGCAATGACCTTTGATGGGTGATTGAATCAGGCCCAGACATGTTTGTGTACTGTACAATTGGCCTGCCCAAGGTTTGACTGGGTTTGATTTTAATATGCCCAATTCTTTAATTTAGGATATCCAATTTTATCAGTCTTAAGACTAGGCCCTGTTTATATTACATTATCCCTTAACCTAAATTTCCAGTTCACTTCAGTCAACATACCTTTACTGCCTCTAATTACCCTTATTTAAATTTAAAATCGTCAGGCTGATCCTATATGCACATTCTCTGCAGTGGAGGGTACAAGTCACGCAAAACACTGTAGAAATTAGTGGGACCAGAAGATTCCACTGGCGGGTCAATGAGGAACTGCCTCTGCTGCCAGAAGACACACTGTGCCAGGGTGGGGTGTAGAATCTGCATTTGAAATTCAGCCATGTTACGGTTGCTGCTATCTCATGGTGCCTTCACTATGAGTTAATTCATCTGAGACAAAAGCAAAGTATTGTGGACGCAGGAATCTGAAACAAAACAGAAAATGCTGGAAAATTTCAGCGGGTCTGACAACAACTGTGGAGAGAGAATAGACCCAATGTTTCAAGTCTGGATGACCCTTGGTCAGAAATTATTCTAATCTTGCTGCGCAGTACAGGTCAAGTAAAGGCTTCTCTCTGGTTGACTCCAGAACTTGCTGTTCAAAGAAACGATCCTGAAAACATTCAATGAACTCTTTATCTAAGCTACCTTTGCCCACCTGACATTTCCTGTCCATATATAAATTAAAGTTTCTCATTTATTATCGCCATGTCTTTCTGACAAGCTCCTATTTATTTATTAATTATTCACCAATCTACCATGTGGTTACTGTTAGACACCCCGCACACGACTTGCACAAGTGACTTCTTGCCTTTATCATTTCTCATCTTGACCCAAGTCGTTTCCACATCCTGGCTTCAGCCATCCTTTTGCGAAATGCTAATGTTATCATTAATTAACAAGCTACCCCTCCATGTATTCCTCATTTTCTTTTCTTCTTGCACACTTTAATATTCAGACCTGAATCCCATGTTCCCCTGCAGTCATGTCTCTGTAATGACTATCAAATTGTACTTTTTTTTTTCAATGTGCGCTCTGAGTTCATCTGTTTTGTTTGAATAATAAGTGCATTAATATGCAGAATCTTTAGTTGTATCCTTTTATACTCTGTATTCTCACCTGTGGAGCTGTTGTTAGATTTGTACACATTATCCTTTAAGGTCATGGTCTGTTCTTCTTCTCTCATAATATCTTTCTGTTTTGCCTTGTCTCTGTGCTTTGATTCACTGCATCTTGCCAAATTTGATCCGTTGCCCCCACTGTCTAGTTTAAGACCCTCTCTACTTCCCTAGTATGTGGCTTGCAAGAACACCAGCCCATCCATCATTTGGGTGTAGACTGACCCATTACTGGTGCCAGTGTCTCATGAACCTGAACCCATTTCTTCTACACTAGTCTTGGAGCCATGCATTCATCTCTCCAATTTGATTTCTCCAATGCCAGTTTGCATGTGGCTTAGGTAATAATCCAGAAATTGTGACCTTTGAAGATCTGCTTAATTTGGTGCCTCGGTTTTCATGTTGACTATGTAGTACCTCCTCCTTGTCCTGCCCATGTGGTTGATACTTCGATAAGAACTGGGCCCTTCCCCTTCCATCGCAAGTTCATGTCCTGAACTCTGTTACCAGGAGATAATACAGCATGGAAAAGACCCTTCAGCTCATCATGTCTACACTGGCCATCAAGCACCTATCTATTCTAATTCAATTTGTCAGCACTTACCCCATTGCCTTATATACTATGGCATTTCAAATGCTCATCTAAAGACTTGATAAATCTTTTGAGGGTTTCTTTTCAGACAATAAATTCCAGATTCCCACCACCACCTGGGTGAAAAAGTTTTTTCTCATATCTTCTGTAACACTCATGCTCCTGAGGGGAAATGCTTGACAAATCTGTTGAAATTCTTTGAAGATGCAACTAGTAGAGTTGATGTATGTTTAGATATTCAGAAAATGCATAAGAGATCAAGCGAGATTAAAGCTCTTGGGATTGGAGAAAATGTATTGAGATGGATAAAAAAAACTGGTTGGCAGAGAGTAAACAAAGAGAAGGAATTAATGGGTCCTTTTCAGATCTGCAGGCACTAACTAGTGGGGTGTCACAGGGATCGGTGCTGGGATCCCAACTATTCACAATATATATTAATGATTTGAACAAGGGAACAAAATGTAACAACTCAAGTTTGCAGATGATACCAAATTGGGAGAGAGGGTTAATTGTGACGAGATGCAGAGAGCCTTCAGAATGATCTGGACAGGTTGGGTGAGTTGGCAAGTCAATGGCAGATGCAATATAATTTGGATAAATGTAAGGTTATTCACTTTGGAAGAAAAAACAAGAGGGTTGTAAATTGGGAGAGGGAAGTGGGTGCCCTTGTGCACCAGTCACTCAAGATAAGTGTGCAGATGCAGCAGGCAGTAAAGAAGGCAAATGCTATGTTGGCCTTCATTGTGAGAGATTTTGAGTACAGGAGCAAGGATGTGTTGCAATTTTACAGCGCCTTGGGAGAGGCTACACCTAGAATATTGTGTGCAGTTTTGGTCTCCTTTTCTGAGGAAGGATGTTCTTGATCTCAAGGTAGAGTGCAGCGAAGGTTTACCAGGCTGATTCCGGGAATGGTGGGACTGATGTATGAGGAGATATTGACTAGGTTAGGATTGTTTTTGCTGGAGTTCAGACGAATGAGGGGGGAATCTCATAGAGACTTATAAAATTCTATCAGGTTTAGACATGGTAGGTGCAGGGAGGATGTTCCCGATAGTGAAGTATTACAGAACCAGGGATCACAGTCTGAGGATTTGGAGGAGTCCTTTTGGGACAGAGGTAAGGGGAGCAAAAAGTGGTGAGCCTGTGGAGTTCATTACCACAGGAAGTAGTTGATGCCAAAACATTAAATGTATTCAAGAGGTGGCTGGATATCGCACTTGCAGCAAATGGGATTAAAGGTTATGGAAAGAAAGCAGGATTAGGCTACTGCATTGGATAACCAGCTGTGATCGTAATGAATGGCAGGAGCAGGCACAAGGGGCCAAATTACCACCTCCTGCTCCAATCTTCTGTGTTTCTATGTTAAATCTACGGCCCCTGGTTATTGATCCCTCTACTAAGTGGAAAAGCTTCTTCCTAGCCATTCTATCTATGTCTCTCATGATTTTATACACCTCAAACAGATCTCCCTTCAGCCTTCACTGCTCCAAGGAATATAAAACCAACCTATCCAATCTCTCTTGCTTGCTGAAAAGCTCCAGTCCAAGCTACATCCCAGTAAATCTCCTCTGTATTTTCTCTAGTGCAATCACTTCATTCCTATAGTATGCCCACCAGAAGTACACACTACTCCAGCTGTGGCTTAACCAGCATTTCATACAGCTCCATCATAAACTGCCTGCTCTTGTATTCAGTGCCTGGATTAATAAAGATAATTATCCCATATGCCTTCATAACCACTTTATCGACCTGAGCTGCTGTCTTCAGAGATCTATGGGCATGCACACCAAGGTATCTCTGATCATGTATACCTCCTTGGGCCTGACCATTCATTATATATTCCCTTGCCTTGTTGGTCCAAAAGTGTATTTTCTCACACTTTACACGGTCAAATTCCATTTGCAGCTGTTTTGCCCCCCTCATCTAACCAGCTGGTCTAGATTGTCCAGTAATCTAAGGCTTTTCCCCTCACTCTTTACCATGTTGCCATTTTTTTTGTGTCATCTGAAAACTTACTTAGCATACCTCTTGCATTCACATCTGAATCATTAACGTACACTACAAACAAAGGATCTAGCTCTGCTCCCTGCGGAACACACTGGATACAGGCTTCCAGTCACAAAAACAACCTTTGGTCGTCATTCTCCTGCCACTAAGCCAATTTTGGATTCAGATCTATACCTACAGCATCCTTTCCCGTAGTAAACACAGATGCAAAGTATTCATTTAAAACCTGACCTACGTCTTCTGGCTCCACTCACAAATTGCCACATTGCTCCCTAGTCGGTGCCACTCGTTACCTGGTCATCCTCTTGCCCTTAATATACTTATGGATTTTCCTTTATTTTACCTGCCTGTATTTTTCCGTGCCTCTTCTTCGCTCTCCTAATTTTTTAAGTAACCCCGCTGCACTTCCTGACCTCATCTTGGGCTTTTTTGAGCCCTCTGTATATGTCATAAAGGCTCCCTTTTTTCTTTATCCAACCCTGGATGTCCCTTGATATTCGGGGTTCTTCAGACATCTTGCTCCCACCTTCACTTTCACAAGAATATGTTGGGCCTGTGCCTCTCCTATTTTGTTTTGGAATGAATCCCATTGCTGTGATGTAGGTTTTTCTACAAGTAGCTGTTCCCAGTTAACTTTGGCCAGATCCTGTCTTATCCTATTCGTATTGGCCCTCCCTTAATTCAGAATCTTTATTCCAGGTGTATGTTTGTTCCTATCCGTAACTATCTGAAATCCTACTGAGTTATGGTCACTGTCATCAAAATGCTCCCCCACTGAACCTTCTACCACTTGCCTGGCTTCATTCCTTAAAACTAGCTCCAGCACCACACCCTCTCTTGTAATCACAATTGGCCTAAAAAGCTCTCCTGGTTACATTTTAAGAATTCCACCCCCTCTAAGTCCTTCATGTTTTGATTATCCCAGTTAATGTTAGGGAAGTTAAAATCCCCTCTTATTATTGCCCTATTATTCTTACAATTCTCAAGAGATTTGCCTACATATCTGGCCTTTTATCTCTCCCTTACTGTTTGGGCGTCTATTGTACACTCACAGCAATGTGATTGTCCCCTTTTTGTTTCTAATTCTACCCATGTGGCCTAATTTGAGGAACCCTGAAAGATATCACCCCTCCTTACATCAGTAATTGATTCCCTGATCTGGATTTGTGTTCTTTCTGGGAGAGGACGGTGTCAATTCCTTGTCTGTTGTTATGAACTGCGCTGATGCTCGATGTGAGGTCATCCCAGATCACAAAAGGAAAATTTGGAACACTGCTTCTTAACAGTTTATTTTTGTGATTTTTTTTTAAGAAAAAAGCAAGAAAAGATGAAACCTGGTAAGGAAAGGGGTTAATCTTGTTGTAAATTATTCAAATATCAAAATGTTTATTAAACTTTAAAATACAACAGTAAAGAAGGAAAAATTACAATTAACTACAGTGATGGTTATCCAGATAATATGCTTGAATTACCCACACCCCTCCCCCCCAAAAAAAATCCTAAATCTATATTCTTTCCTAAACTCAGAGAATGCACCTTCCCCAGAACAATATTCAATAGTTTTTAACACTGCGCCAAATCCGGCAAATAATTAACACACGGGATCTGTAGTTTTCTTTTGGAAACTCTTCTAGTTTGGAATAAAATGTCTGTGGTCTGACACACAGCTTCTTCTGCTTTCTTCACAACAGCTTGGCTCTTGATGAGAGAAAGAAAAAATTATGTTTGCAAACTGGATGTGGCTATGATCCAGGTCATTGGATTGCTGGACTCCATTTGGCTTAAACTGTCATAGAATCCTTACAATGCAGAAGGAGACTATTCGGCCCATCAAGTCTGCACTGACCACAATTCCACCCAGGCCCTATTCCTGTAACTCCACATATTTATCCTGCTAGTCCCCTGACTCTAAGGTCAATTTATCATGGTCAATCAACCTAACCTGCACATCTTTAGACTGTGGGAGGAAACCCATGCAGACACAGAGAAAATGTGCAAACTCCACACAGTGACCTGAGCCTGGAATTGAACCTGGCTGCCTTGCACTCTGAGGGAGCAGTGCTAACCACTGTGCCACCGTGTCGGTTTCACCCTGCTACTAGCCTAATCAGCGTCTCACAGCTCTCCAATTAGATGTCTTTCAGTTTCTTTTTTATCCAATTCTTCATTTTATTCCAACTTCCTAACACACAATTCTCTATTAACACTGCTCCCCCCACTTCCTGAGCCATGAGGCCATGGTCAGTTAGTTCATCCACCTCACTCTCCATCCAAAGAACCTGAAAATACCTCAAACCTATTGGACAGTTGTAAAAGCTGAGGCTCCTATGCTAATGCCCTCAGGCTACTTTTATGTGCCTCAGTTGCTGTCAGAATCTCTTGTCCCTGACCAGTGACCAAATCAAAAGACCCTGTCCTAAGAGGTATGCCTGTCTCCTGATGTAAAGAGTCCAGATAGTTATCCCCCTTATATGTCTGAAGTTCAGCCACCAGTCCATAAATGGACTCAAAGCTGCTCAAAATTCAAATATTTGATGCAGACAGGTTTGTCCTGGATGAAAACAATACCCAGGAACTCTCACATGCTGCACCTTTGACACATCACCTGTCCTCTCTTTAAATTCATTTATTGATGTGGGCATCATTGACTAGGCCAGCATTTGTTACCCATCTAAGCTGCCCTGCAGGAGTGGTGGTAGACTGCCTTCTTGAACCACCGCAATTTCTGAGTTGTAGGTACGGCTACAGTTCTGCTTGGGAGGTAATTCCAGGATTTTGATCCAGCAACAGTAAAGAAATGGTGATATATTTCCAAGTCAGGATGGAGAGTGACTTGCATTTGTACTGCTGTTCTTCTAGATGTTGGTGGTTGTGGGTTTGGAAGATGCTGCCTGAGCAACTTTGGTGAGTTCTTGCAGTGCATCTCATAAATGGTACATGTGGCTGCCACTGTTCATCATGGTAGAGGGATTGAATATTTGGAGAAGGGGTTACAATCAAACTTATTACTTTATCCTGGATGCTGTTGAGTTTTTTGAGTGTTGTTGGAGCTGCACACATCTAGGCAGGTTCAGAGTTTTCCATTACACTCCTAGTTTGTGCCTTGAAGAGTCAGTTATTTTCTGCAGGATTCCTAGCCTATTGTTACTCAGTGTTTGTGTTGGAATAATCATTTCAGACTGGTCTTTAGGTTCAAGCCAATGGACAACATTCCTCATCTCTCTCACTAAAACAGATGCTAAACCCTGGGAGATTGGCATGTGAAGCATCAGAAAAACTAACCAACCTCATATCTTCTGGCTTATCCAAGGCTGGGTACCCGAGCATGCATCTTTCCAAATGTAACATTTTTAGTGTTTGATTTACCTTCAGAATTCCCTGAACAGAAGCATGTTTCATCACGGTAGCTCACTCTAACACATTTTAGCTAGCACCAGGAGTTGTCGAGTGCACGAACAGTTAAACTGCCCCATCAAACTTCTCAGCTATTCTGCTTTTCCCTTCATTGCTGAATCCTATTCTTGTGAGGACCTAACCCAAGTTATAGGGATATGATCAACATTTTCAAAGTAAAACTGCTGAATCAATGTCACTCCTAACTTGTTTTGCTGAATGTTTAAAACTGTGTTTAAAGGCCCAAGAAGCCTGACTTCTTACCTTGAATTCCTTCTTTATCTTCTCCATTACCCTTTGCTCAAATTCAACAAAGCTTCCCCACAGGAAATCATCAACATGCATGATGAAAATATCAGCTAACCCTCCTCATGGTGCCAGTAGAAGATTGTGCCTCTAACTGAAGACAACCTGTTTTTAATAGGAGAGATCTCACGGAAAAATGCCATACTCTTGATGCATCATTCAATCTGTAAACACACTTGTTCAACTTCCATAACCTACTTTGTACGTCACTAGCTTCTTTGGATGGTTTCAAAACAAACCTGCCTTTGAAACTTTTCATCTTGTAAAAACATACCTTCATGTCAATCAATTTACAGTCCCAGGAATATGATTCCAAAATAGCTAAGAAATTCTTAACTTTCCCTACAATGTGAGTCCTCCCTGATATCTTGATACCCTAACCCCTCTTCAAATCCACAGCCTACTAATCTCACTTTGGCCTCATACATAGCAAGTGGGAGTACCTTTTCTGTACAGATTCGCCGCTGAGATAAAGTTAGCTGTCCCCTATCAAGTACTTTATTATGTACTCCAAATTCCTTCCAGCTTTCTAAATCTTTCTGGTTCGTTCCCTTTATTAGCTGATTTTCCAGTTTATTAGCAGCTACTAAAATCTCTGTCATGAGGAGTTCTACTTCCATCGAGAGTTCCAGTTTGCTAAACTCCAGCCCCAACTTCCCTATCATCTGGACTGCTACTATATGACCTTTCTCTCATATCAACAGAACTTTGGAAGTTTGTGATTTTTATCTAACCACTTTCTGGTTCAGTGTCAGGACTAATACAGCACTTTGGATTTCTACATCTTTACATTGTTTTCCCAACTCTTAGGTCTTGTCAATTGTCCTTCTTCCTGTACAGGTGAGCCAGATTTTGTATTTACAGGGCCTTTTCCCTCTCTGCCCAATATACTGGCATCCTTCCACACATTGGTCCCTCTGGCATGAATGTTACCTTTGTGTCCACTTTAAGTAGTTGCCTTTTGAACAAATAGCATCTTACTGTGCCTCAGGATTACTTTGTTCATAGGTTGTCAACCTTGTGGCTACCATCCTCTGGTCCTCGTAACTATCCAGTGCATGCTTATGTGAGGTGCATGGTCTTTGTCCTGTTCCAGACCTGTAAATGTATGGTCAGTACAAATTAACTGCAAAGAACTCTTCACTCCTTATAACTTTGCTCGACCCTTTCTACTGTTTTTGGACTTCCCTGTTACAATATACCATATCTCCTTGCCCAAATTGTCTTCCTGATAGCCTTAAGATGTTGTAGGGTTCACCAAATTCTGAAACCTCAGCTTTAATGAAAGCTTTCTTACTTTCATGTAAGACAGTCAGGTGAACAGAAAATGTCAGTCCTTTCTAGAGCAGGGGGAGCATTTGTTGGCACAGAAAGCAACTTTAGATTTCTTCCATATACCAACTGGTATGGACTGTACTGACCAAATATGTGCAAAGAATTTGTTGCATACACCGGCCATGCCAATGCCATGTGCAATTTACAATCTGGTTGGTCAATCAATATTTTATGTAAGATGTTGTCTATTATCTTGCGGTTTCTTTTGGAAAGACCATTACTAAATAGCCCCTCAGCTGCGGTGAGCCATAACTAAAATGTTTAGATTTTAGCACATTTCCTGAAATTCATTGGAAAATTCCCCCCCCATTATCTATCAGGAACTTCATTGGTGTTCCTAATCCAGTTCCCACCTATTTCTCCATGACGTTATCAACAACGGTCCTTTTTACTTTGTATTATGATGGATAGGCTACATTTGCTTTCCATATCTATGTAGTGTAGCAGACAAATACCCATATCCTTGTCCTAAACTTTCCAATATGTTGCCACTGCATTAGTAAACTTTCTAGCTAGTGGCAAACTCACTTCAGGATGTGGTGGTGTCTTGCAATATTTAATGCAGATTTTGCATTGTGCAAGTGATTTGTTCAATAAAATCCTTCTTTATCAAGCGCTCCCACATCACAAAGTACAGTTTTCAGCTTTTTGTGGTGCTGGATGCGCAAACTGTCTGTATAATTTCCAAATCACCTTCTTTTGCTCTACCAAATTCTTATTCTCTGTAGTTAACAAATGTTCATGAATCTTCTGGTGAGAAATCTCTGGCTTTCTTAGTGGCAAGTAGTAATGATCTAAAAAAGTAAAATGCACTCCCACACGTTTTGCAAACACTAAAGCTCGAACATTCTTCATATCCAGTTTCATTTGAACTGTCATCATTGCAGATTGACAACAATAGCGATATCTCGCAAGAGACTAGGTTGGTAGTGCGAAACAGATGTATTACTGTGATCTTGCAAGAGAGGATGTTAATGTTTGTCATCGCCGAACCTGAAACATAGCTTTCATACTGCCTGATCTGCTACCAATTTTTCTTATCAAGAGACTCTGGATAGCAGCGCCCAAACTATACACTGTAGAAGTGCAACCTGCACACAAGGATTAAGGTATCAATATGCTTGTCACTGGAGTCAAGCTCTGAAACTAGCTTGAATTATGACCATTTTCAAAACTCCTATAATTGACCCCATCTCTTTATTGGAATCTTCACCGATATTTGGTAGACTTTGAAGTTGAACCATCTTTGAACCCTCTATCACAAAAACAGAAAATGCTGGAAAGTCTCAGCAGACAAAGAGCCATTTAGACTTGAAACATTGGCTCTATTCTCTCCCCACAGATGCTGTCAGACCTGCTGAGATTTTCCAGCTTGCAGCATCCGCAGTGTTTCGCTTTCAATTGAATTTCCTGTCCTTTGTTTCACGGCATGGTCATTTGCATTTGTTAAGAAATGCTACTTAGAGCTGCCGTCATTTAACCTAAGTAAGATTCCCCCTTGGAATTGAGTCCTTTTAGTACCAGAAGACTCAACATGGGAAATGTGAGCATATTCCAGTAATTTAAACACTGATAAGGATTCCAGAGTTCCAAGTTCAAATTTGATAACATAAGAGCATAAGAAATAGGAGCAGGAGTAGGCCATCTAGCCCTTCGAGCCTGCCCCGCCATTCAATAAGATCGTGGCTGACCTGTCGTGGCTCAGTTCCACATTCCCGCCCTCTCCCCATAACCCTTAATCCCCTCTCTTATCAAAAACCCATCAACCCGCGTCTTAAAAATATTTAGCGAGGTAGCCTCCACCACTTCAACGGGCAGAGAATTCCAGAGATTCACCACCCTTTGAGTGAAGAAGTTCTTCCTCAACTCTGTTCTAAACCGCCCCCCCTTTATCTTGAGGCTGTGCCCCCTAGTCCTACTGTCCTTTCTGAGCGGGAAGAGTCTCTTCACCTCTATCCTATCCATCCCATTCATCATCTTATATGTCTCAATGAGATCTCCCCTCATTCTTCTAAACTCTCCTCATAGCTCAACCCCCTCAACTCCGGCATCAGCCTAGTAAACCTCTGCACTCCCTCCAAGGCCAAAATATCCTTGCGTAAGTACGGTGACCAAAACTGCACACAGTACTCCAGCTGCGGCCTCACCAATGCCCTATATAGCCGCAGCAAGACCTCCCTACTTTTATATTCAATCCCCCTCGCTATGAAGGCCAGCATCCCATTCGCCTTCCTGACCACCTGCTGCACCTGCAGGCTGGGTTTTTGCGACTCATGCACAAGGACCCCGAGGTCCCTCTGCACCGTCGCCTGCTGCAGTTTTTCACCACGTAAGTAATAATCCTCCCTACCATTATTCCTACCAAAGTGGACCACCTCGCACTTGCCAACATTAAATTCCATTTGCCAGTTCCTGGCCCATTCGCCCAGCCTATCTAGATCCTTCTGCAGACTCTCCACACCCTCCACACAATTTGCCGTTCCACCAATCTTGGTGTCATCAGCAAATTTCGACACCATACACTCGGTTCCCTCCTCCAGATCATCTATATAAATGGTAAATAGCTGAGGCTCCAGCACCGACCCCTGGGACACTCCACTAGTCACCAACCGCCAATCCGAATAGCACCCACTGACCCCCACTCTCTGCCTCCTATTTGACAACCAATCCTCTATCCACGCTAACACCCTACCCCCAACTCCATGCCCCCTGACCTTCTGCAATAACCTCTTGTGAGGTACCTTGTCAAACGCCTTCTGAAAATCAAGAAAGACCACATCCACCGGCTCTCCTCTATCCACCGCCCTAGACACATCCTCATAGAACTCCAATAAATTTGTCAGACACGACTTCCCCTTAACGAAACCGTGCTGCGTCTGCTCTATCAAGCAATTCCCCTCAAGATGCCTCGCTATTTCCTCCTTGATGATAGATTCTAACATTTTACCTACAACAGACGTTAAACTAACCGGCCTATAATTCCCTGCCTTTTGCCTGGCACCCTTCTTAAACAACGGCGTAACATTAGCCGTTTTCCAATCTTCTGGCGCTTCCCCGGAATCCAGCGACGTTTGGAAAATAATCACCAAGGCATCCACTATCACCTCCGCCATTTCTTTCAGAACCCTCGGATGCATTCCATCCGGTCCTGGGGACTTGTCCACAATCAGTTCCCTCCAGTCTGTCGAGCACCGCCTCTCTAGTAACAATAATATCATTGAGACCCTCCAGTCCTACCACCTTTCCATCGCTAACACCCAGCAAATTATTCACTTCCTCCTCCGTGAAGACCGAAACAAAAAAGTTATTCAAGACCTCAGCCATTTCCCCATCCCCTACCACTAAGTCCCCACTCATCCTCTAAGGGTCCAACGTTCACCCTAGCCAGCCTCTTCCTTTTTATATATTTATAAAAACTCTTGCTATCCTTTTTTATATTAAGCGCTAGCCCAGCTTCATAGTTTATCCTCCCCTTCTTTATTAACTTCTTTGTCAATCTTTGTTGACACTTAAACCTCTCCCAATCCTCTTCTCGCCCACTACTCTTAGCTACTCTAAACGCCTCTGCTTTTAATTTAACACTTTCCTTCACCTCCTTCGTTATCCACGGCTTATTACCTCTCCTCCTACGGTCCTTTTTAACCATCGGAATAAATTTCTGCTGAGCACCAAGAAAGATCTCCTTAAAGATCCTCCACTGCTCCTCAGCAGACCTACCTTCCAACGCGCTCCCCCAGTCAACATTCGCCAATTCTTCTCTCATCCTACCGTCCTCCCCTCTGTTCAAACAAAGGACGCGTGTCCGGGAACCCAATTTCTCCTCCTCCGTCTGCACCATAAACGTCTATCAAAATCCATGATGTATTCTTCCTCTTTCTGATATTCTGTTTTCCTAAAGCTATCCAAGATTGTCCAAGCTTCTTCTTAGGCTTACAACAGCTTTTTTTTTGTAACACGTCTCCAATAACAGACAGAAGGTTCAATCCACTTCTTTATTCAAATCTGCAACTTTCCACTGTGAAAATACCTCATTTTTTGGCTGGGAACGATTATGCTAATGCTATACCTTATTTCTTGCAGGAGATAGAAGTAACATTCCCACATTTAAACATCATCCTTCTGTTGCCGACATGGTTTAGAATCAGAAAATGTTGATGGATAATCAAAGCTTGCAATTTTGTACTGTCCTTCTCCCATTATGTAACTGAAGTTGTAAGCAACAGTACACTTTTCCCTTAGAGTATTGAAACAAAAAGCACTCGCATCGAATAAAGTCCCTATAGTGAAGCAGTAGCTCATTCGGCCCATTGAGACTGTACTGACTCTCTGACAGCTTATTAGCCAGGCCCTATCCCCTAACTCCGCACAGCCACCATGGCTAATCCATCTAACCATGAATCTTGAGACACTAAGGGACAGTTTAGCATGGCCAATTAGCCTAACCTGTACACCTTTTGGACCAGGAGGAAACCGGAGTACCTGGAGGAATTCCACACAGACATGGGGAGAATGTGCAAATTCCACACAGTCACCCGAGGCCAGAATTGAACTCAGGTTCCTGGCACTGAGAGGCAGAAGTTATAACCACTCTGCCACCATATCATATACATCAATCAGTCACCAAGTCTAAAGCTTGTCCTCGGCTATCATTGTTACTCACAATAAGTGGTTGTGGTGGATGAATCATTAGGTTTGGATATGATCAGTGCAACTTGTGGGCCAAAGGGCCTGTTTGTGCTGTAGTGTTCTATGTTCTATTTCACACTGGTCTTTAGGTTTAAGTTGTTTTATTATAAGCCACTTCCTCCGTATTGCTAGCCAACAAGGAGCTCCACACGTAATGTTGCAGCTGCCCCTACTTATAGTACAATCAATGTCATGTGTGTAACTAGCAATTCAATTTTCTTCACAAAGTAATTGCAATACTGTTCTATTGACGTTGACATCTTTGATCTGCTTGATAGCTACAGTCGTAAAATCATAAAATCCCACCGTGCAGAAGTAGGCATATAACACCACATATTTACCCCACTAAGCTCCCTGACATTAAGAAGCAATTTAGCATGGCCAATTAATCTAACCCACACAGTATTTTTATATTGCTGGTCAAGTTTGATTTCTGCTCATTGATAATCACCCCTTAGGATCGTAATAGTAGCAGATTATGCGATGGTAATGCCATTAATTGTCGCGGGGTCATGGTTGTAATCTCTCTTGTTGAAGGTGGTCATTTCGTGGCACTTGTGTGATGCAGATGTTATTTGCTGAAGCCTGCACATTGTCCAGGTGTTGCTGCATTTGGACATGCACTGCTTCAGTATCTGAATAGTGCTGAACATTTTGCAGTCATCTGCAAAAATACCCACTTCTGACCTTATGATGCAAGGAAGATCATTGAAGCAGCTGAAAATGGTTGGGCCTGGAACACTACCCTGAGGAACACCAGCAGTGATGTTGTGGAGCTGAGGTGATTGACCTCCAACCATCACAATCATCCTCCTTTGTGCCAAGTATGACTCCAGCCAGTGGAGAGTTCCCCCATGGTTCCCATTGACTCCAGTTTTCTATAGTTCCTTGATGCCATACTCTGTCAAATATTGCCTTGATGTCAAGGGTAGTCACCCTCACCTCTGAAATTCAGTTCTTTTGTCCATGTTTGAACCAAGGATGTAATGAGGTCAAGAGGTGAGTGATCCTGGCGGAACTCAAACTTAGCGTCTGCCAGCAGGTTTTTGTTGAGTAAGTGCTGCTTGATAGCACTGTTGACAACCCCTTCCATCATTTTACTGATGATCAAGAGTAGACTAATTGGGAGGCAGTTGGTCAGGTTGGATTTGTCCTGTTGTTTCTTGTGTACTGGACATACTTGAGCAATTTTCCACATTGTGGGATAGATGCCAGTGTTCAGTTGCACAAACACAAGTATTCAGGACTATTGCTGGAATATTGTCAGGGTTCATATACTTTGCAGAATCCAGTGTCTTCAGCTATTTCTTGATAGTATGTGGAGTGAATCAAATTAGCCGAAGACTTAAATCTGTGATGCCAGGAACCTTTGGAGGAGGTTGAGATGGATCTTCCATTCCGCATTTTTGGCTGAAGATTGTTGTGAATGCTTTGGCCTTATATTTAGCACAATATGCTGGTCTCCTTGATCATTGAGAATGGGGATTTTTGTAGACCCAGTTGTTTAATTGTCCATCATCATTCATGACTGAATGTGGCAAGACTGCAGACCTTAGTGATTTGTTGATTGTGGGATCGCTTAGCTCTGTCAGTCACTTGCTACTTTTGCTTCTTGGCATGCAAGTAGTCCCATGTTGTAGCTTCACCAGTTGATTTTTAGATACGCTTGGTGTTCCTCATGGTGTGCCTTCCTTCACTGAACCAGATTGATCCCCAGGCTTGATGGTAATGGTCAAGTGGGGGATGTGCCTGGCTATGAGTTTACAGATTGTGGTTGAATATGGTTCTGCTGCTGCTGATGGCCCACAGTGCCTGGATGCTCAGTCTTGAGTTACTAGATCTGTTCGATGTCTATTCCATTTAGCATGGTGGTAGTGCAACATAACATGATGCCATCGGCCATCCTTAATGTGGTCTAATTAACTTTGTTCTCAATTGTATATTTTGTTTTTGTTTTTATTTATTTTATTAACCTTCCACCAGTTGCTGGACTATTTTGAACCTGGAAAATAGAATAAATTTGAATCACTTACTACATAATCACCAAACGACTAGCCTTTTCTCCTGTAGCAGAATAAGACCACTTCCTGAAAGCTGAGATAGATACAGAGACTAAGCAAACGAGTACCTCCTTCTCTTCCTTCCCATCTCCCTTAATTACCCAGCTCAGCACTCGATTCAAGGTTGCACTTATACATGCTTGATGGTTTCTCTGACATCTCTCTTTTCCCTGGAGGCTTTAGAAAAAATAAACAGATCTTGCACTCAGGACAACCAGCAACCTCAGTTATGGCTGCCATGTGATTCTAAATGAGTCCACATTTTATCTGACCCTCCTCCATTCAAAGCGAAGAGAAGACCCATCTCCAAGCAATTCATGGCATCCCCACAGAAAAATCTTCACTTTTTTCAGTTTCCCACCAGTGGTGGCTTTCTTCCCTGAAAATAAACTCAATTCCTGTTTCTTGTTTCCAAGGTGAAAATTTAGCTCATTTTAATATAATTCTCATCTTCCCTGTTTAGGTTGAGTTGCAATGATCTGGGAGATTCAGGAGTGAAACGACTATGTGGGGCTCTGACAAATTCGGACTGTAAAATACGGAAACTGGAGTGAGTACCAGACTATGAAATTGTTAATCGTAACTGAATATTTGGCACAGTAAATTATCTGTATCAGCAATAGTGTAAGTAATAAACACTACACATTATTATTACTATGAGTATTAATATTGTCAATAAGATCATGATTTACTCTTAATTCCTGTCATGTTTCTCTCTCTCTGATCTCCAGTCTGGATAGTAACAGCCTGACACATTCTCACTTCCCTCTCTGTATGAACTGGTCATAAATGGGTCTGAATATGAATTATAATCAACCGAGAGATTCAGGAGTGATACATTTAAATAGTAATCTCAAATTAGTCTCAGTAACATGCGTCAGAATAAAAAGATGGACAAAACAATTAAATGTTTATTCAGTTATACATGTTCAATTTAGTTGAATTTTCATTCCGATTATAGATATTTAACTTTACAAGCTTGCTTAAAAATAGAAAACTGCTCTATAAGGCAGTTAACAAACTACATTAATTGCTCATGAGTTGTGTCCCAGAGATCCTCCCACAAGTTTGTGTTCAGTGAAGCTTCATGTTTGCTGAGATGACCCTATTCTTACATGAAAGTATCTCTTATGTAACTCTGTATGCTGACAAATGTAATCTATATTAAAAGCAACAGATTATTCAAATGCCAAATCAAAACACAAAACAGGAATTGTTTTAAAAAAATCTTTATCCAATTTGTTCATACCTTACAATGGCAGACCTTGTAAAAGGCTGAGAACTTTGCATTGAAAGATGCACAGTATTCCATGATTTGGGGCTGTTGTGTAGTCTGATTGCACTTTGGGTCAAAGTGGTCATATAACCAGTTTGGACAAGCTCAGTTAATCTAGAGTTACCAGGGTGGAATTTCAGCTCATCACAGGCTTATTCTGTGGGATTTATTATTCTCAAAGCAAAAATGGTTGAAAAATTTTGACCTGTGTCAATTTTATTGTATGAAAATGAATAAACTATCAGAGTCTGTGACTTTAATGAACTCAGTTGTAAAATACAGAAACTGAGTTTGTGCTTATGATAATTGGAGGTCTATCATTTAGTATCTGTCGTAGTGTTCTTAGGACAAGTGACTAAAAGCTAAGTCAAAGAGGAAGATTTTAAGGAGCATCTCAAAGAGAAGGGAGCAATCGAGGCAGAAAGAATTGGGAAGGGAATTCCAGTCTTTACACCCCAGGAGTCATGGCCTGGTTTAGTTGCCATGGCAATAATCGCAGTACAGAATAGTCTTAATTGTGTTATTATTAATAATGGACAGTGTTTTTAATAATATGCATACTGATATTCATGGACGTGTTAGTATTTTTATTAAAGGTCCATTCATAATACACTCATAATAAGCTTGGCAGCAAAGTTGAAGGCAATGAAATAGAAGGGACACTGTTAGTATGGATGGATAATGGTCTGATTGACAGGAAACAGACAGTTAGTGGATTTTCAAATAGAGGAAGCATGCAGTGGGGTCCCCAACAATCAATCTGATACAGTATCTTTTTATGTATATTAATGACTTGGATGTATCGAAAGATAAGGTGCCAACCTGGTGAAATTACCAAGCAATTTGCAGAACAAATAGTGGAAGCAGCACGTAAAGAGGTAAATTCATGAATCAGTTCAAGGATCTACAGTCTGAACATATCCAGTGTTAAATTCTGCCATCCTTAACTGGTCTGGCCTACATGTGAATCCAGATAGACAGAAATGTAGTTAACACTCCAATGCGTTCTGGAATGCTACTTTGCTCTGGCAAGCTACTTTTGTTGTATCGATCCACTGTAGAAAATTGGGCAAGGAATGATACCAAATGAAGTCATCAGCAACAATCTAGGCATCTGAAGCGGCAAATTCAACCCTGTTGAAACTGCAAAGTCCTTGCTACTTCTGCAGGCTTGTGCCAAATTTGGGAGAGCTGTCTCACAGACTAGTTAAGCATAGTCATGTGGTGGTTTGGAATTAGTTGCTCTGGGAGTCCTCAACTTCAGTTCCAGAGCCCATGCAGTTTCATGGCATCAGGTCAAACATGGGCCCTGCTGATTACCATGTGCCATCCCCTCTTCAACTGATGAATCAGTACTTCTCCATGTTGAACACCACCTAAAGGAATCACTGAGGATGGCACGTGTTGAAAATGTTCTCTGATTGGGGGATTTGAGTTTCCATCACCAGGAGTGTCTCAGTAGCAACACACAAGGCAGAACTGACCAAGCCCCAAAGGACAGAGTGCAACATGTGGTGAGGGAACTAACAAGGGAATATCATATTTAGTCTCATCGTCACTGTTAGGGAGAAAAATAGCTATTTGGCTATCTTTCTCTCACAAGAAAATTGGACAAAGACTCCTGGAGTTTCAGACAGTACCTTCTATTATGAGCTAGAGAATGGGCCGGCCCCAGTGCTCCAATTAGTGGTTTACCAGAGAGATCCACAATGCAGGGATTAAATACACTTATAGTTAAGATCCAGTTGCAATTACATATGTATTTTGCACTGGAGTTATATCTATATCCACACACGGCTATTGATTAGGGTTACATCATGTATGCATCATTGAATCCCTACATTACGAGAGGGACCATTCGGCCTGTTGAGTCTGCACGGACCACAATAGCACCCAGGCCCCATTCCCATATCCCCACATATTTACCTTGCCAATGCCCTGATACTAGGATCAATTTAGAATGGCCAATCAACTTAACCTGCAAATCTTGGACTGTAGGAGGAAACCAGAGCACCTGGAGGAAACTTGCACAGATACAAGAGAATATGCAAATTCCACACAGTTACCATAGGCTGGAATTGAACCTGGGTAATGGTGCTGTGAGGCAGCAGTGCTAGCCAGTATGCCACTGTTCCGCCCTTAAGGTAGGATGGTATAGTTGACCAATTAGAACATGGTGCTTACATCAACCTAATTATAATTTCTACCCAATTATGAAGTTATCTTTCTAATCAATGTTTCACCAACTCCCCTGTCCCATTGCCTCTTGTTGGTACGGCAACTTGTTAAGACCCAGGTCAGAAATTCCAAGGTGTTTTATGAAGGTTGCCTAGATCTTAACTTTTTACATATGAATTTAGCACAGGTGAGCATATGGGGTTTTGCTCCAAGTATGATTCAAGTGACTCACTAGGAAGCTTTTATCAAACATAGTTCATTTAAGAACACAGTTAAAATATAAATGATTTAGCATAACTTTTGTCAACCAGAAGAATCAAATGTGATCATTTAAACCTGGCTATCCATGATGTTCTAAGTTAAACAACACCCCACAAACATGCACTTCCTTTGAGGCTGGACACAAAAAAACACATGCTCGTGTGATTCTGGATTTTGCAGATCTTTAATGTCTGCTGTGAACTGGTCCTTTGAATGTTGGAGTAAAATTCTGAGACTTTCTAGTCATGGAATTATCCAAAAAAACTTATGAAGACAGGCAGAGACACTGCCTGCTTTTATCAGCTTCTGATATGGAGATGCCTGTGTTGGACTGGGATAAACACAGTAAGAAATCTCACAACACCAGGTTAAAGTCCAACACGTTTCTTTGGTAGCAAACACCACTAGCTTCTGGAGCGCTGCCCCTTCATCAGGTAAGTGGGAGTTCTGTTCACATATGCCCTGTTTGTGAACACAGCATGTGGAATGCAAGATCTTTAATAACCTGGGAATATTATAGGTTACCCTTAGGTAATCCCCTACTGCACATCATGCAGGGGTATTTTAGCTCTCCCAATTCTAACTAATCCATCTGGGGAAGCTTTACCATGTTTGGACATTAGATAGATTTCAAACATACAGCACTGGCTTGTCAAGACCAGGCTTTGTGACATTTCATAAATATCTCTGTAAACCTGATATTTGAATATTATATCCGTTTAATACCTAAATTGCCCTTGTGATGATACTGTGTATTTGAGTCATGTTTCTGTGCAGGATTTTTTCGAACAGTCTGTTCTAACACCAGTGCTGCTTGGTCTGTAACTGGCAGCCTCTGTTACTGCAGCAGCATAATTGATTTTAATTACTACAATGTTTGTTTTAATCTGGACTACTGCAAGGTTATTATTTTAATGGTGTTTTTCAGAGTGGGGATTGATTAGGCTGACTGGAGAGGCCTAGGCTTAGAGAGAAACCCAATTCAGTTTGCTGCTTGGGATATTTCCAGAGAAGCCACTTTCTCTGTCTCTTTTTCTCTCTGGATTTTGAGACTAGGATCCATCAGAAAATGAGTCTTTTTCTGAGGTTATGCTATTTGAGGGTAGATCTTTTCTTTGGAGGCTGCTATATGAGAGTCCAGAGGAGTTAAAAGGGGTTAAAAGTCTGGAAATGTAGCATACATGTATGCATATCTGTACTGTGCTGATTCTGAAGAGGCATTTAAATCTATGAAGATACTACTTACATTGGAGCTTAAAAAGATGGATAGCTGTTAAGAATTATACTTATAATATTAAAGTATTTTAACTGGTAAAAGTTATGCTAATTATTTTGTTTTTGTTTTTATAAAAGCTTCCTATTGGATCAATTAAACCATACTGGGAGTAAAACGTCTTGCGCTCGCCATAATGCCAAAATCAAACAAAGTTGGGGTCTAGACTAATTTCATAATATACCTTGCAGTTTCTGATCTGGTCCCCAACACTAACTGAATCTTTTTCATCTCTTGAATCCCTTCTTGGAGAGTGTTACAAACAGGCTGCCCCTTTTTAAATCTATCTCAGATCTCCACCCATGGACGAATCTATAGTACTAGGTTCCAATACTATTCTCCCATCCCCTTCTTTCTCAGACCTCCCATAACCTGGATCAGTGATTCAGAATAGCTTGCCTGATCTCTCTAAGGACACAAACTATATGCTGTCATATATCCTCCCCACAATAGCGCAATTCTGTCCACTGACTGGTGAAAATTACTTGTTGTGAAATCCAGACATTAGTTTTCTTGGTTCATTGTCCTGTTCCACCATTTGGTAGCTGAAAATACCGTCCGTGATGCAGTTAAGTGCTTTTCCTCAAGTTCACTGATGCCTCATGATTCCATAATTGCTACCAGAATGAATAGGAATCTTGAAAATATTAATGTTCACATTTAACTAGCTCCCATAAATTTGCATTTATAAATTAAAATAGACACACATATAAATCACAGATACAGAAGTCTTAAAACTGTAAAGTTCAGATTGAATCATTGACAAACTTGAAATGACTATAGCTTTGTTCAAACCTACAATTCAATCTTTTGAATTTGAAAACCATCTAAATTTCTTTTGGATAGATAGTCATTTGTTAAGTTTTAACTTTAATTGATTCAGTAATCACAACCATGCCCTATTTACTCCATACCTTTGTTCCTTGGTTACTATGGTGACCTGCACTGCAGCTTCCTCTCTCCATATACTTCGGATGTATTTGTTTGCTGAAAGTACAGATAAGCCATAGTCGCTGTCTCAGCTGTTTATCACCTATTCAAGACTTCCAGTACTTTTTACTGCACAGTTCATTTTGTCAATTAATTTAGAATGTGTTTCTGGGTGAAGCAGAATGATTTTATTCCATTTCCCCATTGAGTAACTAACTCAAGTTCTGCCTTCGTAGAATCACCTTTTTCTTGGTTTTGACATGTCTACCTGGACACTTATAGAAAGTAAATAGAATATCTAAAAAGTTTGTGCTGATTCAAGGCGCTTCCCTTGCAGGAATCTTCACCAAGGTACTTGTTTCCCCACACCCGCTCAGGAAGAGTTGGTGACTAACTGCACTCTATTCCCTCAGGAGCATGGCTTCACAGTACATACTTCATTATCTCCTGCCCTCTAAAGCAAAAGCCCTTGTTTATTGAGAGAGTAAAGAATATTAGAGGGCAAGCTACATTCCAGCATGCCTTTCAGATTGTTCCTCATCTGGAGCTCAGGTGACCAGTGATGTGACATACAGCCATCAGGTTTTATACTGATTTGAGGCTCTTCTCTGCCCATCCATTCAACCATTCACTCACTCAGCACCCTGACCCATTTCACCAACAGTAATTGTGTGCCCTTCCTCCAGATCTCCCAGAAAGGCTGACGTACCGCTGACAGCCTGCTGCTGCTGCTTGGGAATTGCAAGTACTGGTGGGAATGGCCTTTCTACCAATTTCATTTTCATCTATATTAACATTGTGTGCTGCAGTCACCTTGCCAGAACACATTAGGTCACTAATCCTTCTGCCATGCTGCAACCACGTGTCCAAATCTGCTCAACTCCTCAGCAATTTCCATCCATATTGATGGGCTGATCTTCTGCTGTCCCATCCTGAGGGAACAACTTCTCTCTGAACCTGAGCTGCTTGGAAGAGTACCATCAGAGAAGCATCATTAAACAGGGAAGTACTATTTAATCTGTTGCTTTTGAATTCAGCCCTTTGTTTAGACACTAGAGCTCTCTAAGTAATGCTGATTGCCTTAAAATATGGTGTCAGCATTGCTTGAACTAGGATTTCCCCTGCAGTGAGTGGTTAAGGTCTGGAATGCTCTGCCTGGAAGTTTGGCGGACATGTTCAATTGAAACATTCAAAGAAGAATTGGACTATTCTCTTAAACGAATGAATGTGCAGAGTTATGTATGAAGGTAGGGGAATGAACTTAATAAATTACTCAGTGCAGGCACCATGGGCTAAATGGTGTCCTTCTACTCTAACAATTCTGTGATTCTGCCTAAATGGATGGCTTTCCCTCACCTTTCAGACATTAATTTGCTGGCTGTGGCAATATTGCATTCATAACTGGAGTTGGCTAGTTCACTTGGTTCAGTGGTGAGAGTGTGTTGCAGAATGATGCTAATGTTAAGGATTTGATCCCCATACCAGCTACATTAGCTCATGGAGTCCCACCTACTTCCTTTACCCCATATTTGCCAATTAATTGGGTGAAAATTTCTCAAAAAAAATTCCATGTCGAACAGGCAAGAAGACAGTGAGTTTTCTCACTTTTTTTTTCAAGCAATGTTGTAATGGGAATTTGCAGCACCCTGCATCACAGCAGCCATAATGTGAATCTCATCAGTAGCAGTGGGAAGTGTAGTGAAGTCTCAGCTCGCCTAGGAAACCGTTTGCTGAGCTCGAGAGGCACTTAGCAAAGGTGTCCCAACCTATGTTACACAGCATACTGCACAGCATACTGGGATATCTGTCACCATTCCCCCTGCTCCCACCCCCCCTCAATTGGTGGGGACCATGTACGATCCTTGCTGGTGAGGACTTCAACTGGCAGATAGGGTAAGCTAAGTGAGTCCAGATGATAGTGTCTGGGCCTCATTAATGACATGTAAAATCCGTCATTAATATTGAAATCAGTCTCGCGCCCAATGATGTCACTGGCAGAGGAGCTGGCAGGATCGCGAGAGGCAAGAAACCAAACCAGAGTTTTCACCTCTTGCCCTACCTTACCAGCTCATCACGCTGGTCAATTGCCTTGGCGGGCCAGTAACATCGCACCCGTTGTCTATCTCTCTCTCTCTATCTGTAATTGAAGATACACAAATGGCCCTTTCTGGATTATGTTAGAGTACCTAACTCTGTCAGTTCATCTGACGAAGGGGCAAAGCCCCAAAAGCTAGTGGTATTTGATATCAAATAAACCTGTTGAACTTTAACTTGGTGTTGTGACTTCTGTGTTTACTCCAGTCCAACACCAGCATCTCCACATCGTACACTGCCACGTATCCAGCCTCCAGTCCAAATATCAGTAAATTGCCAGCAATTATTTTTCACAAACTTCATTCCTGATTCACTGATTATCCCATGTCCTGCCCTAGTGAGTAAGGATATGGGGATTCTAGCACCACTATCTCTTTTGAAATTTAATGTCTCCTGTAGTTATATTTTGTTTGTTCTTTGCCACCAGCGCCACCTCCCCCCACGCCCATCCCCATTTCCCTGTCACGTAAAACAATTTGGGTTTCTGCTGTTTCCCAATTCTAATGAAAACTCATCAAACTGAAACATTAACTCTGTTTCTTTCTTTGCAGGTGCTGTCTGACCCAGTGGATATTGTTGCATAATCTATTTATATTTCAGATTTGTATTATCAGTACTATTTTGCTTTCTGTTGTGTTTTGAGCATCCCACCCTGTACATTATTATTGTTAATTCTTTAAAACACTGGAGATTTACTTTAATTGCTGTTATTTTATTTTCTCTAATCCCCAGTCTGAATGATAACGCTCTCACAGATTTGTGTGCTAAGGATCTCACTTCTGCTCTCAGTACAAACCAGACACTGACAGCTCTGGAACTGAGTAGTAATAATCTAGGAGATTCAGGAGCGAAACAACTATCTGCAGTTCTGAGGAATCTGGACTGTAAAATACAGAGACTGAGGTCAGTATCAGACTGAGATATTGTTTATAATATTTAATATATTCTGGACACTTTTTAGTATAATAAAAAATTCTCCATTATTGTCTTTGTCAGTAATGCAATTGTAATTGTGTAGGCTGGCAGTCAGTGTCAGTTTATGTAGCGCACTGTGCCGCACCTTCCTGTCATTCCTTCCAACTCAGGCTGTGTTAGAAAGGTACTGTGTCATGGATTCCCAAGTTTGTAGAGTCCCTACAGTGCAGAGAGAGGCCATAGTTTTTCAGTCAAGGGCAGGAGAATTGAGAGTAAGGGAGCCACACCCTGTTTTTTATGAGGTTGAGAAGTCACTCGTGAAAGGGGTAAGGGTGGGGCATAAACACAGGGATTTGACGGGTCAGTGCTATGATTATCTAGAAGTTAGAAGTGGGGTTAATTATTTTAACATTTTCTGCAAGACAGTTAGAAGCATCTAAAATTTGCAGTTTAAATCTGAATGTCGGTTGGTTTCTGTTAGAGGACAGTTGTCCAACAGAACTTTGAACTTTTGTGCAGACATCTGGGGATGTTGGGGGTAAGATTTCGTCTTTGGCATAGCCCACAGGGATGACACTGAACCAACATAGGTTATGGGCCCAGAGTGGCCTTTCCACTGGCTCCTGTTAGTTCTCTCACTGATTCCAGAATAATTGAATGTCAGTCCTACAGATACTTGTGTCGAGATTTTGCTGGAGTACTGTAACATTCCTTTTTTTGAGGTCACACAATGGGGTAGGTGGCTGTCCCCAATCACAGCAGCCCTTGATCTGCGACAACATGAAGTGATTCGAGGGAAACGCAATTCCAACACATTTCCCAGACTACCCTATGTGACCAGCGACCAACATACGAGCTGTATGCTTTGTGGTTGCCAGAAACACACTGTCAATCAATTAGGCCACTCAGTTTCTCAGCTTCACGACCCAACTCACTATCAGTAATTGTCAGCCCTGCCTCTAGTTATCCCAGCTCCAGCCCTTTATCTACTGAGAGCATAAGGATGCAAAATCTCAAAGTTGCCCCCCTTCATCATTGGTTCCCTGATGTTGTGAGCTCTCTTCTCCCAAATTCATAGACCAGAATTTTATACTGCTTGGATGGATGTGTGCCACACTTGGAAGCTTGTGAAATCATGCAAGAAGATATTTGGTATGCTTCCTGCCATCGTCGCACATTCACGTGACATTTCATTCATTAGATACGCATGAGGATTGGAAGTGTGCCCAATGACAATTAAAGCCCATTTAAAGGCCAGTTGAAAGATATTTTGTGTGGCCAATCTACTTCTTTGGTTGGCAGGAGGACCAATTGGCCAAACTACCTTTACGTTTTAGCTACAATATCATTCCAGGATGGGATAAAATGCCACGGCTGAAATAAAATTAAGAAGGATGAATTATGACTGAGGTGTGTGTTTGAATGTCCTGCCTTGACTTAGTTTGCTGCATTTTTTCATCAGGATTTACATTTTTACTGGTTTGCAACTTCTTGAGACAGCTGCACAGCAGCTGTTGCTTTGAGTGAGCCCATTAGAACCATAGAAACGTCACACACAGAAAGTGGCCATTTGGTGCATCTTGTCCAAGTCAACCCCACCTAAGAACATAAGAAATAGGAGCAGGAGTAGGCCATCTAGCCCTTCGAGCCTGCCCCGCCATTCAATAAGATCATGGCTGATCTGTCGTGGCTCAGTTCCACTTTCCCGCCCTCTCCCCATAACCCTTAATCCCCTCTCATCAAAAACCCATCAACCCACGTCTTAAAAATATTTAGCGAGGCAGCCTCCACTACTTCAACGGGCAGAGAATTCCAGAGATTCACCACCCTTTGAGTGAAGAAGTTCCTCCTCAACTCCGTTCTAAACCGCCCCCCCCCTTTATCTTGAGGCTGTGCCCCCTAGTCCTACTGTCTTTTTTGAGCGGGAAGAGTCTCTCCACCTCTATCCTATCCATCCCATTCATCATCTTATACGTCTCAATGAGATCTCCCCTCATTCTTCTAAACTCTAACGAGTACAAGCCTAGTTTATTCAGCCTCTCCTCATAGCTCAACCCCCTCAACTCCGGTATCAGCCTAGTAAACCTCCTCTGCACTCCTTCCAAGGCCAAAATATCTTTGCGCAGGTGCGGCGCCCAAAACTGCACACAGTACTCCAGCTGCGGCCTCACCAATGCCCTATACAGCTGCAGCAAGACCTCCCTACTTTTATATTCAATCCCCCTCGCTATGAAGGCCAGCATCCCATTCGCCTTCCTGACCACCTGCTGCACCTGCAGGCTGGGTTTTTGCGACTCATGCACAAGGACCCCGAGGTCCCTCTGCACCGTCGCCTGCTGCAGTTTTTCGCCATGTAAGTAATAGTCCTTCCTACCATTCTTCCTACCAAAGTGGACCACCTCACACTTGCCAACATTAAATTCCATTTGCCATTTCCTGGCCCATTCGCCCAGCCTATCTAGATCCTTCTGCAGATTCTCCACACCCTCCGCACAATTTGCCGTTCCCCCAATCTTGGTGTCATCAGCAAATTTCGACACCCTACGCTCGGTTCCCTCCTCCAGATCATCTATATAAATGGTAAAAAGCTGAGGCCCCAGCACCGACCGCTGGGGCACTCCACTAGTCACCATCCGCCAATCCGAATAGCACCCGTTGACCCCCACACTCTGCCTCCTATTTGACAACCAATCCTCTATCCACGCTAACACCCTACCCCCAACTCCATGTCCCTCGACCTTCTGCAATAACCTCTTGAGGTACTTTGTCAAACGCCTTCTGAAAATCCAGAAAGACCACATCCACCGGCTCTCCTCTATCCACCGCCCTAGACACATCCTCATAGAACTCCAGTAAATTTGTCAGACACGACTTCCCTTTAACGAAACCGTGCTGCATCTGCTCTATGAAGCAATTCCCCTCAAGATGCCTCGCAATTTCCTCCTTAATGACGGATTCTAACATTTTACCTACCACAGACGTTAAACTAACCGGCCTATAATTCCCCGCCTTTTGCCTGGCACCCTTCTTAAACAACGGCATAACATTAGCCGTTTTCCAATCCTCTGGCACTTCCCTGGAATCCAGCGACGTCTGGAAAATAACCACCAAGGCATCCACTATCACCTCTGCCATTTCTTTCAGAACCCTCGGATGCATTCCATCCGGTCCTGGGGACTTGTCCACAATCAGCCCCTCCAGTCTGTCGAGCGCCGCCTCTCTAGTAACAGTAATGTCATTAAGACCCTCCAGTCCTACCACCTTTCCATCACTAACACCCGGCAAATTATTCACGTCCTCCTCCGTGAAGACCGAAACAAAAAAGTTATTCAATACCTTAGCCATATCCCCATCCCCTACCACTAGGTCTCCTTTCTCATCCTCTAAAGGACCAACGTTCACCCTAGCCAGCCTCTTCCTTTTTATATATTTATAAAAACTCTTGCTATCCCTTTTTATATTAAGCGCTAGCCCAGCTTCATAGTTTCTCCTACCCTTCTTTATCAACTTCTTTGTCAATCTTTGTTGACATTTAAACCTCTCCCAATCCTCTTCTCGCCCACTACTCTTAGCTACTCTAAATTCCTCCGCTTTTAATTGAACACTTTCCTTCACCTCCTTTGTTATCCACGGCTTATTACCTCTCTTCCTACTGTCCTTTTTGACCATCGGAATAAATTTCTGCTGAGCACCAAGAAAGATCTCCTTAAAGACCCTCCACTGCTCCCCAGCAGACCCTCCCTCCAACGCGCTCCCCCAGTCCACATTCGCCACCTTCCTGCACCCAGCCGAATCCCTGTAGCTTACAGTACTTAAGGTGCAGTTCCAGGTACTTTTCAGAAGAGTTTTGGGTCTCAGCCCCCACTATTAACTTGGGCAGTGAATTCCAGACTCCCACTACCCTCTATGTAAAACAGTTCTTTCTCATATCCCCTCTACGTGGTCTGCCATTTCTCTAGGTTCTATCCTCTGGTTATAGCATTTTCCATCGAGGGAAATAATTTCATCCTGTCCACTCTATTTCTTCATCTCATAATTTTGAACATCTCAATCATGTCACCTCCTCAGCCTTCTTTGTTCCGAGGAAAATAATCCCAATATAGCCCATCTCTCCTCATAGCTACACTTTTCTAGCCCTGGCAACGTTCTTGTAAATCTCCTCTGCACTCTCTCCACAGCAATTACATCCTTCCTGTATATAGTGACAATAACTGCTCACCAATTGAGGCTTCACCAATGTTTTATACAATTCCAACATTATATCCTTATTTTTATATTATGTCCCTCTACCAATGGAGGAGAGCATTCCATATGCTTTATTTACAATGTTGTCTACTTGAACTGCTGCCTTTAGGGACCTGTATACTTGCATGCCAAGATTTTTCACTTCATCTACACCTCTTAGTATTTTGTCACTTATTGCATATTCCCTTGAACTGTTTGACCTCAATAAATGCCCTAACTCTCACTTTTCTATGTTAAAATCCATCTGCCATTTTACTGCCCACTCCCACAACCCATCTATTTCATTTTGGCAATTTTAGCTATCCTCTACGTTATCCACTACTCGGCCAATCTTAATGCCTACAACTTTCCCAAATGTGCCCCCCATGGACATGTTCAACTCTTTGATGTATAACACACACAGCAAGGGTCCCAACACAAAGCCCTGTGGAACAGTACTTAAAACAACTTTCATTCACAAAGACATCCATCAACTATTGCCATTTCTTTTCTGTTACTAAGTCAACTTATCCAGTTTGCCACGTTACCCTGTGTCCATGAGTTTTCGCTCTTTCGACGAATCTGCCATGTGGGATCTTATCAAATGGCTTGTTGAGATCCGTTTGTATAACATGCATTGCACAACCTTCTTTATAGTAGTGATTTTATGAACCCTTCTTGTCACTGCTTCAAAAAATTTGATCAAATTTGTGAGCCAAGAACTTATTTTAATAAGTCCATGCTGACCATTCCTGACTAGTCCATGCATTTCTACGTGATAGCTAATCCTATCTCTCAGGATTGATTCTTCTCATTTGCCCACCACTGATGTAAGACTAACTGACCTTTAATTGTTTGGCATTTCCTTCGATCCCTTCAAAAATAATGAAACTGTTTTATTTCTTCACGAGTCCAGTACCTCCCCTGTATCTAGTGGGGATGGAAAAATCATCCTCAGCATCTGCTATCTCCTCCCTGATCTCCTGGAGCAACCTCAAACAATCCATATAGCCATAGTGACTTTAAAGGATTCCAACCCTTGTACTTCCTTTCTCTTTGATTATCAGAAAAGCCATCAGACTTTTGAATGGACCTACCTCGCACTAAGTTGATCTTTCTCTACACCCTAGCAATGACTGTAAGACTATATTCTGCACTCTTGTTTCCTTCTCTATGAGCAGTATGCTTTATCTGTATAGCATGCAAGAAACAATACTTTTCACTGTATGCTAATACATATGGCAATAATAAATCAAATCTCGTCCAACATCTGTGTTCCTCCTGCGCTATTATATCTGCATCATCCCTTTCCTTTGTAAATAGAGAGACAAAATATTCATTGAAAACCTTTCCCATAGCCTCTAACTACACACAAGTTTCTTTCTTCAACTCTGATAGGTCCCACTTAAGTAACCTTTTACCGTTAATATATTGTTTTAATTCAGGTCAGAAACTCCAACATGCTTTATTAAGTCTGCCTGGATCATACATTTTGCAATTTGATTTTGGTCAGGGTAAGCATGAGATGTTTCACTGCAAGTATGATTCAAATGACCCACTGGGGGGGCTTTTTTCAAACAAAGTTATTTCAGAATAGAGTAACATATAGCAATAGCTTTTATCAATTACCAACAAGAAAGAAAAAACAACTATGATATTGTATGACCCTTAACAAATATGTGTAATGTTCCAACCAAACAAGTTTCCCTATAAACAGACATCTGCCACAGGTTTAACATAGAAAATAAGGATGCTTACCTGATGCTGGATTTTCAAGTTTTGGTTGGAGCCTTGTAACTTCCAGCTGTAGTCAAGGTAGAAAGAATGCCACTTCTGACCTCTAACATTCAGTGAACCACTGAAAGAGTCAGAACTCTCACTCCAGTAAGGCGCTTCCAGCTAGCTAGCAGAATTTACGATACCAGGGAGAGAGAGAAAAACACTGCTTTTTAGTTTGATGTCCAAACACCTTTTAAACTAAAACAGTAGCGAGCAACCCAAAACTGAAAATGAAAGAACTTCTGTCACCTGACCTCTGAGTCATAAAGGTTTGTAGCATGGAAACAGGCCCTTCAGCCCAAACTGTTCAGACCGTCCAGTTTTTGCCATTAAGCTAGTTCCAATTGCCTGTGTTTGGCCCATATCGCTCTATACCAATCTTACCCATGTAACTGTCTAAAAGCTTTTTAAAAGACAAAATTGTAGCCGCCTCTTCTATTACCTCTGGCAGCTCGTTCCAGATATTCACCACCCTCTGTGTGAAAAACTTGCCCCGCTGGAGCCTTTTGTATCTCTCCCCTCTCACCTTAAATCTATGCCGTCTAGTTTTAGACGAGAGGGAAAAGATGCTGACCTTATCTGTACCCCTCGTTATTTTATACAGCCGTATAAGATCACCCCTAAGCCTCCCCTGCTCCAGGAAAAAAGAAGTCCCAGTCTATCCATCCTCTCCTTAGAACTCAAATCATCAAGTCCCAGTAGCATCCTAGTAAATCTGTCAGTCATTCTTCCTCCAGCAATTCAGGGTGATTTAAAAAAAAAATCCCAGAAAATGCCTGAGGCCCAGAGCAAAAATAAACAAAACCCCATTAAACCAAAGCAGCAATAAAAAGCCTTCTAAGCAGACAGCTTAGCAGCAATGAAAAAAAAATGTGCTTACAAACTGCAGGGAACAGTATTTTTAAAAAAAAATACATTTCTTAAAGGCACACGAGCGTCACATTGGTTTATCTTCAACTTTACTTGCTAATCTTTTTCATGCACTCTCTTTGGTTTCCTTTTTTTTTATTCCCTGGATTTAAGGGCAGTACGTGGAATAGTGGTTAGCACTGCTGCCTCATAGCTCCAGGGACTCAGATTCGATTCCTGCTTGGGTCACTGTCTGTGCAGTCTGTGTGTTCTCCCCATGGCTTTGTAGGTTTCCTGTGGATGCTCTGGTTTCCTCCCACAGTCCAAAGATGTGTGGGTTAGGTGGATTGGCCATGCTAAATTACCCCTCAATGTCCTGGGATATGTAGCTTGGAGGGATTGGTGGGGTAAATGTGTGGGATTGTGGGCATAGGACCTGGGGTGGGATTGTTGTCAGTGCAGACTTGATACTGTAGAGTTTCTATGATTTCTTATATTTATCTAAGCTATCTGAAGTGCTTATTTCTTTGTGCCTATCATACACTTGTGTTTCCTGTTTGATCTTCTCCTGTGTTCTTCTAGGCAACAGGGAGATCTAAATTTGGCAGTACCATTCTTTTGGAGGAGACATATCTACTTTGTACATTTAAGATCTTTTTCTTAATACTTGCCACTGGTTTGCTGCTGATTTATCCTTTATCTGCTGTCAGTCCACCTCAGTTCTTTCCCATTCCAGCAAATTTTGCCTTCTCTCAGTTTAAAACTTTAATTCCTGTTTTATCTCTGTTGTTTTCCCTGTGAATGCTAAATCTAACTGAATTGTGATCACTATCCCCAACTGTCACTTCGCACACTACTACTTCATTCCCAAGACTGGGGCTCGAATTGTATCTCCTGTTTTTTTTTCACTAATTGGTTGAAAAAAACTCGTATAAACACTGCATAACCTTTTCTCCCTCAGTGCCCTTTATATTGTTTGAACCCCAGTTAATATTGGGATTGTTGACATTTCCTACTGTTGTTGCTTTCTTGTTTGTACAGGGAGAAATGTGTCCATGTATTTGTTCCTTTATCGCCTTTTCACTATTTGGGGGTCTGTAGTATACTCTGTGGTGTGACTGCTCCCTTTTCTTTACTTCTAAGCTCAAACCATAAAGCCTTGCTTGTTGACCCATTTAGTATATTGTCCCTTCTCACAATTGGAATTGATTATTTTAACCATTTGTGTTACTCCCCTCCTTTTTTAATCTCCCATTCTGTCATGTCTGAAGATCCTATAACCTGGGATATTGAGCTGCCAATTTTGTTGTTCTAGCAAGGTTTCCTGCCTCATCTAATGAACATTTCCAGAATAGTTATTTTTTTTCACATTTACAGCATCACGTGTATTTGATTTTACGATAGCTAATCCTTCTAACTTACATATTTTTTCACTACGGGGCAATTTAGCATGACCGATCTGCACTTCGGTCTGTGGGACGAATCCCACACAGACACAAGGATAATGTGTAAACTCCACACAGACCGTGATCCACGGCCAGAATCTAACCCGGGTACCTCACGCTGTGAGCAACAGTCTAGTTAGTGTTTCTTGAATGTTTCACACTGTGCATGATGATTATTAATAGTGTTCTTTAAAATACTGGCGATTAACTCTGATTCTTGTTTTATTTTCTCTCTTGTCTCCAGTCTTTGTGATAATACTCTCACAGATTCTTGTGCCGAAGATCTTTCTTCTGTTCTCAGTGCAAATTGGAGACTGAATGACTTGAATCTGGGTTTGAATAAACTAGGAGATTCAGGAGTGAAACTTCTGTCTGAAGCTCTGAGGAAGCCGGACTGTAAAATACGGAAACTTCAGTAAGTACCAGACAGTATGAGATTATAATCTGAAATTTTCACCTGTTGGGCCCGTGCACTTGGGCCTAGGATCCGATTTCACACTGGTTGTCCAATTAATAGCAGCCAGTGTGAGATGTGTGCTGGATAAGACCCAACGCTGCTCAAGAAAGGCATAGGGTGGACATGGAGAGAAAGGAATGCATGGGCTTGCACTTATTATGTGCTCCCTTGGGATTGTTGCTGTGGAGCTGTCTCAGCAACAGGTCTCTGGTGACCTGTAAAAACTAAGAATGTTGCACAGATTATGTGGGCTGCACATTTCAAGCACTAATCACAATCCCCGCACAGCTGTTAATTTCATTTCAGCCCAGACATTTCATCCCTCCCTGGATCGAGGTTGCAGCTAAAGTATAAAGGCTGTTTGGCCAATTGACCCCCCCATCTGAAAGCAGTAGAAGCAAATGTGCATGTAAAATTGCATTCATTTGGCCTCCCTATGGGCTAAATTGCTTATTTGGTTCTCAGCATGTGCACTTCCCACTCTTGTGTGCATCTGCCAATTGAAATACTTTGAGTGCACATGACATCAGGATTCGCACCAGTTTGGAGATGTGCTGTCCTGAGTAACGTAAAATTCTGGCCTAATCTACTGAATATTCAGTGTATCTTGAGTACTGTTATTGGTACAAAAATAAACACTATATATTATTATTATTATTAGTAGTAGTGTCAGTTGTTTGAAAAAAAAGTGCATTTACATTGCATCCTGTTTCTCTCCCAAATCCCAAAGTTTGGGATGTCAGTCCCACAGAACTTTGTGTAAATGGTGCAGGAGAATATTTTGATGTTGCACCTGTGAGGCTCCTTCTTTTCCTCGGATATATAGTTCTGCTGTGGTCACAGCAGCCCTTGACTTGTGAAAAATAAAGGGATTGGATGAAAGTGAATGGAAGGTTAAGAATATACTTAATAACAGATGACATTAACACAGTAGTGAGAGGTCATCTTAGTTCACAACATTAAGATGCGAATGAGTTTAATTTGAGATAAAACTAGCTCAGGCAAGGCGTCACTTGTGGGAGTCTTTTATAGGCCCCTTGTGTTTGTCACACTTTCAGACAGAGTATGCAGCAGGAAATTTTAAAAAAGCACTGCAGTAATGATGAATGATTTTAATCGTCTTATATGTTTGGACGAGTCAGATTAGTAATGTTTGCCTGGATAATGAATGCATTTTGTGTGTCCAAAGTAATTCTTAAAAGCAAAATTCCCCAGTGCCAATAACAAAATAGCTGTTTTAGACTGGTAGTGTGTAATGAGACCAAATTTATTAGTGGTCTTGATTTAAAGGTGCATCTCAGAAGCAGTGATCATAACTAGAATTTTATCTTTGGTTTGAGAGTGAGAAGTCTAGGTCGAAATCTAGTGTCTTAAAGTTAAATAAAGACAATTCAAAGGTTATGAGGGCAGAGTGGGCTAAATTGAATTGGGAAGATAAGTTAAAAGTTAGGAAGATACAGAAACAGTGACAGACATTTAAGGAGACATTTCATAAATTTCAAGAAAAATATATTCCAATGAGGGGGGAAAAAAAAGTTGATGAGAAAGATGCAACATCTGTAGCTAACAAAATATGTTCAGGATAGCATGAAATTGAAAGGAAAAACATTAATATTTCCAGAGATTAGTGGTAGGTCACAGTTTAGAAACCAGTAAAGAATGTTGGGGGGGAAAAAGCAGGAGAAATTAGTGTGTGAGAGAAAATTAGTTAGAAATATAAAAGCTGCCAGCAATTCTCCAAGGGTAGGACTTTAAGCATGGTGGGCAATTGACCATGGGACCAGAAGTGGTACTGCAGTGCTGTGTCTGAAGCTATGTCCTTGGACCGTTGCAAAGGGAAGCCCTGAGGATCATGGGCAATTGTGGCATTATAGGGTGGCCATTTGTTCCCTTAGCTCCAACATTCCAGCAATGGGAGAGGAATAATCCCGTAATAGGTGAAAGTACAAAACTTGAAATTTTTATATGCGTTTAGGGTTACCAGGAGAATCCAATCCATTGAATTGCATAGTGATCCACCCTTGGCCAGCCAGTGGGGTGGGGGGTGCAGGGGGAGGGTTTATAAAATTTTACCCCCAAGTGTTGATATGGGATAAGAAAACCAAAGTGAGCATTGTTCCCTGGGAGAGTGAGATTGGAAGATTTATACTGATAATGAAGGGTGGCATATGGTGCCAGGGACTCAGGTTCAATCCCAGCCCTGGGTCATTATCTGTGTGGAGTCTGCCAGTTCTCTCCTTGTCTGTGTGGGTTTCTTTCGGGTGTTCCGGTTTCCTCCCATTGTCCAAAGATGTGTGGGTTAGATTAATTTGGCCAGGCTAAATTAACCCTAGTGTCAGGCGATTAGCAGGGTAAATATGTTGGGTTATGTGAATAAAGCCTAAGTGGGATTGTGATTGGTGCAGACTCCTCCTGCACTGTAGGGATTCGATGATTCTATGAAACAAGGAAATAGCAGATGCATTGAATGGGTAGTTTGTGTCTGTCTTCACTGCAGAAGGCACAAACAAAATTCATAGAATACTTGAAAACTTGAAAATCAAGAGAAAAGAGGAATTTAAAAGCATCTTGGTCACTATGGGAAATGTATCCTAGAAACTATTAAAACCAAAAGTTGATGTGTCTCTTAAATTGATTGCAGATCCTCAGCAGTTAAAATAAGTGGCTGCAGAGGTAGTGGATGAATTGGTTGTGAACTGCCAAAATTCTCTCTTCTGGAAAGGTCCCAATGGATTGGAAAATCGCGAATATAACATTTCTATTCAAGAGAAGTTGGAGACAGAATGAGCAACTATAAGCTTGTTAGCCTAACATTTGTCATGGAAAAAGCTAGAATCCATTATACAGGAGATAATAGCAGGACTTTAGAAAATGATAATAAAATCGGGTAGCGTCAACACCATTTACTGAAAGGGAAATCATGTCTGACTAATTCATTGGATTCATTTGAGGAAGCTTGGTAAAGCTAAATAAAGGAGAACGTGTAAATATGGTGTATTTGGATTTCCAAAAGGCATTCTTTAATGTGCCACATTAAAGATTATCATCCAAGTTAAAAACTCATTGTGTAGATGATAACAGATTCACATGGATAAAGGACCGATTCGTTAACAGCAAGTAGAGAATTGGAAATATTGGGTTATTTACTTGTTGGCTTCCTGGTAATAATAGATTGCCGCAGGATCAATGATGGGGCCTCAACTATTTATTTCTGTGCAAATTAATGAAGGAACTGAATGAATTGTTGCTAAATTTGTTGATGACACAAATGTAGGAAAGTAAGTTGTCAAGATGACATAAATAATCTACGGAGGTATTTATAGAGGTTAATAGAATAGGTAAAAATTTGGTAGATGGAGTACTAGGTGAGAACGTGTAAACTTGTCCATTTTGGCAGAAGAAATAGAAAAACAATATTATTTGAATGGAGAATGACAGTAGACTACTGTACAGAGGGATCTGGGTGTCTTGGTATGTCGATCATCAAAAGTTGGTAAGGAGCGCAGCAAGTGATTAGAAAGACAAAATAGTATGTTGACATTAATCTGGACACTGTTTCAAATGGCCCAAGTATATCTCTAGTAAATAGAAGATCCTGAGCTCAAACCTCAACTGTGGCTTTAATAAGAACTAGGAGCAGGAATAGACCATCTGGCCTCTGGAGCTTGCTCCACCATTCAATAAGATCATACCTAATCTTTTTTCTGGACTCCGCTCCACTTACCTGCCCACTCACCATAACCCTTAATCCTTTAGAATTCAAAAATCTATACCTTTGCCTTAAAAACATCCAATGAGGTAGCCTCAATTGCTTCACTTGGCAGGGGATTCCATAGATTCACAAGCATCTGAGTAAAGAAGTTCCTCCTGAACTCAGTCCTAAATATACTCCCCCTTATTTTGAGACCATGTCCCTTAGTTCTAGTTTCACCCATCAGTGGAAACAACCTCCCTGCTGTTATCTTATCTATTCCCTTCATTATTTTATCTGCTTCTATAAGGTCATCACTCATTCTTCAAAATTCAAATGACTATAGTCCCAGTCTTGTCAGTGTCTCCTCGGAACCAACCCTCTTCGGCATCAACCTGGTGAATTTGCTCTGCACCACCTCCAATGCCAGTATAGTCTTTCTCAAGTGAGGATACCAAAACTGTACAGAGCACTCCATATGTGGCCTCATCAGCATCTTATGTGGCTGCAACATAACCACCTATTTTTAAACTCCATCCCCCTCGCAATGAAAAATGGAATTTTATCTGCATTCTTAATTACCTGCAAACCAACATTTTGCACTTCATGCACAAAGACACCCTCTGCACAGCAGCATGCTGCACTTTCTTTACCTTTTAAATAATAGTCCATTGTGCTGTTGTTCTTACCAAAATGGATGACCTCACATTTCCCAACATTGTAGCCCATTTGCCAGACCCTTGCCCACTTACCTAAACTATCTCAATCACTCTACAGACTTTCACTTTCCACTGCACACTTTGCTGTACCACTCATCCTAGTCTCATCTGCAAATGTCAACACACTACACTTGGTCGCCAACTCCAAATCATCTATGTAAATTGTCAGCAATTGCGGTCCCAACACTGATCCTTGAGGTACACCACTAGTCACTGTTCGTCAACCAGAAAAACACCCATTTACCTCCACTGTCTGCATTCTGTTAGTTAACCAATCCATGCTAATACATTACTCATAACATCATGTACCTTTATCTTAGTCTTTGGTGCAGCACCTTGTCAAATGTCTTCTGGAAATCCAGATACACCACATACACAGGTTCCCCATTGTCCACTGAGCATGTAATGTTCTCAAAGAATTCCACCAAATTAGTTAAACATGACCTTCCCTTCATGAACCCATGCTGCATCTTACCAATGGGACAATTTATATCCAGTTGTCTCACTGTTTCTTACTTGATGATAGATTCAAGCATTTTCCCTACTATAGACATTAAGCTAACTGGCCAATAAGTTACCTACCTTTTGTCTACCTCCTTTTTTAAACAGTGGCGTCACATTTGCTGTTTTCCTATCAGCAAATTTTGGTAAATTACCACTAGTGCATCTACTATTTCTTCCGCCTTCTCTTTTAGTACCTTGAGATGCATTCCATCAGGACAAGGAGACTTGTCCACCTTTTACCCCCATGAGCTTTCCCAACATTACCTCTGTAGTGATAATCATTTCTAGGTCCTCACCTGCCATAACCTCCTTGTCATCAACTTTTGGCATGTTATTTGTGTCTTTCACTGTGAAGACCAACACAAAATACTAGTTCAATGCCTTGGTTATTTCCTATTATTAAATCCCACTTCTCAGACTCTGAATGTTTACCTTAGCCAGTTTTTTTTATTGGAAATATTTCTACAAATATATAAAATTTGTTTTTTATTATTCTGAGCTACTTTACTCATAATCTATCTTACTTCTATTTATAACTTTTCTCATGGCTTTCTGTTGACCTTTGAAGATTTCCCAGTCCTCTTGTTTCCCATATTCTTTGCAAACTTGTGCGGTACCCCACAAGTCACTGCCTGCCAATCAGAGATCCATTTATTTCAGTTTTTGCTTTTCGTCTGCTAACTAGCTTTCTATCCATCTTAAGACAAACCCACCATTCAATGCGCTTTAACTTTATATACTAATCTGCTTCGTGAAATTTTGTCGAAAGTCTTCTGGATGTCGAAATAAACCACATCCACTGGTTCTCCCTGTTCAACTCGACTGGTTACACCTACAACGAATTCCAGTAGATTTGTTGAGCATGATTTCCCTTTCATAAATCTATGCTGACTTTGCTTTCCAAATGCTATGCCTTGATCATGGATTCTAGCAACTCCCAACTACTGATGTTTGGCTCACTGGTTTATAGTTCCCTGTTTTCTCTCTACTTCCCTTTTTGAATAGCGAGCTTGCATTAACTACCCTCCAATCCGTAAGAACCATTCCAGAGCCAAAGAATTTTTAAAGTGATCACTGATGAATCTGCTATTTCTAGGACCATTTTGTTAAATACATTGGAATGAAGCTTATTCAGCCCTGGAGATTTATTCGTCTTCAATTCCATTTATCTCCCCAAAACCATTTCTCTACTAATACTGACTTCCTTTAGCTCCTCACTAAAACTTGTGTTTCTGCTGTATTATTCATGTCTTTCTTTGTGAAGACAAAAAACAAAGTACGAATTTAGCTCCTCAGCCATTTCTTTGTTTAAAGAACAGGTCCTTTAGCCCGCCAAGCCTGCACTGATCACGATGGCTGCCTAAACTAAAATTGTGTGCATTTACGGAGTCCATATCTTTCCATTCCCAACCTATTCATGGATTAGTTTAGTTGTCCCTTAAATGCCATTGTCATACCTGCTCACCACTTCCCTGGGCAGCAAGTTCCAGACATTCAGCACCGTCTGTGTTTATAAAAAAAAATCTTGCCTCACACATCTCCCCTAAACTTTTCCCCCAGCACCTTAAACCTATGGCGCCTACTACTTGTCTTTTGTACCCAAGCAAAGAGTATCTGACTATCCACTCTGTCCATGTCACTCATGATCTCTACCAGGTCACCCCTCAACCTCTGTCATTTTAATGAGAACAAACTGAGTTTATCCAACTCTCCCCATAGCTAATGCCTTCCAAACGAGGCAACATCTTGGTAAACGTCTTCTGTACCCTCTGCACAGCATCCACATCCTTCTGGCAGTGTGGCAACCAGAATTGTACTCAATATTCTATATGAGGCCTAACTAACGTTCTGTACAGCTATAACATGACCAGCGAATTTTTAGCTTGATGCCCCAACCGATAAAGGCAAGCATGCTGTATGCCGTCTTGACTATCTAATCCACCTGCATTGCTGCTTTCAGTGATCAATGTACACATACGCCAGATCTCTCTACCTATACTCCTAAGGGTTCCATCATTTACTGTATAATTCCTACATGCATTGGACCTTCTAAAATGCATTACCTCACACTTGTCTGAATTAGACTCCATCTGACATTTCTCTGCCCAAGTCTCCAACCGGTGTATATCTTGCTGCATCCTCTGACAGTCATCTTCACTATCCACAACTCCATCAATTTTTGTATCGTCTGCGAACTTACTAATCAGACCAGCTACAGTTTCCTCCAAATCGTATAAACAATAAAGGTCTCAGAATTGATCCCTATGAACATTAGCATTATGAATTCCTACATTTCTGACTGTAATGGGCACACATTCATTTGTCTTTTTTTCCTGTTTACATATCTATAGATACTTTTACAATCAGGTTTGATATTCCCCACCACCTTACTATCATACTTGATACTTTTCTTCTCTTAATCGATCCCTTGGTCTGCCTTAGCTCCATTTTAAACTGCTCCAAATCTTCAGGTCTATTGCTTTTATGCTAATTTGAGTGCTCTTTTGCATCAAATGCTCTCTAATTTCCCTCGTAAACCATGGTTTGGCCACAGTTCTCTTTCCACTCTTGAACTAAATAGGAATAAACAACTTTTGGAGTTCACCCATTTGTTCCTTGAATGCCTGCAATTGCCTGCCCACTGTTTTTCCTTTCAGCAATGTTTCTCTGTCCATCATGGACAACTTGTGCCTCATACCATCATAGTTACCTTTTATAGAGATTCAGGCCCCTGGTCTCAGAATCAACAGTTTCATTATCTACCTTGATAAAGAATTCTATCATTTTATGGTCACTCATCCCCACAGGTTCTCTTGCCACTAGATTGCCAACTAATCCTTTCTCATTGCACAATACCAAGTCCAAAATGGCCTGTTCCCTTGTTGGTTCCTCAACATAGAAAATCATCTGTGAAATTCCTCCTCTTTTCTACTGTGACTGATTTGTCTCACCCAATCTATATGCAGATTAAAACACCCATAATCACAAATGTTCCTTTATCACATCCATCTCTGATTTCCTGCCTAATACTATTCCCAACATTACCACTGAAGTTTGGTGGTCTGTATCCCACCCTACAAATGTTTTTTGCCCCTCGCGGATTCTTAACTCAACCCATACTGATTCCCTATCATCTGTGCTAATGTCCATCCTCAATATTATATCAATATTTTCTTGAATCAACAATGCAACTCCAGCACCTTTTCCTTTTTGCCTGTCTTTCCTTATCACTGAATAGTCTTGATGTTTAGTTCCCATCCCAGCTCACAAGCAGCCACGTCTCCGTAACCCCGACTATATCATACCCATTTACATCTATATGTGCAATAAATTCATTCATTCTATCACAAATACCCTGAGCTTTCAGGAACAAAACTTTAAGGCTAGTCTGTTTAAAGTTCTCTGTCCCATTCCTGCTATTTTTTACTGTGTCTTTATCGGATTCTGGCCCTTGATTTCTCTGCCTATCGCTGCCCTTATTTTCCTTGCTGTCCTTTTCTCTTGTTCTTGATTTCCCTGCTCCGAATGCTTATCTAGGTTCCCATCTCCCTGCCATATTAGGCTAAACCTTTATCTTTGATACAAGAGAAGTAAAGATGTCTGACTGCAATTCTATAGAACCATGGTTAAAGCACAACTGGAATATTGTGTGCAGTTTTGGTCTCCTTTCCGACAAAGAAAGCTTAACTAAAGTAGGTCTTTATTCTAGGGTGATTTGAAGAATGAGAGCTTATCTCATTCAGACATACAAATTTCTTAGAGAGCTCAATAGGGTAGATGCAGCAAGGATGTTACCTCTGGCTAGGGTGTCTAGAACCAGAAACATAACGCCCAATTTTACCACTGCATGCATTTAAATTATAATAATGAACTGCCCGCCCAACTCTTATCAGCGTTTCCCCCTTCACCACCGCGTTTGCCAATCCAGGGGGGAGGGGAGGGAGGCTGGTCAGATCATTCTCTGGTTGGAGGGGGGAGGGGAGTGAGGCCAGATTGTTGTCTGGTTATGGGGGTGGGGAGGAGGAGGAGGCGGGTCAGATGTTCCTCTGGAAGGGGGGTGGGGCAGTGAGGCCAGACCATTTTCTGACAGGGAGTGAGGCTAGATCATTGTCTAGGGGGAGTGAGGCCAGACCATTCTCTGGGGGTGGGAGGGAATGAGGCTAGATCATTGTCAAGGTGGGGAGGGGAGGCCCGATCGCTCACTGGGGGGGAGGCAATGGTACTCAGGTGGTGGGGGGGGGAGGGGGCAGATGGATCTCTGGAGGACGAAAGGGTGTCCGCTGCCACTCTGCAGACGATCGGTGGGGACGCGGGGGCAGAGGTGGCGATCGGTCTGTGTAGTAGAAATGGTGGATAAAGGGGACAGTGATGTGCGGGTAATGGGGGAGTGGATAAGGGGGACAGTGATGTGTGTGGGTAGTAGGGGTTGGATAAGGGGGACAGTGATGTGTGTGGGTTGGATAAGGGGGTCAGTGATGTTTGTGGGTAGTGGGGGGGGTGGTGGATAAGGGGTACTGTGATGTGTGTGGGGTGGGGCGTGTGGTGGATAAAGGGGACAGTGCTGTGCATGGGTAGTGGGTGGGTGGATTAGGGAGACAGTTCTGTGTGTGGGTAGCAGGTGGAGGGTGTGGATAAAGGGGACAGTTGTGTGTGTGTGTGTGTATACCATCGCTCCCGCTTTTTGCTCCCAGGCTGCTTTCTCCAGCCTGGGAGCAATCTGAAACGGGTGCACTTTTTCAATTTTTTTTCCAACTGCGCATGCAGAATTCAGAGCTCCAGTCGTTTCGGCCGCGCTAAGCCTGCCCACAACAAGAATGAGACTGGTCATGGCTGTGTGTGTGTGGGGGCACCTGAAAGCAGATTTCTAAGTTGGATCTGCATTATGGCACTTAGAATGAAAATGGTAAAATCGGGCCCATAGTCTCAGAATAAGGGACAGGTAATTTATTTCTAAGATGAGGAGAAATCGATTTTAAGAGAGCCATTCGTCTCTTCCCCTGAGACGACTGGAGGCAGGGTCATCGAATAAATTCGAGGTTGAGTTAAGATAGATTTTTGATAGACAATGTGATCAAGGGTTATGAGCATGGTCAGGGTGGGGGTGACAAAGTGGTACACACTGACAGGAAAGTGGAGCTGAGGCCACAATCCAATCAGCCATGATCTTATCAAATGATGGTGCAGATGACAATGGAGTGGCTGAATGGCCCATTCCTGTTCCCAACTATTCTGTTCTTATTCCAACACATTCTTTGGATTACACTCTGTGACCAGTGGTGGATACACAAGGTCTTTGTTTTGTCATCACCAGTAGCTTGCCTATGTCCATCCATTAGGTCACTCACTCATTCAGCCGCACAAATCATCCGCCTGCCTCTGGCCTTACCTTCCATTGTAAGGATGGCAAGATCTGGACAGCGCCAGTCTTAATAAGAAATAGGAGCAGGAGTAGGCGATCTAGCCCTTCGAGCCTGCCCCCCCCATTCAATAAGATCATGGCTGATCTGTCGTGGCTCAGTTCCACATTCCCGCCCTCTCCCCATAACCCTTAATCCTCTCTCTTATCAAGAACCCATCAACCCGCGTCTTAAAAATATTTAGCGAGGTAGCCTCCACCACTTCAACGGGCAGAGAATTCCAGAGATTCACCACCCTTTGAGTGAAGAAATTCTTCCTCAACTCCGTTCTAAACCGCCCCCCCTTTTATCTTGAGGCTGTGCCCCCTAGTCCTACTGTCCTTTCTGAGCGGGAAGAGTCTCTCCACCTCTATCCTATCCATCCCATTCATCATCTTATACGTCTCAATGAGACCTCCCCTCATTCTTCTAAACTCTAACGAGTACAAGCCTAGTTTATTCAGCCTCTCCTCATAGCTCAAGCCCCTCAACTCCGGCATCAGCCTAGTAAACCTTCTCTGCACTCCCTCCAAGGCCAAAATATCCTTGCGTAAGTACGGCACCCAAAACTGCACACAGTACTCCAGCTCATTCCCTGGCAATGTATGTTCTCTTCTTCAGGCAGATATATTTTCACTATTAGTCACCTTCATAGAGATGCACTCACCAGCTTATGCTGGTTCCAGCTTGACTGTGCATCATGTCTCCCCAGGAATGGTTCCTGCATGCAACTACTCAGGTATATAAAGCTGTAAGTTTAACAGTATGTGCTGCACTCACTTTGCCAGAACACATCAGGATACTGATTCTTCTACGGAACTGCAAACACGTGTCCCACCCTTGCTCAGCTCCTCCGCAAACAGAACTTCTCTCTGAACCCGAGCAGCCAGAGGGAACACTTCTAGGGAAGCATCAGTGAATCGGTGATCTGCCTTCATAACTTCTGGGCATATCAAAGCCATTATCTTCAGTATGAATGTAAACTTTGTACCTGAGTCACTGACTATCCTGTGGACCTCCCTATTGACCTAAAGCAAGGACGTGAGGACATGTCTTGTCCTGCCATTCCTTTCATCATTTAATAACTCCTACAATTTTGTTCTGTACTTTCCTTCTCCCACCATCATACACCCCAAACAACAGCTATTGCTTATTCATTGCTATGTTCCAATTCTAATGAAAGCTCAAAGTTTAATTTTATCTCTCTTGTGACAAATAGTTGTTTGACATGTTGAGTATTTCCAATATATTCTATTGCTATTTCATTTATAGCATTAATAGTATTTTTCTTTGCTTCATTTTCCCAAACTGTTTACTCCAATTCAGAACCGTGGTGGCGTTGGAGCCTTACCCTACAGGTATGGACAGTAAGTGGGGTACCACATAGGACAGGAAGTTAGTTCATCATGGGGTGCGTGTGCACATAGGCATGTGTGCACACATAACACACACGCACAAAAAAGTTAGTTTATTTTGTTAGTCACAAGTAGGCTTACATTAACACTGCAATGATGTTGCTGTGAAAATCCCCAAGTCACCACACTCCAGCACCTGGTTGGGTACACTGAGGGAGAATTTAGCCTGGCTTATTCGCCTAACCTGCACATCGTTGAACTGGAGGAGGAAACCCATGCAAACGTGGGGAGAATGTGCAAACTCCACACAGACATTGAACCCAGGTCCCTGGCACTGTGAGACAGCAATGCTAACCACTGTGCCACACACATGTGCACAAGCAGTTTACCGTGGCCAATCCATTTAACCTGCACATTTTTTTTGAACTGTGGGAGGAAACCAGAGTACACAGCTAAATGCATATACTGGGAAATATGCAAACTTCACATAGACTGATACCCAAGGCCGAAATCGAACCTGGGTGCCTGGAGCTGTGAGGGAGCAGTGAACCAAATTGTACGTTTCTTTCAATCTGTATGAAAGTTATGCTTTTTGAATGTCTCATACTGTGCATAATTATCATTAATTACATTTTTCAAAGCACTGGGGATTTACTTTGATTCTTGTACTTTCTTTTTCTCTCATCCCTAGTTTGTATAAAAATGGTCTCTCAGATTCTGGTATTCAGGATCTTGCCTCTGCTCTTGATACAAAACTGTCACTGACACATGTGCATCTGCAGGCAAACTGCTTCACAGACCATTCAATCCCTGCTCTCTGCCAATTCATACGGACTTGCAGAAATCTGGAGCTGATCAAGTGAGTGCATTAATTAAAATATAATTTGGCCTGAATCTTTTAAGCAGCGGCAAAGATAATTGAATTGCCACTGTGTGGGAAGATTTTTCCAACCTGATATTGCTGCATATTTCTTGGATCTTCAGTGCATTGATGGGGAGCTCCATTGGAGCAGATTAGTTTCCAGAAAAGAGGCTACGCACCCAACCCACAGCACCATCTGCTATATGATAAGGTTAAAGGACAGGTCTTGTAATTACTTTTAGTTGGTAACTGAGTGAATGGGTTTGTTGCTGGGGTGAGAGAGGAAGCTAAGTGAGTAAGTGGTTAGTTGGGAGTGTCAGAAGAATGGCCAGGACAGTCGTCATATCAGGTTGGGTGGTTAGTTGGGGAATACAAGGGCAGTAGTAAATGGGCTGGTTGGATGGTGGGGGTTTTGAGTCAGGTGGTGAAGGGGGGGTGTGGGGAGGATGTGGGGTAGCACTGGGCCATGGAAGGGAGTTAATTGGTATGGCTCAGCGGCGCAGGTCAAGAGTACTTGGGTCGGGGCAGTCAAGTTGGGGAGTTTAGTCAGTGTTGGTTAGTAGGGATGTTGTGGAGAGATCAGGGGTTTGTTGGAGGATAGCCAGGATGGACATGGCGGAGGGGGGAGGGCTAGTTAAGTGGTGGGAGGAGAAATATGAAGGTCTGGCTGTGGCGCTGGGAGGGTGGGGGACAGTGATTGGGGGATTTAGTTATGGAGTTACCTTCAGGTTTTAGACCAGGCTTCACACTTTCTAAATTTGCCTGGCTAACTATCCAGGAAAGTTCTGTGGATCTGTCCCAAATCTCCGATTCTGTCTCAGAGTCAAGGATATTCACACACAATGATGAGGCAGCAGGAGGATTTCCCAACTGAAGTTTAAACCTCTGGGGTGTGTCAGAACATCCATAGTGTCCCGATATACATCTTCAGTTGTATGTCTGATGTCTGACAATCCAGCAACTGGAAGAGTTGATTGATTACTCCATTCTCCCGTTATTTACACTGTTGTTCAATATTGTTTATTTACAGTTTAATATTTAATCTGTTTCAGCTTGGAGGAGAACCAGTTCAGTTCAAATGGAAAAAATCAGCTGAAGTTACTGGAGAAATTCAATTCGAGACCAAAAGTGATAGTGTGAATATTTCAACATCGCCATTTGAATTTATAAGCAATCTGGATCTTAACTGAGAGTGACAGTGTAAATATTGTAATTTATAATCATTGCTGCTCCTTATGAACATTTGCGCCTGATTTCCTGTCCCTCCACTTTTTAAGTGGCCACACTCCAGGTTGAAATCCTATTGGCCGTTTCCCACTTTCCTGCTTGAGCTGAGTGAATATCATCTCCCACTGTGGCAGTCAGAAGTCTTACAAACCAGGTTAATGTCCAACAGGTTTATTTGGCATCACGAGTTTTTGGAGTGCTGCCCCTTCATCAGAGAGTGGGAATCCTGCTGTTCACCTGTGTGGGTTCAGGATGGGGACAGGGTTTGCTTAGCTAGGGTAGATCCCACCATCCAATAGGGACAAACACCATGGAATGACCCAGGGAAAGTATCCTGTGGGGAATTTCCAGTGGATTGTGTAACTGGGAAATTGGAATGCAAGTATCAATGCTTTATATTTTCCCTAAGTAAGAAAATAAGTTGCCCTACCAAGGCTGCCAGCAAGGACGAAGAATTAGGTGCTCAGCCAAATCTCCGTTCACAGCAGTGGGACCAGAGAATCCTGTCCAATATATATGTAATATAGATTCTGCCCAATTGATATGACTGTAATTTATACACTAAAATGTAACTTTCACAGGACTGTCCAATAAAGGAGTTGATCTGGTAAATGCACCTGCTGGCTCAAAGTGGAACACGTTATGGAAGTTGAGTGACCCATTGTAATTCATACTGCAGTAAGTGGACAGGATCCATGTTAGGACCTGGCAGTCTGAACCACTGAGCCTAATGCATGGACTGTGGTCTAAACGCAGAGCAGGATCATTAGCATTTAAACAAAGAGAAGATATTTTGATTTTCTGTGTCAGGTTCATTATGTTGTATTAATACTATTTTCCATATATACATGGATCTGTTGTATGTGACATTATTTTCTGCTTTATTTTACATTCCCCACTATATGCAGTTTGTTTATTCTCTCCTCGCTGGTATAATAAATTAAGTTTCACTGTATCCATCAGACTTCAAAAATCAAGGTATGGGAACCAATAGTTTGTAATCAGCAATGACCAGATTAGAATAGCAAACTCTCACTAGAAAGATAAAGTGGTTTAGATATCACTTGGGGCTGCTGACTAACGGACTAAGGAATAGAAGGATAAGACTTTGGTTTAATGTAAAAAATCACAATGTCAAACTAATCATCGAATACTGAGGAACTAATACATATAAAGTGGAAAGAACACAGAAAAAGAGAAAAATAAATGCGTTGTATTTCAATTTTCATGTACTATTGTGATCTGGTCCCTAATGTCCAATTATGGCTCATAACTACAAATTGCAATGAGATAAATGGCCATTTAATGGAATGGATTTCAACCATCAGGGGAGTGTATTGGTTATGTTACTGGATTAACAATCCAGAGATTATGTTAATAACCCAGTGAACATGAGTTCACATAACAGCTTGAGAATTTTAATTTTTATTAGAAACTGAATTTTAAAAAGAAACTGTTGTCAGTGATCATTAATTTGTCTGTGTTTTTGGAAAGGAAATGTGCCGTCCTTATCTGATCTGTTCTGTATCTGACTCCAGACCCCCTCAAATGTGACTGTTATTAGCTGTTTCTGAAGTGCCTTCGAATTCCACTTAGTTTTATCAAGCAGTCTCATCAATGATTCTAGAAGGCAGCCCAACAGCATCATCTCATGGTAACTTGAGTCGACAATTATAGTGACTTTACCAGTGATACCCACTGCTGGAAAACGGATGGGAAAAAAAAACTTGTCACTTATAACAATAAAGCTGTTATTTCTGATCCTTGAAATGAAAATTGAAAGATTTCTGTGAGGGTTCTGATTTCTAATGTCAGCTTTTCTCCATAACGAGTTAAGGGATAAATGACCCTGCAAACACCAGGAACTCCCCATATCATCTTGTATTAGATAGACGGGGATCTGTTGTATCCGTTTGAACACACGGGGTGCCGTGAATTAACACCTCATCAGTGAAAGTCACAGTCAACGTTAGAGAATCGGAGGATAGAATCAACGAATCCCTGCAATGCAGGAGGCCATTTGGCCCATCAAGTCTACACCAACAGCAAGCCACCCAAACCCTATTCCCGTAACACGACATATTTACTAATCCTCTGACATGAGCACAAAAAGCATAGCCTATTTACTAAACTGAGGCAGCATGGTGGCAAAGTGGTTAGCACTGCTGCCCTCACAGCACCAGGGACCCTGGTTCAATCCTGGCCTCAGGTGACTGTGTGGGATTTTCACATTCTCCCTATGTCTGAGTGGCTTTCCTCTGGGTCCTATGGTTAGGTGGATTGGCCACGTTAAATTGACCCTCGTGTCAGAGGATTAGTAGAGTGAATATGTGGTGTTACAGGAATAGGGTTTGGGTGGGCTTGCGGTTGGTGTACACTTGATGGGCCAAATGGCTTCCTGCATTGTTGGGATTTGTTGATTCTATCCTCCGGTTAGGGTAAAATCTCAAGAGAAACCTATATTCTAATTAACAGTATTAGATAGACACAATATTGAATGGATTAATTAGATTCCAAAATAGTTGATACTAAATGAATCTATAGTCATTCTCAGACACTGGTCTGTACTATAGTTTGATTATCAATTATTTAGTGACTGTTTTCTGATGGTGACAGACTGAACCGACAAACTCTGTTATTCAATGTGCTACAATGTGGAGTTACTAGTGTTGGATTGGAATAGGCACAGTAAGAAGTCTCTCAACACTAGGTTAAAGTGCAACAGGCTCCTGATGAAGGAACAGCGCACTTAAACCCGCTGGACTTTAACCTGGTGTTGTGAGACTTCAATGTGCTATGTAATTGCTCAATAATTGTGTTAAAGTTACTGGGTGACCCTGTCTACAATAATTTAATTATTGTTGTATTGTGTTGAAGTTATGATGTTTATGTTGTTGAGCCAAATGAACATTGTCAGTGAATGATTTGATTTCTGGCTTGTTCTTTGTAGATTTGACTAGAAAGGGTTAATTCATTCATACGAGAGCTTTTGGAATTTGAATTGAGGACTGGTGAAGTTAACTCAGACTCTGGGAACTGGATAATATCAGACAATTCAGCCAAACAATATTAGTCATCATTCACTTTTAGATGGGGGATGGGAGCTAAATCTCAGACTGGTCATTAGTGATGTACATGAGGTGGATGAAGGTTAATCTGCGTTCTCACCATGCATTTTGCGGGACACTGACTATCAGAATTCTAACAGGTTTATAATACACAACCCTCTGCTTCAGAAGTGATTGGGCTGCTGCTGAGCAACAACTAACACTTGAATGGAATGAGATATAAAACCATCTTTGTGAATGAGCTATGCTACAGTTATTTAAGAACATATATACAATGTACAAAAAGATCTACAGGATGTGATTTCAGGCAGTGCTCAAGAGTAAGTACAAAGAACAACAGCACAGGAAACCGGTCAGGTAAATGGGATATAATGTAGGAAAAAAGTGGAATTGTTCATTTTTAGCAAGAGTAAAAAAGAAGCATATCTAAACAGTGAGAGATTGCAGAGTTCTGAAGTGTAGAGGTGTTGGTGTGTTAATGACTGAATCAGAAAAGGCTAGTATATAAGTAAGTATTCCCTGTATACCTGAACCCAAAAAGCACAGGGAGCCTTTTTTTTGTAAACAAATCAATTTGTTCTCTCCTAAGTAAACACTGCATGGCTAAAATGAGTAATTATCCCGCTTTTCCAACATCACACTGATATTCCTTCCAGACATAGCGACTCCTGTAGCAAAAAACTGAGCTTTTAAACAGTCCCCTTACAAAATATATCAGTAGCACAGGATCATCAATAGATCAGTGCAGTGTCTCCTAATGAATAGCACAGACCATGATATATGTTTGAGTGATATCATTATCAGGAAATGTGCCCCATTCAATCCCTCACAGTGCCAGGGACCTGTGTTCAATTCCTGGTTTGGGTCATTGCCTGTGCAGAATCTCCACATTCTCCCCGTGTCTGTGTGGGTTTCCTTTGGGTGCTCCAGTTCCTCCCTGTTAGTGGGGATTGTGAGGTGACCAGGGTATTGGTGTGACATCACCCAATACAAGACTTCATGAAGCCAGTGTCTTAGTTTAATAATGTATCTTTTATTTAGACCAGCAGGCACAGGGAGAAATCACCACAAATGGTCAAGGGCTTCTACAGAGAGTAGCCAGACCTCTGAGGAGTTCTGATGTTTATAATTCAAAACAGATCAATTATAAATTTCCCTTATCAAATCCCCCACCTTTCACCTAGCTTGCAATCAATTATCTTCAATATACATAAATCAACAATTGCATTTACTTCCTTGCATAATGGTATTTCGTTATGGATGGTAACTCTTGTCTTGACTGGCACCTTTTCCTTTATTACCTAGCAACTCGAGATGCCTGACCTCAAAGTCAGAGTGAACATTCTCTCCAGGTTACTCCTAAACTAGACTGATACACAATCCCGCGTCCGGATGTGCTTCTATCATATCTGGCACTGAATAAACCCATTCATGAAGTTACGTTTTGTTTTCTTCATAAGAAACTTTCTGATAATTTGTACACTCTTGTCAAATCCGTGATGTTGCAGGGTGCATCTGTTCCTAGATGTTTGCAGCATCTGCTCATTGTGTTCACACTGGTGAACAAGATCTGACTACACTAGCCTAAATTTGCAGCGCTTGGTCCCTAGCCGTGGAGCTTATGGCAGAGCAAGTGAGTATTTGAATACTTCAAAAATATTACAATATTTTCTGACTCCAACACTGCTTCAGGTATTGAATTCCACACTCTCACCACCCTCTCAGTGATGAAGTTTGTCTGTAAGTCACCTTTTTGTCTTCTACCTCATTTCAATTTGAGCCTTCCTACTCCTGCAATAAAGAAAATAGCACCTTCTTATCAATGCTATCTATGCCTTTCATAAACTCAGTGAAGAGTTGGTTGGAGTGGACTGGAAAGAAGATTGTTGACCAGCAATTACAGACTTCTATGAAAATAGTTTGTGACTCACAACTAAGATGTATCCCAGCGAAGAAGAGGGGTTTTAGGAATGAACCTAATCAACTAAGTTAACAATGAAGTTAAGAATAGTATTAAACTTGAAGAAAAACAGCATACAATGTGTTGAGGATTCATGGTAAACCAGATGATTTGTTTCTTTTCTATAAGTAAAACTAAAAGCAAATGATATTTTTAACTTATTCAGCATTTTGTAGGGTAGTCAGAACTGTTTTTTGCTATTGGATGAGGGCCCAGTCATCAGAATTCCCAAGCTGAACTCTGTTCTGAAATACAAAATTATATAATTTGTTCTTTTAAACTGCATGGCTTCATAACTATGCCATATTCAAGGTACATCATAATTGAGTTTTCATGTTTTAATCAATTCACTGACACAATTGATCTTTGAGTTTTACAATCAATGACTGGCAAACTCATAAGCTTTGCACTTATGATTCAAATGCTTGTTTTATTCTAAAACCTTATATTCAAATTATTAGCTGCTTGATATCCCTATGTTGGGTATTATATGATTAAACATTCCCTTCATTTATTTCCTCTCCTTGGCCCAATTGGCTAACAACAATATTAGGTCACACACTAATATACCTAATTGTTCTGATTTTCCTCTTTCAAAGTTATCTATTATTTTATTATGCTTTTATTGTTTCTATATTAGCGTCAATTGAATATTTTTAGTGTTTCAGTCCACAAGTCATTTCATTCTCTACCTTCTGTTTTTTAAATGTTACTTTTATGTATTCACTCTCATAAATTGGAGCAATTGGTGACATTTGTTGTCAGAGCCATTCCTTTCATTTCTTCAATTGCTGCTGGATTTGTCCTTTTGTAGTCTTTGAAGAACAGTACTTGAGTAGCATTATAGTCCCAACAATTATCAGAATGAAAATGAGAAAACATGTGACTCTTTGTACTATGTTTACCCCCATCGATCCAATCCAGCTGCCTGTCCATCTTCTCAGAGAAAATGGCTCTGGTTATTCAATTTCTTCACTTCCTTCTGAATGTATGCGAACAAGTTGGTTATATTCTCTGAAACATCAGGTATGTAGGTACAGCATTTTTGTCTGATCAAAGCACATGTTCTTCCCTTCGCTGCAAGACCAAAGTCCAAAGCCATTCGATTTTGCAGCACAGCAGTACGTATCACTACCACCTCATCATTGATTTGTGATAGAGCTGTAGCAGTATCGTTAGCAACTTTTCCCCCAAATTGTAGGCTATTTTCTCTATCTCCATTGACAATCTTATATGTGAATATTCTGAAAAAAAATCTAATTCCACTAAAGCTCATCGTTCTCCTGTAATCTTTCTTAGCAATTGCTGAGAGTGATAAATGTATGGGACCATGTTTCCGAGATAACATATCCCTTTCCATCCTGTGGGTAATGATGAGTAGACTTTGTTTCCACAATCCAAGATAAGAACATAACATAAGAACACAAGAAATAGGAGCAGGAGTAGGCCATCTAGCCCTTCGAGCCTGCCCCACCATTCAATAAGATCATGGCTGATCTGTCGTGGCTCAGTTCCACTTTCCCGCCCTCTCCCCATAACCCTTAATCCCCTCTCTTATCAAGAACCCATCAACCCGCTTCTTAAAAATATTTAGCGAGGCAGCCTCCACCACTTCAACGGGCAGAGAATTCCAGAGATTCACCACCCTTTGAGTGAAGAAGTTCCTCCTCAACTCCGTTCTAAACCGCCTCCCCTTTATCTTGAGGCTGTGCCCCCTAGTCCTACTGTCTTTTTTGAGCAGGAAGAGTCTCTCCACCTCTATCCTATCCATCCCATTCATCATCTTATACGTCTCAATGAGATCTCCCCTCATTCTTCTAAACTCTAACGAGTACAAGCCTAGTTTATTCAGCCTCTCCTCATAGCTCAACCCCCTCAACTCTGGTATCAGCCTAGTAAACCTCCTCTGCACTCCCTCCAAGGCCAAAATATCCTTGCGCAGGTGCGGCGCCCAAAACTGCACACAGTACTCCAGCTGCGGCCTCACCAATGCCCTATACAGCTGCAGCAAGACCTCCCTACTTTTATATTCAATCCCCCTCGCTATGAAGGCCAGCATCCCATTCGCCTTCCTGACCACCTGCTGCACCTGCAGGCTGGGTTTTTGCGACTCATGCACAAGGACCCCGAGGTCCCTCTGCACCGTCGCCTGCTGCAGTTTTTCGCCACGTAAGTAATAGTCCTTCCTACCATTCTTCCTACCAAAGTGGACCACCTCACACTTGCCAACATTAAATTCCATTTCCTGGCCCATTCGCCCAGCCTATCTAGATCCTTCTGCAGACTCTCCACACCCTCCGCACAATTTGCCTTTCCCCCAATCTTGGTGTCATCAGCAAATTTCGACACCCTACACTCGGTTCCTTCCTCCAGATCATCTATATAAATGGTAAATAGCTGAGGCCCCAGCACCGACCCCTGGGGCACCCCACTAGTCACCAACCGCCAATCCGAATAGCACCCATTGACCCCCACACTCTGTCTCCTATTTGACAACCAATCCTCTATCCACGCTAACACCCTACCCCCAACTCCATGTCCCCTGACCTTCTGCAATAACCTCTTGTGAGGTACCTTGTCAAACGCCTTCTGAAAATCCAGAAAGACCACATCCACTGGCTCTCCTCTATCCACTGCCCTAGACACATCCTCATAGAACTCCAGTAAATTTGTCAGACACGACTTCCCTTTAATGAAACCATGTTGCGTCTGCCCTATCAAGCAATTCCCTTCAAGATGCCTCGCAATTTCCTCCTTAATGACGGATTCTAACATTTTACCTACCACAGACGTTCAACTAACCGGCCTATAATTCCCCGCCTTTTGCCTGGCACCCTTCTTAAACAACGGCGTAACATTAGCCGTTTTCCAATCTTCCGGCACTTCCCCGGAATCCAGCGACGTCTGGAAAGTAACCACCAAGGCATCCACTATAACCTCCGCCATTTCTTTCAGAAGATATAATCCATTAGATGTCTTGCACACTAAAACAATATGGAATATCACAATTGTGGTCATCTTCTGGTTGTTTTAAACAAGTTCTACTTTTTACATTTATGGTAGTATTGCAGTACCTAATTCCTACATCTAAACTACACTTTTAATTCTTGGTGCATTTTATCCCTTTTCTTCCTCGAATGTTGTTTCCACCATAGTTAAACTCGGAGCTTGCTTTGCTGCATTAAATATAGAGGAATATCTATTCCTGTAACTTGACTCTCCTGTACATTCCTTGTCATTAAACAAGTCTAATCTTTCACAGTTCTTAATGAATTCCATTGCCCTACCCCTTGGTTTTCTAAACAGTTGGTCAATTGGTCCCACATAATCAAATCTGCCCATTTGAATGCAATGGGACACAATGGAACCTAATGGGACATAGACCAGTCCATGCAGGAGAGGGACTATGAGCGTTTAGCCAACATTTGGATACATCAGCTGTTCTAGCATATGTATATACTAAATAAAAAATGTACTTTTATGAAAGTCTTGGCAATGTTATCACAACAAAATAAAATAGTGATCTTGTTAATCCAAATATTTTGAAATTTTTGAATGTTAGTCAATGCTGTTTCAATCATACTTTATCCCCACTCTTGTCTAGAAGGTAAATAAGAACATAACATAAGAAATAGGAGCAATGTTAGTCAATGCTGTTTCAATCATACTTTACCTTCTAGACAAGAGTGGGAATAGCTTAATTTGTTATTCAATGATATCTTTTTCAGGTGTTGACATCTTCCAGCTTCGCATATAAACAATTGTTGTAAATAATTATTCAATTATCTTAGATACAGCCCAGAAATAAACTTAACATGATCTCTTTTAATATTCAACTTATCAATCCATTCATGGCAACATTCTTAAATCAAATTACAATCTGACAGTCTTACATAATGGTTTGTCATTTGTTCATTCAACTATCGGAAGCATACTCAATAAAAATGGTTTCCTGGTTGCTTAGCCGTACTAAACGTTATTGTAACTTATTCTGGATTTTGTAGGGTAGTCAGAACTGTTTTTTTTTTCCTACTGGATGAGGGCCCATTCTTCTGGCAGAATTCCCAGGTGAACTCCCCATTCTCAATACAAAATTATATACCTTGATCTTTTGAGCAACGCATGACTTCGTAACTGTACCGTATTCAAGTTACATTGTAGTTGAGTTTTCATGTTTTAGCCAATTCACTGGCACAATTAGCCCTTGAGTTTTACAGTCAATTACTGGCAAACATGTTAGCTTTACATTAATGATTCAAATGCCTGTTTATTATAAAACCTTATATTACAATTATTAGCTGCTTGATATTCTTGCGTTGGGTATTCTTAAATGGGAATCAGGAAATACAGAGGAGTTAAATACGTAGTTGTGTTAGACTTCACAGAGAAAATTAACAATAGCATTTCAGAAATACTCAAGGATAAAAAGGAGGGAAACAAATGAATACAATGTTCACTAGATAAAAAAAGGAGGGAAATTAATGTTTTCTGGACCTGATGGGTTGCATCCTAAATTATTAAAGGAAAGATCTATGAAACAAATGCACTGGTAGTAACCTTCCAAGAACGATTACCTAATTGAGACATAAAGGATTCTCAAAATTCTTGAAAGGGTAGATGCAGAGAAGTTGTTTGCCAATTGGAATCAATGGGTGCTATTCTGGTTGGCAGTTGGTGACTAGGAGACTGCCGCAGGGATCGGTGCTGGGGCCTCAACTGTTTACAATTTACATAGATGATCTGGAGGAGGGGGGCTGAGTGTAGGGTACTGAAATATGCTGATGACACGAAGATGAGTGGAAAAGCAAATTGCGTGGAGGGTGTGGAAAGTCTGCAGAGAGATCTGGATAGGCTGAGTGAGTGGGCGAGGATGTGTCAGATAGAGTATAATGTTAACAAATGTGAGGTTATCCACTTTGGTAGAAATTATAGTAGGAGGGATTATTATTTAAAGGGCGAAAAGCTGCAGCATGCTACGGTGCAGAGGGACCTGGGGGTCCTTGTGCATGAGTCACTAAAACCCAGTCTGCAGGTGCAGCAGGTGATCAAGAAGGCAAATGGGATGCTGGCCTTTATAGCGAGGGGGATAGAATATAAAAGTAGGGAGGTCTTGCTGCAACTGTACAGGGCACTGGTGAGGCCACAGCTGGAGTACTGTGTGCAGTTTTGGTTGCTGCGTTTGCGGAAGAATATATTGGCCTTGGAGGGAGTACAGAGAAGGTTCACTAGGCTGATACTGGCGATGAGGGGGTTAGCCTATGAAGAGAGATTGGGTCTGTACTCGTTGGAGTTTAGAAGGCTGAGGGGGGATCTTATAGAGACATATAAGATAACGAAGGGGAAAGATAGGGTAGAGGTAGAGAGATTCTTCCCGCTTAGAAAGGATAGCAGAACTAGAGGGCACAGCCTCAAGATAAGGGGGGTGGGGGGGGGCAGTTTAGAACGGAGTTGAGGAGGAACTTCTTCACTCAAAGGGTGGTGAATCTCTGGAATTTTCTGCCCATTGAAGTGGTGGAGGCTACCTCACTGAATGTATTTAAGTCACGAGTAGATAGGTTTTTGATAGACAGGGGAATTAAGGGTTATGGGGAGAAAGCGGGAAAGTGGAACTGATCCACTTCAGATCAGTCATGATCTTATTGAATGGCGGGGCAGACTTGAAGGGCTAGATGGCCTACTCCTGCTCCTATTTCTTACGTTCTTACGTTTCTTATTGATTGTAGGAGAGTCTGGAATCACAGGACATGAATTCAGAATGAACTGTTGCTCACTTAAGACAGATCAGGAGGAATTTCTTCTCTCTGAGAACATTAAACCTGTGGCATTATTAACTGCAGACAGCTACAGTTAAGTATGTTCAAAGCTGAGAGAGATTCTTAATCAGTATAGAAATCAAGGGTTGTGCAGATCGGACAGACAAGGTGGCACAGTGGTTAGCACTACTGCTTCACAACGCCAGAGATTCTGGTTCGATTCTGGCCTGTGTGTGTGTGTGTGTGTGTGTGTGGGGTTTACATATTGTCCCCTTGTCTATGTGGGTTTCCTCCCACAGCCCAAAAATATGGAGGATAGGTGGACTGGCCATGCAACATTGCCTCTTATTGTCCAAAGGTGTGCAGTTTAGGTGGATATGTCTTTGCGGATGTGTGGTGTCACAGAATAGGGTGCAGTGATAGACCTCAAAGAATTTTGGATGGATAATGCAGACTTGATGGGCTGAATGCACTCCTGCATTGTAGGCATTGGATGTAAGGCCTCTATCAGATAAAAGTTGAAGATTATCAGATCAGTCATGCTCCCATTCAATGGCAGTGCTGACTCAATGAGCCAAATGGCCTAGCTCTGCTTCGACATCTTTTGGCTTTATTGCCTTTGTAGTGAGTAAGTGTTAGCATTAGAAGATTAGTAAAATTGAAAAAAATATATATATTGCATGTAAGAGTGGCTGTTAAACCATAATTTATTATGCAACCTTGATTGTCCTTGAAAAGGAGGTGGTGTGTCATTTGCTTGAATCAATGCTGTGTAGGTGTATTTAATGTGTTATTAAGAGGGAGTCCTCGCAGTTTTGCCAAGGGTATTGAAGGAATTGTAATACAGTTCCAAGTGGGGATGGTGTATTCCTTGGAAAGGACTTGCAGGTGGCAGTTTCCTCATATACCTGCTTCTTTTGTCTTGATGATAGAGCTGGGTTCTAAAGGTGGTATTAAAGGTGCTCTGCTGAGTTGTTGCAGTGCAACCTCCAGATGGGACAGTGTATGTGGGTGGTGTGGCTTAAATATTTATAGAGGCAGTGGGAGTATTGTGCAAATGGTTTCTGTTCCTGGATGATTCCAAACTTGTATTATTGGAGCTGTGGTCATCAACACAGGCTCAGTGTGATTACCTGTGAGGAAGAAATGCATATTCGCTGTAAATGTGAACAAGTTAATTCATTGATAAGAGAATTCTTGGAAGCATAGTGAAGGGTCACACATGCACTATGTACGTATGATGGGCAGGAATTAGTTTCAAAATAATTTTAATTGTGAAGTTCAGGAAGAAAGGAGGAGTTTGCACAATGGCAATTGTCAGTGTACAGGATAAAAAAAGACACAGGGAATCAGAGTAGATCAGAGACCGTGAGGGATAGGCAGAAATGGCAAATCCTGCACACTGTTTCCAATTCATAAGAACATAAGAAATAGGAGCAGGAGTAGGCCATCTAGCCCTTCGAGCCTGCCCCGCCATTCAATAAGATCATGGCTGATCTGTCGTGGCTCAGTTCCACTTTCCCGCCCTCTCCCCATAACCCTTAATCCCCTCTCTTATCAAGAACCCATCAACCCGCGTCTTAAAAATATTTAGCGAGGCAGCCTCCACCACTTCAACGGGCAGAGAATTCCAGAGATTCACCACCCTTTGAGTGAAGAAGTTCCTCCTCAACTCCGTTCTAAACCGCCTCCCCTTTATCTTGAGGCTGTGCCCCCTAGTCCTACTGTCTTTTTTGAGCGGGAAGAGTCTCTCCACCTCTATCCTATCCATCCCATTCAACATCTTATACGTCTCAATGAGATCTCCCCTCATTCTTCTAAACTCTAACGAGTACAAGCCCAGTTTATTCAGCCTCTCCTCATAGCTCAATCCCCTCAACTCCGGTATCAGCCTAGTAAACCTCCTCTGCACTCCCTCCAGGGCTAAAATATCCTTGTGCAGGTGCGGTGCCCAAAACTGCACACAGTACTCCAGCTGCGGCCTCACCAATGCCCTATACAGCTGCAGCAAGACCTCCCTACTTTTATATTCAATCCCCCTCGCTATGAAGGCCAGCATCCCATTCGCCTTCCTGACCACCTGCTGCACCTGCAAGCTGGGTTTTTGCAACTCATGCACAAGGACCCCGAGGTCCCTCTGCACCGTCGCCTGCTGCAGTTTTTCGCCACGTAAGTAATAGTCCTTCCTACCATTCTTTCTACCAAAGTGGACCACCTCACACTTGCCAACATTAAATTCCATTTGCCATTTCCTGGCCCATTCGCCCAGCCTATCTAGATCCTTCTGCAGGCTCTCCACACCCTCCGCACAATTTGCCGTTCCCCCAATCTTGGTGTCATCAGCAAATTTCGACACCCTGCACTCGGTTCCCTCCTCCAGATCATCTATATAAATGGTAAATAGCTGAGGCCCCAGCACCGACCCCTGGGGCACCCCACTAGTCACCAACTGCCAATCCGAATAGCACCCATTGACCCCCACTCTCTGCCTCCTATTTGACAACCAATCCTCTATCCACGCTAACACCCTACCCCCAACTCCATGTCCCCTGACCTTCTGCAATAACCTCTTGTGAGGTACCTTGTCAAACGCCTTCTGAAAATCCAGAAAGACCACATCCACCGGCTCTCCTCTGCCACTGCCGTAGACACATCTAGGCACCACACTCCAGGAACTAGGTAAGCACTTTAAGGATGATGCAGCTAAGGCTGAAGAGGGTTTTTTTTTGTCCACAGTTATGGGAATTCACTCACACAAATGGAATAGAGAATCTGAGGTTATTCTCCTTCAAGAAGTTTGATAGGAAACATGACAGACATCACCAAAATCATGGGGTGGTGGTGTTGTGACACAGGTAGAATAGAGAGAAACTATTCCCATTGCAAGACATGTGGAAACTCCAGGAACAAACTTTAAAGCTGTTTCACAAACCAATCATTGATGAGATGTATGGAAACTCATTTTAAAGGCAGTAGTTAGGACCTCAAATTAATTTTCTGAAGGTATTGTGAAGTTAGATTCAGTAGGCAATTCGCTAAGCAACTGAGGGGACAATTTGCAGGGAAAAAAAAAGATGAGGGGTCAGGTGAGTGCTGTGGAAGTTAAAATGTTCAGATTGAAGTTTCATAGTTTGAAAGTCCAACTGTGCGGATATTGAAGTGTTCAAATTAAAAGTTTCATGCTTTTCTGACCAGTAGTAGAAAATGTTTATCAGCTCACTGACCTTCAATAGGAGTCAGTCTCTGCTTTTTTTTTCATATGCCCCATAACATTTTCCTTTTCCGGCCTTCACCAGAGGGTGAACAAGACCAGGTTTTTTCCATAAAAAGTACTAAAGGCAAGATATGAGGACATGCTATGAAAATGAAGGATTAGCATGAGTCATTTTTTTATTATTGAATGAGAAAGGGTGAAAAGCTGGGATTTAATTGGTGGATATGTATGTCAATGAAAGATGTGAACAATCTCTCGTTCCTGATTTGCTGTAATTGACTATAACTGCTGAGCCTCTGTAACCTCAGAAATGCTCTGGTCAATCTGCTTTGGCTGTGGAGAGTTCTCTTTGTGCACAAGTAATTAAAGAGCGTGGATGCATGGTCTCCAATACTGTTTGTGTAAAGATTTGACTGAGTGCCTTTAGATTGCTATTACCCAAGAGAACTCTGACAGAACCATTAGCTTAGCTGAGCTGAGATGGAAAAGGCAGACCAAACAAGAGCAGTATTGAACTCATTCTATGATTTTCTACTTGATTTTGTGATATGTTCAATTGAATTGCAGCAGATAAAGAGCACAATCAGATCCTAGGGGAACAAACTTGAGAGGGCACTGTGAGATTAGAATTTTAATTACTGAATGGTCTTGAAAAGCCCAGTACTGAAAGGCGTTTATCGTGCTGGAAGGAACATTTCCGTTGCTGTTTAACACAGCTTCTAATTATTCTTTTTTTTAGTGTTACCAGTGGGCCTCCAGAATGAAACTAGCATACCTCTGGGCTAGAATATGTATGCACCTCCAGTTTAGCTAAAAACCTGTCCTTATACAGGTCTCACGTGTCCCAGAATAGATCTCAATTTTTCAGATATCAGAAAACCTGCTCTCTCCTGCACGAGCTGTTTAACCATGTGTTGAGCTGTATTGGCACTTGACACAGAGAGTAATCATGAGATTACAGCCCTTGAGGTTCTGCTTTTTAACTTTCTACCTAATTCCCTCAACTTTTACTGCAGCACCTCGTCACTCTTCCTACCTGTTAGTACTGTTTATGTACCATGACCCTCTGGCTGTTCAGACTCTCCATTCAGAATGTTTTCTGGCTGTCACAGATATCCTGGACCGTGGCACTAGGGAGTCACTTTCACACGCACAGCAACACCTATCTGTGCCATAACTATGAAGTACCCTATAACTATTGCTCTAGAGCTCTTTGTCCCTCCATGCGTAACAACAGAGCCAACTGTGGTGTCACTATGCTGGCTGCTGCTCCTGTTATACCTAGATACGATGTGGGAATGCCGGCGTTGGACTGGCGTAAACACAGTAAAAAGTCTGACAACACCAGGTTTTAGTCCAACCGATTTATTTGATAATACAAGCTTTCGGGTTAGCCTCTTCGTCAGGTGAATGGAGAGTTCTGGCCTCAGACAGAGCATATAAAGCACAGACAGTTTAGAGATTACTGATTAAAATGCGAATCCTTACACCTAACCTGCTGTTCAAGACCTGAAGTGGCTGACAATGTGAGTGGAAGGAGCACTGATCACAGGTTACAGAGATGTGTATTGTCTCCAGACAGTACAGTTAAGTGAGGTTTTGCAAACCCAGGCAAGTCACGAGGGTTACAGATAGTGTGACATGAACCCAAGAGGATTGAATATAAAAGTAGGGAGGTCTTGCTGCAGCTGTATAGGGCATTGGTGAGGCCGCAGCTGGAGTACTGTGTGCAGTTTTGGGCGCCGCACCTGCGCAAGGATATTTTGGCCTTGGAGGGAGTGCAGAGGAGGTTTACTAGGCTGATACCGGAGTTGAGGGGGTTGAGCTATGAGGAGAGGCTGAATAAACTAGGCTTGTACTCGTTAGAGTTGAGAAGAATGAGGGGAGATCTCATTGAGACGTATAAGATGATGAATGGGATGGATAGGATAGAGGTGGAAAGACTCTTCCCGCTCAAAAAAGACAGTAGGACTAGGGGGCACAGCCTCAAGATAAAGGGGGGGCGGTTCAGAACGGAGTTGAGGAGGAACTTCTTCACTCAAAGGGTGGTGAATCTCTGGAATTCTCTGCCCGTTGAAGTGGTGGAGGCTGCCTCGCTAAATATTTTTAAGAAGCGGGTTGATGGGTTTTTGATAAGAGAGGGGATTAAGGGTTATGGGGAGAGGGCGGGAAAGTGGAACTGAGCCACGACAGATCAGCCATGATCTTATTGAATGGCGGGGCAGGCTCGAAGGGCCAGATGGCCTACTCCTGCTCCTATTTCTTATGTTCTTATGTTCTTATGTAACCCAGATACGCCATCCCCCAAAGGTATTCAATGTTGTATACTTGTTAGAGAGGCAACCGACCCCAAGGGATTCCTGCACTGACTGCTTGCCCCTTCTAGCGGTCACCCACCTATCTGCCTGCATTTTGGGTGTCACCACATCTAAAAAAAACTCCTATTTAAGGTACTTTCCATAACCACCATGTTCCTAAGTGCATCCAACTGCTGCTCCAACCTATCCATGCAGTCTGTCAGGATCTGCAATTGAGTGCATTTCCTACAGATGTAGTCATCCAAAATGCTGGAAGCGTCACAGATCTTCCACATCTCACAAGTGCAGCAGGTAAGCCCGCTGCGGCCATTCTTTTGATAAAACGGTGGGAATTCTCACAGAATATTGAGCCTATTTAACATTTATTCCCTCCATGGCGAATTACCCCGTTCTTAGCGATATACCGCTGATTCAGTCACCCCTGGGCAACTTAAATTTTGCAATCAATGGTTCACTCCATATTAACGCCTCCCCAGCATTTATTCCAGATTTATTCTTGGGGATGCCTGCCAGGAAGCAAGCAGGGTGATTCTCAAAGGGATCCCTGACCAAAATGGTGTGCAGCATAGGTGGAATATCCTCAACCCATGGTCATGCAGATGACCTTCCAGAAAAATGACCACATCTACCTGGGAGGCAGTTGGATACTTAGTCAGTGCCAGTTAAAGTTTATTTATTACTCACAAGTAACTTTTATGTTAACAGTGCAATGAAGTTGCTGTGAAATTCCCATAGTCCGCACACTCTGGCACCTGTTCAGGTCAACACACCGAACTAGCATAAATTTCAGACTGTGGGAGAAACTGGAGGAAACCCACACAGACATGGGGAGAACGTACAAATTGCACATAGTGGCCCAAGCCGGGAATCAAACCTGGGTCCCTAACGCTGTGAGACAACAGTGCTAGCCACCATGCTGCCTCAGCATGTTCACCACAGAAGAGGATAGGGCAGTAGTACTGCAAAAAGATGAATGATCTTCTTCACATGACTAGGGTGGGTCTGCCTCCTCCAGTCTCTCAATTTACCCATTCACACACCGGTCATATCTCCAAGCTGTTCCGTCGCCCAGCTACCTCGTGAGTTGCCAACACCTGTAATACGGTTCTTTGCCCTCATCGTAATCCCCGTGGTCCACCAGAGTAATTAATCCCTCTGCTACCCAATGGCACGCACCTCATTATCACCTGAACTGTCATGACTCCCACCTACAGGCTAAACTCGAGTATAACAGGCATGAGTGGGCACGGATAGACAGAGTAATGCCGAGCTCAAATACCTCTGAGGAAAGAACTCTTGAGTTGGCTGGTATGGAGCAAACCTGTGCCTGTGCAGAGAGTGAGATGGGGTCAATAAATAAACAAATGGGAGAACCTTCAAGTCATGCAGTCACTCTTCAAACTTCACGTGAGTAAAATTTGTCCCATCACTTTTCCACCATGATGCACTGATGTCATCTCCCTTCCCTTACAGGACAATTGGGCAAACAACCAGAGTGAACTCATGCCCCTTGGAGGCTATAACCATATCCCCATGTCCCAAAGACTGAACGCCAAATGCCAGTTAATCTCATGTATTTCACAGATACAAAATGGGTCAGTGGTTCTATCCTCATTTCGAGTTCTTCATCCAATAGCAGGCGGTCTTCTACCTGCATGAGCATATGTGGAATTCTCTGCCCGTTGAAGTGGTGGAGGCTACCTCGCTAAATATTTTTAAGATGCGGGTTGATGGGTTTTTGATAAGAGAGGGGATTAAGGGTTATGGGGAGAGGGCGGGAATGTGGAACTGAGACACGACAGATCAGCCATGATCTTATTGAATGGCGGGGCAGGCTCGAAGGGCTAGATGGCCTACTCCTGCTCCTATTTCTTATGTTCTTATGTTCATGACAGGCTCCTATCCCGGGCAATGCCCAAATCCTGCATAAGACCGTGTGTGACTTGCTGTGCTCCCTATCCTGCTGCAACTTCTCCGTCCTGAGGCTTTGCTTGCCTGAATTTCATAATTTTATCTGCTTTTTAACAAAAAAAACGGTTTTGCTTTAGATTTCCAAATAAGTAACACTAAATAATTTTGGGGGAAAAAAATATCTCGAATGAGCTCGCGTCAGCGCCTGTGGATCAGTATTTTATCGTTTCCTGGTGTCTCGCCAAATGAGAGCCCGGCGTCGCCCTGCATTTGGAGTGTTTGGGGTCTGATTGGAGCCCCACATGATGGCACATGCATCTCCTCTCAGTGTCCCCCCTTATTGTTGTGGCACTGTGCCTCCGCACAGAGTGTTTCATTGCAATTCCGCTTCAGCTTACCATGACCTTGAATGGAATGAGTGCTGATAGACATCATTGTTATCTTGGTATTGTTAAAACTTTGATAAGCATTGGAGTTCAATGCTTGAGATCAAAACTTCCAATCATTTTGACTGGGCTAATGTTTTCACCTCCTTTAGTTTTTTCAGGGGAGGAGGGCAGAGCCTCGAATACTTCTGAGTGAAATAATTGAACCAAATTAAATAAACCAAAGGATAAAACAAGAAGGGAACTGCCTTAAAGGGGAATCACCCAAAACAAAATCAAATCACAAATGAATTATGACATTAAACCAAAATGTGCTTAAAACGTTCAATAATGCAACCCAGCCCCTGTGGTACCCAACAAGCACAGAAAGCCTCGATTGTGCCCCTAGAGACTCATTCTCCGTCTCCAGGGGCAGCCGGCTGCGAGCATAGTCGCGGTAGAGAGGAAGAAAGTGATGCCAAAAGATTCCATTAGTCACCAGCTACCTGGACACATTTGTGGCAGGATTGGTCAGGCCCAGGGCCAGTTACTTGAGACGCTCTCCCTCTGTCCCCTTTGCTGTCCACGTAAGTACCTGTAGCTCTGAATCGTGCGGCTGAAATGCAAAGTAAACTGCAACAAAATAATTTCTAAATAACTAAAAAGAGAATGCAATCTAAAAAGAAACCTATTTAAGTTTGATCACCGTACTCCACAAGATTATAGAAAGGGCAGGTTACTTGAGAACCTGTGAAACACTGGAAACTATGGTTGAATGGGGCTGCTGCATGCAAAGCCTTACACCCCAGTTCCCATGTTAATGTGGAAGACACCACTGTAGAGTGACTTCCACTGAGACTTTCTCTGCTGGACAGCATCAGTCGCTGAGCAGAGACTGATAGCCAAGTTCCGCACATGTGAGGATGGTCTCAACAGGGACCTTGGGTTCGTGTCGCACTATCTGTAACCCCCATGACTTGCCTGGGTTTGCAAAGCCTCACTTACTTACTGTCTGCAGACAGTACACACCTCTTTAACCTGTGCTTAATTCTTTTTCCACTCACATTGTCGGCATCTTTAAGGCTTGAATAGCAAGTTAGGTGTAAAGATTCGCATTCTAATCAGTAATCTGTAAACTGTCTGTGCTGTTACATGCCCTGTCTGAGGCCAGAACTCTCCATTCACCTGATGAAGGGAGAAACCCCGAAAGCTTGTGAGTTTACTATCAAATAAATTGGTTGGTGTTGTGAGACTTCTTACTGTGTACACAGCTGTTGCCCATGGATCAGAAGCATGGGACTTTACTGCAAACAAAACAGTAAAACAGTTTTTAAAATAACGAAAAAGTGAGTGCAGACCAAAATACCTTATATAATAATGATCCAGGAATGCCACAAGATTGCAAAAGGGGCAAATCTCTTGAGTCCATGAGGCAGCACAACCTACTGTTGTATGAAACTGTTCTGTGAACTCCACTCCTAGTCCTCGAGGTGAAGAGGGAGGACCCCTTCATAAAGGGCAAGGCGAGGACAAGGTAGTAGGAGCTGCAGCTGCAGTGGCAAAGGCACAGAGGGCATTTCCATGTGGCAACTCAGGCTGTGGGACGCCAGCACTCAGAGGACCAAGGTTTCCAACCCTTTAGCATTAAAACGAACAAACTGAATTGACCAAAGAAATGAGGGCATCTTCTTAAGGGAAAACTCCCACAACAACAATAAGTCACAAATGAAACGTAAAACATTAAGCCAAAGGTTGATTTATAATGCACTCCATTCTTTGCGGTACACATCGGCACGGAAGGTCTCTGTGGTGACCACGGACAAAGCACGCTGTCTTTCCAGGGATATCTGGACACTGACATGGCAGCGATAGAGGGGCAGACAGTCAAGTTAAATGACACCTTCAATCACCCGCTGCCCAAATCTGTTGATTGTGAGTTTGGCCAGACCCAGGAGGAGAATGTTTATGAGTAGGTTTTCCTCCTTTCCTGCCCCCTTGAACACCAATTATCACTGATCGGGAGCGTGGGGATGAAATGCAAGCAAAACAGCAATAAAATACTTTTCAAACAACTGAAAATGGAGTGCAATTTAATACAATAAGCATATACATGGTCCACAGACTGCACAAAATCAGGGAAAGAGCACGTTTCTTTGTGCTGTTGTGTGCAAACCTCCACAACCCAGTTCCTTGTGGTTAAAAGGTAATCCCTCCATCGACAGACTTCCAATGGAGGGTGTTCAGCGTCTGCTTCCATTTTCTCCCACCTATTTCCCATCAGTAGCAATTTGGACGCAAGACCAGGAAGAAGGATATGGGAGGCGCTAACTGCATGCTGACCTTCAACCCCTTTTTTTACATAAGAACATAAGAACATAAGAAATAGGAGCAGGAGTAGGCCATCTGGCCCTTCGAGCCTGCCCTGCCATTCAATAAGATCATGGCTGATCTGTCGTGGCTCAGTTCCACTTTCCCGCCCTCTCCCCATAACCCTTAATCCCCTCTCTTATCAAAAACCCATCAACCCGCGTCTTAAAAATATTTAGCGAGGCAGCCTCCACCACTTCAACGGGCAGAGAATTCCAGAGATTCACCACCCTTTGAGTGAAGAAGTTCCTCCTCAACTCCGTTCTAAACCGCCTCCCCTTTATCTTGAGGCTGTGCCCCCTAGTCCTACTGTCTTTTTTGAGCGGGAAGAGTCTCTCCACCTCTATCCTATCCAGGGAAGATAAGTCCTGCGAGCGAACCCACCTACTGAGATTGTGAAACTGAAGCACGCCTTTGCCACGAGTTCAACTTATTTGTGTCCCCCACATCTTCTCCAGAGCCCCTTGAGCACTGAACACCCTGATATACTGAAATACTGTCCTTTGACCGAATATAAGAACAGCGTGACCTAACTACACAGAGCTCTGGCTATGTCACTGACCCAGCCTCATTATCCCTGGCCTGATCCTACTAAGCACTAACCCAACCATATTCGCCCACACCGGACCAGAACTCACATCGCTCCACCCCATCACTTTCCAACTCTCAACCCTCCCCCAGTGAAAGTGAGATCGTAAGGTTCATGTAAATTGCACCGGCCTGATGTCGCCCTGGCTCCCGCTGAATATCCGGGGAGTGTTGAGGGGGTGGGTGTTGCTGGTGAGAGTTCGGTGAATTGTTCCCCAGTGAGTACTCATAATGCTATGGTAATGTGTTAGAATGAGGCTCCTGTACTGTCGTGGTGTGTTTTGTGTTGCCTCACTGGCGAGAGTGGTCGAAAATCGAAAGTTGCAATCCCGCGACAAGATTAACGATTCTCTCTGGATTTTGCACCCACATCGTTGATCCCGCACATGACTACCTCGTGTTAAAAAATGCTCCCTAAATTGTCTTATCCGTCTGACTCTTGATCTGTCAGTCTTTGGCCACAATTGATATCTAACACTGGGTCAGCTTTCTTGTATGAGCTTGCTGTTCTAATCTAACTGTTAGAGATTACAAATTACTGGTTACAATTCCTCCGTTTTTTAATGAAGTCTGATGAATACAGTGAAACTTCAGCATTTATTATACCAGAGTGAAGAGAGAATTAAAAAACTTCACACGATGGGAATGTAAAATAAACAGGAAATAATGTAATGCACATCAGGTATATCAGTATCTAGAAAATGGTATCAATAAACATATTGTTATATCATCAGGAAAGTGACCCAGGATATTAAAGCATTTTCACTTCTTTTAAATGCCTACTATCCTGCTCTGCTCTTATTTCCACTGGATTTGTTATCCAGGGACCCAGCGTATCTGGAATTCCATTCCTGCACACGGCAAAACTCAAGTTCAATAAAATCGTGTATTGCTGTAAAACCACATCTGGCGATTCTTTTTTCCATTCCGCCCGCCACGGGAATCAGCGCGAGTGAGCGGCATGCCATGGAAAGGTCTGTTGACTTCAGATGGGGTTTTACCATGTTGGGATGAGCGAAGCCATAAAACATACCCTTTGGGTTCAATGCTCTCCTTTAGGGAAGGATATCTGTCAACCCCTCCAAAATTTGGCCTACATGTGACAGCCAGCCCACATCAATACAGCTGTCTCTTAAACGTCTTCTGAAATGACCTTGCAATTCATTCAGCTCAGGTGCCATAAATACTGCCCCATCCAGCGACACCCACACTTAGTCCGGATCTGGATCCTTCCAACAACCCCAGCTGATTTTTTCCATCTGGACTAAACTGATTCTCCTGCAGCCTGAAATTTCAACAGTAAATACACAGAATGAGCAACATTGTGAATAATAGGAGATTGGAATTAATGACAATTGCTGAACCATTGGAGATGAGACTTACGATTGTACATAAGCATCAAGACTCTCTGGATGCCCTGACACATTGGCCGATGTGGCAATTTATCCAGAGGTTGAAACATAACATACATAAGAACATAAGAAATAGGAGCAGGAGTAGGCCATCTAGCCCTTCGAGCCTGCCCCGCCATTCAATAAGATCATGGCTGATCTGTCGTGGCTCAGTTCCACATTCTCGCCCTCTCCCCATAACCCTTAATCCCCTCGCTTATCAAAAACCCATCAACCCGCGTCTTAAAAATATTTAGCGAGGTAGCCTCCACCACTTCAACGGGCAGAGAATTCCAGAGATTTACCACCCTTTGAGTGAAGAAGTTCCTCCTCAACTCCGTTCTAAACCGCCCCCCCTTTATCTTGAGGCTGTGCCCCCTAGTCCTACTGTCCTTTCTGAGCGGGAAGAGCCTCTCCACCTCTATCCTATCCGTCCCATTCAACATCTTATACGTCTCAATGAGATCTCCCCTCATTCTTCTAAACTCTAATGAGTACAAGCCTAGTTTATTCAGCCTCTCCTCATAGCTCAACCCCCTCAACTCTGGTATCAGCCTAGTAAACCTCCTCTGCACTCCTTCCAAGGCCAAAATATCCTTGCGTAAGTACGGCGCCCAAAACTGCACACAGTACTCCAGCTGCGGCCTCACCAGTGCCCTATACAGCTGCAGCAAGACCTCTCTACTTTTATATTTAATCCCCCTCGCTATGAAGGCCAGCATCCCATTCGCCTTCCTGACCACCTGCTGCATCTGCAAGCTGGGTTTTTGCGACTCATGCACAAGGACCCCAAGGTCCCTCTGCACCATCGCATGCTGCAGTTTTTCGCCACGTAAGTAATAATCCTTCCTACCATTATTCCTACCAAAGTGGACCACCTCGCACTTGCCAACATTAAAGTCCATTTGCCATTTCCTGGCCCATTCGCCCAGCCTATCTAGATCCTTCTGCAGACTCTCCACACCCTCCGCACAATTTGCCGTTCCCCCAATCTTGGTGTCATCAGCAAATTTCGACACCATACACTCAGTTCCCTCCTCCAGATCATCTATATAAATGGTAAATAGCTGAGGCCCCAGCACCGACCCCTGGGGCACTCCACTAGTCACCAACCGCCAATCCGAATAGCACCCATTGACCCCCACTCTCTGCCTCCTATTTGACAGCCAATCCTCTATCCACGCTTCCCCTGCTGACCAGAATCCTTTGTGAATGTCTCTGACTCTGAATAAGAGTTAGAGACATGAACGAGATCCATAGGATTTACATGGACTGTTACCCAGGACATGTTAGGCAGTGTAAAACATTATCTAATATTTAGATAACGTCACAAACTGACTCTCCCAATCACTCCTGCTTCCCACCGTACTGCACTGACTCAATTAGTCAGCCCAATCCACAGCCACTCCACCAACACAAATACTGTCCTTTGACCGAATATAAGAACAGCGTGACCTAACTACACAGAATTCTGGCTATGTCACTGACCCAGCCTCATTATCCCCGGCCTGATCCTACTAAGCACTAACCCAACCATATTCGCCCACACCGGACCAGAACTCACATCACTCCACCCCATCACTTCACTAATCCTTTGATAACCAGAATATCCGCTCCCGATTCCCGAACTAACCACTTAAGAACATAAGAACATAAGAAATAGGGGCAGGAGTAGGCCATCTAGCCCTTCGAGCCTGCCCCGCCATTCAATAAGATCATGGCTGATCTGTCGTGGCTCAGTTCCACTTTCCCGCCCTCTCCCCATAACCCTTAATCCCCTCGCTTATCAAAAACCCATCAACCCGCTTCTTAAAAATATTTAGCGAGGCAGCCTCCACCACTTCAACGGGCAGAGAATTCCAGAGATTCACCACCCTTTGAGTGAAGAAGTTCCTCCTCAACTCCGTTCTAAACCGCCTCCCCTTTATCTTGAGGCTGTGCCCCCTAGTCCTAGTGTCTTTTTTGAGCGGGAAGAGTCTCTCCACCTCTATCCTATCCATCCCATTCATCATCTTATACGTCTCAATGAGATCTCCCCTCATTCTTCTAAACTCTAACGAGTACAAGCCTAGTTTATTCAGCCTCTCCTCATAGCTCAATCCCCTCAACTCCGATATCAGCCTAGTAAACCTCCTCTGCACTCCCTCCAGGGCCAAAATATCCTTGCGTAAGTGCGGCGCCCAAAACTGCACACAGTACTCCAGCTGCGGCCTCACCAATGCCCTATACAGCCGCAGCAAGACCTCCCTACTTTTATATTCAATCCCAACACGACTGCACCAACTGACGCTCCTCGAGCCCCGAGAAACCAATGACCCATCGTCCCACCCCACCCACCAAACTATTAACCAATACCAATTAAATGACTAAACCTTTAAGCTTATAATATTAGAACTAGTTCTGTAAATAGAGTGTGTCCCGACTGTACCCTGATGGACTTCTCAGGATGACGGGGCTGATATTCCTGAAGAAACATGTAGCAGTTTCTGTTTTGGAGGATCTTCGTAACCTGCTCACATTGGTGCTGATTCAAATATTCAGGCCAATGTATATTTTAAAACTCCATTTATAACTTATTTCACTAAAAAAAAAACAATGACTCGAGCACTCACTTGATCCGCTCCAGACTGTTGCAGGTCAGTATGAGGCGGCGGAGAGCGGGGACAGATTGGTCTGTGAAAGAGTTTGATTCCAGGTACAAATCTGTCAGTGACTGGTTTGTACTGAGAGCGGAGGCGAGATCCTCGGCACAAGAATCTGTGAGAGAGTTATGATCCAACCTGGGGATCCGAAAGGAAAAAAAACAGTTGATAGGGGAAATGCGCAGTATCTTACAGGACACCATTGTTGACAGCATAAAGATAAGCTGACTGCGTGTGTATGCATCTTTGGTCTGTGATGCTAATGCACCTTTAAGGGATGTATTGTCTTAAAATTATGTTCTCTGCAGTTTATAAAGCGGCCTTCTACTTTTATTGAGGCACTGGCTGCCTGCTTAAATATCGTTTCATTACTGCTTAAATGATTTTAGTGACTTTTGTTTATTTTTACTCTGGGTCTAATGCAGTTTCCGGAAGTTTACAAACTTTTGAATTGTTAGCGGGGGTTTGAGGGGGGGGGAATGATCGTCAGGTCAGGTGACAGTTCTTTTCCTTTCAGTTTGGTTTGGAGTCAGAGGCTGTCCTCGTTTTCAGCTGCAGCAAAGTTTTCTCTCTTTCTGACACTGGTATTATCAAATTCTGCTGGCTAGCTGAAAGCAGATCTTCTTGCCTCCTTGGGGTAATCATTCAGCTGTTGATAATTTGCTGGTTAAAAGCTGGAGTCAGATATTGGCATTATCTCTACCTCGAGGGCTATTGGAAGTTACCAGGCTGAGAAGCCAGAGCTTCAATTCTCCAACCAAAAGGACTAAGTTGCAACATCACGTGATCATTCTTATTTTTCTGTGCCAAACCTGTGACATATGTATGTTATAAGGATATTGGTTGTATTGGGACAATATTTACCTGTTAAGGTTTATCCAATATTATGTTTATTTTCTTGTTTGTAATTGGGAAATATTATTGCTAATTTTGTTTCTGTATGTTACCTGAATTCATAAATACTTTTTTTTGATAAAGCTCCTTTGTGGGTCATTTGAATCATACATGAAGTGAAGTTTCACATGCTTATCCAAATTCAAAGTGCAAAATTTATGACCCAGGCAGACTTCAAAAATATTTTGGAGTTTTTTTACCTAACTATAAATGATCATAGAGAGTAGTCCGAAAGATGTGTTTGGAAAAAAAAACATGGGACAAACCAACGGGATGAATGAGTACACTATCAAGGGCAGAAGTCTGAGTAGTGTTGAAGAGCAGAAGGATCTAGGGGTCCGGGTCCACAGGACTCTTAAATCGGCCTCGCAGGTGGAGGAGGTGGTCAAGAAGGCGTATGGTGTACTGGCCTTCATTAATCGAGGGATTGAGTTTAGGAGTCGGGAGGTAATGCTGCAACTTTATAAGACCCTTGTCAGGCCTCATTTAGAGTATTGTGCGCAGTCCTGGTCGCCTCACTATAGGAAAGATGTAGAAGCTATTGAAAGGGTACAGAGGAGATTTACAAGGATGTTGCCTGGACTGGGAGGCATGCCTTATGAAGTTAGGTTGAGGGAGCTGGGACTCTTTTCCCTGGAGAGACGAAGGTTGAGAGGCGACCTGATAGAAGTTTACAAAATGTTGAGAGGAATAGATAGGGTGGACTCTCAGAGGCTATTTCCCCAGGTTGATATGGTTGCTACGAGAGGACACAGATTTAAGGTGCGGGGAGGGAGGTTCAGAAGTGATGTTAGGGGTAAGTTTTTCACTCAGAGGGTGGTGAGTGAATGGAATCGGCTGCCGTCAGTGGTGGTGGAGGCGAACTCGCTGGGGTCTTTTAAAAGACTTCTGGATGAGTATATGGGGTTTAATGAGATTGAGGGTTATAGATAGGTCTGTAGGTTGGTAGGTGTTGATGTGATCGGCACAACTCGTGGGCCGAAGGGCCTGTTTGTGCTGTAGTGTTCTATGTTCTATGTTCTAAATAGGAGCAGGAGTAAGCAATTTAATCCCTCGAGCCTGTTGTTGCCTCAACTGTGAATAAAACCAAATAAAAGAAAAAAAACCTCCAAGTCTGGCAGCATCTGTGCAAGGAGAAACAGAGTTCATGTTTTACGTCTGTAGGAAGACGCTTGGAAGAAGTCATTGGGATTCAAAATGTTCATTGCTTTTCTTGCTCCATTAATGCTGCCAAATTTTTTTTCTACTGAAAATATATTTTAGATATCCACTTATTATAAACACAATCTCGCACATTCTGGCACTTACTTCAGTTTATTTATTTTACTTCTTGAATTCCTAAGAGCTACAGAAAGTACTTTGACTCCTGAATCTCCCAGCTTATTCCAACTCAGGTCCAAATCCGTCAGTGACTGGTTTGTAATAAGAGCGGAAGTGAGATCTTCAGCAGAAGAATCCGTGAGGACGTTATGATCCAGCCTGGGGGTCAGAAGGAAAACAGAAACAGGGTAAATTCACAGTGTTATAAATAACATCATTATTGACAATATACAGATATAGAGACGTTAAACAAAGGCAACCTCCATATATATAGATTGATAATTATATTAATGCTGTCAATCTGGAATATAAGTAGATCAAGCAAAAACTATTCAGCAGGTCAGGCTGAGGACAGAAAGAGTGAACGTTTCAATTGTGATGGACATTCATTAAAACTGGGAAGAAGCTGTGAATTAACTGGTTTTGTGGCATGGGGAAACAGGTGGGAGTAGCACGACCCTTTGGAATTAAATAACAAAATCAAGTGGAGGAATAATTAAATGGGAATGTGACGATGGTCAAGACAAAACCCTAGTCACTGAGGAGGGGCATGTGATAGTCAGTGGCTCTGGAATACAGTTTGTGATGGAGATGAAGATAATAGTTGTGATTATACCAGAAGCCGTGAAGTTTCAACAACAAAATGAAAAACGTGTGGTGTGACTGTTTGGGCGGAACGTACTTCCAGAGCCTGACAATAAACAGATATGATGTGGGTATGCCGGCGTTGGACTGGCGTAAACACAGTAAAAAGTCTGACAACACCAGGTAAGGGGCTAACCCGAAAGCTTGCGAGTATATTATCAAATAAATACGTTGGACTAAAACCTGGTGTTGTCAGACTTTTTACTGAATAAACAGATAACCAGCCAGGTGAGTGGAATGACCTGGGAAGGGGATGGCGTGGGACAAATATCCACTCAAGCAGTCCAGCCAGGGGATGTCCTAGTGCAAGCAATGCTTGCATCACCTTTAAAGGAAGGCAGCAGTACGAGGGACCAGCGAGTAAGTAATGAATTGCTACAGCAGAAGGTATAAAGGCAAAATTGCCACAGTACTAGAGGCATCTCTTCCTTTTGATGGGGAGCACTGACTGGTGGCGATTATAACCACATCTCAGATGAGGGACAACGTGAGAAGGTGGAGTCATCATGAATATCCTCAGAAGATAGATAAAGATTGATTGAGCCATGCGTTTTTAGAGAGACTGTTCGAGCTCAGAGAGGTCCGATCCCCTCTGCACAGGAGGAGAAAATGGGCACATAAATCCCAGACAGATTGGATGGACATTGCAAAGAATGTTACAGATGTGTAAAACACTTTTCTAGTATGGCCAAAGGACAAATGTCCAAATGTGATCTGGCATATATGTGACGAAGGATGATAAATATAATATATTAATGTAATATACAATTAGTTCCCATTCATACATGAGCAATGCCCAGGCCACAGCATCAGCTCTGAGAGACATTTCATCTTCCCTGTGGGTGGTCCCAATAAATCATACTGACTCTGGCACTTAAAAAGGAACAGCTTTGAGCATGCTATTACATTCCTGACATATGCGTGTCACTGGCTAGATGGGCATTGATTGTCCAGTCCTAATAACCCTTCAGGATGCAGTGTTGGGCTGTCTTCTTGAACCACTGGAGTTCCTGAGGTGTTGGTATACCATTTTATTAGAGACAGAGTTCCAAATTTTTGACCAAGCGTCTGTGAAGCAAAGGCCATATATTTCAAAGTCAGAATGGTGAATGTTTTGGAGGAGAACTTCAGTGGCGATTTTTCCCAGGTATTTGCTGCTCTTGTCCTTCTACAAGGTAGTGGTTGTGGGCTTGGAAAATGCTGCCTCTGATACCATGGTGTGTTCCTGTAGTACACCTTTGTAGATGACACTCATGGCTGCCATCAAGTTCATTGATGGCGGAGGGAGTGAATGTTTGCAGAATGGGGTTGCAGATGGTTTTTTTTTTGTCCTGGATGGCCTCGATCTTCCTGAGTGTTGTTTGGAGCTTCACTCATCCTGGGAAATGTAAAGTTTTCCATCACATCCCTGAAATGTGCCTTGTCAATGGGAGGCAGATTCCGCATTCGTCATCAGGTTGACTTCAGCCAAACTAGGCCCAATCTTTTCTTAACACATTTGACCCATCAATGCTGGATAACTGTCCTTTAGTATATTTATAGACAAATCAGCCACTTGTCTATTAAGTTGGGTAGCTACATCAATGCTTCCCCTCAATAGAAGCAGTTGGCCAATGTATGTCTTGAATACATTTTTTTGAGATCCCAAGTAGGGTGTCGAAATTTGCTGATGACACCAAGATTGGGGGAACGGCAAATTGTGCGGAGGGTGTGGAGAGTCTGCAGAAGGATCTAGATAGGCTGGGCGAATGGGCCAGGAACTGGCAAATGGAATTTAATGTTGGCAAGTGTGAGGTGGTCCACTTTGGTAGGAAGAATGGTAGGAAGGACTATTACTTACGTGGCGAAAAACTGCAGCAGGCGAAGGTGCAGAGGGACCTCGGGGTCCTTGTGCATGAGTCGCAAAAACCCAGCTTGCAGGTGCAGCAGGTGGTCAGGATGGCAAATGGGATGCTGGCCTTCATAGCGAAGGGGATTGAATATAAAAGTAGGGAGGTCTTGCTGCAGCTGTATAGGGCATTGGTGAGGCCGCAGCTGGAGTACTGTGTGCAGTTTTGGGCGCCGCACCTGCGCAAAGATATTTTGGCCTTGGAGGGAGTGCAGAGGAGGTTTACTAGGCTGATACCGGAGTTGAGGGGGTTGAGCTATGAGGAGAGGCTGAATAAACTAGGCTTGTACTCGTTGGAGTTTAGAAGAATGAGGGGAGATCTCATTGAGACATATAAGATGATGAATGGGATGGATAGGATAGAGGTGGAGAGACTCTTCCCGCTCAAAAAAGACACTAGGACTAGGGGGCACAGCCTCAAGATAAAGGGGGGGCATTTTAGAACGGAGTTGAGGAGGAACTTCTTCACTCAAAGGGTGGTGAATCTCTGGAATTCTCTGCCCGTTGAAGTGGTGGAGGCTGCCTCGCTAAATATTTTTAAGAAGCAGGTTGATGGGTTTTTGATAAGAGAGGGGATTAAGGGTTATGGGGAGAGGGCGGGAATGTGGAACTGAGCCACGACAGATCAGCCATGATCTTATTGAATGGCGGGGCAGGCTCGAAGGGCTAGATGGCCTACTCCTGTTCCTATTTCTTATGTTCTTATGAACATATCTGACTTTTTTCTTGTAGGCTGTCTCTGGCAGTGGCAACACAGCTGTCCCAGTGTCAATCTCCATCCTTACTAGCTGTCCATCTAGGAATAGACTGACATGGTATCTGTTCGTAGCATCAGATATGGATAGCGTATTCACCAATAATTCGTCCTCAGGCTGCACGTTGCTTTATTTCCATCAACACTTTTGCACAGCATGAACACCTCCTATATTGTTGTGTTTACATGCTGATTTGTTTTGTACATGCTTCTTACTATTCTTGCCGATTGCTTGCTTTTTTCTCGTACAACAAACACTCTCGATTTTGCACTCTCGTTTTGCACAATTGGCCTATAGTATCCTTGCACTCTCATTTGGCTAATGAATGTGATAGCTTGCCACACTGGTGCATGTACGAGTTTTGATTTGAAACTCTTTGACGTCGAAACAGCCAATATTTTGTGTATCCGAGGTCTCAAACTCAGTTACTGAACATCTTTCACAGCCCACTCCATCAAAACAACTAATTCTAAGGCCTTTCCAAGAGTAAGGTTAGTAACTGTTTCAGTGTTGTCTCAATTCTCAGACCACAGGCCAGTCTGTCCCAAAATGTATCACTTAACACATCACCAAACTTACAGTACTCTTCATTAAAGTTTAGTGTAACCACCTGCAGCACAACTGAGTTCCCTTTCCTTGATTTGGTTTGTATGATCTGGAGGAGGGAACCGAGTGTAGGGTGTTGAAATTTGCTGATGACACCAAGATTGGTGGAACGGCAAATTGCGCGGAGGGTGTGGAGAGTCTGCAGAAGGATCTAGATAGGCTGGGCGAATGGGCCAGGAAATGGCAAATGGAATTTAATGTTGGCAAGTGTGAGGTGGTCCACTTTGGTAGGAATAATGGTAGGAAGGACTATTACTTACGGGGCGAAAAACTGCAGCAGGCGACGGTGCAGAGGGACCTCGGGGTCCTTGTGCATGAGTCGCAAAAACCCAGCTTGCAGGTGCAGCAGGTGGTCAGGAAGGCAAATGGGATGCTGGCCTTCATAGCGAGGGGGATTGAGTATAAAAGTAGGGAGGTCTTGCTGCAGCTGTATTGGTGAGGCCGCAGCTGGAGTACTGTGTGCAGTTTTGGGTGCCGCACTTACGCAAGGATATTTTGGCCTTGGAGGGAATGTAGAGGAGGTTTACTAGGCTGATACCGGAGTTGAGGGGGTTGAGCTATGAGGAGAGGCTGAATAAACTAGGCTTGTACTCGTTGGAGTTTAGAAGAATGAGGGGAGATCTCATTGAGACGTATAAGATGATGAATGGGATGGATAGGATAGAGGTGGAGAGGCTCTTCCCGCTCAGAAAGGATAGTAGGACTAGAGGGCACAGCCTTAAGATAAAGGGGGGGCGGTTTAGAACGGAGTTGAGGAGGAACTTCTTCACTCAAAGGGTGATGAATCTCTGGAATTCTCTGCCCGTTGAAGTGGTGGAGGCTACCTCGCTAAATATTTTTAAGACGCGGGTTGATGGGTTTTTGATAAGCGAGGGGATTAAGGGTTATGGGGAGAGGGCGGGAATGTGGAACTGAGCCACGACAGATCAGCCATGATCTTATTGAATGGCGGGGCAGGCTCAAAGGGCTAGATGGCCTACTCCTGCTCCTATTTCTTATGTTCTTATGAATCTGAAGTGCTCTGAAATCACTAAAGGCTTTGGCGAATGGCGTACTGGCAGAATCTCTATCATTTCATCATATGTTTTGGTGCCGGTTTCCTCTGGTTGTACTAAACATTCTGAGGAGACTGAATGCTTTCCCCAATCATGCTCAAGAATGTATGAATCACATTATCTTCTGCTATGTTGATTGCCTGCATAACATTGTCAAAATGTTGTGCTGGATATTCTTGAGGGGCTGAAAATAGATAAGTCCCCTGGTCCGGATGGGATCTACCCTAGGATTCTCTGGGAGGCTAGAGAGGTGATTGCAGAGCCTCTGGCTCTGATCTTCAGGTCATCATTGGTCTCTGGTATAGTCCCGGAGGATTGGAGGATAGCGAATGTTGTCCCATTGTTTAAGAAGGGGAACAGAGACTTTGCCGGGAATTATAGACCGGTGAGTCTTACTTCTGTTGTGGGCAAGGTTTTAGAAAAAATTATTAGGGATAGGATTTATAGTTATTTGGAGTGTAATGAATTGATTAGAAATAGTCAGCATGGTTTTGTAGCGGGTAGGTCGTGCCTTACTAACCTTATTGAGTTTTTTGAGAAGGTGACCAAAGAGGTGGATGGGGGCAAGGCAGTTGACGTGGTATATATGGATTTTAGTAAGGCATTCGATAAGGTTCACCATGGTAGGCTTCTGCAGAAAATGCAGATGTATGGGATTGTGGGTAATCTAGGAAGTTGGATCAGGAATTGGCTATCAGATAGGAGACAGAGGGTGGTGGTTGATGGTAAATATTCATCATGGAGTTCGGTTACGAGTGGTGTGCCTCAGGGATCTGTTTTGGGGCCACTGTTGTTTGTAATCTTTATTAATGATCTGGATGAGGGTATAGTTGGGTGGATCAGTAAATTTGCTGATGACACCAAAGTCGGAGGTGTGGTAGATTGTGAGGAAGGGTGTCATAGTTTGCAGGGTGACTTAGAAAGGTTGCAGAGCTGGGCCGAGAGGTGGCGGATGGAGTTTAATGCGGAGAAGTGTGAGGTAATTCACTTTGGTAGGAGCAACAGATGTGTCGAGTATAGGGCTAACGGGAGGACTTTGAATAGTGTGGATGAACAGAGGGATCTAGGTGTATGTGTACATAGATCCCTGAAAGTTGGGAATCAAGTAGATAAGGTTGTTAAGAAGGCGTACGGTGTCTTGGCGTTTATTGGTAGGGGGATTGAATTTAGGAGTCGCAGCGTCATGTTGCAACTGTACACTACTCTGGTGCGGCCGCACTTGGAGTACTGTGTGCAGTTCTGGTCCCCACATTACAGGAAGGATGTGGAGGCTTTGGAGAGGGTGCAGAGGAGGTTTACCAGGATGTTGCCTGGTATGGAGGGGAGGTCCTATGAGGAGAGACTGAGAGATTTAGGGTTGTTTTCGTTGGAAAGAAGGCGGCTAAGAGGGGATCTTATTGAAACATATAAGATGATTAGAGGTTTAGATAGGGTGGATAGTGATAGCCTTTTTCCTCGGATGGAGAAAGCTAGCACGAGGGGGCATGGCTTTAAATTAAGGGGGGGTAGCTACAGGACGGATGTCAGGGGTAGGTTCTTTACCCAGCGGGTGGTGAGGGATTGGAATGCCCTGCCTGCTGCGGTTGTAAATGCGCCTAGTTTGGGGGCGTTTAAGAGATCTATGGATAGGTTTATGGACGAAAAGGGATTGGTATAGGCTAGTGGGTCATTGTTTTTGTAACTGGTCGGCGCAACATCGTGGGCCGAAGGGCCTGTTCTGCGCTGTAATGTTCTATGTTTCTATGTTTCTATGTTAAAATGTCCAATGTAGGGTATCACTTGGCATTCTTAGTGATGGGTCTACCAGTGGAGGAAACACCTGCAATGTTCTTGCTAATGGAATAGAGAACATAGAATATTACAATGCAATACAGGCCCTTCGGCCTTCGATGTTTCACCGACCAATGGAACCAATCTAATGACCCTCTAACCTAAACTATTCCAATGTTATCCATATGCCTATCCACTGACCATTTGAACGCCCTTAAAGTTGGCGAGTCCACAACTGCTGCAGGCAGGGCATTCCACGCCCTTACTACCCTCTGAGTAAAGAACCTACCTCTGACATCCGTCCTATAATTACCACCTCTTAATTTAAAGCTATGTCCCCTCATGTTAGCCATCACCATCCGAGGAAAAAGGCTCTCACTGTCCACCCTATCTAACCCTCTGATCATCTTGTATGCCTCAATTAGGTCACCTCGTAACCTTCTTCTCTCTAATGAAAATAACCTCAAGTCCCCCAACCTTTCCTCATAAGACCTTCCCACCATACCAGGCAACATCCTGGTAAACCTCCTCTGCACCCTTTCCAATGCCTCCACATCTTTCTTATAATGTGGCGACCAGAACTGTATGCAATACTCCAAGTGCCGCCGCACCAGAGTTTTGTACAGTTGTGACATGACCTCACGGTTCCGAAATTCAATCCCTCTACCAATAAAAGCTAACACACCGTACGCCTTCTTAACAACCTTATCAACCTGGGTGCCAACTTTCAGGGAGCTATGCACATGTACCCCGAGATCTCTCTGCTCGTCAACACTACTAAGAGTCCTTCCGTTAGCCCCATATTCTGTACTCCAGTTACTCTTACCAAAGTGAATCTCCTCACACTTTTCCATATTAAACTCCATCTGCCACCTCTCGGCCCAGCTCTGCAGCTCATCTATGTCCCTCTGCAAACCGTAACATCCATCCTCACTGTCTACAACTCCTCCAACTTCGGTGTCATCAGCAAATTTACTAATCCATCCTTCTACATCCTCATCTAGGTCATTTATAAAAATGACAAACAGCAGTGGCCCCAAAACAGATTGTTGAGGTACACCACTTGTAATTAACTCCAGGTTGAATATTTCCCATCAACCATCACCCTCTGTCTTCTATCAGCTAGCCAATTCCTGATCCAAACTGCTAAATCACCCTCAATCCCATGCATCTGCATTTTCTGCAGTAGCCTACCATGGGGAACCTTATCAAACACTTTGCTAAAATCCATATACACCACGTCAACTGCCTTACCCTTATCCACCTCTTTGGCCACCTTTTCAAAAAACTCGATAAGGTTTGTGAGCTACGACCTACCCTTCACAAAACCATGTTGACTATCCCTAATCAATTTATTTCCCTCTAGATGATTACAAATCCTATCCCTTATAATTCTTTCCAAAACTTTGCCCACAACAGAGATAAGGCTCACCGGTCTATAATTCCCAGGACGGTCTCTACTCCCCTTCTTGAACAAGGGGACAACATTTGCTATCCTCCAGACTTCCGGCACTATACCTGAAGCCAATGACGACATGAAGATCAAAGCCGAAGGCTCTGCAATCTCCCCCCTAGCCTCCCAGAGAATCCTAGGGTAAATCCCATCCGGAAGAACATCCATTTCTTGCTAATAGAGGAACATGCACTGTTTCCAACGTCTTTGAGCAAGTAACTTGCTTTTCCCGTTTAAACAAGGCTGAACACAAGCTGAAGCCTCTTTAGAGAAAAAAAAGTGCCCGGCTCTATAATTACCTCTGTAGAGGAATTTTTACTCAACGGGCCCATTCTGCCCAGAGGTCATGCAGGAGCTGGATTTTAACGTCTCCTTTTGCAACATCTTTGTTTTCCTTTTTCCCCCTCTGGATGGTTAGCAAGAGCCATTTGACATCCTCGTCACCATGTTTTTTCTTAATGTCATATTTGCTGAACTGATACTGGGAGGCAAGAAGGCTTTTAAACTAAGGGAGATTTATTTCCGGTGTGTGTTCACTGCAGGCTGCTTTTTCATCCCAGCAGTTTCTTGCGCTAGCCGCCGGTGAAGTCACTTACATTGTTGACATACATATGGTATATATAAGAACATAAGAAATAGGAGCAGGAGTAGGCCATCTAGCCCTTCGAGCCTGCCCCGCCATTCAATAAGATCATGGCTGATCTGTTGTGGCTCAGTTCCACTTTCCCGCCCTCTCCCCATAACCCTTAATCCCCTCTCTTATCAAAAACCCATCAACCCGCTTCTTAAAAACATTTAGCGAGGCAGCCTCCACCACTTCAACGGGCAGAGAATTCCAGAGATTCACCACCCTTTGAGTGAAGAAGTTCCTCCTCAACTCCGTTCTAAACCGCCCCCCCTTTATCTTGAGGCTGTGCCCCCTAGTCCTACTGTCCTTTCTGAGCGGGAAGAGTCTTTCCACCTCTATCCTATCCATCTCATTCATCATCTTATATGTCTCAATGAGATCTCCCCTCATTCTTCTAAACTCTAACGAGTACAAGCCTAGTTTATTCAGCCTCTCCTCATAGCTCAACCCCCTCAACTCCAGTATCAGCCTAGTAAACCTCCTCTGCACTCCCTCCAAGGCCAAAATATCCTTGCGCAGGTACGGCGCCCAAAACTGCACACAGTACTCCAGCTGCGGCCTCATCAATGCCCTATACAGCTGCAGCAAGACCTCCCTACTTTTATATTCAATCCCCCTCGCTATGAAGGCCAGCATCCCATTCGCCTTCCTGACCACCTGCTGCACCTGCAAGCTGGGTTTTTGCGACTCATGCACAAGGACCCCGAGGTCCCTCTGCACCGTCGCCTGCTGCGGTTTTTCACCACGTAAGTAATAGTCCTTCCTACCATTATTCCTACCAAAGTGGACAACCTCACATTTGCCAACATTAAATTCCATTTGCCATTTCCTGGCCCATTCGCCCAGCCTATCTAGATCCTTCTGCAGACTCTCCACACCCTCCGCACAATTTGCCGTTCCCCCAATCTTGGTGTCATCAGCAAATTTCGACACCATACACTCGGTTCCCTCCTCCAGATCATCTATATAAATGGTAAATAGCTGAGGCCCCAGCTCCGACCCCTGGGGCACTCCACTAGTCACCAACCGCCAATCCGAATAGCACCCATTGACCCCCACTCTCTGCCTCCTATTTGACAACCAATCCTCTATCCACGCTAACACCCTACCCCCAACTCCATGCCCCCTTACCTTCTGCAATAACCTCTTGTGAGGTACCTTGTCAAACGCCTTCTGAAAATCAAGAAAGACCACATCCACCGGCTCTCCTCTATCCACCGCCCTAGACACATCCTCATAGAACTCCAGTAAATTTGTCAGACACGACTTCCCCTTAACGAAACCGTGCTGCGTCTGCTCTATCAAGCAATTCCCCTCAAGATGCCTCGATATTTCCTCCTTGATGACGGATTCTAACATTTTACCTACGACAGACGTTAAACTGTCTGGATAGAGATTGTTGATGAGCTGAGGAGGCTTGGAACACATGGACGAAGTGTGGAATGAGGTGATGTGTTCTGGCAGTGTCAGTGGAACAAGCAATGTTTAAACTGAGTCGACGACTGTACTGAAGCGACTGAAAAGCTCCATGTAGGAGACAACCCTACGGAGAGAAGATAGGCAGTCAGATTGCCTATCAGTCAATGTGTGTGCGAATAAATATTTGCTTGCTTTTAGGAGAGCATACAAAGTCAGGGAGAAAAAAAAACTGTGGAATGCCTATCATTTCATCCTCAAGTCAATGAAACTGAAACAGTGGACCTGGAAGAGCTGGAGGCAAGGCAGAAAATCACTGATGGTGAGGTTGTTGTGGAGAAGAGAAAATGAGTGACTTATCGGATGGACGTAGGAGAATCCCAGGATGTTCCTATGGGATCCCAAAACATAGTGCCCATTGGCTTCTCACTTGTCCCATAGAGTAAATCTGAAGGATGGGTTAGTTTGCCTTTTATCATTCTTCTCTCTCAAAAATCAAAGGCAAATCTGATTGGGGAATCGCCATCTGCCAGAGAAGGCGAGAGGGGGTGGGGAAGGGTGGCTTCAGAGGGGTTGAGCTATGAGGAGAGGCTGAATAAACTAGGCTTGTACTCGTTAGAGTTTAGAAGAATGAGGGGAGATCTCATTGAGACGTATAAGATGATGAATGGGATGGATAGGATAGAGGTGGAGAGACTCTTCCCGCTCAGAAAGGATAGTAGGACTAGGGGGCACAGCCTCAAGATAAAGGGGGGCGGTTTAGAACGGAGTTGAGGAGGAACTTCTTCACTCAAAGGGTGGTGAATCTCTGGAATTCTCTGCCCGTTGAAGTGGTGGAGGCTGCCTCGCTAAATATTTTTAAGACACGGGTTGATGGGTTTTTGATAGGAGAGGGGATTAAGGGTTATGGGGAGAGGGCGGGAATGTGGAACTGAGCCACGACAGATCAGCCATGATCTTATTGAATGGCGGGGCAGGCTCGAAGGGCTAGATGGCCTACTCCTGCCCCTATTTCTATATTCTTATGTTTATATGCAGGATCACTTCGAAGTCCTCAACCATACTTGGCAAAATATATTCTCTGACTGACATACCATAGCCGAGGGAACAATTAGAGAAATATTAGCATTCAGAATAAAAGCAGTTTTCTTTTAAATGTACAAAGTTATAATTGATACTGGTAACAATAGACAGTGTTTGATTTACTAAATCTACTCGGAATATATTAAAACAAAGAGCCTGCAGCTGTTGGAAATCTGGAATAAAAACAAATGTGCTGAATAAAAACCTCAGCCATTCTGACAGCATCCATGGAGAGAGAATCAAGCTTAACCTTTCCAGTGTATGTAATTATACCCTGTAGGAATCATGCAGACTCGGAACATTAATTTTGTTCATCTCTCCACAGAATCTGCCAGACATGCTGATTATTTTTTTCAGCATTTCTGTTCACAATATAGTATTATATACCCTGTTATTATAAACACAACCACACATAGTCTGGTACTTACTTCAGTTTCTGCATTACGCAGTCTGGATTCCTCAGAACTGCAGCCAACAGTTTCACTCCCGAACCTCCCATATTATTAAAACTCATGTCTAAATCCTTCAGAGACTGGTTTGTACAATGAGACAATTTGAGGTCCTCACCACAGAAGCCTGTGAGATTATTACGACATAGGCTGCGGATCAGAGAGACAACAGAAATTTAAGTAAAATTTACAGTGTTTTCAAGAATGTCATTATTGACAGTATAAATTAACTTCAGGAAGCATAAAGGAGAACATGCCTCTGCCTACATCAATGGGGATAAAGTAGAAAGAGTTGAGAGCTTCAACTTTTTAAGGCATCCAGATCACCAACAACTTGCCCTGGTCCCCGCCATGCCGACATTATCGTTAAGAAAGTCCACCAACACCAATGCACTTTCTCAGAAGACTAAGGAAATTTGGCATGTCAGCTATAACTTTCACCAACTTTTACAGATGCACCATAGAAAACATTCTTTCTGGTTCTATGAGAGCTTGGTATAGCTCTGCTCTGCCTAAGACCGCAGGAAACTATAAAAGGTCCTGAATGCAGCTCAACCCATCACACAAACCAACCTCCCATCCATTGATTCTACCTACACTTCCCAATGCCTTGGCAAAACAGCCAGCTTAATTAAGGACCCCACACACCCCGAACATTCTCTTTTCCACATCCTTCCTTCGGGGAAAAAAGATACGGATGTCTGAAGTCACGTACCAACCGACTCAAGATCAACTTCTTCCCTGCTGCTGTCAGACTTTTGAATGTTTCCTTCTCTATGAACGGTATGTTTTGTCGGTATAGTGCGCAAGAAACAATACCATTCACTGTATGTTAATGCATGTGACAATAATAAATCAAAGCAAATCAAATATTCAATGTCACACAATCACAAACACAGCCTCCATATATATATAGAAGGAAACAACTTCTGATACAATGCATCTGGAATACAAGTAGAATAAATGGAAATTGTTCAGCAGGTCAGGCAGTGTCTGTGAAGACAGGAACATCTACTCTTTCATTAGAACTGGGAAGAATCAGCTAGTTATCAATACTTCCGATAGAGTGAAACTGGTGAGGCGGGGTGGGGGGAGGTTTTATGGATCGTGGAGAAGAAAGAACAAAATGGAAATGGAGCAGTCATTAAACAAGAAAAGGAATGACGCTGCAAAACAAAATCGCAGGATTTCCATGTCCTCACCCTATGTCACTAGATGGTAGGAAGGACTATTACTTACGTGGCGAAAAACTGCAGCAGGCGACGGTGCAGAGGGACCTCGGGGTCCTTGTGCATGAGTCGCAAAAACCCAGCCTGCAGGTGCAGCAGGTGGTCAGGAAGGTGAATGGGATGCTGGCCTTCATAGCGAGGGGGATTGAATATAAAAGTAGGGAGGTCTTGCTGCAGCTGTATAGGGCATTGGTGAGGCCGCAGCTGGAGTGCTGTGTGCAGTTTTGGGCGCCGTACTTACGCAAGGATATTTTGGCTTGGAGGGAGTACAGAGGAGGTTTACTAGGCTGATACCGGAGTTGAGGGGATTGAGCTATGAGGAGAGGCTGAATAAACTGGGCTTGTACTCGTTAGAGTTTAGAAGAATGAGGGGAGATCTCATTGAGACGTATAAGATGATGAATGGGATGGATAGGATAGAGGTGGAGAGACTCTTCCCGCTCAGAAAGGACAGTAGGACTAGGGGGCACAGCCTCAAGATAAAGGGGGGGCGGTTTAGAACGGAGTTGAGGAGGAACTTCTTCACTCAAAGGGTGGTGAATCTCTGGAATTCTCTGCCCGTTGAAGTGGTGGAGGCTGCCTCGCTAAATATTTTTAAGAAGCGGGTTGATGGGTTTTTGATAAGAGAGGGGATTAAGGGTTATGGGGAGAGGGCGGGAAAGTGGAACTGATCCACTTCAGATCAGCCATGATCTTATTGAATGGGGGGGCAGGCTCGAAGGACTAGATGGCCTACTCCTGTTCCTATTTCTTATGCTCTTATGTTATAAAATAACAGGAGTCACAGTAAATGCAGTTTTTTTTTCAAAGTAACACTATCACTGACACTAATAATAATGGGCAACAAATGTCTCTTATACTAATAACATTGCACATCATATATTGTTACAGATATTACAAAACATGGTTTCTCATAGTCCAGTACTCACTTCAGTCTCTGTATTTTACAGTCCGGGTTCCTCAGAGCCGCACACAGCAGTTTCACTCCAGAATCTCCAAGTTTATTGGCACCCAAGTCCAGGTCCGTCAGTGACCGGTTTGTACTGAGGGCGGAGGCAAGATCCTCAGCGCAAGGATTTGTGAGAGCGTTATCATACAGACTGGGGATCAGAGAGAGCAAATCAATGACAGGAATCAGAGTACATAATAATTTCTTTAAAGAACACCATTAATGTCACTAAAACATATACAGGCCAGACATTCAGAGAACACAACCTCCATATATATAGAAAGGAAATTATATTGATGCTGTAAATCTGGAATGTAAGTAGAATTGGTTCATATGAATTTACTCTGTAGAAGTGTCATACGGACTCGAAACATTAATTCTGTCACTCCGTCCACATAATCTGCCAGACCGGCTGAATGCTTGCAACAATTTCTCCTCAACATATATTGTTAGCTATCCAATTATTATGAACACAATCTCACAAAGCCTGGTACTTACTTCAGTACTTGGTACTTACACTCTGGGTTCTTCAGAGCCAAAGAGAGGTGCTTCACCACTGAAGTTGCCAGCTTATTGAAACTCAGATCTAAATCCGTCAGTGACTGGTTTATGCAGTGATCAGAGAAGAGGTCCTCAGAATAAGCGTCTGAGAGAGCATTATTATCCAGCCTAGGGATCGGAGAGAGAGAGAGAAAAAAAAGACAGAACACAGGGTAAATCCCCATGATTGCAAGAACATTATGACTCACAATATGAATGTTTGTGGTGGAAATGAAGACAAGGGCTGTGATTGTGCCAGAAGATGCAAACTCCTAATATCGGGATTGGAAGCAGATGTTGTGACTGTGAGATTGTACTGTCAGCCCACGACAATAATGGACAACAGACAAGGAGATTAGAGTGATCTAGGGAGGGGATGGTGTGGTGCAACTGTGCATTCAGGGAGCATGGGCAGAAGTCCCATTTGGGGCAATGCTTGCATCACTCTTTAGGGTCATAGGGTGGACAGCAGCATTTTAAATACAGAAGCTCTGTAGGCACCAGCGATTGACTAAAGTCCTGAAATAATAGAAGGCTAGTTAAAACTGCAGCAGGCGACGGTGCAGAGGGACCTCAGGGTCCTTGTGCATGAGTCGCAAAAACCCAGCCTGCAGGTGCAGCAGGTGGTCAGGAAGGCGAATGGGATGCTGGCCTTCATAGCGAGGGGGATTGAATATAAAAGTAGGGAGGTCTTGCTGCGGCTGTATAGGGCATTGGTGAGGCCGCAGCTGGAGTACTGTGTGCAGTTTTGGGCGCCGTACTTACGCAAGGATATTTTGGCCTTGGAGGGAGTGCAGAGGAGGTTTACTAGGCTGATGCCGGAGTTGAGGGGGTTGAGCTATGAGGAGACACTGAATAAACTAAGCTTGTACTCGTTAGAGTTTAGAAGAATGAGGGGAGATCTCATTGAGACGTATAAGATGATGAATGGGATGGATAGGATAGAGTTGGAGAGACTCTTCCCGCTCAGAAAGGACAGTAGGACTAGGGGGCACAGCCTCAAGATAAAGGGGGGGCGGTTTAGAACGGAGTTGAGGAGGAACTTCTTCACTCAAAGGGTGGTGAATCTCTGGAATTCTCTGCCCGTTGAAGTGGTGGAGGCTACCTCGCTAAATATTTTTAAGACGCGGGTTGATGGGTTTTTGATAAGCGAGGGGATTAAGGGTTATGGGGAGAGGGCGGGAATGTGGAACTGAGCCACGACAGATCAGCCATGACCTTATTGAATGGCGGGGCAGGCTCGAAGGGCTAGATGGCCTACTCCTGCTCCTATTTCTTATGTTCTTATGTAAGGTTTTCTCCCAATTCAGCCATGATTCCACAGAAGTTTTGTTCCAGGTTGCTCAGGATCATCGGACTGATCGGCACGTAAGTCCTAGAAAGTCTAGATGCAGGTTACAGAGGAGATGAATAGAGTTCAGAACATGATCTCATTGTCACTGAAGAATAAATGTCTTCATGCTTTCTGGCGCCTATGTGATGAAGAATGAAAGCCAAATTGCTATCATGTTTATTCACACCGAATCATTGTCAATGCCCAGGCAGCAGTGCTGGCTGTCAGTGAGTTGACAGACACTCTGTTCTGTGTGTTTATGCATGGAGAAGTGCTGCATATTTGCCCTCTCGAAATCCATTCCCTCACATTCTCTAGATTGAATTCCATTTGCCACTTATCCATCCACTCAAACAAACACTCGGTAACATTCCGGAGTTGACAACTATCCACTTTACTATTAACAACACGGATTTTTGTGTGCCATCTACACATTTCCCAATCATGTATCCCACATTTAACTCTAAAATATGCACATCTACACGTTCTCCTTTAAGTATCTTCATGTTACTTCTTCAAAGCTTTAATAAATTGCCATACATGATTTGACTTGCAGAAAACCCCGGTCATTTCGTATGTATCAATAAATCGTTGATACGCATGACAGCAAGGACACCCAAGGCTGAATCCTGTGGGACACAGTTGCAACCTGTTTTCCATTCGCAATGAAACAAAATCAATCAATCATATCTCTTTGTTCATGTAAACTGAGCCAATTTTCAGGCCAATCTGCCAACTTACCCAATGAAGCTATGCTTTAAAAAATAATTCCAACAATTAACTTAAATTTGCTTCCCTGATAGCTAACCTATCTACATCAATAAATACGTCTTTCATTTCGACTTTATCCAGACCTCTGATAACTTTGTACCCTTTAATCTAGTCCGCGGTCAGTCCTGTATGTTCTGAGGAAAATAGCTCTAGCTATGTAGACTTTCTTCATAGCTGCGATTTTCCAGGCCTGGCAATGTTCTTATAAATATTGTTGGTATTTTCTCAAGACCCATTTCTACACTTTCCGTAACATGGTGACCAGAACGGTAATCAGATATATAGTTGTGGCCAAACGAGTATTTAATATACTTTCTGCATCAAATCCCTGTTTTTGTATTCTACACCACATCTAATGAAGGGAGCAATCCATATGGTTTATTTACCTCTTTATTCACCTGTTGTGCCACTTCAGGGGCCTGAGGATATATACTCCAAGGTTTCCCCATTTTTTTCCCCTCTTAATATCCTCCCGTTTGTGGAATATTTCCAAGTTTTGCTTGCTGTCCCAAACCACATTAACTTACACTTCTCTTGATTGATTTCCATTTGCCACGTTTCCACCATCAAACCATTACTATGATTCTGCAATCCATAACCATCCTCTTCACTATTAATGACAAATCCAATTTTTATGTAATTTTAAAATTCCCTATCATGCCTCCCACATTTAAGTCCAAATCATTAAGATGTGTGCAACAAACAACAAGGGATCTAACACAGAGTCCTGTGGAATGCCACTGAAAAACACTTCTCATTTTCTAAACATACATAGGCCCTTACTTTTTGTTTCCTATCAATGAGAAAATTCTGGATACAACACACCACATTTCCTGGATACAATGGGCTTTTACTTCTCTGACCAGTCCGCTATGTGGAATCTTGCTAAATGCCTTGCTAAGATTTATGAAGACCACAACCACGACACGATCCTTATCAATTCTTGTCACTTCCTTAAAAAAACGCAAGTACCTTACCAAGACACAACTTTCTCTTCACAAAAATCCTGATCAATCTATGTCTTTCTAAGTGACAGATTACATTGTCTCAGAATTGATTCTAATAATTTGACCGCCAGGAACTGGCAAATGGAATTTAATGTTGGCAAGTGCGAGGTGGTCCACTTTGGTAGGAATAATGGTAGGAAGGACTATTACTTACGGGGCGAAAAACTGCAGCAGGCGACGGTGCAGAGGGACCTCGGGGTCCTTGTGCATGAGTCGCAAAAACCCAGCTTGCAGGTGCAGCAGGTGGTCAGGAAGGCGAATGGGATGCTGGCCTTCATAGCGAGGGGGATTGAATATAAAAGTAGGGAGGTCTTGCTGCAGCTGTATAGGGTATTGGTGAGGCCGCAGCTGGAGTACTGTGTGCAGTTTTGGGCGCCGTACTTACGCAAGGATATTTTGGCCTTGGAGGGAGTGCAGAGGATACTAGGCTGATACCGGAGTTGAGGGGGTTGAGCTATGAGGAGAGACGGAATAAACTAGGCTTGTACTCGTTAGAGTTTAGAAGAATGAGGGGAGATCTCATTGAGACGTATAAGATGATGAATGGGATGGATAGGATCGAGGTGGAGAGACGCTTCCCGCTCAGAAAGGACAGTAGGACTAGTGGGCACAGCCTCAAGATAAAGGGGGGGCGGTTTAGAACGGAGTTGAGGAGGAACTTCTTCACTCAAAGGGTGGTGAATCTCTGGAATTCTCTGCCCGTTGAAGTGGTGGAGGCTACCTCGCTAAATATTTTTAAGACGCAGGTTGATGGGTTTTTGATAAGAGAGGGGATTAAGGGTTATGGGGAGAAAGCGGGAAAGTGGAACTGAGCAGCGACAGATCAGCCATGATCTTATTGAATGGCGGGGCAGGCTCGAAGGGCTAGATGGCCTACTCCTGCTCCTATTTTTTATGTTCTTATGTTCTTAAGTCAAGCTTACTGATGCATAATTATTTCGATAATCCTTTTTGTCCTATGTAAAATATGCACATCTACACGTTCTCCTTTATGTATCTTCACGTTACTTCTTCAAAGCTTTAATAAATTGCCATACATTATTTTCCTTGCAGAAAACCACGCTCATTTCTTTTGATTGTATTATCATTTTCTAAAGTCTGGTTGCTACATCCTTATTAATGGAATCTAGCACATCCTCTGTGACAGATGTTTGACTAATACGCCTTTGTTGCCTGCTTTCTATCCTCACTCTCTCTTGAAAGCAAATGTTACATTTGTGATTTTCCAAACCACTGGATCCATTCATGAATCTAAGGAATTTTAGAAGATCATGAACAATGCATTTACTATCCCAGCAGTGACTTCATTCAACATTTTAAGATGGAAATAATCAAGTCCGTGCATCCTGGCAACTTTTGGTTCTAAAATTTTCACTAATGCCTTGTCATTAGTGAATGTGATTGTTTTACCTTCCCCCTTGCCTTTTAACTCTATATTTTAAGTATTAATGAGATTTGTTTTGCATCTTCTACAGTGAAGACAGGTACAAAATAACTATGAATTCTTTGGTTCAGAAGGAGACGCTAATCCCTCAAAATAGGAGGAGCAGAAGATCAACACATCAATGCAACTACGTCTGGAAGTTGATTGCCGGGGTCCTGAACAGTGGCCCCTGGATGTAATGTGAAAAATGGGTTCTGGTAATCTGAATGCTGCAAATTGTTAATCGTACAACCTTCTATGTGAATAAGGGTGAAAGGCAAATTAGCAGAAAGTTTATCTCAACCCAGACATTTGCAATGAACAGGCAGGAATATTTGCTGTTCAAGCTGTGCCAATGCCCTGTAGATAGAACATAAGAACATAAGAAATAGGAGCAGGAGTAGGCCATCTAGCCCTTCGAGCCTGCCCCGCCATTCAATAAGATTATGGCTGATCTGTCGTGGCTCAGTTCCACATTCCCGCCCTCTCCCCGTAACCCTTAATGGGTGACTAGTGGAGTGCCTCAGGGGTTGGTGCTGGGGCCTCAGCTATTTACCATTTATATAGATGATCTGGAGGGGGGAACTGAGTGTATGGTGTCGAAATTTGCTGATGACACCAAGATTGGGGGAACGGCAAATTGTGCGGAGGGTGTGGAGAGTCTGCAGAAGGATCTAGATAGGCTGGGCGAATGGGCCAGGAAATGGCAAATGGAATTTAATGTTGGCAAGTGTGAAGTGGTCCACTTTGGTAGGAATAATGGTAGGAAGGATTATCACTTACGTGGCGAAAAACTGCAGCAGGCGACGGTGCAGAGGGACCTCGGGGTCTTTGTGCATGAGTCGCAAAAACCCAGCTTGCAGGTGCAGCAGGTGGTCAGGAAGGCGAATGGGATGCCGGCCTTCATAGCGAGGGGGATTGAATATAAAAGTAGGGAGGTCTTGCTGCGGCTGTATAGGGCATTGGTGAGGCCGCAGCTGGAGTACTGTGTGCAGTTTTGGTCGCCGTACTTACGCAAGGATATTTTGGCCTTGGAGGGAGTGCAGAGGAGGTTTACTAGGCTGATGCCGGAGTTGAGGGGGTTGAGCTATGAGGAGAGGCTGAATAAATTAGGCTTGTACTCGTTAGAGTTTAGAAGAATGAGGGGAGATCTCATTGAGACGTATAAGATGATGAATGGGATGGATAGGATAGAGGTGGAGAGACTCTTCCCACTCAGAAAGGATAGTAGGACTAGGGGGCACAGCCTCAAGATAAAAGGAGGGCGGTTTAGAACGGAGTTGAGGAGGAACTTCTTCACTCAAAGGGTGGTGAATCTCTGGAATTCTCTGCCCGTTGAAGTGGTGGAGGCTGCCTCGCTAAATATTTTTAAGACGCGGGTTGATGGGTTTTTGATAAGCGAGGGGATTAAGGGTTATGGGGAGAGGGCGGGAATGTGGAACTGAGCCACGACAGATCAGCCATGATCTTATTGAATGGTGGGGCAGGCTCGAAGGGCTAGATGGCCTACTCCTGCTCCTGTTTCTTATGTTCTTATGTAATTCAACATCTGTTCTGACTGAGAGCAGCCATCTGTCTCTCAGAAGCTGAATGGAAGGGGACAGAGCTTTGCAGGGAGAGGGCGGGGCAGTGCAGGATCACATTATTCCCCTCACCCACAATAAACAAAATATATTCATCGACTAACGTTGGGATCATTGGAAAACAACAGAAATCAGAGTAACACGAGTTTTCTTGTAAATTGATATTATCATTGACACTGAAAACTGAGTACTTATTTATTAAAAGTGCTCACAATATCTTAAAAGCAAAATACTGCACATGCTGGAAATGAAAAAAAAATGAAGTCTGATGGAAAAACTCAACAATTCTGACAGCATCTGTGGAGAGAGAGAGAGAGAGAAATAATTTCAGGTCCATAGGAAGAAGGTTTGAAGAAATCATTGGGGCTTGAACATTTAATTCTGTTTTTCTCTGCAAAGATGCTGCCAAATTGCTGTGTTTCCCCAACAATTTCTGCTCAAAATACTGTTTGATACCCAGTTATTATAAGGACAACCCCACCCAGTCTGGTGCTTACTTCAGTTTCTGTATTTTACAGTCCGGGTTCCTCAGAGCCACAGGTATTAATTTTACCCCTGAATTTCTCAGTTTACTCCAACTGAGGTCTAAATCCGTTAGTGACCTGTTTGTGCAGAGAGCGGAGGTGAGATCCTCAGCAGAAAAATCTGTTTCAGCTTGATGATATAGCCTGAGGATCAGAGAGAGAGAAAAATAATGACAATCGGGGTAAATGTTCAGTGTTTTCAAGACAATCGTTCGTGGCAATATAAATTCGCATTCAAGAAACACAACTTCCAAGCATAAGGAAGAAGAATACTATCGAAGCTGCAAATCAGGAATGTAAGTAGAATAAGCACAACATACTCAGCAGGTCAGACAGTATGTGCGAAGACAGAAACAGCTAATATTTCAAATTTTATGAACATTCATTAGAACAGGGAGGTAGCAGCGAATTAGCAGGATTTAAGACACATGGAATTAAATGGCAGAAATGGGTATTGTGAATTGAAGGAGAAATTTGAAATGGAGGAGTAATTAATTTAGAAAGGGATGATGGCCATGGCAAAGTAACATGACCTCTGTTTGCTTAAACCTGCCTCATTGTGAAAGGCAACTGAATGGTCCGTTGCTCTGCAATTGAGTTGGTGATGAGGCTTTAATTTTCCCGTACCTGGGAAGCTCAATATGGGGATTGGAAGCGGGTGTTGTGACTGTCTGGGCAGCAGGTACTGTCAGAGCCAAACAATCAACAGACAACTGGCAAGGTAGGCAGAGTGGTCAGAGGAGAGGCTGGTGAGAGTCCACTTCCCACTCCACTTGGGCAGGGCAAGAGCTGGTTCAGGTCATTTTTGCGGCATCTTTAAAGAGAGACGGTAGTACTTACAAATGTAACAACACTCGATGGGCCAGCGAGTGAGGAAAGACCAGAAATAGCCTGTCGCGTGGCATTGCCCTGTCTTGAAGGGTGGATCAAGAGTAGCCCCAATTCGCCAATGCCTCTCTAGATGTGCTGTTCCTGGTTGCCCAGCCTCCGAAGGGAGAAGGGGATCCGCACGCAATTCAATTGCAAAGCCTGAACAGAGATTGCTGAGGAGGTGAGCAAGCCTGGGGATGTTGGTTGCAGGGTGCCTGAAGGATAAATGTCTGAATATGTTTTGGCATCTATGTGACAAAAAAATGAAAGTGCAATTGGGAGAAAGAACGTCTCCACTCAACCCCTGGCGATGCTCAGGGAGTAGCATCGGCTGTCAGAGACATGCTGACTTCTCTATGAAGGTCTTGGTTAGTCAGGTTTCAATTCATCACTGCTGCAAGTATATTGACGACGGCTGGATCAACTGATGTGTTTGTACGGCGGAGCGCAATACGTCAGGGAATGGGTTTAAAAAGAGTCGCAAACAGTGACCTTCCCAACCTGATGTCAGAGAAATATGAAGTACTACAGCTAAGAGATCGAGAATCAGGATAGACAATCCGTGAAGGGGAAATGGCTCTGGAGCTGAGAGTGAGTGGCTTAATGGACAGTCATCGGATAGGCACTGTTGCCCGCAAGCCATTGCACTCGTTTGTCCATCGATGGTCATATAGAATATGGTGGAGGACGTGTTGGATATTGTATTGACTTTGGAACGCTGTCGCATCTTTTGCCTACAGAGGGCTGCTGTGACTGGGGGAAATCGTCCACCTTTGAAGCAATAAGGCCCTCAGAAAGAACATTAGGGACTTCACTGTCACATTATTCCCCTTCCCTTTCCTCGCAAGTGTGAGGTGGTCCACTTTGGTAGGAAGAATGGTAGGAAGGACTATTACTTACTTGGCGAAAAACTGCAGCAGGCGACGGTGCAGAGGGACCTCGGGGTCCTTGTGCATGAGTCGCAAAAACCCAGCTTGCAGGTGCAGCAGGTGGTCAGGAAGGCGAATGGGATGCTGGCCCTCATAGCGAGGGGGATTGAATATAAAAGTAGGGAGGTCTTGCTGCAGCTGTATAGGGCATTGGTGAGGCCGCAGCTGGAGTACTGTGTGCAGTTTTGGGCGCCGCACTTACGCAAGGATATTTTGACCTTGTTGGGAGTGCAGAGGAGGTTTACTAGGCTGATGCCGGAGTTGAGGGGGTTGAGCTATGAGGAGAGGCTGAATAAATTAGGCTTGTACTCGTTAGAGTTTAGAAGAATGAGGGGAGATCTCATTGAGACGTATAAGATGATGAATGGGATGGATAGGATAGAGGTGGAGAGACTCTTCCCGCTCAGAAAGGACAGTAGGACTAGGGGGCACAGCCTCAAGATAAAGGGGGGGGTGGTTTAGAACGGAGTTGAGGAGGAACTTCTTCACTCAAAGGGTGGTGAATCTCTGGAATTCTCTGCCCGTTGAAGTGGTGGAGGCTGCCTCGCTAAATATTTTTAAGAAGCGGGTTGATGGGTTTTTGATAAGAGAGGGGATTAAGGGTTATGGGGAGAGGGCGGGAAAGTGGAACTGAGCCACGACAGATCAGCCATGATCTTATTGAATGGCGGGGCAGGCTCGAAGGGCTAGATGGCCTACTCCTGCTCCTATTTCTTATGTTCTTGTATACGAAAGCAGGCAGTTGCTCCCGCGCCCACTCACTCACATACACATGCACACTCATGGATTAACACACAAACTCACGCACACCTGACACACACTCACACTGTTACCTACCTCTCAATCACATTTCCCCCCTCTCTCACACACATATTCAGACCTCTGTCTCTCATAGCGACACTCACTTCTCGCTCTGATACATACAATCCAGCACTTATCTCTCTCACACACAAACACTAACTTTCTCGTCTCCCTCTCTCACGAACTGTCACTTCGCCATCACACACACACAGTGTGAAATCGATTCCACAAACATTCTTTCACACACTGGCGGAATTTTAGGAGAAAAATTCTAAGTACCAAACTAGCATGAAAACTGGAATGTTTCATGTGTTTTTCTTGGCGATTTCAAAATACGAATCTAACGTATTTAGACAAGTGAAATTGGGCTAGACTGTTTCTAGTCACTGGATGGAGCGGGCGATGTTTAACCAGCTGCCAAGCTTGCAGCTCAGATCATTAACGCAGTATGTGCATGCGAGAACAACCAAGCAAAGCACCAGCTCTGCTGACAGAACAGCCATCCCCCCTCTCCCCCTATCCAATATGGATACAGCCTCCATCACCCCACCCTCCCAGAAAAAAAACCCTGCGGAGACCCCCCTCCCACATGTTACTGACCCGCGTCACCACTGCCCCTCCGCCACCACCCAGGGCCCCTCACACACGACCCCTCTCATCACTCCCCTGCCTCAATTGTTGAGTGACATGACCCTCATTTTCCCCTGCCTATGTCCATAACAAGGGTAGGGTAGGGTGTTAGCATGGATAGAGGACTGGTTGTCAAATAGGAGGCAGAGAGTGGGGGTCAATGGGTGCTATTCGGATTGGCGGTTGGTGACTAGTGGGGTGCCCCAGGGGTCGGTGCTGGGGCCTCAGCTATTTACCATTTATATAGATGATCTGGAGGAGGGAACTGAGTGTAGGGTGTCGAAATTTGCTGATGACACCAAGATTGGGGGAAAGGCAAATTGTGCGGAGAGTGTGGAGAGTCTACAGAAGGATGGGCGAATGGGCCAGGAACTGGCAAATGGAATTTAATGTTGGCAAGTGTGAGGTGGTCCACTTTGGTAGGAATAATGGTAGGAAGGATTATTACTTACGTGGTGAAAAACTGCAGCAGGCGACGGTGCAGAGGGACTACTCCCGCTCCTATTTCTTATTATGTTCTTAAAAGCCTATTAGCATACCTGCAAGTGCTGCGTTGGCAGTCTCACTGGAAAGCTCTAACAGGCGCCTGACTCACACACGCTGCCTGCTGCTGATCCGGGTCGACAGAGCACCAGGAATGGACAGACAGACAGGCAGTGCAGGAAGATGGCTGCGAGGAAAACGGCCCTCTGTTTCTCCGTTGGAGATCTAAGCGGATTGCTAGAGATTGTGAAGGAGGGAAGTGACACCCTATTCGTGGCGAAAAACTGCAGCAGGCGACGGTGCAGAGGGACCTCGGGGTCCTTGTGCATGAGTCGCAAAAACCCAGCTCCGTTCTAAACCGCCTCCCCTTTATCTTGAGGCTGTGCCCCCGAGTCCTACTGTCTTTTTTGAGCGGGAAGAGTCTCTCCACCTCTATCCTATCCATCCCATTCATCATCTTATACGTCTCAATGAGATCTCCCCTCATTCTTCTAAACTCTAACAAGTACAAGCCTAGTTTATTCAGCTTCCCCTGATAGCTCAACCCCCTCAACTCCGGTATCAGCCTAGTAAACCTCCTCTGCACTCCCTCCAAGGCCAAAATATCTTTGCGCAGGTGCGGCACCCAAAACTGCACACAGTACTCCAGCTGCGGCCTCACCAATGCCCTATACAGCTGCAGCAAGACCTCCCTACTTTTACATTCAATCCCCCTCGCTATGAAGGCCAGCATCCCATTCGCCTTCCTGACCACCTGCTGCACCTGCAAGCTGGGTTTTTGCGACTCATGCACAAGGACCCCGAGGTCCGTCTGCACCGTCGCCTGCTGCAGTTTTTCGCCACGTAAGTAATAGTCCTTCCTACCATTCTTCCTACCAAAGTGGACCACCTCGCACTTGCCAACATTAAATTCCATTTGCCATTTCCTGGCCCATTCGCCCAGCCTATCTAGATCCTTCTGCAGACTATCCACACCCTCCGCACAATTTGCCTTTCCCCCAATCTTGGTGTCATCAGCAAATTTCGACACCATACACTCGGTTCCCTCCTCCAGATCATCTATATAAATGGTAAAAAGCTGAGGCTTTTTATGTGTCTGATAGAAAAATCAAGCTCTCCTGCATCACTCCTAATAATAAATTGAGTTTGCGAGTAAAAGAAGAAACACTGATCATGGATAAACTTCAATAGACCTCAATATCAGATGTTTCTATCATCAGCAGCAAGTTTGAGTATTCCTAGTTGTCATCCTGCCATTTTCTGTTTTACCCACACTGCTTGATGCGAATACGATAATTGATTCTCATATAATGTGTATAATGCTATTAATAAATCTGTTGCTGAAAATAGTGTTATTATACTGTTACTGATAATAACATACAGCGTCAGACATCCAGTTATTGTAAATATAAATTTATACACTCTGGTACTTACTTCAATTTCTGTATTTTACAGTTTGGTTTTCTCAGGGCCTCAGACAACAGTTTTACTCCTGAATGTCCCAGATCATTCAGTCTAAACAAAGATTGAGAAACACGTTTAAATGGGCCGAATTTTCACCACGGGTTAGAAATGGGAATTGAGCTTTTTTTTGGATCAGAGACTTGTCACTATTCTGATAAATTATAGAAACAAATTGCAAGGATACAGGAAGTAAACGAGAATAGGGCAGAGTCATAAAGCTCATTTGGACAGCTAGTGCAAACATGATAGGCTGAATGGCCTCCTTTCCAAGCTTTAACAACTCTGTGATACTGTAATGGAAATGATGGACGGGTGGTGAAATATTAAAAACAACTTAATTATTTCCCCTGGAGATAGGTTTATTCAAGAGGTGCAATCTTCAACTTCCCTGTCGCCTAACCCATCCCAAGTGTCCCACCCAATCCCTCTTTTTTGTAAAGCAAATGAAAGTATATTAACTGTTTGAAAGCCTCTCAAAGGGAAATATACCAAAAAACCTACAAACGAAAATGAAAGTTAACGTGAAAGTTTATCAATTAATCACAAGTGGGCTTATATTAACAGTGCAATTAAATTACTGTGAAGATCCCCTAGTCGCCACACTCTGGAACCATCAAATCACATTTTGGTTTTGGGGGTTAATAATACATAAGAACATAAGAAATAGGAGCAGGAGTAGGCCATCTAGCCCTTCGAGCCTGCCCCGCCATTCAATAAGATCATGACTGATCTGAAGTGACTCAGTTCCACATTCCCGCTCTCTCCCCATAACCCTTAATTCCCTTGTCTATCAAAAACCTATCTATCCATGACTTAAATATATTTAGCGAGGCAGCCTCCACCACTTCAACGGGCAGAGAATTCCAGAGATTCACCACCCTTTGAGTGAAGAAGTTCCTCCTCAACTCCGATCTAAACTGGCCCCCCCCCACCCCACTTTATCTTCAGGCTGTGCCCTCTAGTCCTGCTGTCCTTTCCAAGCGGGAAGAATCTCTCTACCTCTACCCTATCCACCCCCTTCATTATCTTATACATCTCTATAAGATCCCCCCTCATCCTTCTAAACTCCAACGAGTACAGACCCAGACTATTTAGTCTCTCTTCATAGTCTAACCCCCTCATCTCCGGTATCAGCCTAGTGAACCTCCTCTGCACTCCCTCCAAGGCCAATATATCCTTGCGCAAGTGCGGCGACCAAAACTGCACAGTACTCCAGCTGCGGCCTCACCAGTGCCCTGTACAGTTGCAGCAAGACCTCCCTACTTTTATATTCTATCCCCCTCACTATAAAGGCCAGCATCCCATTCGCCTTCTTGATCACCTGCTGCACCTGCAGGCTGGGTTTTAGCGACTCATGCACAAGGACCCCCAGGTCCCTCTGCACCGTAGCATGCTGCAGCTTTTCGCCCTTTAAATAGTAATCCCTCCTACTATTATTTCTGCCAAAGTGGATAACCTCACACTTGCCAACATTATACTCCATCTGCCAGGTCCTCGCCCACTCGCTCAGCCTATCCAGATCCCTCTGCAGACTTTCCACACCCTCCACACAATTTGCTTTTCCACTCATCTTCGTGTCATCAGCAAATTTCGTCACCCTACACTCAGCCCCCTCCTCCAATTCATGTTATAACAACATAAATTGTTTCTCAGTCAATGTAAATTCCAGCTACGAAACCAAACAAACAGTTACCTCAACTCTTGGCATTTGTGCAACAAGGGTCCCAGCCGTTGAAATCCTTCACACTGAATGTGGCAGTTGTATAGATCGAGATGTTTTATGGTTTCACAAAATCCAATAACATGAGATAGGACTGCACAGTCAATCGGGGTCAGTCGCAATTCACTCAATGTCACTGTTTTCACAGATCCCACTGTCTCCTGAGCCAATAGTTTATTCTGAGACTCAAACAGGTAGCGAAATGTGTTCAGAAGGTTCCTCTTATCAGTTTGACTCTGTGTGTTTCCAATCTGCCCTTCAACCTCACCCTTCATCCAATCAATCACTCGACAGGTTGTTTGATGAGCAAATGGACCCAGAAACTCCTCCAGGGGCCGAGCTGACTGTGGGGAGGTGAGACCAGCAACAAAATGGAGAAATATCTCAAACCGCCCATCTTCCTTGCTGTGAGCTTCACTGAGAAGTTTTAAGATATCCCCTGGATCTGGAGACAGGAATTGTGCGAGTGCAGCTGTGAACTCTTGGATGGTGAGGTGTGGGAATGTATAAACCACACTCTGAAAAGAATCATCTCTCTCCAGAAGTTCCATTAGGAACCCAGACAGGAACTGGGAAGGTTGCAGATCATACTTGATCAAATCTCCATTTCTGAAAACAATCTTCTTCTTGGAGACACCTGTGAAGGCCATCTCACCAAGCTTCAGTAACACATCACGGGGATTTTCAATCTCTGGGCTATGGTGTTGCAAAATGTTGTAAATATAGTAGGAATATAGTTGGGTGATGGTCTTGGGAATATGATGTTTCCTGCCTATTTGTGTAAAGAAGGGACCCAGTGACAGACCGAGGATCCAGCAGTAGGAAGGGTTGTAGCACATGGTGTACAAGATCTCATTCTCCTCCACATGTTTGAAAACAGCTGCTGCCACTGCCTGATCTTCAAAAAACTTGTTGAAATATTCCTTCTGTTCATCACCAACAAATCCCAGGATTTCAGCCCAGACACTGATCTCAGCCTTTTCCAGTAAATGTAATGCAGTGGGGCGGCTGGTGACGAGCACTGAACATCCTGGGAGCAGCTTGTGATGTATTAAACCGTACACAATATCAGACACTTCACAAAAGTATTCAGGATCTGTGCACGTGAACCGAGGTTCTGCATTTTTCCGATTGTTAGCAAAATTAAGCCTGTCCTTGAATTCATCCAAACCATCGAATATGAACAACAATCCCTCTGGGTTCTTCCAGAGCTCTCCCAGAACATTCCCAAAGTAAGGATAGAAAAATAGTATCAGATTTCTTAGGTTTATTCTGCAATTAATAGTGTTCAAACCCCGGAATGCAAAACTGAAAACAAATTGAAATTCTGGGTAAATTTTCCCAGTGGCCCAGTCATAAACAATCTTTTGTATCATTGTTGATTTTCCAATCCCTGGGACTCCACTCACTGCTGCTGAGCGCTTAGATCTTGATTTTCCTAACGAGAAGCTGCTCTGGAACAATTGATCCATTCGGATTTTTTCCAATTTTTCCCGGAGGTGTTCCTGCCTCCACTCTTCATGGTCTCGGCCTCTTGCCAGCAGTTCATGTTCTACAAGTGTCCGATCTCGAACATTAGAAATGATGGTTAGTTCAGCATATCGATCAACCAGCTGGAAAATCTTAACCTTCTCCTTTATTAGGATAGTGTCCACTCTCAGTGTTTCAGTTTGTACCCGGAGTGTCTCCTTGTGTTTCTTTTGAACATCTTGAATTAGAACAGACAGAAAATTTTAGTTGTATTGACTCAATAATGTTTGGACACAGTGTTACTGTCTAGATTAATTTATTTTATTGTTTCATTAAAGTTTGTGCAGAATTTAAAAATAGATTAATTGAAACATCGCTTGAAAGTGAGCAATAGCTCATTAACATTTCGAATCATTAGTTGATTTTACTATTTGCTGGGCATTAAGATTTTACAAAGTTGATATTTTCCCTTTGGTGCTGTATACATTCTGACGTTCCCTACGTAGATGTTTCATTGAAATTCCTCAAAGTTATTGATTACATGAGAGTCTAATTTCTCGTCAATCAGCCTGTGAAATTCTCAGTGACGACACTCTGCTGCATGGTACATGGGCTACGATAGATAGATTTTTAACTCATAGAGGAATCAAGGGTTATGGGAATATGGCATGGAAGTAGAATTGAGGAACATAACATCAGATTAATCATGATCATACAGAATGGAGCAGCAGACTCAATTTCCCAATTTCTTATTTCTGCTCTTGTGTCTTAGTATATTGGAACTAGTAGGGTGACGCAGAGATTGAAGGGTATTGAGGAACTTCTTTCTTATAATGTGTTGTATTCAGCAGATTATCTTTGATATTGCATAATCATTTGGTGAGCAACAATTTTAAAAATGGAGAAATCTGGGTGCCCCAGGGGTCGGTGCTGGGGCCTCAGCTATTTACCATTTATATAGATGATCTGGAGGAGGGAACCGAGTGCAGGGTGTCGAAATTTGCTGATGACACCAAGATTGGGGGAAAGGCAAATTGTGCGGAGGGTGTGGAGAGTCTGCAGAAGGATCTAGATAGGCTGGGCGAATGGGCCAGGAAATGGCAAATGGAATTTAATGTTGGCAAGTGCGAGGTGGTCCACTTTGGTAGGAAGAATGGTAGGAAGGACTATTACTTACGTGGTGAAAAACTGCAGCAGGCGACGGTGCAGAGGGACCTCGGGGTCCTTGTGCATGAGTCGCAAAAACCCAGCTTGCAGGTGCAGCAGGTGGTCAGGAAGGCGAATGGGATGCTGGCCTTCATAGCGAAGGGGATTGAATATAAAAGTAGGGAGGTCTTGCTGCAGCTGTATAGGGCATTGGTGAGGCCGCAGCTGGAGTACTGTGTGCAGTTTTGGGCGCTGCACCTGCACAAGGATATTTTGGCCCTGGAGGGAGTGCAGAGGAGGTTTACTAGGCTGATACCGGAGTTGAGGGGGTTGAGCTATGAGGAGAAGCTGAATAAACTAGGCTTGTACTCGTTAGAGTTTAGAAGAATGAGGGGAGATCTCATTGAGACGTATAAGATGATGAATGGGATGGATAGGATAGAGGTGGAGAGACTCTTCCCGCTCAAAAAAGACAGTAGGACTAGGGGGCACAGCCTCAAGATAAAGGGGGGGCAGTTCAGAACGGAGTTGAGGAGGAACTTCTTCACTCAAAGGGTGATGAATCTCTGGAATTCTCTGCCCGTTGAAGTGGTGGAGGCTGCCTCGCTAAATATTTTTAAGACGCGGGTTGATGGGTTTTTGATAAGAGAGGGGATTAAGGGTTATGGGGAGAGGGCGGGAAAGTGGAACTGAGCCACGACAGATCAGCCATGATCTTATTGAATGGCGGGGCAGGCTCGAAGGGCTAGATGGCCTACTCCTGCTCCTATTTCTTATGTTCTTATGTTCTTATTAGGCTGTTCCCAGGTTTCCTGAGTTATTGGGGATCTCATTGACTCAGTTGGTGTGGTGTCATGCTGTGCCAGCAGCAACTGGTGTGATTCCCATTCTGGCTGGGGTGGATTTAGGACCTGCCTCCTTTCCATACCCGTGGTGGAGATCACAGGTCCTTCCCATACTCAGGGCCAGCCTTCAGGCAGAGAATTCAAAAAGAATAAACTTGTTCAGTAATCACTGTGCATTTTTTTCGGAATTTACACTCAATTTCATTAATTGTGATTTTTAGAACAGCCCTGCAACGAAAAAAATAACTACCCACTTCATTCAGTGCAACATCAGAGCATTAAACATTCAGAGTTCACTTCAGCTGATTAAACGTTTCTCAATACGTTTAATGATAACACATTGATTAACTTTGTTTCTCGTTTCTGCTAATGCAATTCTTCAGTCAGAGAGTGGTGAATCTGTGGAACTCTTCGCCGCAGAGGGCTGTGGAGGCCACGCCATTGAGTGTCTTTAAGACAGAGATACATAAGTTCTTGATTAATAAGGGGATTAGGGGTTAAGTGGATAAGGCAGGAGTATGGGGATGAGAAAAAATATCAGTCATGACTGAATGGTGGAGCAGATTCGATCGGCTGAGTGGCTTAATTCTGCTCCTATTGCTTATTGCCTTAAGGTCTATAGTCTTATGGGAATTTGAATACATTTTTATTTTAGTTCTTACACTGGGTTCAAAAAAGAACACCTGAACTAAAGTTTGAGTAGGATAATATGCTCTCTCTCATCCACCATTAGGAAATAATCCATAAGATCCCCATTAACCCCGAATATTGCCTTTCCCTCACAGTTATTATCCAGATTTCTGCTGAATTATAAGAACATCTGTAGATATTTGTATTTAGCAAAGATTTTCCGGTCTCTCACTGTGTTTTGCGGGCTGACCAATTTATTTATGGTTTTCTCATTTATTTATTTCTCATTTGTTTATTGTTTTCGTTCAGTGATAATCCACACATGGGATAAATCAGAGCCAGGAACTACAGGTTCTAATTCTGACCTCAGTTATTGACTGAATGTTAGAAGGGGTTATTGGAAAAGGGGAAAAAAATTAAATATTCATATAATAACTTTATTGAGGAAGTGACTAAAATAGTTGATGACGGATTCCACTAGACATGTCACTCTACTACATGTTGCAAAATATCAATTGTGGCATAACGCATTGCAAGAAATTTGGATCATTCTAGATTGTTAGAACATAAATACACAGAAGAGAAAATAACATAAAACGCATCGAAATACTATCTATTCAAATAAATAACTAAACTTTAACATTAGATAAAACTTTGTTACATTCAAATCATATGTGCAAGTGGTGGTTTCAGGTTCACTTCCATACAGAGATATTCTATGTTCCATTTCCCACATTTTGGGTTCTAATGGGAGAAAATGTGGAAACCATAGCTCAGCAGCAGCACCAGCACTCAATCGTATTGTCAGGAATTTGCCTAGTAACACCAGTAAAATGATTTTTAGAGTACGTGGTAGGATATGACCTGTGTGACATCGGATAGGAACCTATGGAGTGACAGCAGTAGCCAGCTTTCTAAATCCATGATAGAATGTAATTTTCCCACAAAAAAAAGATTAGCAGGCATTGAGACGGAATCAGGTATAAATCGCCCTATTAGTAGAAACAGCTTCCCTCCACGATGGGCAGCTCAGTCAATGCATACATGTGCCACTTTCTAGAGTAAATGAATCTGAGAGATGCAAAGAGCCAAATCCACAAAATGAAATAACAAAAAGGCAAAATGGTATAATTGCCAACACCTACAGATGAAGAGGCTTGATTTACATCCAACAACCTGAGAGGCCAGTCCAGACATCACAGCCAATTGGGCCATGGAACACCTTTTACTTATCAGACATGCTACTGTGTCATATCTAAGTCTTACAGCCAATGCATTTCATAAATTTTCATAAAAGGATGTTTACATATTTTTATTAGTCCCGAAAGGTATTTTTCATATATGCAGAGGAAAAATTGATAATTTCTTTATAAATTGTGTGCGCATTTTGTGATTCATGTTCTTAGCATCTTGGAGTACTGTAATCCTGTTCATATTTTATTTTCAGTTGATACATCGCCGGTAACTGTTGTCATGCAGTGACTAGGCTGCTTTCCTCACTAAGATGTCACGTCTCCTCTTATAGTATCCCAAAAATTAGACTACACCACCAAGAACAGATGTTTTAAGCCGGGACACACTTCCAGAAAAGGATCAACATGATTTGTCACAGTGTTGAGAACTTAGAGCATGTGTATAACTGCACAAGATGTATATACTTCATGTTTGTGAGTATTTGTGTGTCGGGCGAAATGCTTTGTGACGGAGCTGTCTTCACATTAACCAACCACCACCCCCACCCTCCACCACCCCCCCCCCCCCCCCCCCCAACCCCAACAGTTTTGCCATGTTGGTTAATCCTACGGGAATCCGCTGCAATATGCTTCCTGCCTTCTCCATGACAAACATGGAAACTATAGCGCGATAGGGCCAGTAACCGCCCAGTAACCGAAAGTTCTGATGCTTCGTGCTGTCTGTCAACATAAGAGCCCAATGATCAGTCTGGAGAATAAACTCGTGCCCCAGGAAGTAAGAACACAAACTGCCTGTGGTCCACATTATAGGAAGGCCCCCTTCTACTATGATCTTGTTTCATGGTTAAAGAGTTTTCTGCTTAGCTACAGGGCAAGTTGCTCCTGCCGCTTCTCAACTGGAATAAGACAAGCTCATGGCCTAAATGTAGACGTATCCTCCTGGGACAGGGATGTCTCATTGAAATTTGGACCCCTCACTTCAGGGTTTGACCTTTGTAATCTCTCCAAGTATTCAAGGATCTTAGCAATCTCTCGTCCCATTAGACTGAAATCCCCGAGTTTTCGTTGTGATGTTGGCATAAGGGATTGCAATTTTGGAAAACCGTGGAACAAAACAGTGATACCAGCCAATCGAGCGAAGGAGCGAATGCATGTGATGTTTGGATCGAGGCTGTGAGCTATACCTGAAGGCCTAAACTTTGTCTACCTGTGGGTAAATGTATCCTTTTCCAAGGTCATACCCCAGGTATTGATGCTTTGCCTTTACATAAGAACATAAGAAACAGGAGCAGGAGTAGGCCATCGAGCCCTTCGAGCCTGCCCCGCCATTCAATAAGATCATGGCTGATCTGAAGTGGCTCAGTTCCACTTTCCCGCTTTCTCCCCATAACCCTTAATTCCCTTGTCTATCAGAAACCCATCTACCCGTGTCTTAAATATATTTAGCGAGGCAGCCTCCACCACTTCAACGGGCAGAGAATTCCAGAGATTCACCACCCTTTGAGTGAAGAAGTTCCTCCTCAACTCCGTTCTAAACCGCCTCCCCTTTATCTTGAGGCTGTGCCCCCTAGTCCTACTGTCCTTTCTGAGCGGGAAGAGTCTCTCCACCTCTACCCTATCCATCCTCTTCATTATCTTATACGTCTCTATAAGATCCCCACTCATCCTCCTAAACTCCAACGAGTACAGACCCAGTCTATTCAGCCTCTCTCCATAGTCCAACCCCCTCATCTCCGGTATCAGCCAAATGAGCCCATGCACATTTGTTTGCACTGAAGCCAGTCCGGCTGCCTTGATATTCTCCAGCACATTCGGAAGGGGGGCAGGCGGCGAGAGGGCTGATTGTTGTCTGGAGGTGGTGATGGTGGTGGTTTCGGTGGGGGGGGAGTTGGTGGTGGTGCGGTAGGGGGGAGGTCCGACCACTCACTGATAGATGGGGGCGTATGGATCTCTGGTGGGGGGGGGGGGTGGGCGGCGCAGGGGGGTTCGCTGCCACACTGCGGCGATCTGCACTCCCACTCCGTGAAGAGGGTTCATTCCTCCGGTGGGGAGGAGGAGGGATCGTCCTCAGAGTGGCAGCGGACACTCTTGCCCACTCCCTCCGCACCGATTGCCCGCAAAGTGGCAGCGGCTGCTCGGATTCGGGTGCAGATCGCTTTAAAAGCCCGACGCCCGAATTTACCGCAATTTCGTGCTGGAAAACGGACGCAAATTGTTGGTAAAATTGGGCCCACTGTGTCAATATCAGTGTTGTATGCCATGTAGTAGGGGATGGCGTGAGAGTAGTGGTTTGGGGGTGCAATTTCTTTGTGCACACATTAAACATAGGGCGAAAATCTATGGCTGTTATATTTTGATGTTTATATTGAGAATTGACAGTGGCCATTTTAAAATTCGTTGCAAAGTGCGGGTAATTGATCATCCTATTACAAGAAAAAAGGTCCTTCTCCCCTCCAGTGGCAGAGCGATTGCATACTTTACTCATTTACTACACAATTTACTAGAAATCAGGTCATTTGGTCTGAGTAAGCCTGTACTTCTTTTCAAACCTAAGTTTTCACTGGTGGGAATTCTGCTGCTTCTGAAACCTAAACATTCTGCGTTATCCACTTATTTTGTAGACAAGGATGTCTGCAAAGGGTACTGAATCGCATATAAGTCTTGCTCTTTCCTAAATTCCCTGCTCATAGAATTGTCTCAGGAATGACGAGGCAGTTGCCTTAGTTTCCTGAGTGGTTCAAAACACCTTTGTCTGAAACATCCTTGCCCTCACTGGAAATGTTTCGCTGACCAACAGGGGAACCATCAATCTCACATACCTGCATATACGGCATATATACCAGGCCAAGGCTTGTATTGTCCGCATATCTTGAGGGGAATTGCTTGATAGAGCAGACGCAGCACGGTTTCGTTAAGGGGAAGTCGTGTCTGACAAATTTACTGGAGTTCTATGAGGATGTGTCTAGGGCGGTGGATAGAGGAGAGCCGGTGGATGTGGTCTTTCTTGATTTTCAGAAGGCGTTTGACAAGGTACCTCACAAGAGGTTATTGCAGAAGGTAAGGGGGCATGGAGTTGGGGGTAGGGTGTTAGCGTGGATAGAGGATTGGTTGTCAAATAGGAGGCAGAGAGTGGGGGTCAATGGGTGCTATTCGGATTGGCGGTTGGTGACTAGTGGAGTGCCCCAGGGGTCAGTGCTGGGGCCTCAGCTATTTACCATTTATATAGATGATCTGGAGGAGGGAACTGAGTGTAGGGTGTCGAAATTTGCTGATGACACCAAGATTGGTGGAACGGCAAATTGTGCAGAGGGTGTGGAGAGTCTGCAGAAGGATCTAGATAGGCTGGGCGAATGGGCCAGGAACTGGCAAATGGAATTTAATGTTGGCAAGTGCGAGGTGGTCCACTTTGGTAGGAATAATGGTAGGAAGGATTATTACTTATGTGGCGAAAAACTGCAGCTGGCGACGGTGCAGAGGGACCTCGGGGTCCTTGTGCATGAGTCGCAAAAACCCAGCTTGCAGGTGGTGCAGCAGGTGGTCAGGAAGGCGAATGGGATGCTGGCCTTCATAGCGAGGGGGATTGAATATAAAAGTAGGGAGGTCTTGCTGCGGCTGTATAGGGCATTGGTGAGGCCGCAGCTGGAGTACTGTGTGCAGTTTTGGGCGCCGTACTTACGCAAGGATATTTTGGCCTTGGAGGGAGTGCAGAGGAGGTTTACTAGGCTGATACTGGAGTTGAGGGGGTTGAGCTATGAGGAGAGGCTGAATAAACTAGGCTTGTACTCATTAGAGTTTAGAAGAATGAGAGGAGATCTCATTGAGACGTATAAGATGATGAATGGGATGGATAGGATAGAGGTGGAGAGACTCTTCCCGCTCAGAAAGGACAGTAGGACTAGTGGGCACAGCCTCAAGATAAAGGGGGGACGGTTTAGAACGGAGTTGAGGAGGAACTTCTTCACTCAAAGGGTGGTGAATCTCTGGAATTCTCTGCCCGTTGAAGTGGTGGAGGCTACCTCGCTAAATATTTTTAAGACGCGGGTTGATGGGTTTTTGATAAGAGAGGGGATTAAGGGTTATGGGGAGAGGGCGGGAATGTGGAACTGAGCAGCGACAGATCAGCCATGATCTTATTGAATGGCGGGGCAGGCTCGAAGGGCTAGATGGCCTACTCCTGCTCCTATTTCTTATGTTCTTATGTTCTTATATTAACAGAGAACTGCAATTGTGCGCCTACCTATTAACTATCTGGAGCAGTAACATAGACTGTGGCCTTCTGCTTTCTAGCAATTGCTGTCAAAATGTTGCCTTTTAGTTTTGCCTTTACCAACAATCAAGGTGTCGAAAGAGTTACTGAACTCGGAGACTGGCTCTAATGTGTCCAGCGCCTGTCACCTGGTCACCATGGACCGTTGAGTTTATCCTTCCTGAAGTCATTCTGTCAGTATAGGTAGATGTCTACCAAGAATAATGCCGCTTGGGAGATTGCCAATCACACCCACTCTTGCAAGGAAACCTATCCCTCTGCATTGAAATTCAAGTCTCTGTGGAGGTTGAATTACATCTGCCACTTTAAAATTCGTTGAAAAGTGTGGGTAATTGATCATCCTATTAGAAAAAAAAAACTTCCTTCTCCCCTTCAGTGGCAGAGCGATTACATACTTTACTCATTCACTACACAATTTACTAGAAATCATTGCAGAGGGGATAGGTTGTTTTGCGAGTCCGCATTGTGTAGTAATGTATTGCCCTACCCTCACATTCTCAGGTTTGTACTTGTTTATTCAAGCCCGCTGTCTGCAGGCAAAACCCCCAACAGCTTTTCCAAATTATGCCCTCCGCCTGTCTGGTCGCATCCATTTTTTTTGTAGAGACCTTGACGCTGATGAAAAGCCTCTTGTGACAACTGACCTGGCAGGACAGCACTCGATCGGTTATGTGGATAGAAAGTCTACTCGAAGACGTCAAATATCGCCAATAGTGCTGCCTTCAGCTTCTAATAGGAGTCTGTCCTCCCCATCAGAAAGCCATGGAGTCATAGATGCTTACAGCTTGGAAACAGACCCTTCAGCCCAACTTGTCCATGTGACCTATTCATCCTGGAAGAAATGGCACTAAATGACAAGCCCATCCTGCTGTAGGCCTCCCCACACAATTTGCCAAACACTCAAAACTCAGGAGGTAGTTCCCAATGTCCCTCCCCTCTTGATAGGGTGGAAGTTTGGGTCCTGCAGGGGATGGACAGGCGACGAGGACAGAAACCAGTATCCATTCAGTTTATGAGTAGTCACGGTTGCCCCCATCCATAACCTCCTGTCAATGTAGAGCTTGGGATGGGTGAGACTTATTGGAGTTACTTTCCGTGCTCACTACTGTGTAAACATGGGAGCAATTTGAATTGTCACCCTCAAGCTCCTCAGATCTTCTCCTCGCTTTTCCTCATGTTTTTCCTGAGCAATTAATGCGTGTTAAAACAATGCGAATAGCTCTCGCTGCTCTACTGTGTCATCCTGTTCTGTATTGGTCCTCTGTGTACTTCCAGCTTTGGGTCGAAACATGTGATCAGATATTACTTCCTCTAGAGATGCATCACTCGATGAGTTTAAAGTATCGGCACGCCAGGATTGGGTTATCCTGCCACTTGCTATTCCAGTATTGCCAACAGCTTTTGCTCTATCTCTGAGTGCAGGTAGCACAAACTGCAGATAGTACCTCTGCAAAGTACCTCTTCCAAGACAAAGCTGGCAAGAAATCAGTAAAAACGAGAAACTTGTGCCACCATTGGATCCTTATTGTATCCATGGGTCTCTACATATAGTCAAAGTTTGAGATGAGAAAAATAAATATGCAGACGGTGCAAGGTCAAGATAAAAAAAAAACAAATCTTCCCCCTTTAACTCAAACCTTTCCAGCAGATTAAGCAAGTACAGCATAGACAATGTGCAAATGTAAGGTGGTCCACTTTGGTAGGAATAATGATAGGAAGGACTATTACTTACGTGGTGAAAAACTGCAGCAGGCGACGGTGCAGAGGGACCTCGGGGTCCTTGTGCATGAGTCGCAAAAACCCAGCCTGCAGGTGCAGCAGGTGGTCAGGAAGGCGAATGGGATGCTGGCCTTCATAGCGAGGGGAATTGAATATAAAAGTAGGGAGGTCTTGCTGCAGCTGTATAGGGCATTGGTGAGGCCGCAGCTGGAGTACTGTGTGCAGTTTTGGTCGCCACACTTACGCAAGGATATTTTGGCCTTGGAGGGAGTGCAGAGGAGGTTTACTAGGCTGATTCCGGAGTTGAGGGGGTTGAACTATGAGGGGACGCTGAATAAACTAGGCTTGTACTCGTTAGAGTTTAGAAGAATGAGGGGAGATCTCATTGAGACGTATAAGATGATGAATGGGATGGATAGGATAGAGGTGGAGAGGCTCTTCCCGCTCAGAAAGGACAGTAGGACGAGAGGGCACAGCCTCAGGATAAAGTGTGGGGGGGTTGCGGTTTAGAACAGAGTTGAGGAGGAACTTCTTCGCTCAAAGAGTGGAGAATCTCTGGAATTCTCTGCCCGTTGAAGTGGTGGAGGCTGCCTCGCTCAATATTTTTAAGACGCGGATTGATAGGTTTTTGATAGGCGAGGGGATTAAGGGTTATGGGGAGAGGGCGGGAATGTGGAACTGAGCCACGACAGATCAGCCATGATCTTATTGAATGGTGGGGCAGGCTCAAAGGGCTAGATGGCCTACTCCTGCTCCTATTTCTTATGTTCTTATGTTCAATCAATTAGCAAAAGTAGTCATTCGACCAGAGGATTTGGCTGAATAGTTGTTGGCGGATCTCTTATCATCTGCTGTAAACACTGGTGTGTTCAGCTTGATACAACATTATCGGTGGATGTTTGAACCAGAGTCGACATTATGACTTGAGGTTGGCTCGATGTTTGAACTACAATCGGTTCGCTGTTTCCCCCCTGTTAGTGCCTGGTTTACGGCGTATAAGGCATAACTCAGCACAGTTGGATTCTGACTCACTGCAGATTCTATCTCTGATGAATTGGTTCTTCCTGCCAACAATTACTCTGCATGCCTCCTCCAGATGACATTATTTGGGATTTGGACAGAATGGTAAGTTTGCGCTATAACGGTGGCAGGAACAGATTATTCTCCAGTGCTATAGTTTTTAGCCAGAAGCCCTCGTCTTTGGCAGAAAACACGATGTTTAACTCTGTGTTCCCACTATAAGATCAGACCCTGTTGCTTTTACTGGATAATTTTGCTCGTCATTTTTGGATTTTGTAAGTCGAATGTTGTACGTAGCTGTCATTTAATAATCCGTAACGCTGGAGGAATCTTTGTTGTTGAGTGAACATTATTCCTATGTAGGAACGGGCACTGACTCAAACGTCTGGTCAATAATGCTTGCTCCCTGGTTTCCTTTGTGCAAGGAAAAAAAAAATCCATGAATCCCATCAAAACAGGATGGCATTGTGCGAATGTAATATGCTGCATTCCAATTCTTGGGATACGAACTGTGGCCCGTTATCATCCATCAGTCGCTCAAGGAAACCAAATCTACTAAAGAATTCTCCCAAACCTCTCAATTGTCTTTTCTGATGAGGTGACTTCATTATGTTGGCAAGTGTGAGGTGGTCCACTTTGGTAGGTAGAATGGTAGGAAGGACTATTACTTACGGGGCGAAAAACTGCAGCAGGCGACGGTGCAGAGGGACCTCGGGGTCCTTGTGCATGAGTCGCAAAAACCCAGCTTGCAGGTGCAGCAGGTGGTCAGGAAGGCGAATGGGATGCTGGCCTTCATAGCGAGGGGGATTGAATATAAAAGTAGGGAGGTCTTGCTGCAGGTGTATAGGGCATTGGTGAGGCCGCAGCTGGAGTACTGTGTGCAGTTTTGGGCGCCACACTTACGCAAGGATATTTTGGCCTTGGAGGGAGTGCAGAGGAGGTTTACTAGGCTGATACCGGAGTTGAGGGGGTTGAACTATGAGGGGAGGCTGAATAAACTAGGCTTGTACTCGTTAGAGTTTAGAAGAATGAGGGGAGATCTCATTGAGACGTAAAAGATGTTGAATGGAATGGATAGGATAGAGGTGGAGAGGCTCTTCCCGCTCAGAAAGGACAGTAGGACTAGGGGGCACAGCCTCAAGATAAAGGGGGGGGGGCTGCGGTTTAGAACGGAGTTGAGGAGGAACTTCTTCACTCAAAGGGTGGTGAATCTCTGGAATTCTCTGCCCGTTGAAGTGGTGGAGGCTACCTCGCTAAATATTTTTAAGACGCAGGTTGATGGGTTTTTGATAAGCGAGGGGATTAAGGGTTATGGGGAGAGGGCGGGAATGTGGAACTGAGCCACGACAGATCAGCCATGATCTTATTGAATGGCGGGGCAGGCTCGAAGGGCCGGATGGCCTACTCCTGCTCCTATTTCTTATGTTCTTATGTTCAATCAATTAGCAAAAGTAGTCATTCGACCAGACGATTTGGCTGAATAGTTGTTGGCGGATCTCTTATCATCTGCTGTAAACACTGGTGTGTTCAGCTTGATACAACATTATCGGTGGATGTTTGAACCAGAGTCGACATTATGACTTGAGGTTGGCTCGATGTTTGAACTACAATCGGTTCGCTGTTTCCCCCCTGTTAGTGCCTGGTTTACGGCGTATAAGGCATAACTCAGCACAGTTGGATTCTGACTCACTGCAGATTCTATCTCTGATGAATTGGTTCTTCCTGCCAACAATTACTCTGCATGCCTCCTCCAGATGACATTATTTGGGATTTGGACAGAATGGTAAGTTTGCGCTATAACGGTGGCAGGAACAGATTATTCTCCAGTGCTATAGTTTTTAGCCAGAAGCCCTCGTCTTTGGCAGAAAACACAATTTTTAACTCTGTGTTCCCACTATAAGATCAGACCCTGTTGCTTTTACTGGATAATTTTGCTCGTCATTTTTGGATTTTGTAAGTCGAATGTTGTACGTAGTTGTCATTTAATAATCCGTAACGCTGGAGGAATCTTTGTTGTTGAGTGAACATTATTCCTATGTAGGAACGGGCACTGACTCAAACGTCTGGTCAATAACGCTTGCTCCCTGGTTTCCTTTGTGCAAGGAAAAAAAAAATCCATGAATCCCATCAAAACAGGATGGCATTGTGCGAATGTAATATGCTGCATTCCAATTCTTGGGATACGAACTGTGGCCCGTTATCATCCATCAGTCGCTCAAGGAAACCAAATCTACTAAAGAATTCTCCCAAACCTCTCAATTGTCTTTTCTGATGAGGTGACTTCATTATGTTGGCAAGTGTGAGGTGGTCCACTTTGGTAGGAAGAATGGTAGGAAGGACTATTACTTACGTGGCGAAAAACTGCAGCAGGCGACGGTGCAGAGGGACCTCGGGGTCCTTGTGCATGAGTCGCAAAAACCCAGCTTGCCGGTGCAGCAGGTGGTCAGGAAGGCGAATGGGATGCTGGCCTTCATAGTGAGGGGGATTGAATATAAAAGTAGGGAGGTCTTGCTGCAGCTGTATAGGGCATTGGTGAGGCCGCAGCTGGAGTACTGTGTGCAGTTTTGGGCGCCGCACCTGCGCAAAGATATTTTGGCCTTGGAGGGAGTGCAGAGGAGGTTTACTAGGCTGATACCGGAGTTGAGGGGGTTGAACTATGAGGAGAGGCTGAATAAACTAGGCTTGTACTCGTTAGAGTTTAGAAGAATGAGGGGAGATCTCATTGAGACGTATAAGATGATGAATGGGATGGATAGGATAGAGGTGGAGAGACTCTTCCCGCTCAGAAAGGACAGTAGGACTAGGGGGCACAGCCTCAAGATAAAGGGGGGACGGTTTAGAACGGAGTTGAGGAGGAACTTCTTCACTCAAAGGGTGGTGAATCTCTGGAATTCTCTGCCCGTTGAAGTGGTGGAGGCTACCTCGCTAAATATTTTTAAGACGCGGGTTGATGGGTTTTTGATAAGCGAGGGGATTAAGGGTTATGGGGAGAGGGCGGGAATGTGGAACTGAGCAGCGACAGATCAGCCATGATCTTATTGAATGGGGGGGGCAGGCTCGAAGGGCTGGATGGCCTACTCCTGCTCCTATTTCTTATGTTCTTATGTTCTTATTATGGCAGCTTCCACACATTTTGAATGAGAATTGTCTGGAATTAGAAACACGTGCTCTTCAGACAGTCCTGCCTAATCAATGTGTACCTGCTGCCAAGTATTTTCTTGTCATTTCCAAAAGTGCAATGACGCTAAATGTGGAAGGCTTCACACCTTTGTACAAGCCGAACATATCCTCAGCTTCTCCTCTATTTCGGCGTCGACTCCAGGCCGACAAAAAAAACATCGCTATCTCTTATAATTCCACAATGGCCTTCCCGTGATTGGCTCAGCACTCCTCTTCTGAAAGATGGTGGAATGATTACTTTCATTGCCCAATGGATGCATCCTGCCTCTACAGATAACTGACATCTTCGAGTGGAGAATGATTTAAATCTATGGCTTTCTCCTGGGGCTTTTCATCAAAGCATCGTGGTCATGAGCTTGGAGAGTATTGGATCACTTTGGCTGTATGTTTTCACTTGTTCTGGGATGATAAAACATTACCTGACTTGCTCGAAGTAGAAAACGTTTTTAGTCGGACTATTTGTCCATATAGTATTTGGCAAGAATAGCCGAACAAACCATCTGCTTTAGAATGAAGACTTGACTGACAAAACGAGATAATTTATATATGTTCTGAGAACAACGATGCTAATCTCTCCATTCTGCTTGTCGCAACTGATGGAATCACTGCATGTGGTCCAACATTTTTTACTAATAGACGATGGCCCATCAGTAATGCGAATTTTCTTCTTTACAGAAATTGATAGAACAACATTATTCCCATTTTGTGCGTAATTACTTCCGGTTTTACTCAACGTTTTAAATGTAAAGGCTTTCTGCTCAAATGAAGGCATGATGTGGAATGCACAGCCTCAACACCAAAGAGTGGTGTGTCACACACTAACAGTTAGAGGAGGTTTTGATCGAGATGTGTGAGGACTTCGGACTTGAGCAACGCCCCTTGGCTTGCATGAAGGCTTTCACACTTTCTCGCACCGACTTCCAGTTTTTACTATGATACAGTGAATTATGAAGGCCTTTTGAAGTGGTTGTCACATTTGCAAGAAACCTTCCTTAGCAACTCAGTAATTTGAAGAATAATTGAAGTTTGCTAACCTTGTGAAGTTGCGTGCCTCTTTTTATAGCTTAAACATTCAAATGAGACTACAAAGCCACTTGGCCTTGAGTATATATCTCAATTTTTGTATTGAAGACTGAACAAAATGGCATTTATCCTCGCGGACACTCAACCCATAATCTTCCAAACTTTAAAGAGTGGTGACATTCAGGTTGCAAAATATTCTCCCTCATTCAAGGGCATGGATAGGGTAGATATGAAACAGCAGTTCTCCTTAGTTGAAGGGTCAGTCACGAGGGGACACAAATTCAAGGTGAGCTGCAGGTGGTTAACTGGGAATGAGTGAAATACGTCCTTTTTACCCAGAGGTGGTGACTATCTGGAATGCATTGCCTGGGGAGTGATAGAGGCGGGTTGCCTCACACCCTTTAAAAGCATCTAGATGAGCACTTTGCAGGTCATAACATTCAAGGCTGTGGGCCAAGCACCGGTAAATGTGTTTAGTTAGGTAGATCAGGTGTTTCTCATGTGTCAGTGCAGGCTCGATAGGCAAAAGGACCACTTCTGTACTGTATGATTCTGTCTTTACCAGTAATCAGAATATTATCCTGTGAGCACTGGACTCCGCTTAACCCGCTCAAGATGTGGCCTATTGTTCTTTGAAATATTGCCAGAGTTGAAGGGGTGCCAAACGATAATCTTCTGTATCAACGTAACAGTATTGTGTCACAATAGTCAGAAACTATTGTGAATCCTGATCTATGGCCATTTGTTGATATGCTTGACTTAACTCTATCTTCCTAAATTGTTGGCAACCAGCCTAACCGGCAAAGAGGTCTTCAACAAGAGCTTCAGGATGTAGAACATAGAACATAGAACATTACAGCGCAGAACAGGCCCTTCGGCCCACGATGTTGCGCCGACCAGTTAAAAAACAATGACCCTCTAACCTAAACCAATCCCTTTCCGTCCATAAACCTATCCACGGATCTCTTAAACGCCCCCAAACTAGGCGCATTTACAACTGCAGCAGGCAGGGCATTCCAATCCCTCACCACCCTCTGGGTAAAGAACCTACCCCTGACATCCGTCCTATAACTACCACCCCTTAATTTAAAGCCATGCCCCCTCGTGCTAGCTTTCTCCATCCGAGGGAAAAGGCTATCACTGTCCACCCTATCTAAACCTCTAATCATCTTATATGTTTCAATAAGATCCCCTCTTAGCCACCTTCTTTCTAACGAAAACAACCCCAAATCCCTCAGTCTCTCCTCATAGGACCTCCCCTCCATACCAGGCAACATCCTGGTAAACCTCCTCTGCACCCTCTCCAAAGCCTCCACATCCTTCCTGTAATGTGGGGACCAGAACTGCACACAGTACTCCAAGTGCGGCCGCACCAGAGTTGTGTACAGTTGTAACATGACGCTGCGACTCCTAAATTCAATCCCCCTACCAATAAACGCCAAGACACCATATGCCTTCTTAACAACCTTATCTACTTGATTCTCAACTTTCAGGGATCTATGTACACATACACCTAGATCCCTCTGTTCATCCACACTATTCAGAGTCCTCCCGTTAGCCCTATACTCGACACATCTGTTATTCCTACCAAAGTGAATTACCTCACACTTCTCCACATTAAACTCCATCCGCCACCTCTCGGTCCAGCTCTGCAACCTGTCTAAGTCTCCCTGCAAACTATGACACCCTTCCTCACAATCTACCACACCTCCGACTTTGGTGTCATCAGCAAATTTACTAATCCACCCAACTATACCCTCATCCAGATCATTAATAAAATATTGCAACACACTGTACAAGATTAATAGTTTCTTTGAAGTCACTACAAATCCGTACATATCCATTTTTTTAATATATAACTGGAACATTGGAGGAAGCCCATTCACTCACGCTGATAGGTTCTAAGACTCTACCTTAACATGTCATTCCAGATCCACTTCCACCTTTGGTCTGATTGCATAGGGTCCCGGCCCTGCCTTTACAAATTTCACCTTACTCTCTTCTTTGATAAGCAACTTCACTGCTATACCCTTTGAAATCCACCGTTGAAAATAGCAACGTGTTTTTTCAGGGTTTTGAAGAAACCAGAAGACATGATTCTGATTCAGTTATTCGATTACAAGATCACAAGATCCTAAGAGTTAGTAGCAGAAATAGGCCATTCGGTCCATCAATTTGGTTTTGCAATTCAATCATTCCTGATAGCTTCTGAACCCCATTCTCCTGCCTTTCCCCAGTAATCTTTGATCCCCTTACCAGTAATAATAATAAAAAATCTCTGTCTTAAATATACTCAATGACCTGTCCTCTACAGCCTTCGGGGGTAATGGATTCCATAGGTTCACCACCCTTGGCTGAAATAAATCCTCCTAATCTCGGTTCTAAAGAGCTGTCCCTTTATTCTGAGACTGTACCCTCAGGTCCTAGTCTCTCCTGCTATTGGAAACATCTTCCCCATGTCCATTCTATCCAGGCTTTTTCAGTATTCTGTAGACTTCAATGAGATCCCCCTCATTCTTGTAAACTCTACTGAGTAGAGACCCAGAGTTCTCAAACGCTCCTCATATACCACTTCTGGGATCATTCTCGTGAACCTGCTCTCGACCTTCTCCGGGGGTAACACATCTTTCCTTAGATAAACTGCCCAAAATTTTTCACAATATCACATAAGTGGTCTGATTAGCGCCTTCTAAAGCCTCAGCAGTAAACCCCTGCTTTGTATTCCAGTCCTCTCGAAATGAATACTAACATTGCATTTGCCTTCCTAACTACCAACTCAACCTGCAAATTAATCTTAACAGAATCCTGAACTAGGTCTCCCAAGCCCCTTTGCACTTCCAATTTCTAAATTCTCCTCTGTTTAGAAAATAGTCCACACCCTCTATTATTCCTACCAAAGTTTATAACTTCACACTTTCCCATGTTGTATTTCATCTTCTTTGCCCACTCTCCCAGCCTGGCCAAGTTCCTCCGCAGCCTCCCCACCATCTCACTACTGCCTATCCCTCCTCCTATCTTCATCTCGTCTGCAAACCATTAGGTTTACTTCGGCCCAATTTAGATCCAACCAAGTTCTACCCATTGGTGCGGGATAATGGTCTTGGATAAAGTAAAAGTAAAGTTTAATTATTCGTCACAAGTAAGGCTTACATTAACACCGCAACGAAGTTACTGTGAAATTCCGCTAGTCGCCTCACTTCGCCGCCTGTCCGGCTCAATGTTTAACCAGCAGATCTTTCAGATTGTGGGAGGAAGCTGGTGCACTGGAGGAAATACACGCAGACTCGGGAAGAACGTGCAAACTCCACAGTGGGCAAAGTCAGACATTGAGTCCGGCTCTCTGTCTCTGTGAGGCAGCAGTGCTAACCACTGCGCCACCGTGCCACCCAACGGATAACGTGTAAGAACAAAAGTGCCATCCCCCTAATTAATTGTACTACTACATTCACATAGCCCACAAATGACCACACTCACCAGTGTAATTTTGTAACACGGTTTTTGAAGGTTCCAAAGAATATGCCTACATTTCGCCATAAAATGTATGGTACCAGCTGGTACCAGCGAAACTGCTGCACCAATGCCCACTTCCAACTTTACGCACAGCCCATCCAGCAATGGTGTGAACATTTAATGACAATTCGACCTCCAACAGTGAATCAAGTCTGTTCTCTCAGCTATTTTGTACTGGGTGGACCGTTGTTCCTTTGGTTTGTATAGGAATCGTTTTATTAGGTTTGTGCATTTTGCGAATTTTGCCTGAAGCTTGGTTCTTTCTTCCAATATGCATATTCATGTTGCCTTTTCTTCCATAGTTTCTACTCATGATGTCTTGCACTAGCAATCTGCAGCTGAGAGCCCAGTCTTCACATATTTTATGCAAAGTACGAGACTGTTTGCATTGGACATTCAGCCGATAGCTTGTGAATCTTAATGTTTGAACCCAACTGCTACGCTTCTTTGCCTGCCAGCTTTGGTGTGACAACTTCCATGACTTTTTGTAAGGTCAAGCTGTTTTCAGTTAACAACAAATTAGGAATTGCAGTGCTCCTCGGATTATATCGTTTAATACATCATAAACTTGCAGTGTTCTTCCAGTCTTTTTAATATCGCCATAAGTTGTGCAATCGCTTCCCCATCTTCTTGATAGCATTTTTTGAACAAAACCTGAAGCTTTCTGCAATGACGAAAGGTTTTGGTGAATTATGGCACTGTTTTTTTTCCCCATTACTTCTTCATATGTCGTTGCACCTGGCTTTTCCGGTTGCACTAAATTTCTGAAGAGGTGAAACGTCCCCCCTTGAAGCCACCGCCTTCCACTCTCTCCCCTATCATAGAACATAGAACATAGAACATTACACAGAACATAGAACATAGAACATTACAGCGCAGAACAGGCCCTTCGGCCCACGATGTTGCGCCGACCAGTTTTTTAAAAAAATAACACTGACCCACTAATCTAAACCAATCCCTTTTCGTCCATAAACCTATCCACAGATCTCTTAAACGCCCCCAAACTAGGCACATTTACAACTGCAGCAGGCAAGGCATTCCAATCCCTCACCACCCTCTGGGTAAAGAACCTACCCCTGACATCCGTCCTATAACTACCCCCCCTTAATTTAAAGCCATGCCCCCTCGTGCTAGCTTTCTCCATCCGAGGAAAAAGGCTATCACTATCCACCCTATCTAAACCTCTAATCATCTTATACGTTTCAATAAGATCCCCTCTTAGCCTCCTTCTTTCCAGCGAAAACAACCCCAAATCCCTCAGTCTCTCCTCATAGGACCTCCCCTCCATACCAGGCAACATCCTGGTAAACCTCCTCTGCACCCTCTCCAAAGCCTCCACGTCCTTCCTGTAATGTGGGGGCCAGAACTGCACACAATACTCCAAGTGCGGCCGCACCAGAGTTGTGTACAGTTGCAACATGACGCTGCGACTCCTAAATTCAATCCCCCTACCAATAAACGCCAAGACACCGTATGCCTTCTTAACAACCTTATCTACTTGATTCCCAACTTTCAGGGATCTATGTACACACACACCTAGATCCCTCTGCTCATCCACACTATTCAAAGTCCTCCCGTTAGCCCTATACTCGACACATCTGTTATTCCTACCAAAGTGAATTACCTCACACTTCTCCGCATTAAACTCCATCCGCCACCTCGCGGCCCAGCTCTGCAACCTGTCTATGTCACCCTGCAAACTATGACACCCTTCCTCACAATCTACCACACCTCCGACTTTGGTGTCATCAGCAAACTTACTAATCCACCCAACTATACCTTCATCCAGATCATTAATAAAAATTACAAACAGCAGTGGCCCCAAAACAGATCCCTGAGGCACACCACTCGTAACTGAACTCCATGATGAATATTTACCATCAACCACCACCCTCTGTCTCCTATCTGCTAGCCAATTCCTGATCCAAGTACCTATCATTCTCAGGAAAGTGGAAGTATTCTCTGGTATCCTTGTTAGGTTCTACCATTACAAAACATTCCGTATACGAGGTCCGTTGCTCTGTATTCTTGTCAAACTACCCAAGGCACGAATAATTCTCACCATTTTACTCAGGAAAGACGTGTGCCTGAAGAATCTGCTTGTTTAGTACTGCCTTGCCTTTTCTCTCTTGAAACATGGAACAACACCAGCTTCAGCCTGGTTTCCTTCGTTTTAAAGCATCCCCAACTCTAGATCTTCTCTGCATGTTCCAGCTACCAATGGTTGCAGAGTTCATTTCGGCTATAGCACATGCAAGGCTTCTCTTCAACGTTCTTTTCTTCGAATTTTTCGACGATTCATTTTTCTCTGGGTGGCTACAAACGTTGTTCGACTTCCTTGCCACCAGTCTTTGTGTGATTTTTTGCATGTTTGAGACTAGTAGGCTACAGACCTTCAACGAAATAAAGAGCGCTATTGAAGAGATGTGTTCACTACGGGGTGGGAACTTACTCTGGAAAGTTATTTGCAGAAGCGGTTGCAAACTTCATATGCACATTATCTTAAATTGCCTTGATAAGCTTCAACCCTGCTGGAAAGGAATCTATAAATGCTATGAATGAAAAATAGAAAGGAAACAGAGGCCAAAGAAATTCACAAAACAATTCCCAAAATAATACTAGTTCTCTCCATCATTTTTTTTGTGGAAGTTATTAGTATAGTGGATGAGGAAATTGCACTGAACACGATATATCTGGAATTTCAGAAAACATTTGGTAATGCTCCTCAAAAATTCAATGGAATTGTTAACCTGAAGAAATATAAAACTCTGGATTAGGAATGGTCTTTAATTCCTACACACACACACACACACACACACACACACACACACGCACACACACACACACACACACACACACAGACACGCAAACACACACACACAAACACATAAGAGATGTCATTCAGCTTGAAGATACGTTGGAAGCGTTCTCACCCACGTATTAACCGTAGCTCAGATTTCCTACTTGAAGGAGTTGCACAACGATGCGGGGATTATAGTAAGGATATCTCCAGATGGCAGTAGCATTTGTGCGAGACAATCAAGAAGGATAATCAGATCCAAAAGCAGCTAAATGTGCTCAGGCAGTGAGCCACACATTTCATTAAAAAAAGACGCAATGTCATTCAGACCGTCAGACCATCGCGGAATACAAGTCTCATTTGAGGACGCTGGTGTATTTTACAGGAAACAATATTGCGAAAGAGAAAGAAGGAGAAACTTTTTTTTGTGTTATCGTGCACAAATCAGCGAAAACTTATGACTAACTTACAGAAAGTGCAGTGAAATATAAAAACACTGGATTGTGTCAATACAACCATTCAATCCCAAACAAAATACACATCTTTAATACTGTACATGTCCCTGGTCAGACTAAATTTGCAGAAGAAAAAAATCCCAATGACATGATTTTATCTTACAGAAGATCAGATATTCATACAGACTCAAAGATCTTGTTTATTTACTTTCCACAAGCCCAAATTTACACGTGACTTGATTGAGGTCTAGTAAATAACTGAATGGCTGGACTGAGTCACCATTGATATATTATTCCTGTGTATCAAATTATGCAGGACCAATGAACACAGGTCCAGCCTAGGTGAAAATGCATACTGCTCGTTCTATGTTTCTTGTCCCCAGAGAATTACGAGCCTCTGAAATGTGATTACTGCTGCTGTGGTGGCTGTTGCCTCGCTGTCTTCAAGAACAATGTCAATTTGTCCCCCACTGGAATGGATGTAACATCATGCAGAACATCAGTATATTTAAAGGCAAAACTCAGCGAATGCAATTGCTTGATTTGGATGCAGTGGGACGAGGAAAGTAGAAATAAATATTAGGATACGTTTCCATATTGGCTCTAGGATTTACTATTTGTTTTTTTTTGTTTCTTCCAAGACAGGGCAAGGCTGTAAGCGTGATGGGCTGGGGGAGCAGGCGAGAGAATGTAAGATGGCTGAATCATTATGGCATGGGATCTGCTGGACGGAAAATCTGCTCTCTTCCTGCTCAGTATTTTGTCATGTTTCTTGTAAGAATTACTTCTCAGGTGTAGGGAACACAGCATCGAGATCATGGCCTTTTTGTTTCACACAAGATGATGTGGAGATGAATGGGATGCTGGCCTTCATAGCGAGGGGGATTGAATATAAAAGTAGGGAGGTCTTGCTGCAGCTGTATAGGGCATTGGTGAGGCCGCAGCTGGAGTACTGTGTGCAGTTTTGGGCGCCGCACCTGCGCAAGGATATTTTGGCCCTGGAGGGAGTGCAGAGGAGGTTTACTAGGCTGATACCGGAGTTGAGGGGGTTGAGCTATGAGGAGAGGCTGAATAAACTAGGCTTGTACTCGTTAGAGTTTAGAAGAATGAGGGGAGATCTCATTGAGACGTATAAGATGATGAATGGGATGGATAGGATAGAGGTGGAGAGACTCTTCCCGCTCAGAAAGGACAGTAGGACTAGGGGGCACAGCCTCAAGATAAAGGGGAGGCGGTTTAGAATGGAGTTGAGGAGGAACTTCTTCACTCAAAGGGTGGTGAATCTCTGGAATTCTCTGCCCGTTGAAGTGGTGGAGGCTGCCTCGCTAAATATTTTTAAGACGTGGGTTGATGGGTTTTTGATAAGAGAGGGGATTAAGGGTTATGGGGAGAGGGCGGGAATGTGGAACTGAGCAGCGACAGATCAGCCATGATCTTATTGAATGGCGGGGCAGGCTCGAAGGGCTAGATGGCCTACTCCTGCTCCTATTTCTTATGTTCTTCTGTTCTTATGCCGGCATTGGTCTGGGGTAAACACAGTTAGAAGTCTCAGGAGACCAGGTTAAAGTCCAACAGGTTTATTTGGTAGTAAACACCACTAGCTTTCGGAACGCTGCTCCTTCGTCAGGTGAATGGGGAGTTCTGATCACAAACATGCCCTGTTAGTGATTAGAACTCCCCACTCACCAGACGAAGGAACAGTGTTCCGAAAGCTAGTGACATTTACTACCAAATAAACCTGTTGGACTTTAACCTGGTCTCCTGAGACTTCTTGCTGTGTTAACACAAGATGATGCATTGGATATTAAGGTCATCCTAGATAAAAATACTTCAAATCAAATAGCGACAGCACCTTCATTAGGCGAGAAAATGTAGCATCCACCGATTTACAGGATAGACAATAAATCAAACAATTTGTAACTCTAACCTTTTTCAATATAGGTGAGAATTGATAACAAATCCAAAAAACAAAATAGCCCATCACGAATTTGATTTTTGGATTCCCAGATTCTGACAACTTATAATACAAGCTGTTCTAGACAATTATTCAGATCCTCAGAAGATAAGTGAACGGTGTGAAATCTCGATTGTTATTTCTTACCTTTCAGATGACTGGGTAATTCAGATAAACCTTGCAGGTTGTCCATATAATCAGATCGATCAAATCCTGATCAAAACAATCAGATTCCATTAAGTCAGGTTTATACACTATTTCAGTAAACTCTACAGTGTTTGAATCTGAATTTGTATTTATTGGCATTTTACTGTACCATATTTCTGTATTTCTTTCAGTATTTTATCCAGCTTTGGTAACCCAGAACGCATTTTCAGAAAGGATTCCCACATCAGCTTTCGGGCCTGAGATCCCTTCTCCATCACCAGATTTATGAGAAGTTTGGAACTGTCCATCCTGTTTCCCTTCTCCAGGAGCTCAGTGACTTTCTATACATAATAGTAATTAATAATAAAACAGCGGAGTGAACGGTAAACACTAAGAATCAGCAGGAAATAATTGCTCACTGATTTTTTTTTCCAGTTTTTTTTTGAGCAATGGATGCAATCATTGGGCTGGGTTCTGAACCAGAAAAAAAAACAGATATTGATTCAATCATACATGCAGTGCAAGTAGGATGAAACCAAAGTGGAAATCGGAACAATGATTGGAATTATGACTGTTTCTGATGACATGATTAGTTTATTTTCTGTTAATGTTGGGCATGATATCAGATTAATGAATGACAATATGCGACACCTGGTTCCCACTTTTCCCGCTATTACACACTGCGACTGAAACAAAAACAGAGCAACATTAAAATGTGTATTCTGAACTGAGAGGAGCAGTGAGCATGCTGCTCTCTCTGCTTGCCTTGCCACCAATTATCAACACACATATATGTCTGGATCCCACTGCTCCTCCACACTTTAAGTACGTTTGCACCTTATGCTCTGTTGTCTGCCTCCATGTTCTTTCTATGAAATTGCGTCAACTTATACTTTTCTACATTGAACTTCATTAGAAACTTATCTGACCACTCCATCATATTGTTTTGATTTGTCGCAGACAAATAGATATATCGGGTTATTTACTTAGAAACTTCTTTATTTAATGCATATACAAAGTAACTTATTGAGGAGGCAGATGTCCCTTCAGGGCTGTCTGTCTGTCCAGAGCAATGGTTCCCAACCTGTTTTATTTCACAGCACACTTCTATACTATATAAAATAAATTGAGGTACTGCTCCTATTTCATTTGTCTTCTTCCTATTCTGAGCAGTCATAAGAATAGGGGAAATCCATTCACTCCAGTAAATGGCCTTCCCAATTACTGTATGAAATGCAAGCTATTAAATCGTGTTGCTGGGATAGAACTTCAGTAACTGGGTCCATAAGTGCACTACATGATATTCTGGGCACCATCTGGTGTTGATATTTATAAGGATAAGTTGGCTAAAGGAGGAGTAGAGGAATATTGTATTAACAAAGAACAAAGAGAAGTACAGCACATGAACAGACTTTTCAGCCCTCCAAGCCTGCGTCAATCATGGTGCCTGCTTAAACTAAAACCGTATGCACTTAGAGTCCATATCCTTCCGTTTCCATTCTATGCAATAATTTGTCAAATTGCCCCTTACATATGGCTATTGTACCTGCTACCACTACCTCCCTGGGCAGTACATTCCAGACATTCACCAACCTCTGTTTTAAAAAAAACTTGCCTCGCATATGTCCCCCAACTTCCCCCCACGTACCTTAAACCTATGCCCCCTAGATGGATGTCACATATCCTATTCTACTCTTTAGAAAAAGAGTAACTAAGCCATAACTCAATTAAAATGATAGTTAGTGTCACATTATGATTTATGGTAATTAATGCTAGGTTTCTTACATTACAACAATGTCAAAACGTCACCAGCGTTCGAGGAGCTTTGGGTCTTAATGACATTACTGTTACTAGAGAGGCGGTGCTCGACAGACTGGAGGGGCTGATTGTGGACAAGTCCCCAGGACCGGATGGAATGCATCCGAGGGTTCTGAAAGAAATGGCGGAGGTTATAGTGGATGCCTTGGTGGTTATTTTCCAGACGTCGCTGGATTCCGGGGAAGTGCCGGAGGATTGGAAAACGGCTAATGTTACGCCGTTGTTTAAGAAGGGTGCCAGGCAAAAGGCAGGGAATTATAGGCCGGTTAGTTTAATGTCTGTGGTAGGTAAAATGTTAGAATCCATCATTAAGGAGGAAATTGCGAGGCATCTTGAAGGGAATTGCTTGATAGAGCAGACGCAGCACGGTTTCATTAAAGGGAAGTCATGTCTGACAAATTTACTGGAGTTCTATGAGGATGTGTCTAGGGCGGTGGATAGAGGAGAGCCGGTGGATGTGGTCTTTCTGGATTTTCAGAAGGCGTTTGACAAAGTACCTCACAAGAGGTTATTGCAGAGGGTCGAGGGACATGGAGTTGGGGGTAGGGTGTTAGCGTGGATAGAGGATTGGTTGTCAAATAGGAGGCAGAGAGTGGGGGTCAACGGGTGCTATTCGGATTGGCGGATGGTGACTAGTGGAGTGCCCCAGGGGTTGGTGCTGGGGCCTCAGCTATTTACCACTTATATAGATGATCTGGAGGAGGGAACCGAGTGTAGGGTGTCGAAATTTGCTGATGACACCAAGATTGGTGGAACGGCAAATTGTGCGGAGGGTGTGGAGAGTCTGCAGAAGGATCTAGATAGGCTGGGCGAATGGGCCAGGAAATGGCAAATGGAATTTAATGTTGGCAAGTGTGAGGTTGTCCACTTTGGTAGGAATAATGGTAGGAAGGACTATTACTTACGTGGCGAAAAACTGCAGCAGGCGACGGTGCAGAGGGACCTCGGGGTCCTTGTGCATGAGTCGCAAAAACCCAGCTTGCAGGTGCAGCAGGTGGTCAGGAAGGCGAATGGGATGCTGGCCTTCATAGCGAGGGGGATTGAATGTAAAAGTAGGGAGGTCTTGCTGCGGCTGTATAGGGCATTGGTGAGGCCGCAGCTGGAGTACTGTGTGCAGTTTTGGGTGCCGCACCTGCGCAAAGATATTTTGGCCTTGGAGGGAGTGCAGAGGAGGTTTACTAGGCTGATACCGGAGTTGAGGGGGTTGAGCTATCAGGGGAAGCTGAATAAACTAGGCTTGTACTTGTTAGAGTTTAGAAGAATGAGGGGAGATCTCATTGAGACGTATAAGATGATGAATGGGATGGATAGGATAGAGGTGGAGAGACTCTTCCCGCTCAAAAAAGACAGTAGGACTAGGGGGCACAGCCTCAAGATAAAGGGGGGGCAGTTTAGAACGGAGTTGAGGAGGAACTTCTTCACTCAAAGGGTGGTGAATCTCTGGAATTCTCTGCCCGTTGAAGTGGTGGAGGCTGCCTCGCTAAATATTTTTAAGACGCGGGTTGATGGGTTTTTGATAAGAGAGGGGATTAAGGGTTATGGGGAGAGGGCGGGAATGTGGAACTGAGCCACGACAGATCAGCCATGATCTTATTGAATGGCGGGGCAGGCTCGAAGGGCTGGATGGCCTACTCCTGCTCCTATTTCTTATGTTCTTATATTCTTTATGTAATTGGAAAATGTGTTTTTACTTTATTTTGTTGTTGCAGCTACGCAGTTCCAATTACTACAGGACAAAAAACATTGTTGAAGAGAGTAGCTAGAATTATTAACAAGATGAAAGGATTGGTTAAAGTCACTGGGTAGAGAGGGCATGTGCTCACTGGGAAGGAAGAACTTCAGGTGACGTAACTGCTTTTTCAATTCACTGCATCACGGAACCTTGATCTTCTGTCATCCAGGAATTTGTATGTTATTATTCTGTTGGATCAGTGATGTTAAAATAATCTAAACTCTTTATCTGTCGCTCCCACTTACGTGATATTCTTGCCCACTGAACTGGTCAGCGCCTGTTAAAATGAGACTGAGTCCTTCCACGCCTTCTTCAATCGCCTGTTCTAGTCTGTCCTGGTAGAATCTTATCATTTTGAAGAGTTGGTAATCATCATCAAAGCTCAAGTTCTCAGTGAACATGGGGATTGGATCTGTGGACGCAAATAGAGAACATTTATGGATTGTACCCAGGCTGTTACAACTTGCCAAACACCTTCCGAAATCATAGTGACGTACAGTGGCATCATCGTCAATTTGTTATGACATGATTTAAATATCACCATACTTCTGGGTAACATGAAGTTAACAACCTCAAACCACCATTCCTGGGCCCAACTTCAGACTGTGAATACTTCCTATCTGTTCCTTACAACGCAGAAAACAATGATTAATTCCACCCTGAACATATCAAATTGCAGAAAATATAACCCACGTTTGTGAAATTCCGCCTCAAAATCTAATAGAATCCAAATTTGCAGAGGTGGTCATTCGGCCCATCGAATGTGCATGATTCTCCAAAAGACCATTTTACCAACTCACCAGCCCCCCCTCCCCCTGCTCTGCCACCACCCCCGCCCCCGTAATTAACTATACAGACATTAAGGAAAACAAATAGCACGGACAATCCACGTTACCTGTACGTAATTGGATTATGAGAAGACACGAGGAAACGTGCAAGTTCCACACAGACAGTCACCCAAGGCTGGAATGGAACCTAGGTCTCTTGAGCTGTGAAGCAGCAGCAAACACCATGGTTCCATTGCGCCCTTCATGTCTAGATACCACTTTGGAACATATACGCTGCACTCCCTCCGAGGAACTTTATCCCAACTACGATATGATGCCGAGCAACTCACAGTAATATCATATGAATAGTAGGCCATACAACTCATTGAGCTTGGTCGCAAAATTCAGTGGGATCATGAATGTCCTTGTTTCCTTAAGTTCACATGTTGCCGACTCAGGTGCTTTTACAACATTTAATACAACTCCTGTCAATGTCTACTTCCATTCTCTGAATATAAAAGCCAACATCCTATTCAGTTTTAAAATTATTCTGTACTTATTTCATTTTATAACTTTAGTTTATTTTCAGGGATTTCTAAGTTCCTCTCCGCCTTCACTGCTTCAAACTGTTCCCATTGCCTACGAGCTCTCTTTGCATCCATGTAGAAAGTGGGTGACGTGACGTTTGGCCGATTCACTGAATTGATTGACATATATTTAACTTCACATCTTTAACTATATTGCTAACATTGCTAACTCAGTGTCACCATCTAGTTGAGATATATGGCTTTCTATTGCATGATTTAGGTCATCAGATAATACAATGAGTAGTTGAGAGCCTCCGGTTGGTACACAACAAGTTACAGCCTGCCATATAGACTAAATAATTTTAATCTTACACCCTGCCACCTGTTATTATATCAATTTTCTAGCAGGTACATCGTTTTCCATTAGTTCCACGATTTAAAATTCAGGGAAGAGGTTTAAATATCAACAAAGAATGACGAAGAAGTTGATAAAGAAAGGAAGGATAAACTATGAATCTGGGCTAGCGCTAAATATAAAAAAGGATAGTAAGAGTTTTTATAAATATATAAAAAGGAGAAGGCTGGCTAGGGTGAACGTTGGACCCTTAGAGGATGAGAAGGGGGATTTAGTGGTAGGGGATGGGGAAATGGCTGAGGCCTTAAATAACTTTTTTGCTTCGGTCTTCACGGAGGAGGACGTGAATAGTTTGCCGGGTGTTAACGATGGAAAGATGGAATGAGTGGAGGGCCTGAATGAGATCATTGTCACTAGAGAGGCAGTGCTCGACAGACTGGAGGGACTGACGGTGGACAAGTCCCCAGGACCGGATGGAATGCATCCGAGGGTTCTGAAGGAAATGGTGGAGGTGATAGTGGATGCCTTGGTGATTATTTTCCAAACCTCACTGGATTCCGGGGAAGTGCCGGAAGATTGGAAAACGGCTAATGTTACGCCGCTGTTTAAAAAGGGTAGCAGGCAAAAGGCAGGGAATTATAGGCCGGTTAGTTTAACGTCTGTTGTAGGAGAAATGCTTGAATCCGTAATCAAAGAGAAAATAGCGAGGCATCTTGAGGAGAATTGTTTGATAGAGCAGATGCAGCACGGTTTCGTTAAGGGGAAGTCGTGTCTGACGAATTTATTGGAATTCTACGAGGATGTGTCTAGTGCAGTGGATAGAGTGGAACCGGTGGATGTGGTGTTTCTCGATTTTCAGAAGGCGTTTGATAAAGTGCCTCACAAGAGGTTATTACAGAAGGTCAGGGGACATGGAGTTGGGGGTAGGGTGTTAGCGTGGATAGAGATTGGCTGTCAAATAGGAGGCAGAGAGTAGGTGTCAATGGGTGCTATTCTGATTGGCGGTTGGTGACTAGTGGAGTGCCCCAGGGGTCGGTGCTGGGGCCTCAGCTATTTACCATTTATATAGATGATCTGGAGGAGGGAACCGAGTGTAAGGTGTCGAAATTTGCTGATGACACAAAGATAAGTGGAACAGCAAATTGTGCGGAGGGTCTGGAAAGTCTGCAGAAGGATCTAGATAGGCTGAGCGAGTTGGCGAGTTCCTGGCAGATGGAATACAATGTTGGGAAGTGTGAGGTTATCGACTTTGGTAGGAATAATGGTAGGAAGGACTAGTACTTACAGGGCGAAAAGCTGCCGCATGCTACGGTGCAGAGGGACCTCGGGGTCCTTGTGCATGAGTCGCAAAAACCCAGCCTACAGATGCAGCAGGAGGTCAGGAAGGCAAATGGGATGCTGGCCTTCATAGCGACGGGGATTGAATATAAAGTAGGGAGGTCTTGCTGCAGCTGTATAGGGCATTGGTGAGGCCGCAGCTGGAGTACTGTGTGCAGTTTTGGTCGCCCCACTTACGCAAGGATATTTTGGCCTTGGAGGGAGTGCAGAGGAGGTTTACTAGGCTGATGCCGGAGTTGAGGGGGTTGAGCTATGTGGAGAGGCTGAATAAACTAGGCTTGTACTCGTTAGAGTTTAGAAGAATGAGGGGAGATCTCATTGAGACGTATAAGATGATGAAAGGGATGGATAGGATAGAGGTGGAGAGATGCTTCCCGCTCAGAAAGGACAGCAGGACTAGAGGACACAGCCTCAAGATAAAGGGGGGGTGGTTTAGAACGGAGTTGAGGAGGTAGGCAAGGGGATTAAGGGTCATGGGGAGAAAGCGGGAAAGTGGAACTGATCCACTTCAGATCAGCCATGATCTTATTGAATGGCGGGGCATGCTCGAAGGGCTAGATGGCCTACTCCTGCTCCTATTTCTTATGTTCTTATGAAGTCAGTTTAAATTACCTCTGTGGATCAATGGAAATATTTGTATAAACATTACACTTGCAGTGCATATTAAAAATAAAATCTGTTTTAACTGATAATACTTCACTACTATGATGTTCCTTCTTTTTGAATGAGATGCATAGTTTTACGTGCAATCCCCATCCTTTATTGGGACAGAGGTTGTATTTTATAATATTATGTGAACCTACCTGTGTCCTTTCTCATTTGTTTTGAGGATGTTTGATCTTCTCCACTGTTTGAACCTTCAGCCATGGTTATGATAGACACTCCCAGGCTCTGAATCTCTGAAAACAGTTTAACACTGACATTAATAATTGATAGTACAGAATTGTAGTATTTACTGAAAAAAGGAGACATGCCAAACTATTGTGTTTTGCTTTCATTAGGATACTTCAGGAGAATACTGCTATAAGTGGAAAATAATTTATACTGTGTAAGACGATGTGCCGGATCAACTGAAGCAATTTGACTCTGATTTCTCTGAGTATTGCAATGAACAATGCACCAGTTGACAGACAGTTAACTGTCAAGCATTGTTTTAATTTTAAGCAATTATTGATCCATGAGGAAGATAAAGGACACTCAACCTTGACCAGTATGACTACATCAACAGAGCGCACACCATTCTTACTGTTATCTATTGGACCTGCTGCTTAAAAATTGCCAGACAACCCTACTCAAAAGTAAGCAAAAAAAAGACACACTTGTTGGAGTTATCCAAGAACGATCAGACACTGCAAAACGTATGGCAGAAGCAGCCTCACAACTCGCTGCATGGGCATGCGTATGCGCTGCCCAAAACACCCAAATGTGGAGTCCCTTTATGCCCTATCTCATGAGTGGTTCTCCTCCATATGAATTGGCAACAAACGTTTGGGAGAATCGTTACAAGCAGGTTTCCACAATAGGATTCGCCCCTATTTGCGAAGATCATACAAGATATACATAACAATAGAAATGCTGTGTATGTGAGCTCATTTGACATTGTTCGCCTATTCACCAAAGTTCTGTTTAAGGAAGTCATTGATATTCGCACTGTGACACTATATGATGGCGATCAGATTCTACAACCATTGCATGAAGCATTATTCTTTGAACTCCTGCAGTTGAGTTCAGCTCTAAAGTCATCACGTTTGCCCAAATAGCTGGTGTCTCCACACAATCCCCTCTAGATCCAACTCTAGCAAAAGTCTCTGCTGAGAGCCATGAAAAATGTGTTTTCCACAGAATGACACCACACCTCTTAAACGTTGCACATTTCTTATACATGGATATATCTTTGCGACATTTATACTGCTACATTTTAGAATGTGCTTACATCCTGCGTTCAGATTAACCAGTGAAACTGAGCAGCAAAATAAACATTCTTAACGTACCACTTGAGAAATCTGACTGGGTATTCACTATCAGTCTAACTTCATAATCCTACCTTCATTACTCAGTATAAGCTTTAGGATTCTTACAATTCCATATGACAAGGGATGGCCTTATTAGTAACAATGCAAATAAGGCACATGTCATGTTCTATTTACAAGCTGGATGTTGAAATATGATGCGTAAAAAGTATCATTCAGGATATTGACTATCTTCATCAGATTGTTTCACGCTTTCTATCATGAAACACCATGGAGGCACCGAACACAGTCACCTTTAGCACTAAAAGTGCTAAAAGTGAAGGGAAGGGTATCTACGTAAATATTGAGTAACAGGTGAAACTAACTGTTCAACGGTGCTAATGTGCAGTATCAACATGAATGGTGTACACCACCTCTAACACCGAGTGGCACGGTGGCACAGTGGTTAGCACCACTAATAGAATGGATCGCGGATAGGATCTAGATAAGAAAACAGCTAGTTAAGTAGCTAGGTTAATGGGATTGAGAGTTTCAGCCATTGGTAATGGATGTGGGCTTTAAGAGGAGGATGGCATATGGAGGTAGATGGTTATGGGGTTGAGGGCAAATTCAATGTTGAGTGAAGAGAGAGTAGAAATGATTATGGGTGAGTCAATGTTGATGGATGGTAGATGGTGGGGACTGGGTGAGGGTACCGGATGCCGAAATGTGTCTGGAAAGATGTTTTTAAATTTATTCCTGGGATATTTGAGTCCCTTAATGGGCCATTGTTTACTGTTCATCCGTAATTGCCATTGGGGATGCATTTAAGAGCCAACTGACATCACTTTTTCAGTTACAGAAATGTAGCGCAGTAAATGCAAAATTGGTACATTGAAATCCAAGAGGGCCATTTTTAGGAGAATTAAGTCTAAGTCACCACAATTGGATGATTAATGAGGCAAACTGATAATCATAAGGAAACTAAATGAAGGCAATTCTCATTTGTGGCCCTCACGCTTTGGTAACGCCCAAACTGCAAACGGGTTATCCCAAAATCATGCATTTCAAGACGTCGAGATATCAGCAATATCTGCTGTCATTTACCATCATCTGTACTCAGGGGCAGAGATGAATGGAGGTATTGAGCTGAATCCATCAGGGATCAAGGCTGATGAGCTCCAGCTAACTTGCAACGTCAAAACTCCATCCTTCAGAATGCATGATCATGCCTGCCATTGGGCATTTGCATGGTCTTCTACGCTATCCATTTCAAATTCTCTTTCTTTTTTATCTGCTGTACCTGCATGCTAGTTTTCTGTGACTCACGAATGAGGACACCACATCTCCATATTTAGAAAATAAGCCATCTTGCCTTTTCTCCCTCCAAAATGCATGACCTCACATTTATCCAAGTTAAATTCCATCTGCCACATTTTTGCCCACTCTTTTAAACTACCGATATCCATTTGTAAGGATCTTATTTCTTCATTAAAACTCCCTGTACTGCCTATTTTTGCAGAATCTGCAAATTTAGCTGTAGATCCTCCTATGCATGTATACAGGATGTCCATATAGATTGTAAATAGCTAGGACTCTCAGATCCCTATGGCACCCATTAGTTACATTTTCCCATCCAGAAAAAAAAATATTTTTCCCATCTCTCTGTCTTCTGTCCATCAGCCAGTCACCTAACCAAACTAATATATTACCCCCAATCCCCCGTAATCTAACCTTGTGAATTACCCATTTGTTAGGCACCTTATCAAACACCTTCTGGAAATCCAGAAATACTACAGGATCCCCATTATCGACTTCGTTTGCTACATCTCCACTAAACTCCAGCAAATTAGTCAAACTTGATTTCTCCTTCATAACTCCACGCTCAGTCAGATGGATAGCGTTTTGACTGCCCAAATGTCCTGATATTGCTTCCTTAATAATTGATTTTAACTCTTTCTCAACAACAGATGTAAACTAAATGGTCTGTAATTTCCCAGATTTAACGCCCCTCCCTTTTTGAAAACGAGCGTACATTAACATTTTTCCACTCCACTGGAACCTTTCCCATATCTAGGGAACTTTGAGATATTATAAACAATGGTTATACTATCTCCACCACCACTTCCTTTAACACTCTAGGATGTAGGCCCGGAGACTTGCCTGTCCTTGAGCCCAATAGTTTGCTGAGTACCTTTTTCTGTATAGATGTTGATTGTTTGGAATGCTGACCTATCTGTTACCTCTGACCTGCCAGTTCCTTTCTGAACGGTAGTAATATCCTCCACTGAGATGAAATATTGATTTAGCATCTCTGTCATTTCGGTGTTCCCCACTATTAACTCTCTGGTTTCACCTTCCAAGGGACCAGCAGTCATCTTAGCGATTCATTTCTCTTTTATATACTTATAGAAGTTTTTGCTTTTTTTTGATATTTTGTGCAATTTTCTTCCATAATTTACCTTAGCTCTTTTTATTCCTTTTAGGGTATCTCTTTCTTTATGTTTGAAAATGTCCCAATCTTCCAGCCTGTCACAGGCCTTTGGAATATGATATATTTTAATTCTTGTCCTTCTGTTATCCTTGACCTCATTGTTTAGCCATGGATGTTTTTACCCCACCACGCTCCCCCCCCTTGCTATCTTTCTTCCTTGCTGGCAAATATTTTAGTTGTGAGGAATTGAATATCTCCTTCAATAATTGCTACCATTCATCCCCTGTTCTGCCTTTTAGCCTTGCTGCCCACTCTACTCGACCCATTTCTCCCACACTAATTTTTAATCCACGCATTTTCTTGCTTAATTTTATTGACCCAGTGCCAATTCGCTCGTGGCTCAGGTAGTAATCCAGAGATTATTACCTTTATGGTTCTGCTTTTTAACTGAGCTTTTTAACATACTCTCTTAGCAGAATGTCTACTCTTGTTTTATCGATGTGGTTAGTACCTATCTGGACCATGACAAGTGGACCTTTACCCTCCAACTTCAAGTCTTTGCGTTCTCCATGACGCTGTTTGCTACTTTCATGATAGTCCTCACAGACTTCATCAGTTTTTACTTGCCTAGAACTATCATACACTTTTTTTTCTTCAAGCTTACAATTTCCAAAGTCATCAATGGCTCCGACTCCTACCATTTCTCTCCTGCATTTTTGCAGGAACATGATTTCACACATTTATATCAACTGGTATTTAAAAGCGTCCCAAATACCAGAAGTGGATTTGCCCTCAAATAGCCGCTCCGAATCCACATTCACCAAGCCCTGTCTAATTTGCATATATTTGGCTCTCGCCAAATTAAGCACCCTCACCCAGGGGTTACCCTTGTCCTATTCCATGACTACTTGAGATTTTATTGAATTGTTGTCACTAAGCCCAAAGTGCTCTCCCATTGAACCATGGATCACCTGGATCAGCTCATCTTTACATTGGCTAGTCCTGTATGGCCCCCATGCTAATTGGATTGTCAACGTACTGTATCAAACAGCCATCCTGGACACATCAAAGAAATTCCTTTCCATCCGAATCCCTGGCTGAAAAGGAGTCTCATTATATATGGAGGAAACGGAAAGCGCCCACCATAACTGCCCTGTTCTTATTATCACAGCTTTCCAGGTTCAGACCACACAACAGCTCTTCTATCTCCTTCCCGCTGTTGGGAAGTCTACACTACTGATGTGATTTCAATCTTCCTATTCCTGAGCTCCGCCCATAATGCCTCATTGCAAAACCACTCCAATATGTCCTCCATCAACACGGATGTGATATGCTTCCTAAACAGCAAAACCCCACAGACTTTTTTCCCCTTCTATCTCGACTGAAACAACGATATCTAAGAATGCCAGTTGCCAGACCTGTCCCTCTTTTAGCCATGTCTCATAATTGTATTAACATTGTAATTCCATGCAATAATCCAGGCTATCCTTTCAGCTGTTTTACCTGTTATACTTGTTGCATTGAAACAAATGCATTCCAGACTTCCTGTCCCATCAAGCCTGGCAACCTCCTTCTCCCTGCTCTTATTCTGTGCTATGTGTATTTCAGCCTCACTTTCTTCCCCAATCCCTACTTCTACTGGACTACTTTCCCGTTCCCATATCCCTGCCACATTAGTTTAAAGCCCCCCAAACAGCACTAGCAAAGTTTCCGCCAAGGATATTGGTGCCATTCTAGTTTAGGTGCAAACCTTCTTGTATAGGTCCCACCTTCACCTGAAGACATTCTGGTGATCCATAATTTTAAAGTATTCCTTCCTACACCAGCACTTTAGCCACCTGTTCAACTGTATTATCTCTCTCGGATTGACAGATAATAGAAAAGAAAATATGAAAGTTTTTGAAAAGGCTATGGTTAGCAAAATAACTAGCATGACAAGGAATTGTGACATTATGGGCTTAAAAGAAAACTTGCACACGAGACAAATGCCATGACTGAATTGCAAAAGGAGTATATTGCGTCTGCATGCAACGAAGACAGTAATTCTGTCAAAATCGTGAACAAATGCAATTATTGTCCAAGAAAATCATGTTTAACTAACTTGGTTGATGTTTTTGTGGAAGGATGAGAGACAGTTTGATACAAAACTCTGTTAATCTGTTATCTGTGAACTTGCGAACTTGCATCGAAGGAAATTGCATACATCAGTTTTGTTCACAATTTTGATGTCCATAAAATATTAGGGGCGTGAATGCAAAGATGGCTGAATGACAATAAAATAAGTTTAATGAGCAGTGGGTTTTGGAACTGAAGTAAAGTGTGCAATTATGTTTCCCAGGTTCATAACCCGGACAACTATTTCCACAATTTATATTAACTCCTTTGACTTGGGTTGATAAGAATAATTTCAAAATTTACAGATAACACCAAGTTAGGAGATTGTGAAAAAAAAATAGTGATAAGATTTCAACTGCACAGCCAAATTTGTGGAATAGATGAACATGTAGCAGATGACATTTAAAGCAGTAAGTTGCCAGGTCATGCATTTTTGCATAAAAAGAATGGAGAGGCAATATTAGATGAAACATACAATTCTAAAGGGGCAGCAGGAACAGTGAGTGGTGGCGGTATACGTTAGGGTTACACGAGCAGATTGAGTTGACGTCCCTCAGGCTGCTAGAAAAATTGAACAAAAGTCTTAGGGGATCCTGAGCTAGAGGTATCGAGTACAACCTCAATGAAATTTTGATGAACAGTTCCAAAACATTCGTTCAGTTTCATGTGGGAGATTTTTGTCGTGTTTTAACACCGCACTTACAGAAAGACAGGGCAGCTTCAGACAAGCTGTAGAAAAGATTCTTGAGAATGGTAGCAGGGACGAGGATGTCATTTGCATGGATAGATTCCAGAAGCCATAATGGTTTATTTTTGGAGAAGTGAGGCTGGTAGAATATTTGAAGAGCTGGACAGAACAATCAACAGTCTACATGGCGCACAAATACGGAGAAAATGGTTGCATTGCTGAAAGAATTAGCGACCTTTGAATCCAGTTTCACCAACATTTTCCAACCAAAGCAGAATTTTAGTGAAAATAAGGCTGTACGGGAAGGTTACTGAGGCTGGCACGAATGATCTTACAGCGTCCCAGAAGGACTTGCTAATCTTGTTCGATGCTGTAACCATCCTATTGCGATGGGTCACTTTTTTTTTACATTAGAAACACTATAACAGTGGTCAATATATTCTAGACTCTTACCTTGCACTGCGGTCATCGAGTCTAGTTCCAGTGCGTCTGGATAAATTAATATAATGGATTTAGCAGTTTGTTGAAAACACCCTGGGTAAAGTTCAGGGACACATCACAGTCATAAACACGACCGGTCAATATAATCTCTCAGCAAATTATTCTCTCATACTGAGCTAGACCCGAATTACGCAGAGACTTATTAAGATTGAGTTTTGCTGAATAATCACTGATAATTTTAGACGAAGTCACAAATTATGTCTTCTTTGGCAGTGGACCATTGATGTGAGGTTTACTAGGTGCTGCAGAGAAATCATATACTGCCGTTGGATGCAATTTTGTCCTCATTTTATGGCCCACTTTATAACTTACTTCTGCCTGGCTATAAAATTGCAGAACAAGGTGCAAAGTCCGTTGTTCATTTATTGGGTTCGGATACCAGAGGGAAGGACACAGTGTGTTCTCTGCTGAATGATTTTCCATTTGATCAATAGTTTTTTTTTGTCCCAATTTCAACGGTGTATGTACAATATATTTGAATCTTAGTTCTATCAAAGTAGGTATGCATGGTTCTATAATATTAATCAGATTCTACTGGCCTGATATTGCACATTTTCCCTAATTGGCTGGTTATTCATTAAAATCCGAACCATGGTTATAATCACATGGAGAACATTTCCAGTTAATAAGCAACAGTCTGAGGTGTGATTTGACATATTGCCAACACTTTTCTAAAAATATGTTGTGATGACGCTTGTGTGATGGTTTCACTTACAGGAATTCAGTTAGTAAACATGCTTCTCACCAACATAAGAACATAAGAACATAAGAAATAGGAGCAGGAGTAGGCCATCTAGCCCCTCGAGCCTGCCCCACCATTCAATAAGATCATGGCTGATCTGTCGTGGCTCAGTTCCACATTCCCGCCCTCTCCCCATAACCCTTAATCCCCTCGCTTATCAAAAACCCATCAACCCGCTTCTTGAAAATATTTAGCGAGGCAGCCTCCACCACTTCAACGGGCAGAGAATTCCAGAGATTCACCACCCTTTGAGTGAAGAAGTTCTTCCTCAACTCCGTTCTAAACCGCCCCCCCTTTATCTTGAGGCTGTGCCCACTAGTCCTACTGTCCTTTCTGAGCGGGAAGAGTCTCTCCACCTCTATCCTATCCATCCCATTCATCATCTTATACGTCTCAATGAGATCTCCCCTCATTCTTCTAAACTCTAACGAGTACAAGCCCAGTTTATTCAGCCTCTCCTCATAGCTCAACCCCCTCAACTCCAGTATCAGCCTAGTAAACCTCCTCTGCACTCCCTCCAAGGCCAAAATATCCTTGCGTAAGTGCGGCGACCAAAACTGCACACAGTACTCCAGCTGTGGCCTCACCAATGCTCTATACAGCTGCAGCAAGACCTCCCTACTTTTATATTCAATCCCCCTCGCTATGAAGGCCAGCATCCCATTCGCCTTCCTGACCACCTGCTGCACCTGCAGGCTGGGTTTTTGCAACTCATGCACAAGGACCAACCAGGCAACGCAGCACAGAGATCATGAGGGAGTTTTTGGATGCTCTCAGTAGTGGCTCTGAACCACTTGAACTCTTACAATATCAGACAAATATGGACAAGTTCCTAGGGGTATATTTAGGGGATATATGAGCAGATCGAATTGAAGTCCAGTGGGCAGCTTGAAAAATTATACAATAAGCTTAATGGATCTTGAACCTTGCAGCTAGAGTATCGCTGTGTTCTCCAGATTCTAAAGGATATAGCTTCTGGAGTGGATACAACTGGCAATGAAGTAAACACCAAGAGGGAAAAGCCTCCTTTTCCATATTTCCATCAATTTAACAGTGGTAGATATATTTCAAAACATGGAGACCATGCCCCATTCTCTGAGGAGATACACTGTGGTGTTTTGTGGCACTATCAAAGGAAAGTGGAGTACATTTAAACAGATCTATCTATTCAAGTTTAGACATTTATGAGATGATGTTGTCCATCATCAGCAACAGAATTGCATCAACCAAAGAATTGTAACACCGTAACCCGTCAAGTAAACCGCTCGGACACTAGAATCAAAACAGGAGAATCAATATTGTTTCAGCAAAATATTTGGACAGCAAATGAGGTGTAGTGCTGGGTATATGCGCCAGGTCAGTGACTTATCATGGCCTAACCCTGGGGTTTATAACATTGGACAAACTAGTCTTCAATGAGGTCAATTGTTCTCACATAATAGAAACAGGGTGCCTTGCGTAACACAGAATTTGAGAGGAGGAACTGAGGAAAATCAGTATTCGTAAACAAATAGTGTTGGGTGAGCTGATGGGATAAATCTCCACGGCCTGGTAATCATCAACACAGAGTTACTGACGTAAGGGGCCCGAGAAGTAACAGATGCATTGCTGGCGAACTGCCAAGATTGTATAGACTCTGAAACAGATCCTACTGATTGGATTGTAACCCCAACATTTTAGAAAGGAGACAAGAGAAAACAACAAATTATAAACTAGTTAGCCTGGCGTTGGCATCAGGGAAAATTCTAGAGTCCATTGTGAAAGATTAAGTAACAGCACACCTGGGAATCAATAGCATGAATGGTCAGAGTCAGCATAGATGTATGAAAGAGAAACGATGACAGCTGATCTATTGGATTTGCCGAGGTTTTGGCTGGTAGGGTTCAAGTACAAGGTCAAATGGATGTGGTTTCCTGAGACTTTAAGAATACTTTCTACTTTGTTTTCCTTGAATTTAATCGTTTTTCTTCTGAACCAAAGTTCCAATTTAGACTAGGCAGAACATTGCAGTGCAGTGTGTTTCAGATCCCTTTCATTGGAAACTTGTTGCCATATAGCAAGAACGTTTGAAGGTTCAGCCACTTGGAAAAGCCATGGAGAAGATGTGTGCAGACGTTAATGGGTCGGATGGCAGGGGTTTGGGATGGGAGGGTAAAGAGATCGGCCTGGCCAGGGAGCTTGTGTCCACTGGTGGGGTGTCCAGTTCATAGATGAGTGATCCTTGGTCAGTTGGAGGTGAACATAGAACATTGATCATTACAGCGCAGAACAGGCCCTTCGGCCCACGATGTTGCGCCGACCAGTTAAAAAACAATGACCCTCTAACCTAAACCAATCCCTTTCCATCCATAAACCTATCCACGGATCTCTTAAACGCCCCCAAACTAGGTGCATTTACAACTGCAGCAGGCAGGGCATTCCAATCCCTCACCACCCTCTGGGTAAAGAACCTACCCCTGACATCCGTCCTATAACTACCCCCCCTTAATTTAAAGCTATGCCCCCTCGTGCTAGCTTTCTCCATCTGAGGAAATAGGCTATCACTGTCCACCCTATCCAAACCTCTGATCATCTTATATGTTTCAATAAGGTCCCCTCGCAGCCGCCTTCTTTCGAATGAAAACAACCTCAAATCCCTCAGTCTCTCCTCATAGGACCTCCCCTCCATACCAGGCAACATCCTGGTAAACCTCCTCTGCACCCTCTCCAAAGCCTCCACATCCTTCCTATAATGTGGGGACCAGAACTGCACACAGTACTCCAAGTGCGGACGCACCAGAGTTTTGTACAATTGCAACATGACGCTGCGGTTCTTAAATTCAATCCCCCTACCAATAAACGCCAAGACACCGTATGCCTTCCTAACAACCCTATCTACTTGATTCTATCTACTTGAGGATTAAGTGTACTTGGGAGGTGATCACTGTGGTATTATTATTGGGAGGTCAGTGTTGGATGGACAATGCCTGTGATCAGTTGGAGGAACTGAAGTTAAAGTAATGGGCAGTGGAGTTGGTAAGTGGAGTTTATTAGTGGGGACGTCAGGGAACTGATGTTAGGATTGGTGAGTTTCAACCATGATCAATTGTGGGAGCTCATAAGCGGGAGGGGTGATAGTCATTGAGGGATATAGCTAAATGTAACTATTGAGAGTAGGCATGGGGGACGAAGTGGGAAACTTTGGGATTGGTCTGGCAATGGTAGTCACAGAGAAGTTGCATTTTGGCGTGGTAGGGTAAATAACGGTCTCCAAGGTGCCTAGTGCTGCTTGGCTATTGAAGATAGTTGTGAGCCATGGCAGGCGTCGGGTGAGTAGTGCGTCGGTCTTCTGAATTTTAAATGGGGGGAGGAGGAGGCTTTTAGCAGTGTTTGCCCTGCTAAGGTTCTAGGGGAACCTGTGGGTGAACGGCATTCGGGCAATTTCTGGGTCAAGTACCCTGATATTCCAAAGGTTCACAGTTCTCTTGTGCCTGAAATTAGAAGATTTCCAATCCTTTGGATGAAGTGACTTATCCTCAGCTTAGGGTAACAACTAATTTGATGTGATTTATTATTGTCACGGTTATTGAGATACAGTGAAATGTAATGTTTCTTGCGCAATATACAGACAATTCACGCTGTTAATAAAGAAGGGAATGGGAGAATGCAAAATTTAATATTACAGTCATAGCTACAGCACAGAGAAAGATCAGCTTTGTACAGGTAGGTCCATTGAAAAGTCTGGTGGCAGTACAGAAGATTTTGTTAAGTCAGATGGTATGTGACATCAGATTTTTGTATCTTTCTCCCGATGGAATCAGATGGAAAAGAGTATGTTCGGCATGCATGGGTCTTGATTACTTTCCAAGGCAATGGGAAGTATAAGAAAATTCAATGGGTGGAAGGTTAGTCACCCTGATTTTCTAGGATTCGTTCACAACCGTTTATAGTTTCTTACAGTCTTGGTCAGAGCAGGAGCTGTGATAGGTTCAGAAAGGATGCCTTGTACTGTACATCTAGAAAAGTTGGTGAGAGTCCTAGGGACGTGCACTTCTCCTGTGTAGGAGAAGCTACACTTCTATTTTTCTCATCTATTCCCACCCCCTAAAATAGTATAAATCCATCACATTCTTCCTCTCTTTAGGACGTGAACGATTAACCCTATTTCTCGCTCCACAGATATGCGCTGCCCTGTTAAGATATTTTTTCCCTCAGGATTCCCTGCTTTTTATTACAGATTTCCAGCGTTTTCCATTATTTGTTTATTTTAGCAGGGTGGAGAATTCCACAAAGTCAACTGGGCTAAATGCCACAAGGCATTGGAATAAAGTGTGGTTATGGTGCAGTGTCACTGTATCGCCATAGAACAGGCACACAACCTCTGTAAAACCATCTACAATGTGACCACCAAATCCGTCCCACAGGGGTATTTCCCCGCATACACCCATTGCTTTGAAGATTGCTTCTGCCCTTCAACTGTACAATGAAACCGGTGACCAACTGTAGTTGGTCACATGATGGTGTCCTTAGAGTCTACGCATCGAGCTGGATTTCCGAATCCAATAAAATCTTGAACTTTACCATTTCCAACCAGAAAATCTGCAGGCTCCATCAATTTGGAGCAGCCTCACAGCCATGACCTCTATGGCCCGTTTTATCCCTATGCTAAAACGCCTCTGGAGAGCGAAATAAATCTGCAGATAAAGGCTGAGTGGAGAGCGTTTTGAAGGCATCCCGATTTCAGATCATGTCCTGAAACCTTCACTGTTGTGGCGTTGGGCAATATATTACAAAACATCAAGCCCACCATTGGTTCCCGCCACTGTTGCCTGGTACTGTTTCTTCTGACTGCTACCACCACTGCAGTCTGCCACCACTGTTGTGCATTGCCTTTCAGCAATGCTGCTTGCCACTGATGGCCAACACAGCTGCTTGGCACCATTGCCCAATACTGTTGCTTATCGTTGCTGCCGGTTATGACAGCATTCTTCCTGAATTCCACAATCACCTTGCCCCATGTACCCGTCGTTTATTGTCCCAATTCCTTGCAATATCTACCGATGGAAGGCTGCCGAAACTCTGATGCATGCCCAAAATCATCGCCTTCCCAAAAAAAAAAGCCAAGACCAAAACCTACCTTCAAGCTACCGTTCAATGTGTCTGCTCTCTATGTGCTACAAGGTCTGAGAGTGTCTTAAGTTAACGCAGAGAGAGCCAAAAATGGAGAAAAACTTGAGAGCTGAAAAAGGGCGTAGCAGCTGCAACCATCTCCTTTCCCTAACTATCTTAATTGAAAATGACTTCGGAAATAATCTCAAAATAGGGGCTATCTTGCTTGATCTTATCGCATATAACACATTCTGACACACTAGTGTCCTGGTGAAAATCCAAAGAGTCCTCCCCCTCTGGGTTACTGACACCATTGAACAATTACTCCGCGATAGATGGTTCAGGGTTAACAGGGGTGATGAGGGAAGCACCTGGAGGGAACAGTCGAACAGCCTTCCCCAAGAACTTGATGTTCCCCAACCCTTTTTCAATCACTATACCAACAATCTTTCTCCAAACGTGTCTCGGAAGTTCATCTATGCTGACAGTATTTGTTGTACCTCTGAGACTTGGGCATTTGCTAAACTAGAAGAAAACTCAAACATGACATTGCAAAACTGCCGAACCCTTAAAGAATAAAGCCCCTTCAGCTCAGCAGCAACACAACTGTGTCCTGCATATCCTACCTCCACAGTACTGGAGAATGGAACGAACTGAACTTCTCCTTGAATGGTGTGAGGCTGAGAAATTCGGGACAGAAAACTGACATACACAATATATTTGGGCAGGGCGGAAGCAGAGATCAAAACGTGAACCAACCCCTCTCTGCAAAATTATTGGCTTTGTGTAAGATATAATTGCTCGAACCTCAAAGATCTCAGTTCTTACTATTATCTACTCGACTCAGGCACTGTGCACCAATATAGTACAACTCCTCCCATAATGGCCTTGTAGACAACAAGCTCAGCACACCAATGCTATCATCTTTGGCTGCCTTCAAACAACTTAACTTCCCTGGCTGTCAGTCCGAGCCATATCTCACTCTCTCTCATATGAAAATAAAAATGCAACTCAAACACTCCTATACAAGATCTACGTCAACACAAGACTGCTGCTACACAAAAGACATTACCAATCCACCAGCTGCTTGCTTCCTTTTGTGCTATGTTGTATGACTAAGAGATCGTATCAAGATATGACAGCAGAGAGCTTGTGCCAGAAGCAATTAAACGAGCAAGCAATAATTAACGATCATATTTTCTTCAAATATACATATCTACCTGGATTCAACATACCATGCCTACATTGGTCATAAAGCATTTGGCCAAGGGATTCCCTCAATGTTTATTGACAGCTCGAGGGTTTGTGACGATTGTTGACACTTTCAATGGCAACAGTAATTACAGGTATGAAAGGCAGTGCAGTTTACAGCAGCCCAAATTCAGTAGCAGATTTTAGAAGAGTGTGAATGAGATATTGATTATTTTCTGTGCCATTTGTGGCTACACTAAATCCCATAGCTCAGATTTTGTTTTTATATCAAGCGATCTACAGGAGTTTCTGTAGTCAGGGAACATACAGTATGGAACTCCCATTTTCAACTGTTTGTTTTGAGTAGACCTGAATAGCTTATTTCTCCTCCTGAGTCGAATTGGGTGAATCGCTTTAGGAACAATGGAACAAGATTAGCCTCATTGGGCATCAATTAGAATATTGTCGTGGTTAATTTTCTACCTCAGCGTCATTGCCCACACTACCTCCACATCCCTCTATACCGTTGCCCTCGAGAAGTCTGCCAATTTCTGTGTTGAACATGCTCAGTTATTGACCATCTGAGGTAAAGTATTGCAAAAGTTTCACTACCCTTTAAGTTATAAATTCCTCTCCATTGCTTTCCTAAATGTAACTACCCATTATTCCGAAGTTATAAGGGAATTAAGGGTTATTGGAAAGTGGAACTGAGCCACTTCAGATCAGCCATGATCTTATTGAATGGTGGGGCAGGCTCGAAGGGCTAGATGGCCTACTCCTGCTCCTATTTCTTATGTTCTCTTATATCTCCTGTTTTAAATTTACCAGCCAGGGGATTCACTTTATCTGCATCAGCACTATATGCCCTAAAGGAAATTTGTAGGTTTCAATGAGGTCACCTCTCAGTTTTTGAAACTCGAAACAGTACAAGCACTGTCTCCTTAATATCCCGACATAAGACAGCCCTGTCGTGCCAAGGATTAGAGTGGTGAACATTGATTGTACTACCTCTATATCTCTTTTTTACAGACAGAGACTAAAATTGTACACAATATTCTTGGAGCAACCTCACAAATGTTCTAGAAATTTCAGCAAGATATTCTTCGTTATGTGCTCAAATTTTTTGGCAATGAAAACCAACATATATAAGTTCCTTTCCTGACACCAGCATACTAATTTTCAGTGACTATGAACAAGAGCAGCCAACAATCTGTGGACACCAAGATTTCCCAACCACTTACCATTTAAATAAATATGTATTCCTTCTGTCTGTTTTTCTACAAAGCAGATAACTGCACAGTCATTGTGTGTAGTCCATATTCCATTGCTTTCCCCACTCACATAGCCTGTCTAAGCCCACCTGAAGCCTCCTTGTGTCCTCCTCACAACTGATATTCCCATCTAGTTTTGCCTTACTAGAGAAAAAAAAGAAACATTGCTATCTAAAACATTTTTTGACTGTGAACATCTGTGGCAGTAGCACTGTTGCTTATAGTGGACCATTGGTTCCATATCCCTATTTTCTGTCCATTGATCAATTCACAACTCATTGTACTATATTAGCCTAACCTCATGCACTCTCACTTCATTTATGAATCTCCGTGGAAGCTTATCAAAGCCTTCAGAAATTCCAAATCCACTTAGTCTTTTTCGTGTGTTATGAGTAACAAGCTCAGGAACACAAACAGATTTATCAAACAACATTTCTACTTCATAAACCCATCATGATTCTGTCATTAGTTTCCTAGCTTCCAGTTCTCACAATTATTGCAATGAATTCATAACAGGAAAGGGATTATCTCCCTTGATAAGCGCACCCCCCCCCACCTCATGCGTCCATAAAAAAAGGGATTTTTCAAATGTGGTTTTGTTTTTGATTAAAAAAAAGTTAAATTTTGAGTCCTCATCCTGTATGAAGAGCTTGCTCAACAAGATCGAAGTGAAATTAACTGAATGGTTTGTTTATTCCATACAGAACACACAAACACATACACACACACACACATATGGACAATATGGGGAATTGTATTGCAATGTGTGGCCCTTTTGCACTCAGACAATAAAAATGGATTAAGGAAAATAAGGTGGTACATGCCAGACCACCATAGAAATTTAAGCTATGGTTTTACATGAGAGCTGAATGTAGGATCAAAGGTCAAATCGACTGCTTGATTCGAGGTTGGTTCACTGTCTGTCACGGAATGATCCATCTTTCCAGGAGTGTAGTTATTCAGAACGTAGAGAAGATAAGATGCAAAAGCTTGTTCTTTTACTGAACTCAGAGAGCTTAACTCTCAATCAAGTCACCGTTATTCCAGATTGACTACCAAGGCCTCTGGTTGAAACCAATGTTGTTTGAGAAAGTAATGGTCGGGCCATTTAATAGCATTAGTTATTAGGAGATACAATCAATTTCTCTTGACCTCGGAGATGCAGTGATTCTGGTTAACTATTATTTTCCCTTTGAAATGCAAAGAAGGTTCGTGCACAACCATGAAATCGCACAGTCACATTAAAAATAGCGAGAGTCTGGTGCGCTTTCTGAAGGTTAGTGATTCTTCTGGTAAGAGGCATGACTGCTCCTGGTAATCCTTTCTTTAAAAGTAAAACAATATATAATTTTACAGGGAGCCTGGTTATCCGGGATGCATTTTTGTCTTAACTGAGACACAAACATTTTCCCTACGACTGATGTCAAGCTAACAGGCCTACTGTTCTATATTCTCATTTAACTTCCATTCATAAACACTCCGGTTACATTTGTTACTTCTTAGTCAGAAAAAAAAAACTTTCCAAAACCTACAGTATTTTCAAAGAAAATCACCAATATATCCACTTTGTTATGTAATTAATGATGATCTTGAATCTCTGAACCGAGCTTGTTTGTTCACTGACTGTATTTAATGTCAGCCTCTATGGTCCCTAATTACTTCACTGGAGGGATTTCTTGCACTACAAATAACTGCTTTATTTTGGCAAATTACCACACTGCAGAAGCATCACCAACAGAGGAAGCATTTGTTTGACTGAAGGCTAAGTAATGAATTGGGATCTAGTATTCCAGATACAAGGTATACTTGATGATATCCAGAAGATTTACTATCCCCTTCTCACTGCTGTTAGTGTTCCGGGTAAGATTTAACAGTTACTTTCACAACCGTGATAAACTGTATTGGTGTTCTTCTCGTTAAAAATGTGCTGCTGTGCTTTTAGTTGTTTCCAGAATTTGGCTATAGTCAGCAATTATGGATTAATACATGTTTAACACTGTTGCTGATTACTTACTCACAATCTTGACTTCATTGATGTTCAAGTTCCTGCTGAGTATTTCTACCCAGCTACTAATTTTCTGAAACACATTGCACTGAATTATCAAATTGGTCACAAATACACAAGTCCTCACAGCGGAGTTCCTGGAAAATATTCTACGCAACACAACATTTACTGAACTCCAATGGGTGCCACGTATGGCTGAATATACTTTACTTTTTTTGATATTTTCAAGTTCCTGATAAAATGCCAACATTTATGTATATTCTCTGAGGATTATCTGAATGTTCACAAGTAGATGATTAAATATCATACCATTGACAAAGAGATTCACATAGGATTGAACATACTAGTGATAAAGAATGATGCAATTTATCAGAGTGAAGGAAGATTTTGTTTCAGTATTAATACAAACCCTTGGAGTTTGTTTCACATTTACAAGCATCCTTGGAACAATTTTACTGTTTGTACAGAGTTTGTGGACTGTCCTGAAGAGTTTTTGTCTTTAAACTAAATATTCAGAATATGTCAACATTTGGAAATATACTTAGGTGTGCCTCAGTATTTACGAAAAAAACTCTTGCAGTGTTTTTCTTAATCGACAATTATTCCTGAGAGTGCTTCAGTCTTTGTACTGAACCTTCAAGATGTCCATTTATACATAAATAGCGATGATGTTTGTGAATACTGAAAGGGTGTTCCTTAGTCAAGATCGGTATTTAATTTTATTTTTGTTTGAGGATCATCTGTGTTTGCCAAATGTTTTTGAGTGATGTCAGCATTATTACTATTTATTTGTGAGTGTCATGTCATGGGATGTTTATTTGTGAATTTCAGTTCGTGAAATATTTCCTTGGGTGAGTGTCTGCATCTATCATATTCGTGCATCAGCTTCAGTACATATAAAACATCCACATGTTTTTGTCAATATTGAAGGTTGTTCCTGAGAGTGCCCTTATTTACAGTCTGTTGTGAATGTGGGTCAGTACAGCAGCACATTTCTGAGAGAATGTCAATGATTAGAGAAAGCTTACATGCCACATTTCACCAATGTTAATGCTAGCCACTGTCATTCAAATGTTAATACATATATTCAGACGAACCACTATTTGACTGCGGGTGTTTGTCTTCAAGAAGATGCAATATTTGAAGTCTGAACTGAACAATATTTTGACATTTACGACGAGAATACATTAAAAAAGCACGTTATGCAGGCTTCTTACTAACTCCTAATGTTTATAGCAAAAGGCAGTGAACATATTAATGATAACAATGTCATCGGTGAGGGTTTCAAATTTTTCAGAACATTGAGATACCATATGTAAACTTTTATTCACAGTACCTTCATCAAATATATACATCCTCTCTTTGCATTGTTTATAAATTGGCATCTTATTTCTTTCCTGACAGTTAATTTGCTTGCGATTGTGATACTCTCTAAAAGAAAGTGCAGTCTCTCCAAATGTATCACTATCTACTTGGTGGCCATGGCAACAGCAGATGTGCTGGTCGCTTTCTTTGATGCGATGCTGAGGCAGATTCCGATTTCTTATTCATGAATATTTGCTTTCCTTTGAACATAAGAACATAAGAAATAGGAGCAGGAGTAGGCCATCTAGCCCTTCGAGCCTGCCCCGCCATTCAATAAGATTATGGCTGATCTGTCGTGGCTCAGTTCCACATTCCCGCCTTCTCCCCATAACCCTTAATCCCCTTGCTTATCAAAAACCCATCAACCCGTGTCTTAAAAATATTTAGCGAGGCAGCCTCCACACTTCAACGGGCAGAGAATTCCAGAGATTCACCACCCTTTGAGTGAAGAAGTTCCTCCACAACTCCGTTCTAAACCGCCCCCCCTTTATCTTGAGGCTGTGCCCCCTAGTCCTACTGTCCTTTCTGAGCAGGAAGAGTCTCTCCACCTCTATCCTATCCATCCCATTCATCATCTTATACATCTCAATGAGATCTCCCCTCATTCTTCTAAACTCTAACGAGTACAAGCCTAGTTTATTCAGCCTCTCCTCATAGCTCAACCCCCTCAACTCCGGTATCAGCCTAGTAAACCTCCTCTGCGCTCCCTCCAAGGCCAAAATATCCTTGTGTAAGTGCGGCGACCAAAAATGCAGGATGTCCCTGTGTGTAATATCCATGCTGTACTGCTTTATGCTGCTACAGACTGCTCAGTTTGGTTCACCGTCATGTTCACCTTTGATCGATTCGTGGCTATTTGTGGCAGAATTTGAAAGTGAAATACTGCACACAGAGGACTGCAGCTGAGATTATTGGAACTGTGTCATTATTGAGCTCTTTCAAGAATATTTTCTGGTACCTCCTATTGAGTGGCACATATAAGTTCGCAAATGCCCCTTGGTTTTGCTATGAAAAATTGGGTGTTTTGTATTCCAAGGTGGGGGTAGTAACTGAACTAATTCATTACATTCTCAATCCATGCGTCCCATTTTCTGTGATTATGTTGCTCAATGCTTTAATTGTATGAGACATTTTAATGGCCAGCAAAGTCCGTAGGAGAATCCGGGTTCATGTTAACAAGGGTAGCCCCAAAGATCTTGAGATGGAGGGCTGAAGAAAATCCATAATTTTACTGTTTGCTATATCAGTGAATTTCATCATTTTATGGGCAGTATTTATGTTATATTACATGTGGTTGCGGATGTTATATCTAGGCTATCGTTACATATATTTACCACCCTTTGTACGAGAATTAGGGTTAATGCTTCAGCTCCTTAGCTGCTGCACAAACACTTGTATTTATGCAGTGACACAGACTAAGTTTAGAAATCAATTATATAATATGTTGAACTCTCTATTTACTAAAATTGTGAAATTAAATAAAACAAAATAATAAAAGAAGATGTTGCTGCAGCTAAATCGAACCAGACCTCACAGTTCATCGGACTAACTCATTCTTGGTCCTAGTATATCACCTGCCTCAGTTGGTAGCAACTTCGACTCTGAGTGATTCATTTGTTTGTTCAAGTTCTATTCCTGGCCACTGAAGAGTCAGATTGTACTGACTGAATATTATATTCTTGCATGAAATATTAAAATATGACTGTTTGCTGTTTCCAGTGAACACGCACTTCATAACATAAGAACGTAAGAACATAAGAAATAGGAGCAGGAGTAGGCCATCTAGCCTTTCGAGCCTGCCCCGCCATTCAATAAGATCATGGCTGATCTGTCGCTGCTCAGTTCCACTTTCCCGCCCTCTCCCCATAACCCTTAATCCCCTCTCTTATCAAAAACCCATCAACCCGCATCTTAAAAATATTTAGCGAGGCAGCCTCCACCACTTCAACGGGCAGAGAATTCCAGAGATTCACCACCCTTTGAGTGAAGAAGTTCCTCCTCAACTCCGTTCTAAACCGCCCCCCTTCTATCTTGAGGCTGTGCCCCCTAGTCCTACTGTCTTTTTTAAGCGGGAAGAGTCTCTCCACCTCTATCCTATCCATCCCATTCATCATCTTATACGTCTCAATGAGATCTCCCCTCATTCTTCTAAACTCTAACAAGTACAAGCCCAGTTTATTCAGCCTCTCCTCATAGCTCAACCCCCTCAACTCTGGTATCAGCCTAGTAAACCTCCTCTGCACTCCCTCCAAGGCCAAAATATCCTTGCGTAAGTGCGGCGCCCAAAACTGCACACAGTACTCCAGCTGCGGCCTCACCAATGCCCTATACAGCTGCAGCAAGACCTCCCTACTTTTATATTCAATCCCCCTCGCTATGAAGGCCAGCATCCCATTCGCCTTCCTGACCACCTGCTGCACCTGCAAGCTGGGTTTTTGCGACTCATGCACAAGGACCCCGAGGTCCCTCTGCACCGTCGCCTGCTGCAGTTTTTCGCCACGTAAGTAATAGTCCTTCCTACCATTCTACCTACCAAAGTGGACCACCTCACACTTGCCAACATTAAATTCCATTTGCCATTTCCTGGCCCATTCGCCCAGCCTATCTAGATCCTTCTGCAGACTCTCCACACCCTCCGCACAATTTGCCGTTCCCCCAATCTTGGTGTCATCAGCAAATTTCGACACCATACACTTGGTTCCCTCCTCCAGATCATCTATATAAATGGTAAATAGCTGAGGCCGCAGCACCGACCCCTGGGGCACTCCACTAGTCACCATCTGCCAATCCGAATAGCACCCGTTGACCCCCACTCTCTGCCTCCTATTTGACAACCAATCCTCTATCCACGCTAACACCCTACCCCCAACTCTATGTCCCTCGACCTTCTGCAATAACCTCTTGTGAGGTACTTTGTCAATCGCCTTCTGAAAATCCAGAAAGACCACATCCACCGGCTCTCCTCTATCCACCGCCCTAGACACATCCTCATAGAACTCCAGTAAATTTGTCAGACACGACTTCCCTTTAATGAAACCGTGTTGCGTCTGCCCTATCAAGCAATTCCCTTCAAGATGCCTCGCAATTTCCTCCTTAATGACAGATTCTAACATTTTACCTACCACAGACGTTAAACTAACCGGCCTATAATTCCCCGCCTTTTGCCTGGCACCCTTCTTAAACAACGGCGTAACATTAGCCGTTTTCCAATCATCCGGCACTTCCCCGGAATCCAGCGACGTCTGGAAAACAACCACCAAGGCATCCACTATCACCTCCGCCTTTTCTTTCAGAACCCTCGGATGCATTCCATCCGGTCCTGGGGACTTGTCCACAATCAGCCCCTCCAGTCTGTCGAGCACCGCCTCTCTAGTAACAGTAATGTCATTAAGACCCTCCAGTCCTACCACCTTTCCATCTCTAACACCCGGCAAATTATTCACGTCCTCCTCCGTGAAGACAGAAACAAAAAAGTTATTCAATACCTTAGCCATATCCCCATCCCCTACCACTAGGTCCCCTTTCTCATCCTCTAAAGGACCAACGTTCACCCTAGCCAGCCTCTTCTTTTTTATATATTTATAAAAACTCTTGCTATCCTTTTTTATATTAAGCGCTAGCCCAGCTTCATAGTTTCTCCTACCCTCCTTTATCAACTTCTTTGTCAATCTTTGTTGACATTTAAACCTCTCCCAATCCTCTTCTCGCCCACTACTCTTAGCTACTCTAAACGTCTCCGCTTTTAATTTAACACTTTCCTTCACCTCCTTCGTTATCCACGGCTTATTACCTCTCCTCCTACTATCCTTTTTGACCATCGGAATAAATTTCTGCTGAGCACCAAGAAAGATCTCCTTAAAGATCCTCCACTGCTCCTCAACAGACCCTCCCTCCAACGCGCTCCCCCAGTCCACATTCGCCAATTCTTCTCTCATCCTACCGTACTCCCCTCTATTCAAACAAAGGACGCGTGTCCGGGAACCCACTTTCTCCTCCTCCATCTGCAACAGAAACTCCACCATACAATGATCACTCTCCCCAAGAGGATCCTTCACCGCAAGGTCCCTAATTCTACTCGCTTCATTACATAACACCAGATCCAAGATAGCTCGCTCCCTCGTCGGCTCCAACACACGCTGTTCGAGGAAACTATCCCGGCAGCATTCCAAGAACTCTTCCTCGAGCCCCCCACGTCTAACATGGGTCGACCAATCAATATGTAGATTGAAATCCCCCATAACTACGGCCGTCCCATTCCTGCACGCCGCACTTATTTGCGCGTTAACAGCCCGCCCCATCTCCAGATCATTATTCGGGGGCCTATAGACGACACCCACCAGCGTCTTCCTCCCTTTGCTGTTCCTAATCTTCACCCGCAATGATTCCACTTTCTGCTCTTTGGCTCCAATATCATCCCTTGCTACCACCGTGATGCTATCCTTAATCAGCAGAGCTATGCCCCCCCCCTCTTTTCCCTCCTGCCTATCCTTCCTAAACACTTGATAGCCCTGTACATTCAGTTCCCATTCCCTGTCACCCTGCAGCCACATCTCTGTAATGGCCACCAGATCATATCCATTTGTGCCGATCTGCGCCACCAGCTCATCCACTTTATTCCGAATGCTTCGTGCATTCAGATAAAGTGCTTTCATCCCAGCCTTCACCTGGACCCTATTTGCCGCAACGCCACCAACCATACTCACGCCCCCTACTCCCTCTATTATTGGGACATCCTCGGCCTCTTCCCTTACATGTACCCTCTCCTTAACTTTAGACCTCGTAACATCACCTACCCTCGCACCCTCCCCCCCACTAATTAGTTTAAAGCCCTGTCTACAGTCCTCTTTACTCGATTCGCCAGCACTCTGGTCCCAGCACGGTTCAGACCAACCCCCTTCATCTACCTGTACACCCTCTTAACACAGGTAGTTTACATTGGTGCTCCAATAACATCAGGCTAATAATGTGCCTTTGCCACAATTACTACCTTACTTTGACAATTTCTGGCTACTTAAGAGATGATTCCCAATAAGCCTCGGATTACTGGCTGGCTGGAGGATTGTTGTAAAGTCAGAAATCTCCAGCGTTCAATCTCAAGTGGGAAGTAGGGAAACCCATTCTGAAGTTAGGCACACCCATCTTAAAATCCAATGGCCTCTGGTACATTCTCCACCCAAATTTTCACTCAACCATCCCTTTCAGAGCTGACAAAGAGTCACCTACATTTGAAATGTTGGCTCTATTTTCTCTCCAGAAATGCTGTCAGACCTCCTGAGATTTTCCAGCATTTCTGTGTGTTTCACTATTTCAGATCCCTGGAATGTTGCTTTCATCAACGTGTTTCCAGCTCAGACAAGGAATTCAGTCCATTTTGACTTTGAACAACAGTTTGTGTTTGTGACGCAACCTCTCCGCCACTTCTGCAAAAATTTGTCAAACACAATGCACTTTTAACAAATCTATGCTGGTTCTCATTTATTACTCTATACTTTTTCAAGAGCCAATTACTTTTTTTCCCCCAGATCATAATGCGATTGTCCTGTTAAGCAAATATATATCATTTAATTCATTGAATTATGATACAGCACATTCAGCAACCCCAACTCTCTCTCTCTCACACACACACACGTACATTATCTCTGGGATTAGTGTTTCCTCTATATTCAGTGTTCTGAATAAAGACAGTATTATACTTCTCTCGAAACCAGAGATTCGTTTTGTTCCAATGGTGACATTTCCTTTCTGTCTTGTTATTCATTCAATATATATATAAACGTTATGTAAAATGTAACATTTCACAAATTGCTGCACGGATCTGCAGGTAATTTTTTAGTAGGTCTTCTGAGTTTATTATTTTTTACACATCCCTTGCAAACATGAAGAATATATCCATCGCATTCCACAGGACTGTTGGATTTCCAGAGGTGATTGGAACTGCTGATGGAACACATATCGCACTGAAGGCAGCAAAATATAACGTTGCTCCATTTATCAGCATGCATGGATTCCATTTTAAATGCCTGGATAGTTTATTTTGCACAAATGAGAATCATCAGTGTCAAGACAAACAACCAGGGACAAGACCATGACTGATTCGTTTTTGAGAATTCAATGTCTATCATCACCTGGAGTTACAAAATGGCTATTGGGTGATAAGGGAAACCCACTCACCCAGAAGATCAGTTGCCACCTGAAAGACGGCCCCCCCCCCAAGGAGAGCAATTGCCAATGGAGATGGAGGAGCTTGATGAGCCAATGTGGAGCCTGATAGAGAAACTTGAGCTCCACGTGATGCAAAGACAAGCCGAGGTCTCCTGCCAGCTGTTGCTCTTGGATAATGACAAAATGTTTACTTTAGATGCACAAATTATCCCTTTCCCACCCTTCCATCCGTTGTTCCCTTCAAACACTCCAAGCCGCTTACCTCTTTGTCTACAAAAAGGTAGGAACCTTTTAAATTAGAACCACATTTTATTGTTTATGTGGTTAAAGTTTTAAAACATATTTTAGCGCATTTCTTTAAAGTTGTTTTAGTTTTAGGTGAAATGTGAACATAGTGAAAATGTTCTAATTATAAAAGTTTTGCACTTGACAAAATTGTACAAATTCTTTAATTCGTAACAAAAGGCAACATTCAAATACGAGAATACTCTTTGAATAATTCAAGTACGCTAGGCAGGAAGATAACCCTAAACTAATTGAAATAAGCAATTAAAAATGGAACATGCATAAGAGGAGAGGGTGTTGGAGAGTGTCGAGGAAATTCCTAGCTCAGAATAACTCAGGCAGAGACGTTCAGAGTCAGGCGTCAGGAGAGTTTATTGTCGTGATATCACGGAGAGTACACCTCAGTCAACACCGAGAGAACTCTGAATTTTTGAACAAACCCGCGCTATTTTTATACAGTGAAATAAACAACTTCTGCAAGCAGGTTACAATACTCCCTATTATCCTTACTATCTCTATTATCCCTTTAATCATTGTCCCATGAATTAAAACTATGGTCCTAGGACTTATCTATAGTGTCCTTGGTCTAAATCATCCTACAGTCCCTGTCCCTTGTGATTTACCGTAACTAGATAGAGAAGAAGAATGGTGGTTTATTTTTCTATCCTCCTAAAGGCAGATGGCCCGTTATCTGGCCTTTAGACCTTGAGTGTCTGCTAGGCCCTGTTTTTCTAACCCTGCCTGCTTCAGCTAGTTTCTTGATTTTCAGTATAATGGTGAGTATATAGTGAATCATTAACCCTTTAGCTACTGCTGCAGCTTTAGCCCCTACTATAGCAAGTCCATTTAAAAACAGACTTACTTTTCTATGCGACCTAAGAAATTAGATTCATATAAGCAATTAGGTCGCATAGAAAAGTAAGTCTGTTTTTAAACGGACTTGCTATAGTAGGGGCTAAAGCTGCAGCAGTAGCTAAAGGGTTAATGATTCACTATATACTCACCATTATACTGAAAATCAAGAAACTAGCTGAAGCAGGCAGGGTTAGAAAAACAGGGCCTAGCAGACACTCAAGGTCTAAAGGCCAGATAACGGGCCATCTGCCTTTAGGAGGATAGAAAAATAAACCACCATTCTTCTTCTCTATCTAGTTACGGTAAATCACAAGGGACAGGGACTGTAGGATGATTTAGACCAAGGACACTATAGATAAGTCCTAGGACCATAGTTTTAATTCATGGGACAATGATTAAAGGGGTAATAGAGATAGTAAGGATAATAGGGAGTATTGTAACCTGCTTGCAGAAGTTGTTTATTTCACTGTATAAAAATAGCGCGGGTTTGTTCAAAAATTCAGAGTTCTCTCGGTGTTGACTGAGGTGTACTCTCCGTGATATCACGACAATAAACTCTCCTGACGCCTGACTCTGAACGTCTCTGCCTGAGTTATTCTGAGCTAGGAATTTCCTCGACAGAGAGAGACCCTAATTCTTTCTGTTTCCAATCCGGAACTTTCCCCACCACACAACATCTCCCTGCATCATTAAAGAGGTGGGTCTTGCCCAGCAGCAAATGTTCCTGAACACGTGCCCCCTGTTCAAAGGGTGTAGCAGCAGCAGGTGTCACCACTTCCGTTCTCATCTATTGAAGGAGCTCATTTTGTTTTCTCAACACTTATTCTGCTGTACCAAACTCCGTCTTAGTAGCTCATTCTGCTGCACCGACTCTCGTGACGCCGTCTCAGTAGTTCCTTTGCTACTTGGAGCTGCTGGAAGACAACATTTAGTGCTGCAGCTTGGCTCCCTCCAATTTCAGTATAAACTTCAGTCATCACCATTACAACCTCTTACCGTTTATAAGTAACCACTTCCTCACTGACATTGCCCGTAAGAAGTTGAGGATAGTCAGAATATTTTTTCCCAGGGTGGATGAGTCAATTACTAGGAGGCATAGGTTTAAGGTGTGAGGGACAATGTTTACATGAGATGTGAGAGGCAAGTTCTTTACACAGAGAGTGACGGGTGCCTGGGACTCGCTGCTGGGGGAGGCAGTGGAAGATATTATAGTGACCTTAAGGGGCAAGTACAAGAATAGGATGTGAATAGAAGGATATGGCCCTCAGAAGGGTAGGGGGGTTTAGTTCAGTCGGGTAGCATGGTCGGTGCAGGATTCGAGGGCTGAAATGCTTGTTCCCGTGCTGTAATTTTCTTGGTTTTACTTTGCTCTTTTTTGAAGTCTGGAGTCTTCGTTTGCCAGTAACGAAGACTCCTCACCTCCTGAAGATGTTGGGCGTTCTCCCCCCATTTCAGCAGCTGTGTCATCACTGGCCTCATCCTCTCTACCATCTTGATCACCCTGAACTTCATGTCAAATGACCCATCAGGCTCAAAGCCCTCTGTGGAGTCAGCTCCTTAATGCACCGTCAGTCTGCCTCTAATCAGTGAACGCTCCCAGGCATTATGTGCCATTTTGCCTGCAGAACATAAGAACATAAGAATAGGAGCAGGAGTAGGTCATCTAGCCCTTCGAGCCTGCCCCGCCATTCAATAAGATCATGGCTGATCTGTCGTGGCTCAGTTCCACATTCCTGCCCTCTCCCCATAACCCTTAATCCCCTCTCTTATCAAAAACCCATCAACCCGCGTCTTAAAAATATTTAGCGAGGTAGCCTCCACCACTTCAACAGGCAGAGAATTCCAGAGATTCACCACCCTTTGAGTGAAGAAGTTCCTCCTCAACTCCGTTCTAAACCGCTCCCCCCCCCCCCCTTTATCTTGAGGCTGTGCCCCCTAGTCCTACTATCCTTTCTGAGCGGGAAGAGTCTCTCCACCTCCATCCTATCCATCCCATTCATCATCTTGTACGTCTCAATGAGTTCTCCCCTCATTCTTCTAAATTCTAACGAGTACAAGCCTAATTTATTCAGCCTCTCCTCATAGCTCAACCCCCTCAACTCCGGCATCAGCCTAGTAAACCTCCTCTGTACTCCCTCCAAGGCCAAAATATCCTTGTGTAAGTACGGCGCCCAAAACTGCACACAGTACTCCAGCTGCGGCCTCACCAATGCCCTATACAGCTGCAGCAAGACCTCCCTACTTTTATATTCAATCCCCCTCGCTATGAAGGCCAGCATCCCATTCGCCTTCCTGACCACCTGCTGCACCTGCAGGCTGGGTTTTTGCGATTCATGCACAAGGACCCCGAGGTCCCTCTGCACCGTCGCCTGCTGCAGTTTTTCTCCATGTAAGTAATAATCCTTCCTACCATTATTCCTACCAAAGTGGACCACCTCGCACTTGCCAACATTAAATTCCATTTGCCATTTCCTGGCCCATTCGCCCAGCCTATCTAGATCCTTCTGCAGACTCTCACCACCCTCCGCACAATTTGCCGTTCCACCAATCTTGGTGTCATCAGCAAATTTCGACACCATACACTCGGTTCCCTCCTCCAGATCATCTATATAAATGGTAAATAGCTGAGGCCCCAGCACCGACCCCTGGGGCACTCCACTAGTCACCAACCGCCAATCCGAATAGCACCCGTTGACCTCCACTCTCAACCTATAGGTCTGTAATAATTACAATCAATTGGGTCTGGGACCATGATCATAAGCTTCAAGGTAACAGCAGTATCTGACCCTCTCCAGGTTTGAAAGGAGACAACTATTTATACAGCTTCAGAGATCCCCGTTGTTTTTAAAGTGTCTGATCCTTCTTCAAATCTGTGAGGAGAAACAGCTCTTTGCCATACTCAATGCAGACTGAAATCCTGCTTTGAGAGAGATTTTGTTTAAGTTTTAATTTTTCATCAAATCAAAACTGCAGACGCTGGCTGAAACCAAATCTTGTGATGCTGATCCACGGTTCTTGTCACTTCATTATCTGAAAACATTAAGGTTGCAATTTCCTTCCAAGACATAACTTGTATTTTCTTTGGTGGCTTTGTTTCTCCATTGCCGAAAATTTGAACTTTCCTTGGTTCCACTTCAAGCATTACGTTTTTCAAATCATGGTCAGGAAAATTGAGTGTTCCGTTTTCCCAGCAAACTTTTCAGTGGCTATATTGTAAGTTAAACACGCACAACCATTTATAAGCATGCCACCCACATTACAAATAAATTGCAAAATAATAATAATACAATGCAATAATATACAATGCAGATTTACGGTGGCACAGTGGTTAGCACTGTTGCCTCACAGCTTCAGGGACCTGGGTTTAATTCTGGAATGGGTGACTGTCTGCATGGAGTTTCCACGTTCTCCCCGTGTCTGTGTGTGTAGAACAACGGATGAATGAACATCGCTCGACAGTCACCAGGCAAGACTGTTCTCTTCCTGTTGGCAAACACTTCAGTGGTCATGGGCATTCAGCCTCTGACCTTCGGGTAAGCATTCTCCAAGGCGGCCTTCACGACACACGACAGCGCAGAGTCGCTGAACAGAGACTGATAGCCAAGTTCCGCACGCATGAGGACGGTCTCAACAGGGATCTTGGGTTCATGTCGCACTATCTGTAACCCCCGTGACTTGCCTGGGTTTGCAAAACCTCACTTACTGTACTGTCTGGAGACAATACACATCTCTTTAAACTGTGATCAGTGCTCCTACCACTCACATTATCAGCCACTTCAGGTCTTGAACAGCAGGTTAGGTGTAAGGATTCGCATTTTAATCAGTAATCTCTAAACTGTCTGTGCTTTATATGCTCTGTCTGAGGCCAGAACTCTCCATTCACCTGACGAAGAGGGAAACCTCGAAAGCTTGTGCGTTTACTATCAAATAAATCGGTTGGACTAAAACCTGGTGTTGTCAGACTTTTTACTGTGTGTGTTTCCTCAGAGTACTCTGGTTTTCTCCCACACTCCAAAAATATGGAGGTAATTTAATAGCCATGCTAAATAGTCCCTTAGTGTCACTGGATTAGCAACTAAAATTCGTGGGTTTGTGGGGACAGGGCCTGGGTGGGATTGTAGTCGATGCAGGCATGATAGGCCAAATGGTGTTCTTCCGCACTGTAGAGATTCGGACTGAGGGGCAGATGAGCTTTGACCTCAGGACTCATTTTCTTACAAAAACCATCTAAACATCATTATTCACATGATCTCTGTGCTGTATGATGGTGAAAACTGAAACAAAACTCATTTGGAAGAGAGAATAGCTGTTTCTGGGCAGCTTGGTGAAGACAGGAACATTCACGTATCTCTAGGGGAAAAAAAGTGCTTTCAGTTCGCTGGTAAACTGAAGCTTTGATTTTGCAAATCCAATAGTTCTGACCTCCCAGCTTGTGCGCCACCAGTCGGCAAAGAAGAATGCTGAATTCTCAACTTATTGAATTTAAAAAAATTATGACAGTAGGGAAACTTCATTTAAAAAGAATATGTTGGGGATAAAGATCAGAATGTGTGGCAGCATCTGTTGACAGAGAATTAGAGTATACCTTCAGCATCGTTACGGATGATCTTCAGAGCTGTTGATATTTTCTGTTCTTATTTTAGACTTCCAGCATCCACAGTATTTTTTTTTTGTCCATTAGTAAATCTATGTAACTATTGACACGACGGTGAATGATACTGATATATTAAATCAGATACTGAAACGTAAGTTGGATTAAATTTGTATTTTTCAATCTGGTATTAAATTTATTGCTCTTTTTTTTTCTCATGAGATTGACACAGTTCCTTCGAATTCTATAACGAGAATTTGGGCGCTGTTGTCAGTCCGACTGATCTGGAGTGAGATGGAAACGATTTCTTTCTCTGCTGCTCTGTGTGAATGTTAGAATAAAAATATCTGCCTGGAACCGAGGACCAGCGTGGTACCTGAGTAGTAATGAATACTTTTGTTGTGCGGGTCTGTGGAACTGATGAGCTGTCTGTGTCTCTGAGTGATATTTTAGCTACTGTGTGTGAGAAGGAGCTGCCTGCATTGTTCCTTGTATCTCAGGTGGAGGGTGGAAAAAAAAATAGCATGAACAATCTGCGGTGGGTTGGAGGTCAGGAGAGATTTAAAGATATTTGTGATAGTATTGGCCTAAGATCGGAGAGAGAGATTGTGAACGGTAAGGAAACAAAATTTAGCGGCTGGTAAGATAAATAGTTGCTGCTGAACACAAAAGGAAAGCTGAAAGATTACAAAAGAGGAATTCAGCCAAAAATGAGGGGAAAAAATATTTCATTAACCTGCCCTTTTGCAATGTCGCTATTTACAAGATGTACGTTTATGTGAGACTATGATTGAATCGTGGCTTGTTTCATCATTACTGATCTATTATTGCGGGTTCCTCTTTGTTTGAAAGAATATTCTGTTAGCAAACTGCCCTGGATTCGATTTACTGATTTTTACGGGTTGTCCCATTCAGCCCAATTCAAGTGAAACAGTTGGCTTCTGTATTCAGGAGCCTCTGGGAATATCGTCTGGCTGTTGGTGTGAAAGGTCCACCTACTCAGAGAAACCCATATCCCGAGATCTCTGAAAAGCAAAGTTTCTGACTCTGCCTGGCGTGGATACAAAACCTGGAGAGAGTGCAGAGGAGATTTACCAGGATGTTGCCTGGTATGGAAGGGCTGTCTTACGAGGAAAGATTGAATGAACTTGGGCTGTTTTCCCTTGAGAGACGTCGGCTGAGGGGGGATCTAATAGAGGTTTATAAGATTATGAAGGGGATAGATAGAGTAAATGGTGGTAAGCTTTTTCCGCTATTAGAAATGGATAGAACGAGGGGTCACGGGCTTAGGGTGAGGGGGGCTAGGTATAAGACAAATATTAGAGGGCAGTTTTTCACGCAAAGGGTAGTGGGGGTGTGGAATGCACTGCCGAGTAAGGTGGTGGAAGCAGGCACGCTAGGGTTGTTTAAGAGTCACTTAGACAGCCACATGAGCGGGCTACATATAGGGGGATATAGTAGGCCTTACTAAACATTGTAGGCTTGGGAATACGTTTTGCCTCAGGGATGTTAGTCTTTGCCTGTTTAATAATGAATTTTTTTGTCTCCACAGGCATTTAAGTCCAGCAAGGGGCATGCATGCGGCAGGTTGTAGTGGGCTGCTCTTGGACGTTGCTTCGGGAGTTGCCTATTGCTTCATGTCGTTAGTGTGCTTAAACTGGACCATCTCGAGGGCAACATGACAGCTCAGAGACTATCTCTGTTACTGTGCGGACACATGGATTTGGGCCTGTGTCTGTGGGAGTTTGCACGTTCTCCCCGTGGTTGCGTGGGTTTCCTCCGGGTGCTCTGGTTTCCTCCCACATCCCCAAAGATGTGCTTTTAGGCTGATTGATTGGGTACTAAATTGTCCCTAAATTGGACCTCCCTGATCCTCGCACGTTAGGTGTAGACTAAAATCATGAATAGGTCACTGAGACAGTGGGACGGCGGCGCGGGCTAGTTGGGCCGAAGGGCCTGTTTCCCGTGCTGTGTTGTTCTTTGTTCTTTGTTCTTTGTTCTTTATTGGCATGCATCCCACATGAAATATCAGATCCAATTTGTGCGATTTCTTTCAATGTATTAAAATTCTCGTGCTTTTGAACTCCAGTTTCCCATTTACAAGCTGGGACATTAATTTGTATTTGGGCGAGGAATGTCATAATGTTAAAAAAAAAAGCTAAATACATTCAGGGTTATGTCAGGCGTTAACAGCTTTGTATCAGTCTGAGGGGATAAGCCAGCCCCCTCAGGAATTAAGCACCAACTGAGACTGGAGGGATTGCGGATTCCCCTGTTACTTCGGAGTGAGACTAGAACGATGACACGATATTTTCACTAAGTGAACGGAATTTAATTTCATTTAGTGATATTTAATAGCCATTGACCCACATGTCTGTTGAATTTGAGCGAATTATTATATCAAACAGACAGGCACCGATGCAAGCATTTCTTATTAATATAATAGTTAATAACCATTACCACAAGAGACCAGGATTCAGTTTCTCTAATTGGGTGAATTTTGATTTTAATTTAGAAATTTACAAATTAAAGACAGAGTTCCAAATGATAATTATTCACATGTAGAAAGTACACAGTGCTGATGAATCTCTGAACAAGAATTTCGCGGACACGAAACGTTCACTGTTTTTCTGCAGATGCAACTATGCATACTGAGTGAATTGAGCATTTTTCTGTTTTAATGCTGATGAAGATTTTGCATCTGTCACAGAGTCATGAGCAGTCATAGAATCATGCCGTGCAGGAGAGTCCCATCGGCCCATCGAGTCTGTACCTACACATGAGACAGACCTGACCTACATACCTAATTCCATTTACGAGCAATTGACCAATAGTTTTGAAAGTTTGGACCTACTAGGTGCACTCATCGAGAAACTTTTTAAGGGATGTGAGAGAACACGCCTCCAATATTTTCGCAGACAGCACAGTCAAGACCATCACCACCGTCGGGTAGAAAAGGTTATCACTCTCCCCACTCACTGCCTCTTGCCTTGGACATACTGTCCAACTAAGGGGAACAACTGCTCCCTATCCAATAGCTCATGTACGTCATAATCATGTGCGTCTCAATCAGTTCACCACTCTGTCATTCCTGCTCCACATCCTTCCTATAATGTGGTAACTGGAACTGCACACAATATTCTTGCTTTGGCCTCACCAATTCTATACTCCAACATGATCTTGCAGCGAGCAGAAATGGAAATCGCAGCTCATATGATAGAGATCAGTACTGAAAACATTCAATGACATTTTACTTGATTTTGTGATTTATTCGACTGAATTGCGGCAGGTAAATAGAATATCAGATTCCAGAACGCAGAGGAACAAACTTGTGTTGGCATTCTGAGGTCAGAAATGTAATTATTGACTTGTAATGAAAGGTCCGTCATTGAAGCAACATGAGATTTGTACATGGTGTTGGAAGGAACATTTCCACTGCTGTTTAACACACCTTTCAATTATACTGTGTTATTGGGTGTGATCAGAATTTTCCTGTCTTGCGGCTGGGGGTCTGGATCCAGGTAAATCTCCATGCTTCATACAGTCTCTGAACAGGGAATTGAAATAACTGTTGTAATATGATTATGGATGGCCATAAAACATTAGACAGGGGTCGTGGGTGGCGAGGGGGACTGGTGGTGTTGAGATGGCGGCGCGGGCTCGTTGGGCCGAAGGGCCTGTTTCCCGGGCTGTTTTTGTTCTTTGTTCTACTCAAAGATTAGCTGGGGGTTGGGACGGAGGAGGTGGTGGGGGTTAACAAACGATTTTGCAATCTTAGTATCCTTGTGGAAATTATAGACGACATACATCAATGCATAATGAACTCCAAATTGGACAAATCGTCTGCTGCAAAAAAGGGACAGTTTCATCTGAAACACAAAATGCATCGACCAATTCAATGGATCAGGAAAGTATACTACATGGTCATTGCCATATTTTGTGTTCCTGGTAAGTGTCTAAAGCTAATGCAAATGTTTAACCTTTGAGCTAATTTTTGCAATCACATTGAGAAAATTAATGTTACATTCATTGGAATGGAGCTTTGTAGACATATCTCATAACATAACTGTTAATTACATTTACTGAATTATCTGTGCAGTTATATTTTGTCGTTCCAACTTAACCTAGTTCTGAAGCACTCACTATTGCAAAGGTGTTGCATTCATTAGAATGCTCCGTTTGTTGAGTAAAGCCTCAAAGCAAGAAACTGACTGAGTTGAAGGTTTACTAGGATTACCTGTCCACTTAGAATACTACTGAGCATATCACAGAATGAGTTATCTGGTATTATTTTTGCATCGTCAATTTGTCCGTGCCAAATGTTTTTATTTGTGTGATGTGAGGCCAAGAGTTATAACCAAAACTTTAAGTGAGCTATAATTCAGTTGTCTGTACAGGTTAATATAACCCCTCTTCTCATCGTGATCTTCTTGTAGAGATAATCCTATTTTGGTCACAATTGCACTGTCTCATTAAACTTTATGTATCCATAGCATCACACAACAGTGATCTGAACTGGATCGAGCTCTCCCATTTGAGGTGATGGCTTCATAGCAGCAGAAGGGGACCATACCAGGAAAAGGATCTCCTAATGCCAAATGTGATTCAAACCGAAGATGAGTTCCTATCGATGGAGTGGTAGGAGACACCCCCACATCTTGCCTTCAAACTACTGCACAATCACAAACCAGATACAAGGTACATACTCTTGCACCTCAGCCAATGTGGTTTACCTGATACGCTGCAGGAAAAGATGTCCCGAGGCTTGATACATTGGGGAGACCATGCAGATGCTATGACAATGGATGAATGAACACTGCTCGAAAATTACCAAACAGGAGTGTTCCCTTCCAGTCCGGGAACACCTCAGCAGTCACGGGCGTTTGGCCTGTGTTCTTTGGGTAAGCGTTCTCCAAGGCGGCCTTCACAACACTGGAAAACGCAAATTCGCTGAGCAGAAACTGGTAGCCAAGTTCCACATACATGAGGATGGCCTCAACCTGGATTTTGGGTTCATGTCACACTATCTGTAACCCCCACAACTTGCCTGGGCTTGGAAAATCTCACTAACTGTCCTGGGTGGAGACAATACACATCTCTTCAACCTGTGCTACGACCTCTCAATTCACATTTTCCTAACCTTTAAGTCTTGATTATCTGTAAAGACTCGCATTACAACTATTATTTTGTAAAATGTGTCTGTATATCTCCTGCTGGTGAATTCAACTCCTTACTCACCCGAAGAAGGAGAGACACTCAAAGTTTGTGCTACCAAATAATCCTGTTGGACTTTAACCTGGCGCTGTGAGACTTCTTACAGTGGTAGGAGCAGACGTAGCTCTCTAGATCAAACTTGATTTTTGCTTTCTTGTGAAAATGTTTTATATCATCTGCCCTTGGGGAAAGTTTGCAGACCACTCTCATCTGGCATGTGTTAAACCTGGAACTGGACGTTTCAGAGGTAGGCTGAGATTATAGGTCGGATACTTTTTGCAGTGATCTGATCTCAACCCACATATTTGTGATGTTATGTTCTTTTCTGATAACAATATTTTCCTAAACTTATTTCAGTAATTAGTGGCAATGGAAAGTGGCAATGTCTCATGGAAAGTGCAACCCCTCCATCTGTGCAACTCGCTATCTGGTAGCCATGTCTGTGGCGGATCTCCTGGTCATTATCATTGAGGTTATACTGAAGCGAATCAATGATTATTATTTGCCACAAAATTTCCTGAGAATCACTCTGCAGTGCTCGTTACGTGACATTGTGTAGCCGCACATTGCTCTGTCTGGCTCACCATCACGTTCACTTTTGAATGAGTTGTCACCATTTGTTGTCAAAAACTAACATTTAAATATTGCACCATGAAGACTGCATCCGTTGCCCTAGGAAAAATGGGAACTCTGCACTGTTTTAAAAAAAATTCCCATTGACTTTAGATTTGAACCTGAAAGAATTATTGACAATCTACCATCGTGTTGTGATAATAAGCAGAGTTATTTCAGGGACCCTAGATGGATCGGATTTAGATAGTTTGAAGAAAAAGATTTAACGCCATTGCATCTATTCATTTTAATTTTGTTACACAATGCTCTAATAGTTAGACAATAGAATCTGTAAAGGACTGAGAGGTCAGAACAGGGGAGTGAATCCCAGTGACCAAAAGAGAGCGAGCAGAAGGGAGTCTATCATTTTACTCTTTACCATATCGGGAGGTTTCATACTGAACTGGTTTGTGTGTGTTTCACAATTTTTGACGTTGGTGATTGCTTCGAAGATTATTCTTGCAACTTAGAAGAAGTCGCATTTTCACTGCAAGTTTAATTTGCTGTGCAAATATATTGGTTTACATGGCGACTCGGTCCAAATTCAGAGAGCAGTTGAAGAATGTGGCGACATATTGATTTACGTTACCAATTGTTGTCAAATTAATGAACAATAGAGCAGCTCAAACATTCATAAGAACATAAATAGGAGCAGGAGTAGGCCATCTAGCCCTTCGAGCCTGCCCCGCCATTCAATAAGATCATGGCTGATCTGAAGTGGCTCAGTTCCACTTTCCCGCTTTCTCCCTATAACCCTTTATCCCCTTGCCTATCAAAAACCTATCTACCCGCGTCTTAAATATATTTAGCAAGGCAGCCTCCACCACTTCAACGGGCAGAGAATTCCAGAGATTCACCACCCTTTGAGTGAAGAAGTTCCTCCTCAACTCCGTTCTAAACTGCCCCCCCTTTATCTTGAGGCTGTGCCCTCTAGTCCTACTGTCTTTTTTGAGCGGGAAGAGCCTCTCCACCTCTATCCTATCCATCCCATTCATCATCTTATACGTCTCAATGAGATCTCCCCTCATTCTTCTAAACTCTAACGAGTACAAGCCTAGTTTATTCAGCCTCTCCTCATAGCTCAACCCCCTCAACTCCGGTATCAGCCTAGTAAACCTCCTCTGCACTCCCTCCAAGGTCAAAATATCCTTGCGTAAGTGCGGCGACCAAAACTGCACACAGTACTCCAGCTGCGGCCTCACCAATGCCCTATACAGCTGCAGCAAGACCTCCCTACTTTTATATTCAATCCCCCTCGCTATGAAGGCCAGCATCCCATTCGCCTTCCTGACCACCTGCTGCACCTGCAGGCTGGGTTTTTGCGACTCATGCACAAGGACCCTGAGGTCCCTCTGCACCGTCGCCTGCTGCAGTTTTTCGCCATGTAAGTAGTAGTCCTTCCTACCATTATTCCTACCAAAGTGGACAACTTCACACTTGCCAACATTAAATTCCATTTGCCATTTCCTGGCCCATTCGCCCAGCCTATCTAGATCCTTCTGCAGACTCTCCACACCCTCCGCACAATTTGCCGTTCCACCAATCTTGGTGTCATCAGCAAATTTTGACACCCTACACTCAGTTCCCTCCTCCAGATCATCTATATAAATGGTAAATAGCTGAGGCCCCAGCACCAATCCCTGGGGCACTCCACTAGTCACCAACCACCAATCCGAATAGCACCCATTGACCCCCACTCTCTGCCTCCTATTTGACAGCCAATCCCCTATCCACGCTAATGCCCCCTAACCTTCTGTAACAACCTCTTGTGAGGCACCTTATCAAACGCCTTCTGAAAATCAAGGAACACCACATCCACCAGCTCTCCTCTATCCACCACCCTAGACACATCCTCACAGAATTCCAATAAATTCGTCAAACACGACTTCCCCTTAACAAAACCGTGCTGCGTCTGCTCTATCAAGCAATTCTCCTCAAGATGCCTCGCTATTTCCTCCTTGATTACGGATTCGAGCATTTTACCGACAACAGACGTTAAACTAACCAGCCTATAATTCCCTGCCTTTTGCCTGGCACCCTTCTTAAACAACGGCGTAACATTAGCCGTTTTCCAATCTTCCGGCACTTCCCCGGAATCCAGCAAAGTTTGGAAAATAATCATCAAGGCATCCACTATCACCTCCGCCATTTCTTTCAGAACCCTCGGATGCATTCCATCTGGTCCTGGGGACTTGTCCACAATCAGTCCCTCCAGTCTGTCGAGCACCGCCTCTCTAGTAACAATAATGTCATTCAAGCCCTCCACTCCTACCATCTTTCCATCGCTAACATCTGGCAAATTATTCACATCCTCCTCCGTGAAGACCGAAACAAAAAAGTTATTCAAGACCTCAGCCATTTCCCCATCCCCCACCACTAAGTCCCCCTTCTCATCCTCTAAGGGACCAACATTCACCCTAGCCAGCCTCTTCCCTTTTATATATTTATAAAAACTCTTACTATCCTTTTTTATATTAAGCGCTAGCCCAGCTTCATAGTTTATCCTTCCCTTCTTTATCAAATTCTTTGTCATTCTTTGTTGATATTTAAACCTCTCCCAATCCTCTTCTCACCCGCTACTCTTAGCCACTCTAAATTCCTCCGCTTTTAATTTAATACTCTCCTTTACCTCCTTCGTTATCCATGGCTGATTATCTCTCCTCCTACGATCCTTTTTGACCATCGGAATAAATTTCCGCTGAGCACCAAGAAAGATCTCCTTAAAGATCCTCCACTGCTCCTCAACAGACCTACCTTCCAAAGCGCTCCCCCAGTCAACGTTCACCAATTCCTCTCTCATCCTATCGTACTCCCCTTCAATGATACGACTTGGAGTGATCAGAACAAAATTAGCAGCAGGTATCTTTAGATGGGAAGAACAGTGAGTCAGGAGGAAGGACAGGCTTTCGGAGGACCGGATTGCAATGAGTAGAAGCAATTGGACACACGAATGTGCAGTGGTACAAACACAGACTAACTCCGGGACAACCAGCAGTAATTCTGTAGTCGGAGTCACAAACAACAAAAGGCAGTGAGACAATGATGAGATGTGGTGTGCAAATTCCCAGAAGTAAATTAACAGGAGAACTTTTCGGAGAAGAACACCGTGACCAAGTGACAAGAATTGGCATCTGGAGGTACGGACATTAAGAAGCCGAGAGGATAGTCAGAGAAAGAAAAAGGTCTAAAGGTTATGATTTGAAGCAGCAGACACAGTCTCTCTTATATCTCCGCTGATTCGATGCTCTGCTCCTTACATTTTGTAAATAAAAGGGTTGTTTCAAACGCAAAAGGCTGCAATGCTGGATATCCCTGCTCATCCGATTCACTCAAACCTGTCTCCTTCCGAACTTGCACTTCAATCTCTCATGTCCAACACTGACTTTGTCATTATACAAAGGTGGTGCTGCTGTTGTTTGGCTCATTGGCGTCTATCTAGCAGATCCTAAGTGCCAACTCTCGGACACCACCTCGTACCTCCCTTTGGACCATGACCTCACCTCCGAATGTCAAGCCAGTGTTTCCTGGACTGCCACTGACCTCATCTTCTCCGGAGATCTTTGCTCCACAGCTTCCAAACTTATAGTGCCCCATTCCTGGATGGACTGTATCTATCTCCTTCCCAAAATCCACAAACAGGACTATGCAGCAGGCCTGTAATGCCAGCCTGTTCCTGCCAAATTGAAATAAATCCTTCCCATCTTGAATCCAATCTCCCTTCTCTTGTCCACCGCCTTCTCACCTAGATTCTTATTTCCTCTGATATTCTACGCCTTTTTTTAATTGATTCATGGGAGTTGCTGGCTGGCCAGCATTTATTGCTTGTCCCTTGTTGCCCGAGGTGAGAGTCAACCACATTGCTGTGACTCTGGAATCACACATAAGCCAGACCGGATAAGGATGGCAGTTTTCCTTCCCTAAGGGACATTAGTGAACCAGATGATTTTGTGGTCATCAGTAGACTCATAATTTCAGATATTATTTTGTTGAATTCGAATTCCATGAGCTGTCATTTCGAGATTCAAATCCTCATCTCCAGAACATTAGCCGAGTTTCTGGATGAATAAAATTGTGGTAATACCACTCACAATCGCATCCCCCTATCAACCACTTCTAGTTCTCTCACCCAAACTGCCTCCTCCTTGCCATGGATGTCCAATCAAAGTGATACTGTAAAATATGCCTTCAAATAAAATTTTAAGTGGGGACAACACATTTACTTTGAACAGAAACGCCGAGCCATTTTTATATTTAATTACCCGAGAGAGTTTTGCAGAACTGGAACATAACAGCAAAGGAGCTTTGCAACGGGCGGCAACAACAGGCGTGACTCTGTGAACGGCAACTGTTTCTTGAAGTATCTTTATGTCCCCTGTTACGCTGGTGTAGCGTAGACACAGAACAAAAGCGGGAATTAAATTACTACTATGATTACTACTCAACATCTTGGTTAATAAATATGACTGGGTTGGAGGGGTGGGAATCAGTCTCGCATGCTTTGTGTCGGCGAGAATGTTAAACCCGCTGTGCCCGCAATATACTGGGCTGCAATTGCCTCAGCTGCTGTGTTAATATCAAATAAAACCTCTACTGATGTTCACCAAATTAGCCAATAAAGGAATAACTGCAACACGAACATTATCGGAATATACAACGAGGTCATTAACACTGATGCAGTCAACAAAGATTCGACAAAAAAAAGACTAACTGGAGAATAGGGCAGTAGGTCTCCTGTATAAGAACATAAGAACATAAGAACATAAGAAATAGGAGCAGGAGTAGGCCATCTGGCCCTTCGAGCCTGCCCCCCCATTCAATAAGATCATGGCTGATCTGTCGCTGCTCAGTTCCACATTCCCGCCCTCTCCCCATAACCCTTAATCCCCTCTCTTATCAAAAACCCATCAACCCGCGTCTTAAAAATATTTAGCAAGGCAGCCTCCACCACTTTAACGGGCAGAGAATTCCAGAGATTCACCACCCTTTGAGTGAAGAAGTTCCTCCTCAACTCCGTTCTAAACCGCCCCCCCTTTATCTTGAGGCTGTGCCCCCTAGTCCTACTGTCTTTTTTGAGCGGGAAGAGTCTCTCCACCTCTATCCTATCCATCCCATTCATCATCTTATACGTCTCAATGAGATCTCCCCTCATTCTTCTAAACTCTAACGAGTACAAGCCCAGTTTATTCAGCCTCTCCTCATAGCTCAACCCCCTCAACTCCGGTATCAGCCTAGTAAACCTCCTCTGCACTCCATCCAAGGCCAAAATATCTTTGCGCAGGTGCGGCGCCCAAAACTGCACACAGTACTCCAGCTGCGGCCTCACCAATGCCCTATACAGCTGCAGCAAGACCTCCCTACTTTTATATTCAATCCCCCTTGCTATGAAGGCCAGCATCCCATTCGCCTTCCTGACCACATGCTGCACCTGCAAGCTGGGTTTTTGCGACTCATGCACAAGGACCCCGAGGTCCCTCTGCACCGTCGCCTGCTGCAGTTTTTCACCACGTAAGTAATAATCCTTCCTACCATTATTCCTACCAAAGTGGACCACCTCGCACTTGCCAACATTAAATTCCATTTGCCATTTCCTGGCCCATTCGCCCAGCCTATCTAGATCCTTCTGCAGACTCTCCACACCCTCCGCACAATTTGCCGTTCCCCCAATCTTGGTGTCATCAGCAAATTTCGACACCCTACACTCGGTTCCTGTATCTGTAGAACAGTTGCCATATTACAGAGGAAAATGGAATCCTGTACCAGTTTACGACCCAGACTATATTTCATTTGAGTTCCGTCTATTCTACCCTTAAAATTATAATCTGTGCCCCATTAGATCAGTTTACAGAATAATTGTCGTTAATTACAGTGACTGAAAAAAAAAATGAAGTAGGATTTTCTTTTCAGTGCGGCCAGGACAGTGGGAATGTTTACAACTCAGCCCACCAATCTCTGAGTATTCAAATCAATGATGTTTTCCCAGGGAGAATTCACTCTGAAGGGACTCTGCTTTAGGTTACTTGAACTTTTAATTAACCTGTTTTTTTTAGTAAATCAAATTCATTATCGGTAATCCTATCTCTCATTGACAATCATTGACAGTATGCCGGCTGTGACATTACTGCGTATTGACCGTCCCCAAATACTACTGTTGATAATATTACCTGAAATGACTGGTATAATCTTACTTTTAAAAAAAATGGGGGACGTATAAGATGATGAATGGGATGGATAGGATAGAGGTGGAGAGACTCTTCCCGCTCAAAAAAGACAGTAGGACTAGGGGGCACAGCCTCAAGATAAAAGGGGGGCGGTTTAGAACGGAGTTGAGGAGGAACTTCTTCACTCAAAGGGTGGTGAATCTCTGGAATTCTCTGCCCGTTGAAGTGGTGGAGGCTGCCTCGCTAAATATTTTTAAGAAGCGGGTTGATGGGTTTTTGATAAGATTAAGGGTTAAGGGTTATGGGGAGAGGGCGGGAAAGTGGAACTGAGCAGCGACAGATCAGCCATGATCTTATTGAATGGCGGGGCAGGCTCGAAGGGCTAGATGGCCTACTCCTGCTCCTATTTCTTATGTTCTTATGTTCTTATGTTCTTTCCTCTATTTTTGATGGTGACACTAATTTTACATGTTTGGTGTCGATCCCACTCTAACATACGTCGCAGCACTGTGTTGCACTGATCCTGTCTTACATTACATATTGTACAATTGTATAATACTGGTTTTACTCTAAAACCACATCTTGTGAAATAGCATTGCCCTGACTGCAGAGTGAAATTGCATACGGCAAAATCATATTGTACTGATTGCACTATAATAGAACACATTGAAAATTATAGGCTATTCAGCCTATCAAACCAGTTCCACCATTTGAGTTCATGGGGAATATGTGCCACAAGTCCATATACTTGTGTTTGGCCCATATCCTTAAGAATTTGCTTAAGAAAAAAATCATATTTAAAGCTAGCAACTGATATACCATCAACTGCCGTTTGTGGAAGAGTATTCCAAATCTCTCTCGCCCTTTTGCGTGTAAAAATGCTTCCTGACATCTCTCCTCAACTGTCTGGTCACAACGTTCGACTACGCACCCTTGTTTTAGAATTTGCAACTAGTGTAAATAATTTACTTTTTGAACCCGGTCTTTTCCTTTTCCTGTTAGTTTCTGGAAGACTTCAATTAAATCACCCCTTAAACTTTCGGATTCCTGAGAAAACAGAATTGATTTGTTTAATTTAGCCTCATAAATCCAGTTTGCCATCCTTGTAAATCAATGCTTCACGAACTTCAAGACGAATATATCCTTAGATGTGGTGCCCAGATCTGCTCACAACCTTCCTAGTGTGATCTAAGGGGGATTTTGTATAGCTGCACCATGACATGGGCTTTCTGATACTTCAGTCATCCAGGCATAAAGAACAGTCTTGATAATTTTCCGCACTTCTTCCACGGTAAACTGGTCAGTGAGGTTGGTTCAGATGGAATACGGGAAGAACAAGCCAATCGGATACAAGATTTCTTTTCTCTTACTACAAACCCCCTGTCTCTTACCAGGTTATATTTCGGACTGGAAGCCTGTGACCAGCGGCGTGCTGGAGGGATTGATGCAGGGTCCACTGTTGTTTGTCATTTATATGAACGATTTGAATGAGAATATAGAAGGCATAGTTAATACCTTGTGGATGACACCCAAATGGATGGTGTAGTGGACAGTGAAGAAGGTTATCTCCGACTGCGATGGTATCATAATCAATTAGGCCAGTGAGCCGAGACGTTTAACATGGAGTTTGTATTCAGGCAAACTGGGGTGTTGCATTTTGCTAAGACAAACGGCAAACGTTCACAGTCAATGATAGGGCCTAGGGAAGTGCTGTAGAACAGAAAGACCGAGGGGGTGCAGTTGTATTATTCCTTGAAAGTCGCATCACGGGTAGACAGAGTGATGAAAAAGGCGTTTCGCATGTTTGTCGGTCAGAGCATTGAGCGCAAGTGTTCGGACGTAATATTCCAACTATACAAGACATTGGTCAGATGAAATTTGGAGTACTGCATGTAATTCTGATCGCGCTGCTTTAGAAATAATGTTATCAAATTGGCAAGGGTGCACGCAATATTTACAAAGATGTATTCGGCAGTGCAAGGTATGATTTTTAAGGACAGGCTGGGACGTATTCGTTGGAGCGTAGGAGGATGAGAGTTGATATTTAGAGACTTATACAATCATGAAAGGCCTAGATATAGCCTTTTCTTGAGGTATGGGGTGCCCAAAACTGTGGGCATTGGATTAAGTTGAGAGAGGAAGGATTTCAATGGGATCTGAGCAGTGCCTTTTTTCACACAGGTGGTTGTGCGTACGAGAGGAGATTGCGAGGCGGGTGCAATTACAACATAAAAGACAATTGGACAGATAAATGGATCAGAAGATTAATTCATTCCCTCAGCTGTATTATGGAGCCTGAAAGGAATTGCTGTGAGCAAAATACAGAATGCTGAAACGACTGGTCAGGACAGGACATCGGATATCTGTGGACTAGAAATGGAGGATTCTTTACAATCAGGAAGTGATGGAATTGCGTCGTGATTTCTGCTGTTGAGTAAAGCTGCCGGGAGAGGCAGAACAGATTGTGATCACAGAATTGTCACAGTACCGATCGGCCATTCAGCTATTTTGTCTGCACCAATTCTCCAAATGAACATTTAGGCTTCATAATTTCATATAGTCATAGAAATATCCAGCACAAAAAACAGACCCTTCAGTTCAATTCATCCATGACGACCAGGTTTCTTAAACTGAACTAGTTCCATTTGTCTGTGTTTTGGCTAAACCTTTCTGATCCATGTACCTGTCCTGACGTTGGAGGGTATTCTGAGAGACAGGATCTACATGCATTTGGAAATGCATGCACTGAATAGGGATAGTCAGAATGGCTTTGTGCATGGCAAATCCTGTCCTTCAATTTTGCTAGTTTTTTTTTGGAAGGGGTGACAAAGAAAATAGTTGAGGTCAGTCGACATTCCACAAGGCGTTCCACAAGTTACTACATAGCAAACTGGTCAGTAACATTAGAGCACATGGAATCCAGGGAGAACTTGCTATTTGGATTTTAAAAAAGCTAGCTGGTAGGAGACAAAGTTGTAGTAAAGGCTTATATTTTGGTCTAGAGGCCTGTGACCAGCAGCATGCCAGAGGGATTGGTGCTGTGTCCACTGTTGTTTGTTATAAGAATGATTTGGATGAGAACATAAAGGCATTGTTAGTGAGCTGTAGAGGACACCAAAATGCATGGTGGTGTGGACAGTGAAGGTGGTTTTCTACAGTGACAGTGGTATCTTCATCAACAGGGCCAGTGAGCCAAGGAAATTACTGTGGGGCTCTTTTTTTTTCAGATAAACAGAGGTGTTGCATTTGGCTAAGAACAAGCCAGGGCAAACATTCACAGTCAATGATAGGGCCCTCGGAAGTTCTGTAGAACAGAGAGACTGCGGGAGTGCAGTTACATAGTTCCTTGAAAGTGGCATAGCAAGTAAAGGGGGTGGTGAAAAAGGCTTTTGGCACATTTGTCAGTCAGAACATTGAGCGCAAGTGCTGGGACGTAATGTTACAAATGTACCATATATTGCTAAGGCTATATTTGGAGTACTCGTGTAATTCTGGTCACTCTGTTATGGAAAGGATGTTATTAAGCACACAGAATATTTACAAGGATGTACTTGGCGCTGTAACATGTGAATTTTAAGGACAGGCTGAATAGGCTGGGACTTCCTCTTGCAGCGTAGGAGGATGAGAGATAATATTTATGACCTTATATAAACATGAAGGTCATGGATAAGGTGAATAGCTAAGGTCTTTTCCCCAGGTACGGAGTCCAAAACTAGAGGGCATTTAGAAGTATGGTTCCGATAATTGAATGAACAAAGTCAAACTATTATTTAAGGTGTCAGATTTAAATCGATTTTAGAATGTTGCCTAGATTGGAATGACAAGTTGAACATTAAATGAGATCATGTTACGTTAATTGCTGTGCAGTATCTAAGGTAACTGAATTGTATAATTATTCACGTTTTTAGTACAAAAGTCAAGATCTGCGGAGGAAACTAAAGGTGCTGTCATATCATCAGATCCCCTTCGGCCTTGCATGTTTATAACTAAACTAGTTTTGGAAATACATTTGTTACGCTTTAAATCTAAGTTCCATTTACATTTGTGAAAGTTCTTAAACAAATTGTTTTAGTATTTCCGCAGTAATGCGGCAACCTAAACAGAATTCCCCCTACATTCTCTGTCACTACTTTGTTTCTCGTCAATAACCCATCTCGAAAGAGCCAATGCGTACTTCAGCTGCACTTTTTAATGTTCGAGTTGGATAATTTACTGTTTAGTTTTGGATCTCCTGCAGATTGAGTTTTCTATCTTAAGTACTTTTTTTTTGCAAACACGTATCGAGATTTACAATATATCTGGCAAAACATTATTGCTTCTGTTCTGTTGTCTTCATTTCAAAAAGAAAAAGTTTCTAAATTTTACTTTTATCAACTCTTTCTACTTAGGCAGAAACATATGAATTCTGAGTTATTGGTCACTAGGCCTCTGGAGCCTTCTTCACCTTTCAATTGGATCATAGTTGATCTGACTTTATCGTCACCGTCACACTGCTGTGTACCACCAAAAGCTTTCACCGCCCTGTTAATACAAGGCATACCTAGCTAAGCTTTACAACATATTGAAAGGCACTAATTTCACTGCATTTTGGAAAAAAAAAGAATCCTGGAGACTCATGACCCTCAGAGAAACTTATTCTCCTAATCTCTAATTTAATAAGCAACTGCTTACTTTTAAGCAGTGACTCCTGGTTCTTGATGCTCGGACAGAAGGAAACACCCTCACCACGGCACCCTGTCAATATCCAACATGATCTTAAAGATTTCAACCAAGTCATCTCTGACTCTAATGACTATAAACCTACCTGCCCCAATCTTTCTTCAGAAGACAATCCATGAATGGTTTGGGACTACATTCAAGTTGAGCAAATGTTGAGGGCATAAAATTAGGGGATAATTACATGCAGCAGGTTAAATGGAAAAAAAAACACAGACAAACGGATGGGCTTTGACGCATTTTCCCTCATCCCTGGTGGAGCCGGGTGTTGCCCAGTTGTCTCTGAATGGGTGGCTCCTATTCATAGAGTTCAGCAGCAGGTGTCACAACTTAGCAACAATTTGCACTACCCAGCCTTGGCCCCTTTGTTTTCAAAGAACAAAGAACAACACAACGCAGGAAACAGGTCGTTCGACCCAACAAGCCCGCGCTGCCATTTTAACTTTCAGTGAGCACCTCATTCCAATCCCTCTTCTACCTATGACTTCTGCCTACGCCTCTAGGATTCCACAATAAAGGTGTGCAAATTTACAGAATTATATGTGTGCCAGATTGAGGGAGGTCTAATTTAGGGACAATTTGTTAACACCAATCAGCCTAAAAACACGTTTTTGGGGTGTGGGAGGAAACCGGAGCACTCGGAGAAAACCATTGCGAGCACAGGGAGAAACTCCCACAGACACCGACCCAAGTCGGAGATCCAACCCAGATCCATGTATCTGCACAGCAAACAGTGATAGTCACTGAGCTGTCGTGTTGCTCGTCAGTTGGTCCAGTTTAAGCGTACACTAACGATGTGAAGCACTAGGCAACTCTCGAAGCAACATCTAAGAGCAGCCCTCGCACGACCCACCGCGTGTACTTTTTTTTAGGTCTTTACTGTTCCCTGTCTTTTTTTTTAAATTATTGTTTTTCCTCATTTTTCTTCCCACTCTACTTGATGCCATTTCCCTTTCCTCCCCCCTCCCTTTCCTTTTCTAAATCTTGCTTCTGTTCCATTCATTTTCCTCCTCCCACTCCTCCCTCGCCACCCCTGCTCCCCCAACATCTTGATTTTAGCTTCTCTGTCCTTGGCTATTCACACGCTGCATTCTCTTTGTGGACAGCTAACAATTGGTTTCTGTGACTATGATTCATCTTTCATTCCCTCACATTGCGGTATGAATATTTCCCACTTTGTATGCCTTTTAGCTTTGACCAAAGGGTCGTGTGGACTCAGTGTCAACTCTTTTCTCTCCTTACAGAAGCTACCAGACCTGCTGAGTTTTCTCCCAGCATTTCCTTTCTAAGTGTCACAACTTCATGCATTAGATTTTCAAAATCATGGTCAAAGCAATTTTGAGTTCTCTTTTCCCCAGCAAAACTTTCAGTGGCCATATTCTGAAATAAAACACACAAACACCTCAAGGCATGCCAAGCATTAAAAATAATTTACATACTAATAGTAATAATACAATACAGATTTTGGATGACACAGTGGTTAGCATTGCTGTCTCACACCTCTAGGGACCTGAGCTTAATTCTGGGCTTGGGTGACTGTGTGGAGTTTCCATGTTCTCCCTGTATCTGAGTAGGTTTCCTCTGGGCGCTCTGGTTTTCTCCCACATTCCAAAACTGTGCGGGTAATTTAATTTGCCATGCTATATTGTTCCTTAGTGTCACTGGATGAGCAACATAAATTCATGGGGTTATAAGGATGGGGCCTGGGTGAGACTGTTTTCGGTGCAGGCATGATGGGTCAAATGACGTCCTTCTGCACTGTACACTTCTATAGATGAAATGCTCCAGTTCTGTTCGCCCTGAAAATGACAAAAGTTGTCTGAGATCAGTGGACATTTGTGCTGTCTGTCCCTCATTTGCTGGAGGGGTGGAAATGGTAAATTCGCCCTGATGCGTGTATAGCTCCAAATGGTGTTGTTACAAAGTTGAGTTTGTGAAATTGCAATTTGATGTTTGTAAAGATGGAGAAAAAATGCTCGAAAGAGAAAAAAAACATTGTGTGGTCACTTTGAAGGCTGCTGTTTGTTTTCAGTGCTTGGAGTTTTAAAGTACAAATTACATACAGAGTCCAAGCTGAAGCGTTTGTACCAAAAAGTAAGGCAGCATTCTTGGAAGTACAAGGACTTAAACAAAAAAGCCGAAACAATTTACAGCAGACATTCAGCTAGCAGGATCATATTAAATTTGAATTTGATTGTGTTGACAACATCAGCCCACTCCTATTGTAGGGAAATTGATAGGTCAGCACAGGTATAAAAATGAATGCAGGGGGAAAAATAAGAGAGCAACAGAACACCCCGCTTTCAAACCTCGAGAGGGAGAGAACAGCTCGCTCCTCTGCCAGCTTCAGATATCCATTAAGAGAATGCACATCTAAATAGCGAAATGTACCAAATAGGGGGGAAAAAAAACTTACAGACAGAGGAATCGACAGAGGAGCTCTAAATGATTCTACAATCCACAAAGCTGATTATATTTTGACAGTGACTGAATTCTATCATAGGTTAATGAATAAATATTGTACTTATTTGAACAACATTCCATTAGAATCATATTTTATTTGGCACGTTACTTGTTTAGTTAAAAGTCACGGTTAGTTAAATAAGTAAATGAACTGTTCTTTTTGAAGTTAGCGTCAGGTATTTCAGTTAGTTAATCATTCAAGGTTAATGAAGAACAATTCATACCTTCCCACACACTTTCAACAGATTGTGAAGTGAGGTGTTCCTCTTTGGGAGATTCGGCATTCCTTCTCAAAAGGGGAGTCAACATCTCCATTGTTACAGTACTTTCATAAATTTGAAACAAATAAAACAATTATTTATACATGTTAAATAATACTCATGATCAATAATTAAAAATGAATAAAAAAAAGTTTGAGTGATCCAATGGCTGCTTAGATATACTAACTGCTTAAAAGAACTAGCAAAATCAATGGAATATAAATACAAATAGATACTTTCGTAAGAGAATGGTTCCCCTTTAAATATAAATCTACCTTTCGGAACCTGGACCTCCAGTGGGTGTTCTCAGCTTACCATGTCATAAGAGGCGTAGTTATCAATCTCTTGCGACGCTCTGGGTATGGTCAGATTACTTTGCTGTGGGTCTGACACTTCCGCGTATATTCGTAGTTTCAGCGGAATTGCTCAGGAAACATAAATGTGCATTTTTTTAAAAAAATATTTTTGGCAGACCATACATTTCTGCTGGCGATTGGAATTTGTGGGCGGATAGTAACTAAAACCTCCACTCAGGTATGTCTCCTGCTCTGCTAGCTGAGTCTGGAATAAAAGAAAAATTATCAACAGTCAGACGTAAATCCCTACCCAACATTACGGCACGCAGGCGAAGCTAACGTTGTTCTTTTCTTATTGGCATTCAGTTGCATTAACACAACGCTTGCAGTAAAAGAGGGGATCGGAAGTTTGAATGTTTTCAACGTGCGTGTCTGTGCATCGTATTGTTACATCGGTATTGTTCCATTGCACTTGTGCGGCATATATTCCCCATAAATTAGCATTTGGTACAAAAGTTATGGCCCAAACAGCAAGTTGATCATGGCAATATTCGGACAGATAGGATCGTAGAAACATACGACAGGAACAAGAGCAGGAAATTCAGCCCTTGGAGTCCGCTTTGCCTTCCAAGAAGCTTGACCACTGGTAAGATCAGGTGGTTAGCTCTGAAGTCACGGTTTTAACCTCAGTGCTAGTCAACAGGTCTTGCCCATTTTGAAATAGGTGTGTTACATATAGTTGCCATTGGTTAATGTGCCATTGCCTGAGGCTTTCTGCGAGTGGCTCGAGTTCCAGTTGCATATTATTTCAGCGGGGAGGTTATGAGGGACTTGGCTAAAATGCTTATTCCCTCTTTCTCCTCCTCAATATTTCAGTTTTCTATCCCTTGCCAATTGCTTTGGCTCACACCAAAGTCTCCTCATTTCCACACATAAACCAAACTTCTGCCAGTTAACGTAAGTCCTTGCTCATGTTTGAAAGATTAATTTGAATCGAGGTCCGAAAGTTGATAAAGAGAAAATGTGAACATACGATAGGAGCAGAATTTGAAACCATGTCGTGGAGACACAGGTTGAGATCCTGCTCAGATTCTAAGTTAGGATCTCCTGTTTATTAGAAAGAAACTTTCACCCACTAACGCACGGCGTCAGTAAACAAGCGAGCATCGGAATGCATTATTTAAAATTGTATCCCACTACTTTGCTGCGATGCCACTGGGGAATTCATCATGTGCTAGCACTGTATGATAGTTCAATTGAGGCGGAAGGTCAGCCAGGAAGTTCTGAAATGTTAGAGTAGCTGCTCCTATGTCTTATTATCTTACAGACATTAATCAGAGAAAACATGAGAATTATGTTGACCTTGGAGTTTTTCACTAGTGGTACTCATGTTTTTTTTCGAGGTTGTATTCGGATCCATTATGCAAAGTTCCATTATGCTAGAATTGTATAATCATGTTTGGGTACAGCATCGAAGGAGGACTGTCCTCCCATATTCTCTATGATGGTTCTATCAGGGAGGACTTTACCCAGTGTCAATGTGGCGCCTTCACCCTTGAGCATAAAGTTTTTTTTCAAGGATTTTCAAATTTTCTCTTTGCTTCTATATAGAAGTATGCAGGTTGAGCTGTCTGTGGTTTGCATCTTGTTAAGGCAAATAATTTGGTTTAAAAACCTGAGAAACTGTTAAGGAAGGGTTGCATGGTAATTTGATTTTGCCGCTGATTGACAGAAAATGATTTCTGTCCAAAATTAGGAATGCTTTGGCTTAAAATCGAGGAAAAAGTTTTGAACATGCCATTGCAATGCACTGAAGATGCTGTTGTTAAGTTTCTCCTACTTTCACTGAAGTCTACATTATGTTTCAGCCAACAACAATGTCCAGACAGGGACTGGAACCCAAGACCCTCAGGTTAAAAATTAGGTGTTGGACTAGGTAAGCTATGCAGGCCCAGGTTCGTAACTTTTGCAAGGCTCCCTGCATTGTCTGATGAAAGCATCAGAGACTCTTATTTCCCTCTTTCATAGTTTACCCTCTCCAGCGCATTTCCCTCACAAACAGACGGTAACCTCATTTGGGCATCATTTCACAAACCCTCTAACTTGCACCAACTACTCGCTCATACCAAATGGCGTGAAATCGGACAAATATTATCCAGGTATCTGCACTGGGCCTTCACAGCTTTGAATTAATTTCAAAGGACATTCTTAATTTGCTGAAATTGGAATGGGAATCCACATAAGCACAATGCTGGATTTCATGAGCGGGTAAAGAGTTCCTAATAGTATTCGTTGAGGCAGAGTGTTAATGACTGACATTGGGAGCTACATTCCTAATTTTGCTAATCACAAATTGTACGGGGGTGCATCTTTATGGAAAATCAATCCCTTCACCCAACCAACTCTGCCCTGCAAAGAGCTAGCAAAACAAACCATTTTCAAAAATTCAAACATGGGATATATTCATCGCTGGCTGGCCACTATTTATTGCCCATCCCAAGTTGCCCTTGGTGAGCTGCATTCATGAAACGCGGCAGTCCATGCGCTGTGGGTTGACCCACAATGTGGTCTGGGTGGAAATTCCAGGATTTTGACACAGCAACAGAGAAGGAACAGTGATATATTTCCAAGTCAGGATTGCAAGTTTTTTGGAGGGGAACTTGCAGGTCATGATGCTTCGAAGAATCTGTTGCCTTCGGCCTTCTATATCGAAGTGTTTGTCGGCTGACAAGTTTCTGCCTAAGGAAATTTGGAGAGATCGTGCAGTGCACCTTGCAGATAGCACACCCTGTTGCTACTGAGCGTCTGTGGTGGACAGAGTTGATGTTTGTGGATTTGGTGTAAATTAAATAGACTTTTGTCCTGGATGGTGTCAAGCTTTCTGAGTGTTGTTGGAGTTGGACCCATCCAGGTTATTCCATCTCCTGTCTCCTCCTGACTTGTGCCTTGAAGATGTTGGACAGGCTTTGGAGTCATGTGGTGAGTTGTTTGCAGCAGTATTCCTAGATTCTGACCCACTTTTGTAGCCGCAGTGGTTCTGTGGCGATTCCAGTTGAGTTTCTGGTCAATGGTAACTCCAAGGATGATGATAGTGGGAGACTGAGTGATGGTAAGACCATTTAATGTTATTGGGCAGTGGTTAGATTGTTTCTTTATCGGTGATGGTAATTGACTGGCATTTGTGTGCTGCAAATAGTAATTGTCACTTGTTATCACAAGCCTGGATCTTGTCCAGATAATGTTGCGTTTGAGCATGGACTGTTTTAATGTCTGAGGAATGGCAAATAGTGCTGAACATTGTTCAGTCAGTGGTGAACATTCCTACTTTCAGCCGTATGATGGAGGGAAAGGCACTGGTGAAGCAGCTGAAATGGTTGGGCCTAGGACACTACCTTGAGGTTATCCTGTAGTGATGTCCTGGAGATGAGATGACTTACCCCCTCAATTAAACCATCTTCTGATTCCCAGCTATGACACCAACCAACGAAGTGCATCCAAGGGTTCTGAAAGAAATGGCGGAGGTTATAGTGGATGCCTTGGTGGTTATTTTCCAGACGTCGCTGGATTCCGGGGAAGTGCCGGAAGATTGGAAAACGGCTAATGTTACGCCGTTGTTTAAGAAGGCAAAAGGCGGGGAATTATAGGCCGGTTAGTTTAACGTCTGTGGTAGGTAAAATGTTAGAATCCGTCATTAAGGAGGAAATTGCGAGGCATCTTGAAGGGAATTGCTTGATAGGGCAGACGCAACACAGTTTCATTAAAGGGAAGTCGTGTCTGACAAATTTACTGGAGTTCTATGAGGATGTGTCTAGGGCAGTGGATAGAGGAGAGCCGGTGGGTGTGGTCTTTCTTGATTTTCAGAAGGCGTTTGACAAGGTACCTCACAAGAGGTTATTGCAGAAGGTCAGGGGACATGGAGTTGGGGGTAGGGTGTTAGCGTGGATAGAGGATTGGTTGTCAAATAGGAGGCAGAGAGTGGGGGTCAATGGGTACTATTCGGATTGGCGGTTGGTGACTAGTGGGGTGCCCAAGGGGTCGGTGCTGGGGCCTCAGCTATTTACCATTTATATAGATGATCTGGAGGAGGGAACCGAGTGCAGGGTGTCGAAATTTGCTGATGACACCAAGATTGGGGGAAAGGCAAATTGTGCGGAGGGTGTGGAGAGTCTGCAGAAGGATCTAGATAGGCTGGGCGAATGGACCAGGAAATGGCAAATGGAATTTAATGTTGGCAAGTGTGAGGTGGTCCACTTTGGTAGGAAGAATGGTAGGAAGGACTATTACTTACGTGGCGAAAAACTGCAGCAGGCGACGGTGCAGAGGGACCTCGGGGTCCTTGTGCATGAGTCGCAAAAACCCAGCTTGCAGGTGCAGCAGGTGGTCAGGAAGGTGAATGGGATGTTGGCCTTCATAGCGAGGGGGGTTGAATATAAAAGTAGGGAGGTCTTGCTGCAGCTGTATAGGGCATTGGTGAGGCCGCAGCTGGAGTACTGTGTGCAGTTTTGGGCGCCGCACCTGCGCAAGGATATTTTGGCCCTGGAGGGAGTGCAGAGGAGGTTTACTAGGCTGATACCGGAGTTGAGGGGATTGAGCTATGAGGAGAGGCTGAATAAACTAGGCTTGTACTCGTTAGAGTTTAGAAGAATGAGGGGAGATCTCATTGAGACGTATAAGATGATGAATGGGATGGATAGGATAGAGGTGGAGAGGCTCTTCCCGCTCAAAGGACAGTAGGACTAGGGGGCACAGCTTCAAGATAAAGAGGGGGCGGTTTAGAACGGAGTTGAGGAGGAACTTCTTCACTCAAAGGGTGGTGAATCTCTGGAATTCTCTGCCCGTTGAAGTGGTGGAGGCTACCTCGCTAAATATTTTTAAGACGCGGGTTGATGGGTTTTTGATAAGAGAGGGGATTAAGGGTTATGGGGAGAGGGCGGGAAAGTGGAACTGAGCCACGACAGATCAGCCATGATCTTATTGAATGGTGGGGCAGGCTCGAAGGGCCAGATGGCCTACTCCTGCTCCTATTTCTTATGTTCTTACGTTCTTATGTCATGTTCTTATATACATGTGCATAAACTGTCTTTTATCTATTTTCTGTTAGCTCTGCCAGTGCCTGTATATTGTCTAAAACCAAAGATGAATATAAAATAATCTCTTGCATATTCCCCATTCTGGCAATTCGGCTGGTCCAATAATAGGCCAGCTATGACACATCTAAATAACTATCCTATCCTTGATTGTCCTCGACAATGCTGTATCTCATTCCATGTTATCCCTCAAATGGATGATTGCCAGTACACATTCTCATATGCTGGAGGGGCACTTGGGATTCTGGTTAAGTCCTCTTCCACTTGAAGTGATACAACTTCTGCTATACCTCCCACATATTTGGTTGCCAAAGATCATCAACATTTGATTGTTTGTACAATCATAAAGAAAATCAAAGTGACTACCATGATAATCAATATCTTTTGTACTATATTTGTCCGCAGTGAACCCATCCAGCCAGTTGCCCAACCCCACAAGAAAAAGTCATTTAAGTTTCTCAATGTCCTTCCGAATGTATGCAATCAAATTAGTTATGTTCTCTGAAGTGTCAGGTATGTATGTGCAACCCCTGAGCTAATTAAAGCACATGCTCCACCCCTAGCTGCCAAGATGAAGTCTGATGCCATCCGATTCTGTAACACAACAGTGCACGTTGCCACTATCTCATCACTGATCTCCCTAAGGGCTATAACAGTATCATTGGCAACTTGTTCCAAAACAGAGAGAATGGCTTCAATATCAATCTTATATATGCATGCGGGACATCATTATAGCAAGAAAGTTGTCTAGTCCCACAAAGGCACATGGTTTTCTCTCTGTTGGAAGCTGGTAAGAATGATTACATATCCAAGGTAACATGACCCCTTTCATCTGATAGGCAACCACAGATATGCTTTGTTTCCACGATTCCAATAAGTACCATTTAAGGGTTGGATAGGCATATGGAATATTGCAAGATCGATCGTTACTGGGTGGATTCGGGCAAACATGTTTGGTTACATCTGCTGATGTTGACAGGGCAGTGTGGTGGCACAGTGGTTAGCACTGCTGCTTCACAGTTCCAGGGACCTGGATTTGATTGCCGGCTTGGGTCACTGTCTTTGTGGAGTTTACACATTCTCCTCATGTCTGTGTGGGTTTCCTCCAAGTGCTCCATTTTCCTCCCGCAGTCCAAAGATGCGCGCATTAGGTTGATTGGCCAAGCTAAAAAAATGATCTTACTATCCTGAGATGCTTAGGTTAGAAGGATTACTGGGTGGATATGGGGGTAGGGCTTGGGTGGGATTGTGGTTGATGCAGAATCGATAAGCCAAATGGCCTCTCTCTGTACTGTAGGGATTCTACGACTTCGATAATTTGCTTGTGCCCAAATTCCCTCTACGGCATCTTTTACTCGCCACACACAATATGCCTTGCTGCATTAATTCTGCTTCATTTAAAATAAGGCTGAGTTCTGGACTGGATGTGTTCAAGACAGGTGAATGCCTGTTCTTGTGACCTGGCCCACCTATACAAGATCTATTTCTATAAAAGTCTACTCTATCACATTTCCTCAGAAAATCTAACGCTAATGCCTTATGATATCTTAAAGACTGAGTACGCTGATTCCACACAATCAAATCTGCCCATGAAAGGACATCCCTTCCCCAGCATGTATAGGAATGTGTGAACATACTCAAAATCTAGATACATTAACAACTTTTGCTCACATCTTTGGCATGTACAGGTAAGTATCAGTGTGCAGTTCTTGATGGACTGTATTAAATATATTAAATGCAACGATAAAAGATCAGGGAAGTTTACAATCATTCTGGTAATTCTTAACTGATCATTTCAACATTATTCTTTTGTATTTGCCAGGTTATGAACAATAAAGAAAAGATAAAAGTTCATCGACAATTCTGCACTACCACATCAATCTTGGTCCTAAATCTTGAAATTAATTATTTGATTGTAGCTTCTCTTTATTCTTTTCACGCAACCTGGAACTCCTGGATAACTTTGAACTCAATAATCTGTGAATAAAAACAGGGTGTGTTTCGGTCTTAAAGGTAGCATCTTGTAAAACAACGTAGCAAATTATTTATATTCCCACTCCCCCACCCCCCAATATACAGTTATACTGTAATCTTATCTAATCTGGTATCTATTTACAAATCTGAATTATCCAATATTAAGAACAAAAGAAAACAGCCCGGGAAACAGGCCCTTCGGCCCAACGAGCCCGTGCCGCCATTTTAACACCACCAGTCCACCCCTCCATCTATTGTTTTATGGCCATCCACATTGAGGGAAACTAATTTAGGGACAATTTATTACTGCCAATCAGCCTAACAGCACATCTTTTGGGGTGTGGGAGGAAACCAGCGCACCCAGAGAAAACCCACGCAAGCACGGGGAGAATGCGCAAACTCCCACAGACACTGGCCCAAATCCATGTGTCTGCACAGCAATCAGTGATAGTCACTGAGCTGTTGTCTTGCCCAGAATCTGGTCTAGTTTTAAGCACACACTAACGACATGAAGCACTAGGCCAATCTCGAACAACCAAGAGAAGCCCTCGTTGGGCAACAAGGCGGACCGACTTAAAACCGTGATTCCTTCTCTTGCAAAATTATCCATCCACTGGGAGAATCTCATCGTTATTGGGCTGTTCATTGGGATATGGTTTTAATGGTGTTTAGTGTCTCAATTGTGGACCATATCTTTCATCAATCAATGTGACGACTACACTGAAAGGACCCTCCCATCTGACTCATAACCCTTTCAGGTCAGTCGTGAATTTCACCATTACCTTATTTCCAGGTATTGGCAATTTAGGAGGGTTCTTCTCTGTCAATCTTATCCAGACTCTGCACTGTTGTTGATTGATTACCTGCTGTTTGAAAGAATGCAAACCATCCAGTAAATCTCTATGCACTTAAACACTGCTATTAACTCTCCTCCTCCTCCTGCTATCACATTTTCTGGAAGTTGCATGGTTCTGCGCGTCATCAGTTCAAAAGGTGTCAACCCTGTTCCTCGGAGGGACTAGCTCTCTGTCATAACAGTATTGCAGGAAAAGCCTGTACCCAGTTGTTTCCTTCTTCTAGAATAGCTTTGGCTAAGCTATTTTCAGTGTTCTGTTTCTTCATTCCAGCATTCCTGAACTCTTCGGGTGACATGGTATGTGACATCTCTGTCTTATCCCTAACACACTACAAACTTCCCTTAACACTTTTCCTGTGAATTGAGTTCTCTGTTCTCAGTCTAACTGAAAAAAAAACTTCCCCACCTAGGAATGATCTCATTTCCCAATATCATAGCTACAGTTTTAACTGAGGAATCTTAACATGGGAATGCTTCTATCCATCAAGTGAATTGATCAATAATCATTAGACAGAAAAAAAAATCCCTTTTACTCTAGGTAGTGGTCCTGTGAAATTCATTTGCAAATATTTCCATTGTCCTTTTGGTCTTAGATGGTTTCCCATCTTAACCTTATAGTGTTGATCTGGTTCTACTTTTGCACACTGAATAAATCTCTGGCAGAATTTGACTATAATTTCTCCCATTCTCTTCCACAACCAACGATTCCCATTTAAGCTGATTGTTTTCTTCCATCCTGTGTGAGCTAAACCATGATATATCTGTAACAAGCTGTATTGCTTCTGGAGCTAATATTTTCCCTCTCCTTATCCAAACTCCATTTTGTCTTCCTTGCTCCCTTTTTCTCTTGCAATTCTGTTTTTTCTCGTCAGAGGCCTATTTTACATCAATGTATTGGAGGGACATCCCACAATCCTGCTTGTGTTTTGCCCAAACCTGTGAGTACCGTCTAGCTAGGTTCCCCATATTGTTCCTTCTTCCCAATTTGGTTGCGGAGCTGATCTAGAAATATTCTCTCCTTTTCTTTGACCCCATCGATGTCACTGGTAGGAGCTTTGCCAATTGATTTTGCTTGCTTTGGTATCAATTTATAGCCCCTAGTTCTAACAAATCTATCCCCAAAATATTTCCTTCTTCTGTTGAGCATATCTGGACCGCTCCATCCCTACCTCTTGTCTCCAATACTGTCGGCTCACTCAATAATGCAGTTTTTTATCACTCCTGTTACCACCTGCAAAATAATGATCTGATCAGTTGTCAGTAGTTTTAAATCAATGATAGGTGTAGATGCCTCGGTGTCTATCAACATATTACAGGGTTGCCCTACTATCACTGTTCCACATACATTCAGGGATCATTACTTCTATTTCCGAAAGTGGCTAATTTGTCACTTCTGACCCAACAATTTCTGTAAATCCTCTACTGCCATTTACATTACAGTCTGTGGTGCGTGCTGTGCTGCGCTGCTACAGGATACTGCTCCATGGGTGGATTCGCTCTGTTTGGATCTTGTGCTTCTTTTCCTCCCCTAGCGACCAATAGTGGGTAATGTCAAGATCCATTCTATGATAATTACTGCATTGTTCCCCATTACCCTGATTATTTCCGTTTGGCAGTATCTAGCAATATGTCCATTTTTTTTCCATGCAAAACAAAAACATGTTTTAGCCCTGGGTTGTGACTGTTGGGCTTGTGGTTGGTCTACCTGCACTGGAGTGATTTTAAGATTTTTCTTGACTTGCCTTCTGTTTTCATGGCCCAACCCATTACATCTCGGCAAATGTTTCCTAGCAGAATTCCCACATCCATGATTCTGGTCAGACCTGCATTAAATCCCTCTTTGAAATATTCCAAGAAAAAAACTGGTCAGGGTCCGACACCTCTCCATTGTCTATACAAGCTCTCGACTTTTGCTCTCCATGTTCCTCAACAGGTTTATCTGCTTCCTGTTTAACTACAGTCACTTTAGTCCAATTTACCTATGCTTTAGCTAAGGCTCGTCCGATTCCCCATTTAAAATGCGCATATCTCTCAATCTCACTGTCGTTTTAAAGTATCCCATCTCTCATTTTTAAATTTTCGGGTAACATCTCCCTCACTGGTCCTGCTAACACTGCCTTTACTAAAACTTTTATGTTGTCAAAAGTAAAGTGATGAACTTCTTTCAACTCTTCCATAGTTTTCCAAAAGGCCGAATTTTGGTGATTTTATATGCAAGGGTCTAATTTCTCTAAGAACACTTGTTCTTTTCAGTCGCTGACAAAAGTACTTCTTGTGAGCTGACTGTAGTTATTGCATGTCTTCTCCTGCCCGTCTGTTTAATTATAGTATGCATTGGTGACTATTTAACAATTTCTCATTCAGAGGGGGATTTCTATCTCCCGCTATTACTTGTCCCGGCGGTTCTTCCCTAGTTTCGTCTTTCTCAGTCGAATCACCTGGGAATCGCCGCCTACAACTTTGGTGCTATTAATCTTCCTCCAGTCATAACTTTAGGCTCATCCTGGGCCGTTTTCACTGGAGCTAACTGCATATCTACTGCTTCTTTCTGAAGGCAGCTTGCACACTATGGCTACCAAGTTAACAGTGGCCAATTCATTTTTGTGTCTGCCCCATCCACCATGATTTCTGTTCTGTCTCGGAAGCAACTGAATTGTCCCCATTGTCTATCATCTCCTTGAGTTAATTTATTTTCTGTGACCACCGCTTGAATAAGTGATGCGTCTGGCCCCCACCTGGAAAATGGTTCTGTTTGCCATACTTTCTTTACCTCACTAGATGCCGCTGCATTCTACGCAACTCCGCTCTTGTTTTTTCATTCTATCCGATTACAATTAACTGTTTAGTTACCAATTTGATTATCAATCCAATTTTAATGATTTTTTGAAGGTTTCGCCCCGATCCCTGGAGATTGAAGTCTCCAGCCCCTGTTGAGAATAACTAACAACTAAAAAAAAATCCTCTAACCCTCTCACTGGGATTTCTCAATAAGACTTTAGTCTCCTCAAAAATTAAGATCTAAAACTCTGCCACAGATGCCTAGACCGAAATCCCCCACCTCTCCGAGCTTTCTCGTCTTACGTCCATAGAGCACGGTTTCTGTACGCTGTGCTGAGTTGGACAATATCAGGGTCCTTAGTTTTTCGGATTAGTGCGCTAACACTCAACTGACAGCGTGACTCCTAAACAGGTAGTTCTGCTAAGAAAGCAAACATTGAAATTACATTATCGCAGCCCCGCATTAAGCACGGATCTTTCCCACTGTGACAATGCTTCCGCAACCCCTTTCATTGTTCAGATTGGTCAGTTTATGGATCCGGCAACCAGATGCATTACTTCTTTCTAACTGGGGTAGCAATGTAACAATATTCATCCATCCAAAGAGGCGCATCCAGTTGTCATGCTCCCGTGACTCAATCCCATCCTTATCACCAAAACAGTTGTTCGTGGGGTTTTCTACGAGGTATCAATTAGATTCAGGAAACCAATGTCACAGTACAAAGGTAAAACTTCATTAAAAAGAAACAGTGATCAATGAAAGAAGTTATCTCTTTGGTCACAGATACAGACTACCCAAACTACTGTGACACGTTCTGAACTTATCAGTAAAAACAGAATGGCTATGCAGTTACTTAATCAGATTCCCCGCCTTCCATTCGTTAAAAATGTCAACATGCCAACACAAATATTTGTCAAACGCCTCAGCCGACTGCATTGTCCTTTCCAGCGTGGTCCTTTCTCATTGATCCATTAACCCCGTTGCCTCGTTTACGGTTGACGCCATTGCAAGATTCAAAGTGGAGGTTCCGCCAGCTCACTGCCAACCTGTCTAGACATGTATTCCTGCGCTAGGCACTTACCTATTCTGTGTCTACGCTGTGATTGGACCTATCATTATGGGGCAAAATATGTTCCTCATAAGGATCTTCTAGATATGAGATTGGTAGGGAATGGATTCCCACGCCTTTGGCCGAAAACTTTATATCTTTCCCATCACACATTTTGGTAACTTACATTAGCCAAAGTTTACAGTCACAGTTAAATATTTGAAATACATTTAGAATCTCGTAGCTACTGGTTTTCAAATCAGTTACTTGATTATTTCTCTTTCTGCATCTACATTTGTGTAAGTTATCTAACTCTTAACTGTTAGCTCTGCCAGTGCCGTATGCTGTCTGAAGCCTAAGAAAAATGGAAAATAATTGTCTTCAGCCATTCCCTCAGTAAACATCCATTTCAGACTCCCCATTTGAAAATCTCTTTGGACAACATCATTTAGTAGCTGGTAACAACAAAAACCGTCAGACAATGATTTCATCCAACAATGAATAATGAAATGTACCTAAAATTTACAACCACTGTGCATCAATCATGTAGATCAGCCCAGGTAACAACAGCAGATTTTGTTCCACAAAGGCTATTCCTGCACCAGAAATAGTTTTTTTTCCTAAATCAAAATTGAAGATGACTTCATGAGCACCAAGACTGAGAATAGTTCTTCAATTCCAGATCCATGGGATTAAAATTAATCTGTGAATTTAATGTCCATGGACACCACCATCCCCACTCTGTTGTCAAGAGCCAGTTCATGTTGAAGGAGGTGACTACCTCTGTAATCACCTCAAAGGTAACAAGAGTTACCACACACTCTTCCTGGGTATGGTGTTCATTGGTTCTGTCGTATAAAATCTCAGGCTGGTAAGGCACAACACCACTTTCTCCTCCCTCTTTACATAATTTCTCACTTCAGCCTCTACTCCATTTACTAGCCATGTTACACACATACAGTGCACTGTGACTACAGTTTGCATGCTTTGTCCAGAGTTGGATTGCCTAATTCCCTGTCCTCCCTGAATGTGTGCCGCAGCTAAGTTCCAGCTACATTTTTCAGAGTTGTTGGAACCTCAAGGCCCACATGGGGCACAAGGTGGGAGAATTCAGCAGGGGAAACTGGAGGATTCAATTTTCATTGAATCAAATGTGAGGTAATGCATACAAATGTGAGATCGTGCAGTTGGGAAGGTCTAATACAGATGGGAAAAAAACACAATAAATGGCAAAACTCTTAAGAGCATTGATAAGTAGGGATCTGGATGTACAGGTACACAGGTTAGTGGAAGTGGCAACACAGATGGAGATAGTAGTCAAGAAGGCATACTGCATGCTTGCCTTCATTGTCCAGGGCATTGAGTTTAACAATTGGCAGGTCACGTTGCAGGTTTATAGAACTTTATTTTCCAAGTGTGGCCTAACTAATGTTCAATTCTGGGCGCCACACAACCAGAGGATGTAGGGGCTTTGGGGTGAGTTTAGAAAAGATCTACTAGGATGTTGCTTGGTATGGAGGGTATTAGTTATGTTGGAGAACTTGGTTTGTTCTCACTGGAACAATGGAGGTTGAGGGGTGCGGGTGGGGTTGGGGTGGTTGGGCGGGGTGGGATAGGCAACCTGACAGAAGTCTACAAGATCATGAAGACCATGGATGGAGTGGATAGTCAGAAGCCTTTGACCATGTGGAAGAATCAATTACTCGGGGTGTAGGTTTAAGGTTCAAGGGTCAAGGTTTAAAGGAGATTTATGAGGCAATTATATAAGAGAGGGTGGTGGGTGCCTGGAATTCACTGCCAGGGGACAAAGTGGAAGCAGATAAAATAGTGACTTGACAAGTACATGAATAGGACGGGTCGGTCCACCTTGTTGTCAAACGAGGGGCATGCACATGGTGGGTTGTGCAGGCTGCTCTTGGATGTTTCGAGAGTAGCCTAGTACTTTGTGTCGATGTGTGTGCTTAAACCTGGACCAGCACACGGGCACCACAACAGCTCAGTGACTATCACTGCTAGCTGTGCAGATACATGGATTTGGGCCAGTGTCTGTGGGAGATTGCGCATTCTCCCTGTGGTTGCGTGGGTTTCCTCCCACACCCCAAAGATGTGCTCTTAGGCTGATTGATGTACCAAATTGACCCTACACTATTCTCCCCTGAATCTGGCTACAATAGGGGTACCATTGGCATACACACGGGGCAAGGTAGGTGTAGGAAAATGCTTTAAAATGGTGGCGCGGGCTCATTGGGCAGAGGGGCCTGTTTCCCGTGCCGGGTTGTTCTTTGTTCTTTGGAATAGAGGGAATATTCTCCAGCAAGGTAGGGGATTGTAGTTCAGATAGGCAGTATGATCGGTGAAGGCTTGGAGAGCCAAAGGCTTGTTTCTGTGCTTTTTTTTGTTCTCTATCGTACTGAAATCAGAGGCTCTCTAGAGCCCAAAATCAAAGTCAGGAAAAGAGAGATATATTCAGGAATTCACTTCAAAACAGGAATTGGATAAATACTTAATTGTTACCAGTTCCCAGAGATATGGAGAGAGTTAAGGTACAGGAAATTTACAAATACAGGAATGGAAATATTAAAATCTATATATGGTTAAATTGATGCTACCCATTTTAGCTGCTCTCATGTTTCTGACACTTGCACTGTAGACTTGGACAAACTCTCTGCTCTAAAGGAAAAAACAAGTGCTGGGAAATCTCAGGAGGTCCGACAGCATCCATGGACACAAAAGACAGCTCAATCTTCGAGTCTGGACAACTCTGCATCAGAGCTGAAGACAATAGAAACTAGGATGAGATATATACTGCTGGTGAGGTAGGGCACTGGGCGGAGCTATGAGGGCTGGAGAGACAGCCAGCGATTGGTAGAGAACGGGAGAGATTGACAAAAATGTCAGACAAAACAACAGGGAATATAAATGGTCATAAATGTCAGAGAATGCTACAGTACAGAAGGAGGCCTATCAAGTCTCCATCAACCACAAACCCACTCAGGTCCTATCCCCTTAACCTCATGCATTTATCCTATCTAGTCACCTTGACACAAAGGGGCAATTTAGCATGGCCAATCCACTTAACCCATGCATCTTTGGACTGTGGGAAGAAACTGGAGCATCCAGAGGAAACCACACAGACATGGGAAGAACATGCAAACTCCACACAGACAGTGACCCAAGCCTCAAATCGAACCCGGGTTCTTGGTGCTATGAGGCAGCAGTGCTAACCACTGTGCCACCATGCCACCAAATGACAATGAACTCCCTATAGGGGAACTGAACCCTGGTCTTCCGCATGCAGGCAAAGATACTAACCACTATACTGAAGAGAAAGTGGTGATCATGGCTAAGAAGGATACTGATGTTACATTAAGAGGCCAATGAAGTTACCTGCTTTGCAGGACCAGACGTACAGACTACTCTGTAGGAGTGAAAACCCATTTCAAATGGAGTTCTTTGATTCTATAGTTCAGCTGTTCTTCGTACCATTGGGGGATGTGAGGGGCCATTCATTTAAAAGTCAACAACTGGAAAATGATCAGAAATGGATGGGGAGATGAGCAATTAAACAGCAATGCCATGGAAAGAATTAGTAATTCTCACAGATCTGAGACTATCAAATCAATGTCATTACTAGATTAGTGATATATATCATTGGGCAGAAGAGTGATGGGTCAATGGGATTCGGTGTCAGTTTCAATATGGTCAGCGGAGTTTTACATGAGCTCTGTGTTCGCAGCTTTGCAACTGAGAGGGGGGCCAGCAGAGATTTGGTTCTCTCTGCATTGGGCAAAATGGCCTCCATTCTTTCCTAACAAATAACTGGCATCAAAGATCTCAGGATAATATTACATAGCCATGGCAAGCAACATCACACAAGAGGTCATGCTGTAGATATGTTGTTCTTCTCCAAATTACTGCAATCATTGAGACTGGATTTTAGATGGAAGCATTAGCATCGACAGGTACCAGACAAGAATTCCAGAATCCCAGTTTCAGTCTGACGATGGTCCGTTAGGGCACCAGGTCAGAAACTCTAAGGTATATTGTGAAATCATACTCTTCGTGAGAGCTCCATCATCCAGACTCAAAATGTTAGTTCCATTCTCTATCAGACCACCAACATAAGCGTGCACTATGTATCAAAACTATGCAGTCTAAGCACACCCACTAGATGAAATGACACACCAAGTAGTCACAGCATATGAGAGATAATACCCAAAAAGGAGAGCCAACACTGGCCAGGCGTTCACCTTCCCTCATGTCTTCAACATAGGATCTTCTACCTCTGTGTGGTTAATCTTCAGAGCTTCACTGCAGCTAGTTCAAGAACCTCCATTCTTATCCTGCCCCTTATCTTTTCTGAGATATGCTGTCTCTTCATTTTTGGTTTGAACTTTCAAGCTTATTTTGTGTTTTGCCCTCATTGGCCCCAGCCCAAGGTCCTAGGTAGGATTACCTCATCACTCCCTGGCTAAATTAGAATTTATGCCTCATAATATTTCCTTTGTCTTTTTACAAAACAGTACAACCAGTTCAAGCCAGCTTTAAGTTTCAGGTTAGTGCAGTTGAAGCAGACTTTAGCTGCCCCTTTCAGCCCCTGGCCAACACACCTGCGTGCTTTCTGAACAAAATCTCATAGAAACAGTTCAAGTTCAACCTCTGTGCTCGTGGCTTCTATTTTGAGTCATTTAAAATTCAACAAACTCCAATGGCCAGAAAACAAACTCAGGAGAACGGCTTGGAAAAAAAAAACTGTGCTCACCACTATACAACCATTGCACATTAGGGTGGCTTTAAAGTACCACAATGTCCTAGGAAACGTATCAATAGCACTGGCATTAAATATTACACAACGTTGATGCTGAGCCACAGGAAATACTTGGTCAGGTGACAAAACGTGTTCAAAGATATAGATTTTAAGGGACATCTTAAATAGAAGGGGCAAGAGAAGTCATGAGATTTCAGAAGGGAGTCCAGAATTTTAGACCAGGTCAGCAAAAGAAATATAGTTTATGGGTGTCACTTGCTAAAATGGCATGTACTGTCCATTCCTAATCACTTTTGAGAAGGTGGGAAGTGCCATCTTGAACCTTTGGAGCCTGTGGTGCAGATATATTCACACTGCTGTTAGGGAGGGAATTGCAGGATTTTGCCCCAGCAGCAGTAAATTAACAGTAATATTTCCAAGTGACAATGATGAGTGACTTGGACAGTAACTTTTAAGAGGTGGTGTTTCATGTTTGCTGCATTTGTGCTTAAAGGTGTAGTAGTTGTGGGTTTGGAAGGTGCTAATTCAGGAGCTTTGGTGAATTCCAGTAATTCATCTTGTAAATGATACACATGGCCACTGTTTGTTGTTGGTAGAAGGAATGAATGTTTCTGGAAGAGATGCCAATCAAGCAGTTTGCCTTTTCCTAAATGGTATAGAGCTTCATAAGTGTTCTTGGAGCTACACATACAGACAAGGAGAGAGTATTCCATCACACTCCTGACTTGTGTCTTGTAAATGTGTGCGCAGGATTAAGGAGTAAGAATGGTGAGTTATTCACTGCAGGATTCAGAGTCGCTGACCTATTCTTGAAACCACAGTATTGGCATGGTCAGTACAGTTCAGTTTCTGGTCAATGACGATGCCCAGTGTTCAGGGAAATGTACACATTTCGTAAAATCAGATAGAATAAATCATGTGCTAGTCAAATCTTATACTCCAGTGACCTTTACACAACATAAAGTTTCATATTGGTTATAAAAGTTGTCTGATGAACATACACATTCTCAGGGACCTGAGATCAGCAAGCACCCTTCAGCAAGGCCTTGGATGCTTTGTGTCAAATGATGAGAATCAAGTCCAAGCAGATGATAATCTGTTTCTGGGTGTAGGTTTAATAATAAATTTCTATTAAATGATACACTGTATATTAACAGTTCTATATTAGAGAGTGGTAAATACTGAGTATGTCTGTGCTGAACTATCCATTACACTGGGAACAGGAGGCACACACTAGGTCCATTGCACTGAAGAAGAAACTACTTTTAAAGACTGCAGACTGGAACAAAACATTCATTATGGGTCAGAAAATACCAGACCAACCTAGGAAAAAGCTTGCCACTGTTTACTCTATCTATACCCTTCATAATCTTATATACCTCTATTAGATCTCCCCCCAGTCGCCGTCTTTCAAGGGAAAACAACCCCAATTTGCTCAATCTTTCCTCATAACCCAGTCCTTCCACACCAAGCAGCATCCTGGTAAACATCCTCTGTACTCTCTCCAGGGTCTCCATGTCTTTGCGGTAGTAAGGCGGCCAGAATTGGACGCAGTACTCAAATGCGGCCTAACCAACGTTCTATACAACTTCCATATCTGAATGTGGCCAGCAGTTTTGAGAATTAAAGCACATAATAAAACACTTTATCTTTCAAAAATGGGAAATGTTTCTGTCTTTGAAACAAAACTACCATTTACAAGCAAGACTGCTTTTAAAATTGGAATTGATAAATACCTGGACATGAGTTGCTATTTCAACTATTTGATGGAAATTTGCCTACTGTTTAAGGAAAAGAGTAAGCAAGCAAATTTGTTAATGTCTGGAATCAAACAGAAATGTTTAATTTCTGTCTTAAAGATATTGCGAGAATATTTTATTCTGACTGTGAGGATTCTCCAGAATGCCTAAAAGGAATAATAAAAAACGCACCTTCGGTGTAGTTCAGTGGAAAGTATATATTTGCATACTGATGAAGTGAGTGAAAGTATAAATGACAGGAATCAGGTAACTTTTTTTTGGAGATATTTGTTTATGCCAAGGAACTTTCTCAGGGAACTGAATCTGATAATCTGGCCAGCACCCGAGATATTGGGAACATATAAAGGGAAATAAGCAAAGATTTTGAGACCTTTGATTTCTTTTTGATCATTCCAGAAGAATTACCGAGTAGTACATTTTTAAAGACAGAGAAGTCCAGGATGATGAAACTGATAAATTACACACACAATCCCTATAGACCTGACTGTTAATACTTTCCACAAAGGTTTTGTGGGAGGTGACAGAGAGATGCCACCAAGCATTGCAAAACAACACTGTCTGAATAGAAGGTCTGGTTCAAAAAGAAACACGAGGAAATACATTAAACGAGAAAATTGCAAAGATGACTTGAAAACATGAGATTCAAACAGGGGAGTAAAGAAACAACTCGAACTGCGATATCAGAGTCAGAGAGGTTTACAGCATGGAAACAGGCCCTTTGGCCCAACTTAACCATGCCGTCTTTTCTTTAAACCCCTAAGCTAGCCCCAATTGCCTGCATTTGGCCAATATCCCTCTATACCCATCTTACTCATGTAACAGTCTAAATGCTTCATAAAAGACAACATTGTACCAGCCTCTACTACCACCTCTGCAGCTTGTTCCAGGCACTCACCACCTTCTGCATGAAAAAAAAATTCCCATCTGGACCCTTTTTAATCTCACCCCTCTCATCTTAAACCTATGCCCTCTAGTTTTAGACTTCCCTTCCTTTGGGAAAATATATTAACCATCTAGCTGATCTATACCTCATTATTTTATAGATCTAAGATCACCCCTCAGCTTTCTACGCTCCAGAGAAAAAAGCCCCACTCTGTCCAGTCTCTCCTTATAACTCAAACCATCAAGTTCTGGTAGCATCCTAGTAAATCTTTTCTGCAATCTTTCTAGTTTAATAATATACTTTGTATAATAGGGTGACCAGAATTGTACACAATATTCCAAATGTGGCCTTACCAATGTCTTGTACAACATCAACAAGACTTCCCAACTCCTGTATTCAATGGTCTGGCCAATGAAACTAAGCATGCTGAATGCATTCTTCACCACTCTGTCCATCTGTGACTCCACTTTCAAGGAGCTATAACCTTTGCCCCTATATCTCTTTGTTCCTGACTCTCCCCAACATCCTATCGTTAACTGATTAAGTCCTGCCTAGTTCAATCCACTAAAATGCTTCACCTCACATTTATCTAAATTAAACTCCATCTTCCACTCGTGAGCCCACAGGCCCAATTGATCGAGATCCAGTTGCAATTCGAGATCACCTTATTCACTGTCCAGTATGCCACCAATATGTCATCCAGTATGTCATTGCAAGCATACTAACAATTCATCATCTCATTGAGACGTATAAGATGATGAATGGGATGGATAGGATAGAGGTGGAGAGACTCTTCCCGCTCAAAATAGACAGTAGGACTAGGGGGCACAGCCTCAAGATAAAGGGGAGGCGGTTTAGAACGGAGTTGAGGAGGAACTTCTTCACTCAAAGGGTGGTGAATCTCTGGAATTCTCTGCCCGTTGAAGTGGTGGAGGCTGCCTCACTAAATATTTTTAAGAAGCGGGTTGATGGGTTCTTGATAAGAGAGGGGATTAAGGGTTATGGGGAGAGGGCGGGAAAGTGGAACTGAGCCTCAACAGATCAGCCATGATCTTATTGAATGGCGGGGCAGGCTCGAAGGGCTAGATGGCCTACTCCTGCTCCTATTTCTTATGTTCTTATGTTATCAAAATCATTAATATAAATGACAAATAACAGTGGACCACAGTGGCCTAGAGGCACACGGCTGGTCACAGGTCTCCAGTTTGAAAAACACCCTCTACAACCACCCTCTGCCTTCTGTCACCAAGCCAATTTTGTATCCATTTAGCTACCTCACCCTTGCTAAAGTCCATATAGACAACACCAACTGTAATGTCCTCATCTATCTTCTTGTTTACCTCTTCAAAAAAAAACTCGATCAAATTTCAGAGACTTGATTTTCCACTCTCAAAGACATGCTGTCCCTAATCAGTCCTTGTGTCTCTAAATGCCTGAGATCTTGTCTCTCAAAATACCTTCCAACAGCATACCCACCACAGATATGAGGCTCACTGGCCTGTCATTCCCAGGTTGTGTCGCTGCAGCCCTTTTTAAACAATGGTACAATATTTGCCACCCTCCAATCTTCAGGCACCTCAACTGTGGCTAACAATGATTCAAATATCTCTGCTGGGAACCCACAATTTCCTCCCTAGCTTCCCACAATGTCCTGGGATACACTTCATCAGGTCCCAGGGTTTTACGTACCTTGTTGTGCTTTAGGACTTCCAGCACCTCCTTCTCAGTAATACGTACACTCCTCGAGACATCACTATTAATTTCCCCAAGTTTCTTAACATCCATGCTTTTCTCAACGTGAATACTGATGGGAAATATCTATTTTGGATCCCACCCATCGCTTGTGGATCTGCACATAAATGGCCTTGTTGATCCTTAAGAAGTCCGACTCTCTCCCTAGTTACTCTTTTGGCCTTTATGTTTTTGTAGAAGCCCTTTGGATTCTCCTTTGCCTCATCTGTCAAAACAATCTTGTGTCCCCTTTTTGCCCTTCTGATTTTTCTCTTAACTCTACTCCGACACTCCCTATACTCTTCAATGGATTCTCTTGATCCCAGCTGCCTATGCATGCCATGCGCTTCCTTCTTTTTCTTGACCAGAGCCTCAATGTCCAGAGTCATCCAGGGTTCCCTACTTCTGCCAGCCGTGCCCTTCACTTTAAGAGAAATGTGCTTACCCTGAACACTGGTTAACACACTTTAAAAGTCTCCCACTTACTAGACGTCTCTTTGCCTGCCCACAGACTCCCCCAATTAAGTTTTGAAAGTTCCTGCTTCATACCATCACAATTGGCCTTGCCCCAGTTTAGAATTTTAATTTTTGGGCCAGACTGATCATTTTCCAGAGCCATCTTAAAACTAATAGAATTATGGTCACTGATCCCAAAGTAAGCCCTCACTAACACTTCTTGTCACCTGCCATACCTTATTTCCCAAAAGGTGGTCAAGTTTTGCCCCCTCTCTGGTTGGGCCATCCACATACTGAATGAGAAATTCCTCCCGAATTTCTCTCCCTCCAACCCTCAAATACTTTGGCAGTCCCAGTCAATGTTGGGAAAGTTAAAATCCCCTATTATTACCAGCCTATTTTTCTTGGAGTCATCTGCAATCTCCTTACACATTTGCTCCTCAATTTCCTATTGATATTGGGGGGCCTATAGTACAATGCTACCAAAGTGATATCCCCCTCATTTCTCAGTTCTACCTATATAGACTCAGTGGCCGAACCCTTGGATATATCCCCTCTCAGTACTGCTGTGATGTTTGCCCTAATCAAAACTACAACTCTGCCCTCCTCTCATACCTCCTGTTCTATCTTCCCTGTAGCGTCTGTACCCTGGAACATTGACTTGCCAGACCTGTCCCTCCCTTAGCCACGTATCAGTAATTGCTATAATATGCCAGTCCCACGTACCCATCCACACCCTAAGTTTATCTGCCTTGCCCGTCAGGCCTCTTGCATTGAACTGCGTTTATTTCAATCTGGACTTCCCTTGCTCTCTGCTCTGCTTTTGCCTGATCTGTCCGGTGATAAGATTACTGATACTGCCTTTACTACTTAATGTGCTCTCTTTAACTTCTGTGCTGTTCACAACCTTCACTCCTCTCTCCCTACTGCTTTGGGTTCTGCCTCCTGAATGGCTCTAGCAAATCTCCCCACCAGGATATTAGCCCCCCTCCGGTTCAAGTGTAACCTGTCTCTCTTGAACAGGTCACCCCTTCCCCAGAGGAGATCCCAATGATCAAAAATCTAAATCCCTGCTTCCTGCACCAGCTCTCAAGACGGCCTTGACACTGGCGGAGACAAGATATGAGAGTGCAGAAGCGATTTGTAACTTGTGGACCAATTAACAAATAAAAGTACATGGTGCAGAATGGGACCTACTCAGCTAATTGATAAACTGCGGGCATTCAAATGTTTAAATGGGATGAAGAGACACTGACGGATATTCCATAGAATATGTGACATGAAGCCAATTCAATCTGAACATTATGCTGTCATCAGCAAAGATCCTAATTCCTGACCTCATGATGGAAGAAAGGTAATTGATATTGTTGGGCTGAAGAAACTTCCCTGAGGAACTCCTGCAATGATGTCCTGGAAGTAGGATGACTAACCTCCAATAACTAAAACCATCTTCCTTTGTGCCAGGTATGACTACAATCAGCAAAAACATCTCCCTGATTCCCACTAACTCCACTCTTGCCAGGGCTCCTTGATGTCAAACTTGGTAAAATACTGTCCTGATATCAAGGGCAGTCACTCTCACATCATTCTGCATCCAGTTCTTTCGTTCACATTTGAACTAAGATTTTAATGAAGTCAGGTGCTGGCTGACCCTGGCTGAACTCAAACTGAGCAATGACCACTCAAATTGTGGTCACTGCAGCCTCGATGGGCCAAATGGCCTCTCTCTGTACTGTAGGATTCTATGATTCTATGATTCTCAATCCGTGTCTCATATCTTGGAGCGACTTCAGTTGATTTTCTCCAGTTGAAGTAAACCGATTCTTCCACAGCCTGTAACAGATTTTAGATTAAACAAGCATCAATAGATGGAATAACAAAAAAGTGAGACTGAGATATTACAATAATAATTAGATAAATATTATGCAAAAGTGAATGAATACCACTGATACGTTAATTATCAATTTAAACATTAATTAAAGCCACTCACTCGATCCGCTCCAGACTGCCACAGTTCTTTATGAGGCGGCAAATTGCAGGAACAGATTGGTCTGTGAATGAGTTTAACTCCAGGTTCAGCCCTGTCAGTGATCGGTTTGTACTCAGAGCAGAGGCGAGATCATCGATACAAGAATCTGTGAGACGGGTATCATCCAGCCTATGGAACAGAAACAACAGGATTTGCAGAAAATCCCAAAGTTTTATTGGTGTCATTATTGGGAATGCCAACAATAAAGTGTAGTTTTAATAAATAACATCAAGCAGACAGACTGATATTTAAAAAGATCATTTACAGAATGTGGGTGCCGCTGGCTCGGCCACCATTTATTGCCCATCTCTAGTTGCCCTTCAGACAGTGGTGGTGAGCTTCTCTCTCGAACAGCTGCAGAGCCTGAGGTGCAGATTCGCCAGCAATGCTGAAAGGGAGGGAGTTCTGCGATTTTGACAAAGTGACACAGAAGGAATGGTTATATATTTTCAAGACAGGATGATGAATGACTTGGAGGGAAGCTTCAGGTGGGTGGTATTCCCAGGTATCAGCTGCTTTTGTCCTTCTAAATAGTAAGGGTTGGGGGTTCAGAAAAGCATAAGAAACGTTGATGAATTCCTGCAATGCATCTTATAGATAGTGACAGCCGTGTGCACTGTTTGATTCTGGTGGAGGAAGTGAATGTTTGTGGAAGGGGTATAAATCAAGTGGGCTGCTTCAGCCTGGGTGGTGTCAAGCTTCCTGAATGTTGTTGGCACTCATCCAGACAAGTGAAGAGCATTCCATTACATTCCTGATTAGTAGATGCTGGACAGGCCTTTGGTGTACAGGAGGTGAATTACTCACCACAGGATTCCTAGCCTTTGACTTGCTGTGGTAGCCATAGTATTTACTTGGCTAGCCCAGTTCAGTTTCTGGAGAGTGCAGGAGGGCAAGCCAGGAGCAACACCAGGCAGACCTAAAAATGAGTGCCAACCTGATGAAGCTAGCAAACAGGACTACTTGAACATAGATGGTGGTGGACAATTAAACAACTCACTCCTCAGATGGAGGAGCCTAGCACATAAATTGCAAAAGACAAAGCTGAAGCATTCACAGCAATCTTCAGCCAGGAGTGCTGAGTAAATGATCCATCTTGGTCTCCTCCAGTGGTCCCAATATCACAAATGCTATTCTCTATAGCCAGTTTGATTCGCTCAACGTGATATCAAGAAGCAGTTGGAGGTACTGGATACTGCAAAGGCAATGGGTCCTGATAACATTTGGCAATTGTACTTAAGACCGCTCCAGAACTTGCTGCTCCCCTGGCCAAACTCTTTCAGTACAATACTGGCATCTTGCCGACAATGTGGAACACGGCCCAAGTATGTTATATACACCACCAGTACAAACCCAACCCATCCAATTACCACCACATCAGTCTACTCTTGATAATCAATAATGTGACGGGAAGGGTCATCAACAGTATTATCAAGCAGGAGCTGCTCAGCAAAGCCTGCTTTAGATCACCAGGATCACTCAGCTCCTGACCTCATTACATGGAGGAATGCTGCTGAGGAGGACAGTACATAATAATCAGTAGGTGGTTTCCTTACCCACGTTTAACCTGGTTTCATGATACTTCATGTGGTTCAGAGTCAATGCTCAGGATTCCCAGAGCAATTCCTTCCTGACTGCATACCATTGTGCTGCCACATTGGTAAGACAGTACATATCCAGGAATAGAAATGGTGGTGCCTAGGATATTATCTCTAAGGTATGATTCTGTGATTGTGACTATGTCAGGCTCTTACCTGACTAATCCGTGAGATAGCTCTCCCATATTGGAACCAGCCTCCAGCTGTTAGCAAGGAAGACTTTGCAGAGTCGACAGGGCTGGATTTGCCGGTCATTTCTGGTCCGTAGATGAATGCCAGGTTGTCTGTCTAGTTTTATTCCTATGTTTTTTTTTGTTGCAGTTTCATACAACTGAGTAGCTTGCTAGGCCATTTCAAAGGGCATTTGAGAGTCAAGTACATTGCTGTGGGTCTGGACTCACATACAGGTCAGATCAGGTAAGGAGAGATTTCCTTCATTAAAGGCATTACTGAGCTGGGTGGATTTTTATCAAAATCAACAATGGTTTCATGATCATCGTTAGACTTTTAATTTCAGGTGTTTTGTTAAGTTTAAATTCCACTATCTGCTATGATGGGTCCCCAGAGGATTTCCCTGAGTCTCTGCATTGAGTCCAGTTACAATACCACACCACCACCTCTTGAAAAGGGTGCCTTTCCAGGCTCATTTGGAATGCAAAACTTCTTTTGTCTACTGACAGCTGCCTTTTTAAACCCCTCTGTGATGACTTCAGCCAGATGAATGAGGTTGGCTTACTAGAGTACAAACTACCTGATGACTTAAGTTAATTTGAGTTAGTTTATTTGGTTGGTATCAAAAGAAATACCTGATGACGTAAGTTAATTTGAGTTTGTTTATTTGTTTGGTATTCAAGAGAGATATCTGATGAGTCCTTTTACCCAAAAAGATGTGCCTGATGAGTCCTAATTGATGATTAAATCAGGGAGCTTCACACCCCCCTATTTACAGTAGGTATGTCAGACTCCCAGCCTGCAATCAGCGGGAGCAATTGGAGAGCTGGTTGTGTACAGATGTATGTTGTAAATAAAGTAACTTGGTGACAGGACTTACACCTCCGTGGAGTTATTATAGTGGCGACGAGGAAAAAGGAGTGAACTGAAAGAACTTGCTGAGCCACCACACATATTGAAGGTAAGCCATTGTGACAAAACATGCCGCTGCTTGGGAAATTGGACTCTTTTGCCCCCGCAGTGGAGGCCTGGGCCCAATATAAGGAAAGGATGAAGTATTTCTTCAGAGCAAAAACATAACCTCAGATGAGAAGCAAAGAGTTATCCTGCAGAGAGCTTGTGGACCAGTGGGTTTTGCAATTGTGCACAGTTTAACTTATCCAGAGGCACTAAACACAAAGTTTTTCCACGTATTATCAAACTTAGTTCAAGAATATTATAACCCGAAGCCACCCCGTATTCTGTGGAGGTACCGTTTTTACTCCACATTTAGAGAAGTGGGGTAGTCAATTACCAGTTGCCTAACAAGGCTAAGACGTCTGGCGGAGGCTCGTGAATACTGGGCAACACTAAATGAGATGCTCTAAGACCAAGTGGTGTGCAGAATTAATGATATGGCTCTACAAAAACAGCTGTTGACAGAGGCCCAGTTAGTCTGTAAACAGGCGTTACAGATGGCCTTGTCGTTACAAAAAGCAGCAAGCAGAGCACATGAGCTCCAAGGTCTTCCAATGGAGGTAGAGGCCAATACCATGGAGACTAGGTTACGGGATCACCACTACGGGGCAAGCCACTACATAGTAGCCCTCAGGAAGGATTCAGATATGAAAGAGCCCAAGTCTGTCTATAGAACCAGACCTAGACAAGGTCAGGTTAAGCCCAGAGTGACAGCAGTTCCTGCAGAGCCCTTCCTGACACGACATTGCTACGGTTGTCAGTGTCTCGATGCACAGAGGAAAACCAAGTCTTCTAAACAAACATGGCCGAAACGTACACGTAGGCTGAGGGACAGGAGAACGCACAGTCTGGAAGCTCCCCCACCTCTGACAATTTGATGGGTTCTGATTTTTGTCATCACTATGCTCAGTAGCTGTTCCTCGTCAGAGAGACAGAACGGACATGCAATTTTAATGGAGGTCAACAAAGCCACAGCTGTATCGTTCATAGAAGACACGAACTGGACTCCAACCCTTAGCCCTGACCAAAACTTCAGCAAGGCTGAGGGCCTATACAGGGGAACCACTGGAAGTGATGGGTACAACCATGTGCCAATTGCTTATGGAAAAGAATTAACTAGCCTCTCGTCAATGGCAGTGGAGGCTACGAGACTGAGCCTACTAGGACGAAATTGGCTGAAAGAGATTAAGCTAGATTGGACAAATATCTTCCAGCTGAAAATTGTTGCCTGAGTGAGGCCCTGAGCAAATATCCGGAGGTTTGTCGGGAACACAGAACATTACACCGCAGTACAGGCCCTTCGACCCTCAACGTTGCACCGAACAGTGGAACCAATCTAATGACCCTCTAATCTAAACTATTCCAATATTATCCATATGCCTATCCAATGACCATGTGAATGCCCTTAAAGTTGGCAAGTCCACTACTACTGCAGGCAGGGCATTCCATGCCTTTACTACCCTCTGAGTAAAGAACCTACCTCTGACATCCGTCCTATATTTATCATCCCTCAATTTAAAGCTATGTCCCCATGTGTTAGCCATCACCGTCCAAGGAAAAAGGCTCTCACTGTCCACCCTATCTAATCCTCTGATCATATTGTATGACTCAATTAGGTCACCTCTTAACCTTCTTCTCTCTAACGAAAACAACCTCAAGTCCCTCAGCCTTTCCTCGTAAGACCTTCCCACCAGGCAACATCCTGGTAAACCTCCTCTGCACCCTTTCCAATGCTTCCACATCTTTCTTGTAATGCGGCGACCAGAACTGTATGCAATCATCCAACTGCAGCCGCACCAGAGTTTTGTACAGCTGCAACATGATCTCATGGCTCCAAAATTCAATCCCTCTACCAATGGTTCCGATGGGGAACCTTATCAAACGCTTTGTTGAAATCCATATACACCACGTCAACAGCTTTACCCTTATCCACCTCTTTGGTCACCTTCTCAAAGAAGGTAAGGCCGAGAAATAATCAAAGGAGTCAAAGCAAAATTGCTTGTTGACCCAGAGGCTGTCCCAAAGTTTTGCAAAGTCCAACCAGTACCATTTGCGTTATGGAAAAAGGTCAATGCGGAAATCAAAAGGTTACAGCATGAACAAATAATAAAGCGGATTCAGTTTGTGGAATGGATGGCATCTGTGGTTCCTATCTTAAAGCTTAGTGTGCCTTTGCGGCGATTTCAAATGAACGATATATCGTTACTGTCAGCTAGACAAATACCCAATTCCCAGGATTGAGGAACTGTGCGGAAAGTTGTCAGGAGGACTCCTATTCACAAAACTGGTCATGAACCATGAACCATGCATACATATAAGATGATGAATGGGATGGATAGGATAGAGGTGGAGAGACTCTTCCCGCTCAGAAAGGACAGCAGGACTAGGGGGCACAGCCTCAAGATAAAGGGGGGGGGCGATTTAGAACGGAGTTGAGGAAGAACTTCTTCACTCAAAGGGTGGTGAATCTCTGGAATTCTCTGCCCGTTGAAGTGGTGGAGGCTACCTCGCTAAATATTTTTAAGACGCGGGTTGATGGGTTTTTGATAAGAGAGGGGATTAAGGGTTATGGGGAGAGGGCGGGAATGTGGAACTGAGCCACGACAGATCAGCCATGATCTTATTGAATGGCGGGGCAGGCTCGAGGGGCTAGATGGCCTACTCCTGCTCCTATTTCTTATGTTCTTATGTTCATATCTGTAACTATGGCTGGACGAGGATTCACAAAATTTTGCTACAATAAAGACACTGAAAGGTCTCTTCCAGTATAAAATATTGTCCTTAGGGGTTTTGTCAACTGGTGCCATATTCCAAAGGATCATAGCGAGCAATGTACAGGGGTTACCACAGGTTGCCATTTACTTAATGAAGACATTGTCTAAGGGCAAAACAAGGGTGGAACATCTGCAGAACCTGGAGGAACTTCTCAGGAGATTTGCAGAAGCGGGAGTGTGTCTGAAAAGGAAGAAATGTGTCTTTTTAGCACCTCGGGTGGCAGAACGTACAAGAGCGGCCATATGCCTCCAGGATCCTGGCAATGGCAGAGCAAAGATTTAAAAGGAAGGACTGGCTGTAATCTTCACAGTCAAAAAATTGCACCAGTATACATACGGGCAAAAATCTATGATCGTAACAGATCATAAACTCTTGCTGAGCCTACTGAAGGAAGACAAAGCAGTGCTGCCAATAGCTTCAGGCCTAATCTACGTTGGGCATTATTGCTAGCGGCATATTAGTATTGATTGCAGCACCGACCAGGGCCTAGAGTGGCAAATGCTGATGCCTCAGGAAGGCTAATGGGATGCTGGCCTTCATAGCGAGGGGGATTGAATATAAAAGTAGGGAGGTCTTGCTGCGGCTGTATAGGGCATTGGTGAGGCCGCAGCTGGAGTACTGTGTGCAGTTTTGGTCGCCGTACTTACGCAAGGATATTTTGGCCTTGGAGGGAGTGCAGAGGAGGTTTACTAGGCTGATACCAGAGTTGAGGGGGTTGAGCTATGAGGAGAGGCTGAATAAACTAGGCTTGTACTCGTTAGAGTTTAGAAGAATGAGGGGAGATCTCATTGAGACATATAAGATGATGAATGGGATGGATAGGATAGAGGTGGAGAGACTCTTCCCGCTCAGAAAGGACAGTAGGACTAGGGGGCACAGCCTCAAGACGGGAGGGGGGGCGGGGGAGGTTTTAGATCGGAATTGAGGAGGAACTTCTTCACTCAAAGGGTGGTGAATCTCTGGAATTCTCTGCCCGTTGAAGTGGTGGAGGCTGCCTCGCTAAATATTTTTAAGACGCGGGTTGATGGGTTTTTGATAAGCGAGGGGATTAAGGGTTATGGGGAGAGGGCAGGAAAGTGGAACTGAGCCACGACAGATCAGCCATGATCTTATTGAATGGCGGGGCAGGCTCGAAGGGCTAGATGGCCTACTCCTGCTCCTATTTCTTATGTTCTTAAACCGGCTACTGTTACTGAACATCCCACCATTGGTATCCAGAATAGAGGAGACTGTGATGAGGCTAAACTTCATGGATACTTTCCTGGTGGATGCACACAATATGCGCCAGTGGAGACACAGAGACCCTGTACTGGTGAAGGTACAAAATGTTTTTGTCATTAAGATCAAGACCATACTATCAGCTGTCTATTTCGTGTCTCTCCCTTCCATTAGCCCAACTAGAGAAACTTAATTCAGTGCTCCTGGTGCTACAGGACAGCTGGAAAGCTCCTGGTGCTAACAGGACAGCTGGAAAGACCGGTCTATCCACAGTTCCACCCATACTGAAGAAAAGGGAGCAGATCACAGTGGGAAATGGATACTGCCGTGGGGAGCACAGGTCACGGCCCGAAGGCAGGGCTGTCGGGATATACTGGCCGAACTACACCATGGGCACCCATGGAGCTATGTCTGGAAGCCAGGTCTGGACGCAGACTTAGCGAAACTGGGGAAGCAGTGCCAGAAGTGCCAACAGGGGCAGAAGGCTCCACTGGCAGGCCCGCTCCATCCATGGGAATGGCGAGGCAGACCAGTCGCGACTCTATCTTGATTTTGCAGGCCCGTTTATTAGGTGCATCTTTCTCAACTAAACTCAGCAAACACAATGGCAACCGTTGAGAACTGCGGACCTCGTTCGCAACACACAGGATCCCAGAGGTATTAGTTTCTGATAATGGTCCAGTATTCACCAGTCTAGAATTCACAAAACTTATGAAATCAATTGGATCTGGCACATCAAGACGACACCTTGTCATCTGGCATCAAATGGGTGAGCGGAGAGAGCAGTCCAGATGTTAAAGGCTGGGTTCAGCCAGCAGCCTCATTAGAGACAAAACTCTCCAAGATTGTTATAAGGCCATTCCACACGCGACCACAGGAACTGCACCAGCAGAATTACTGATGGGCAGACGGCCCTGCACCAGACTAAGCCTGTTGTTGCCAAACTTGGGAGGAAAGTAGAAAGACACGAGGGAGCCCAATGCAGGGGCCATAACAACACTTGCCGAAAGAGGCGCATTGAAGTGGCGGAGTGTGTTTGGGTCAGGAATTATGCAAATTGGCCCACCTGGGTAACCAGAACAGTTGAGTCCAGGACCAGACCAGTACCCTACAAGGATGTGTAGGCGAGGCAGCGGTGAGGAAACATCTGGACCAGGTCCGGGCCTCAAAGCTCTCCACCCATTCCAGAGCCAAGTCCACCCTGCAGCCCTTGGGATGATGTGGATATGCCGGCACTGGACTGGGGTAAAACAGTTGAAATTTGTTGGACTTTAAGCTGGTGTCATGAGATTTCTTTCTGCCATAGGCACGAGCAGAGTCCCCCCTCGACAAGCCAGCACTGCCTCCCCTGCACCCTTGATTGGGACCTGAGGGTCCAAAATGGACACAAAGGTTGAAGCTGCAGCGATTCCCCTACCACCTGAATTGGACGAGGAGCCAGACTTCCAGTGTTTGCGGTGGGAGAGATGGGCGCCTATCCATTACACACTGCTGACATTAGAGGCCGGGTTGCAGTATCCTGACTCGGTGGTCAAGCAGAGGAAAATATCCCTGGGGAAGCAAAGCGAGGATATTGCTCAGACTTTCGGAAAGAGGAATGTGATGACTTCAGCCAAGCTAATGAGATTGGCTTGTTAGAATTTGAACCATCTGATGAGTCCTAATTGATGGTTAACTCAAGGAGCCTCATGCTCCTTATTTAAAGCAGGTGTGTCAGTCTCCCAACTTGCATTCAGCAGGGAGCAACTGGAGAACTGGCTGTGTATAGATGTATAGTGTAAATAAAGTGACTTGGTGACGGGACTTTCACCTCTGTGGAATTATTACACCCTCCCACCTATCTCCTCCAATAAAAAGTATGAGATAGTCATGGATGTTTTTGTCATTAAGATCGAGACCATACTATCAGCTGTCTATTTCGTGTCTCTCCCTTCCATTAGCCCAACTAGAGAAACTTAATTCAGTGCTCCTCCCTGCTCTACCTCAGAACTTTCTGATCTCAGTTCTGAGTTAATCTAGTCCATTCAAACCATGTGCTATTCCTGTGATACTAATCCCACTAAACTGATCACCCAACTTCCATCTCCTGATCCCTATGTTAGCTGATATTGTACATATTCCCTCCCCTTTAAATCTGCCATCATCACAGTTCCTAAAACAATTCTATGAAGCCCTGACCTTGCAAGTCACTAATTTATCTCCAACCTCCCTTACTACTCTGTTAGAAGAAATATAGATAGTGTGGGGCTAAAAGACAAATAAATCAGGATGAACTAATTTAGAAATGAATATAGTACAGAAAGAAGTATGATGTACCTGGAATTACAAAGACATCATTGCATAGAAACAGATAACCGTCGTTAGAAATTTTAAATGGGTGTTTTTGAAAATATTCTGTACACCTTGGCCAAATGCAGGCTGCCCCAAGGCATAATTGGATGGAAGCTAAGTGAGATGAACCACACTTTTTAAGAACAATACAGCCAGAGCTCAGTTATTATAGTTCCCATACATTAACATGAATGGGGCAATTCAATTTCTACTGATAAAAAAACGTTTAACAGATAGGAGGAATGGGAATTTCTGAACACTACGAACTACACAATTGAGAGATTGGGAAAGGTATCTTTGAATTCTGTCACCTACGCAATTGAAGTTGCTAAGAGACAAGAGGGTGGGAGCTTCCAGATTTCATGGACCAACAAATTCTCATGCTACCAGAGAAGAGTGTAATTGGCCAAGGCAATAAATCCATATTAACATGATTGGTCCATCCTATTAAGATGGACAGAGTATGCGGGCAGATAATTTCTGAAAAAAAGTGTCATTACAGAACATCTTGATAATGTAATGAAAGTAATTTGAGCTGTTACAAAATGCTCTCCCTCCATTTCTGGGCAATAAAGTATGTCTTCAATCAGAATTTACTGTCTCAGAGTTATTTGTATTTGCTGAGATGTACTGATAAAGATAAATCTCCTGCACAAAGCCAGCAAAATACATAGGTGTTTGAAAAACTCCTACACACACTAACTTCAGTGAACACATTGTTGACTAACAAATTGCTTCCCGGTAGGTTTTCAGTTGAGCCACAATGTCAACAAAGTTATTTTCAAAATTACAAATGGTATCCGATTTGATTATGCAAAAATAAATCTTCCTTCTTGTTCTTCTTGATTTGACTGCAGTCTTTGACATTGCTGACCACACTATTCACCCCTGGAACTCTCCAGGTTACAGCTGGTTGGAACTGCTTTCACCTGTTCCATTCTTATTGATCTAAAACGTCATTGCAATATAGAGTCCTAGTGCAGAAGGAGGGCATTCAGCCCATTGAGTCTGCACTGACCACTATCCCACCCAGGTCCTATCCCCATAATCCCACACATTTATCCTAGTTAGTCTCCTGACACTAAGGGGCAATTTAGCATGGCCAATCAACTTAACCTGCACACCTTTGGATTGTGGGAGGAAACTGAAGCATCTGGTGGAAACCCACGCAGACATAGGGATAATGTACAAACTGTATAAGGATATTGACCCAAACAGGAGTTGAACACCAGTCTCTGGCACTAAGGCAGCAGTGCTAACCACTGTCCACCGTACCACTCCAATATAACGTGTCATGGCTGAATTCCTTGCTCCTGCTTAATAACGAAGAACAAAGAACAACACAGCATGGGAAACAGACCCTTCGGCCCAACGAGCCCGCACCGCCATTTTAACATTGTTAGTTCCCACTTCCACCCATGACCCTTGTCTACACTTATAGCACTCCACACTGGAAACCAGATTGAGGGGAGACTAATTTAGGGACAATTTGTTACACCAATCAGCCTAACAGCAGATCTTTGTGGTGTGGGAGGAAACGGAAGCACCTGGAGAAAACCCATGCAAGCACAGGGAGAATGCGCAAACTCCCACAGATACTGGCCCAAATCCATGGATCTGCAAAGCAAACAGTGATAGTCACTGAGCTGTCGTGGTGCCCATCAGTTGGTCCAGTTTAAGTATACAATCCAACCTTGCCCCCACAACTGTGCATTCGCTCCCCCCCCCCCACCCCCAAATCTCCACACTGCCTTTCTTCAATATCAAATTCAATATTCAAAATCAAAAATCAAATTCTCTGCCCGTTGAAGTGGTGGAGGCTGCCTCGCTAAATATTTTTAAGACGCGGGTTGATGGGTTTTTGATAAGAGAGGGGATTAAGGGTTATGGGGAGAAGGCGGGAAAGTGGAACTGAGCAGCGACAGATCAGCCGTGATCTTATTGAATGGCGGGGCAGGCTCGAAGGGCTAGATGGCCTACTCCTGCTCCTATTTCTTATGTTGTGTTCTTAGTATCACACAAAGGCACAGTAAGCTGCACAAAACTGGCAGCTCAAAGTTGTGAGAAAGAATGTTTGAGTCGGGGAATTATTTTGTACGTGAGGAAATTTTAAGGGTTGATCTCTTTATAATCTGGTGAAATATGCACTTAGCATTTAACTTGACTGTAACAATAAACTTAAGTTTATTTCAGTCCCAGTAAATGATAAATTAATTGCTAAAGGCAGATGCATTTGTTAATTAGCCAATTCAAACTGATTCCTCAGCAAACAGTGGCTGATTGAAGTCATGGGAATTTCAGCTGGTATAATAGAGCAAGATAAGGAGATGCACAATGTAAGTTGCATGAAGCTAGCAGGTTGAGACTGAATTCTAAACTCAGAATTTGGAAAAGAGACGGAAGTAGTGCTGTTCTGGGCTTTTGAAAATGGAATGGTCCAAGAGAGTGTCAAATGTCAAAGGACAGAGTTAAAAGACAGTTAAAAACATAAGTTAATTTGAAAGTTGACTGGTTGGGGAGTTTCTCTCTCTATAAACTGGGGCAATAATTTTAACTAGCGGTAGGGAAAAATAAGCATAATATAACGCATTATATTACATTTGTAACTGAACTAGTTAGTAAGTACAGAAAATTGCTCGAAATTTCTAGACACGACACCTAATTAGTTAAATCAATGGAGTAAGACAGCTGGTGTGTTGTAGCTGTAACACGCGAGGTGGTGGGCACCTGTGTGACCTGTGGCAACCACATCCGTATTAATTTTCTGCATGTCAGCTCAGAATTGATGAGCTGACTTTGAACTTCAGACACTGTGTTGCATTAGGGGGAAAGTTACCAGGACATTTTGTTTCAGGAGACAGTCACACCCCTTAGACTCGGCACTTCACATGTAATTAAGCAGAGGATGCAACAGAAATAGAAGCATATAGGGGGACCCAGAAGGCAGTAATGTAGGAGCCCTTGAAATTATCCAACAGTTTCCATGTTCTTGCACTTTGTTGGATGAGGGTGGCTACACTGACCACAACACTACATTGCATGGGGCATTCAGGCGGGTGTGTGAATAAAATAGGAATATAGCTCTAAAAGGAAACAGTTTAATTAGGGGGAGTGCGGGTGCTAAACTGCTCTCTCCAGTCAACTGTATGAATCCCAAAGGGTGTGTTGTCTGCTATCTGTCAGGGTTAAGACCCCTCAGGGCTGGAAAGGAACTTGGGAGCGGGAGAGGAAGAATTCAATTATTGTAGTCCGCCTGGCTACCAATCACGAAGCAAAAGAGGCTCTGATCAGCAGCCAGGGACTGATTTAAAAATCAGAACATAGGCAACAATTCTAGATTACCATCTGAGCTACTTCCTTCAAGAGGATGCAGGCCATCAGGTTCAGGAGACTTGTCTTTCTTCGGTCTCATTAGCTTTTCTAATACATTTTCATGATTGTTTTAAGTTCCTTCTCTCTTCTGCTGTCCGCGTTTCTACTGTCCTTGAGATTTTTTAATGCATCTTCGATTGTGCAGACAGATACAAAATACTTCTCAAAACTGCCAATTCCTTTCTCTCCATTATTAAAATTCCACTCTCACCTGCTAAAGAACAAATGTTTACTTTGGGAATTTGTTTCCTTTTTATATACTTCTCGAACTTTTACCATGTCAATGTCTACAACTGGGAACGGAGAGAGCATAGGGGAATATAGAGAGTAGGAGAGAGCTCAAACGGGGAGGGCGAAAAGGGGGCACGATAAATGGTAGGCCTATTAAGAGTATAAAAACGCAGAGGGACCTGGGGGTGCAAGTACACAAGTCCTTGAAGGTGGCAGTATAGGTGGAGAAGGTGATGAAGAAGACTTATGGTATGCTTGCCTTTATATGGAGGGGTATAGAGTATAAAAGCTGGCGTATAATGTTGCAGTTGTATAGAACGTTGGTTCGTCCGCATTTGGAGTACTGCGTCCAGTTCTGGTTGCCTTAGTATCGGAAGGATGTGGAGACCCTGGAGAGAGTGCAGAGGAGGCTTACCAGGATGTTGCCTGGTATGGAAGGTCTGAGCTACAAGGAAAGATTGGGCAAATTGGGGCTGTTCTCCTTAGAAAGGCAGAGAATGAGGGGAGATCTAATAGAGGTGTATAAGATTATGAAGGGTATAGATAAAGTGAACAGTGGTAAGCTTTTTCCTAGGTTGGACACAAAATAATTACGAGGAGCCACGGGTTTAGGGTGAGGGGGGCGAGGTATAACTCAGATGTTAGAGGGAGGTTTCTCACACAGAGGGTGGTGGGGGCCTGGAATGCACTGCCAAGTAGGGCGGTGGAGGCAGGCGCGCTAGGGTTGTTTAAGGCTTACTTAGACAGGCACATGAGCGGACTAGAGATGGAGGGATACAGGAGACTTTTCTAAATAAAGATCAAGAGCTTTGGGACGTCCCTGGGAATCAACTGATTCCTATGGATCTTCCAACATATTTCATGGCTCACTTGCTTTATTTCTGCGCTTCTGGGGATTCCGTAAATGTCTAAGTTTTGCATGTTTATTGATGTCTTTTCTTTTACTTCACAGGTGATTTGGTCAGCCTTGTTGACCAACAAGGGGCATACACGTGGTGGGTCGTGCGATGGCTGCTCTTGGATGTTGCTTCGAGAGTTGCCTAGTGCTTCACATCGTTAGTGTACGCTTAAACTGGACCACCTGATGGGCAACATGACAGCTCAGTGATCTTCACCATTTGCTGTGCAGATACATGGATTTGGGCCGGTGTCCGCGGGAGTTTGCACATTCTCCAGGTGATTGTGTGGGTTTTCTCCGGGTGCTCCAGTTTCCTCCCACATCCCAAAAACATGCTCTTAGGCTGATTGGTGTAACAAATTGTCCCTAAATTAGTCTTCCCTCAATCTCCCCAATAAGTGTAGACAAGGGCACTCAATGTTAAAATGGCGGAGTGGGCTCATTGGGCTGAAGGGCCTGTTTCCCATGCTGTGTTGTTCTTTGCTGATTCATTTAGTCATCCTTTGCTGGTTTCTTAAAAAATATTCCAATAATGTGGCCTCCACTATTTTTTTTGCAGCATTGTCCATCCTTCCTTTCAAATTGACAAAATCCTTAACTTCTTTCATTCACCACTGATGATGCACATCCTCCTCAGTTTCTTTCTTTCTCAATATAATATATATTTACTGAGAGAGTTACAACATAGCTCCATAACTCTCTGAACTGTTTTTCACTATCTTCTCTTTTAGTGTTTTCCTAATGTCTTCATTCCCTTGCAATTGCTTTTAATTGAGATCAGGATGCTACTTTTTCAGCCCCACAATTCTCATCCTCTAACTGAATGTTATGACTATTCTTATCTAGAGGAACCTTTGCTATGAAATCAATGACAAATTTCTTTTTTGGTTCCAGAGTGAGTTATTTTAAGACACTGTCTTGAATGCATACAGTGAACTCATCCTCCAGGCTAGTTTTACCTATTTCATCTGTCTAATTTAACTGAACATTAAAATCACCTTTGATTATTGCGATATCTTGCTTATAAGCCACCCTTACTTCTTGATTTATACTTTGTCCTAATATTAAGCTATTGTTAGAGGGCCTATAAACCAATGACTTATTTCTTTTGCTATTACTAATCTCCACCTAAACTGATTCTACTTTTTGTTCCTTCAAACTAGGATAATGTTTCAGTACTCTTTTGGTTTCATTGTTTATTAACAGAGCTACCTCACCTCCTTTTCTTTGCTACCTGTCCTTTTGACATGTCAAATACCCTTGAATATCCAGATCCTAGCTATGGTTTGCTTTGCTAACATATCTCTGTAATGGTTCTTGTATCACAAAATTATTCACCACGTAACACTGCCATGGCAAATATGAGATTGGGAGCAAGCGACAGAGGGAGGCTGGGAGCGAGCAGCCAGGATTAAGCGAGTGGTTAGCAGTGGGGTGGGGTGGGGGTAATTTTCCTGCTAGTCTCTAAAGGGGTTCCACTGTATCAGTTACATTCACCCGAAAGCACATAGAGACTCTGTTTAAAGTCGCTGCTGAAAGAACAGTTATGACCATGCTGTGCTCCCTCAATACTGCACGGGAGTGCCAGTCTAGATTCTGTATTCAAATCTCTGAAGTAACACTTGAACCCACAAGATTCTGACTCAGCAGCAAGAGTGCCAGCCCTGGTCCTCGCATCACTTGCATTTTATTAATTAGACTATAGTGTACAGAACCAGACAAACACAATTACATAGTCACGTGCTCACCGCAGTTTCTGTATTTTGCAATCTGGGTTCTTCAGACCTGCAGACAGCAGTTTCAGTCCTAAATCCTTTAACTTGTTATGACCCAGGTCCAATTCTGTCAGCAGCTGGTTTGTACTGAAAGCGGAGGCGAGATCTTTCATACTTTCAGCTGAGACACCATTATCACAAAGCCTAGATAGAAGACAGCAATAAGGAAAGACATACACGTGGAGAGAGACAGTAAAAATGACGTAATTAGTAATAAAACTATTACTGATGTATGGTGTACAATTGGGATCAATCTTGAATTCAAAAGCTGAAGGAAAGTTGGGTGGAGGCCACAAACTCCTGCTACTGGCCAGCAGCAGTTAACCATCATGGTCTCACCGCCAGACTTTTTTTTGTTGCAACTGGAATAGGGGTGGTGGCCACTACTCACTCAGAAACAGCAAGTAGTTAATAATACCTCTGAAATGGCTCACTGAGGCCCCTCTCTCACAGTTGTAATTGTGGCCTCCTTCGTGGTCATAACCCAGCCAATGAACGGAGTCATCATTTCAGCAACAGACGTGAGTGGAAGGATGGCAGGGGAAGGGCTGGTTAGTACGAGGCATAGGACAACACTCCATTCACCAGTCTGCCCCTCCCTCACCCGTGTGTGACCCATGGATTCTGCCACTGCCACAGACGACACTGCAAAGGAATTTCACCTCCACAATGATAATCTGGCAGTTATGGTCACTTTCTATACTTTTTTTTAAATCTTCAGTGAGCACCTCCATTACATGCACCGACTGCTCTCACCCCTGATGGTGAGGCAGCCAATGTTGTCGATACTCAAAGATTTCCTATTGGTTCTACAGACTCAATTGCCCGACTGCTGTCATTAATTGTCTGCGCTCCTGGAAGCAGCCACTTAATTGGGCGCCTCTTCTAAATCATTTCCAGTATGTCAGGAGTGGCATGATGGCACAGTGGTTAGCATTGCTCTCTCTCAGCCCCAGGGGCCTTAGTTCAATTCTGGCCTTGGGCGACTGTCTATGTGGAGTTTGCACATTCTCCCCATGTCTTCCTGGGTTTCCTCCAGGTGCTCGGGTTTCCTTTCACAGTCCAAAGTTGTGCAGGTTAGGTGGACTTCCTGTGCTAAATTGCCCCTTAATGTCCCAAGGTATGTATGTTCAGTGGATTACAGGGGTAAATGTGTGGGGTTATAAGTTTAGGGCATGGTGGAGGGCCTGGGTAAGATAGTTTGTCAGAGAATTGGTGCATACACGATGGGCTGAAGGTCTCTGCTGCACTGTATGATTCTATAATTCTAAAGTGATTATCAAGATTCGTATTTGTGTCATCAATGTACACTGAGCAGGACCTTTCTTCTGGGATCCTTACCCCAACATATGCTTTTTTTTAAAGCATTCATTCGTGGATCCGGACATTGCTGGTTGGGTCAGCATTTATTGCCCTTGAATGACAGTCAACCAAATTGCTGTGGGTCTGGAGTTACATGTAGACCAGACAGGACATTACTGAACCAGATGGGCTTTTACAACAATGAAGAATAATTTCATAGTCATTGTTAGACTTTTCATTCCATGTCCAGTGACAATACCACTGTACCACTACCTCACAAGTGGCAACACGGAACGGTCAACTGCACCAGCACATGGGAAACGTTTGAATTCCCACCTAACCCATCTACCAGCACTTGGCCCACAGCCTTGAAGGCTATGATGTGACAAGTGCTCATAGAAACTAGAAGCAGGAGTAGGCCATTCGGCCCTTGGAGCATGTTCCACCATTCATTTTGATCATCACTGATCAAATTCAATATCCTGATGCCGCCTGCCTTCCTCCCAAATGCCTTGATCACTTTAGCCCAAACAGCTGTATCTAATTTCATCCTGAAATAAGACAACATTTTGGTTTCAGCTATATTCTGTGGTAGTGAATTTCACACATTCACCATCCCCTGGGTGAAGAAATTTCTTCTTACCTCAGTTCTAAAAGGTTTGCCCCTTATTCTCAAATTATGGACCCCTAACCCCAGTTCTGGACTCCCCTACCATTGGGAACATTCTTTCTGAATCTACCCTGTTAGAATTTTAAAAGTTTCTATGAGATCTCCTCTCAATCTTCCAAACTTCAGTGAATATAATCCTAACCGACTTAGTCTCTCCTCATATGACAGACCTGACACCTCAGGAATCAGCCTGATAAACCTTTGCTGTACTCCCTCTATAGCAAGGGCATCTGTCCTCAGATTGGAACACCAAAACTGCACACAAAACTCCAGGTGTGGCCTCTCCAATGCTCTATACAATTGCAGCAAAACATCCCTATCCTCAAATCCTCTCACTATGAAGGTCAACATACCATTTGCTTTCTTAACTGCCTGCTGTACCTGCACGTTTACTTTCAGCGACTGATGCATGAGGACTCCAATGTCTCGTTAAGCATCCATCTTCCTCAATTTACACCCATTCAAGTAATAATCTGCCTTCTGAATATTGCTACCAAAGTGGATAACCTCTCAGTTATCCACATTATACTGCATCTGTGATGCAGGTGCCCACACTCAGCCTGCCCAAATCATGCTGAAGCATCCCTGCACCTTTTGCACAGCTCATTCTCCCATCCAACTTTGTCATCTGCAAATTTGGAAATGATACATTCAGTTCCCTCTTCTAAATAATTTATATATAACATGAACAATTGGGCCTTAAGTACAAACCCCTGTGGAACTCCACTCATCACTGACTGCCAATCAGAAAAAAAACATTTATGCCAAATCTTTGCTTCCTATCTACTAACCAACTTTCTATCCATTTCAAGGCATTACCTCCAATCCCTTCTGGAAGTCGAAATAAACCGCATCCACTGGTTCTCCTTGGTCAAGGAGGTTTACTAGGCTGATACCGGAGTTGAGGGGATTGAGCTATGAGGAGAGGCTGAATAAACTAGGCTTGTACTCGTTAGAGTTTAGAAGAATGAGGGGAGATCTCATTGAGACGTATAAGATGATGAATGGGATGGATAGGATAGAGGTGGAGAGACTCTTCCCGCTCAAAAAAGACAGTAGGACTAGGGGGCACAGCCTCAAGATAAAGGGGAGGCGGTTTAGAACGGAGTTGAAGAGGAACTTCTTCACTCAAAGGGTGGTGAATCTCTGGAATTCTCTGCCCGTTGAAGTGGTGGAGGCTGCCTCGCTAAATATTTTTAAGAAGCGGGTTGATGGGTTCTTGATAAGAGAGGGGATTAAGGGTTATGGGGAGAGGGCGGGAAAGTGGAACTGAGCCACGACAGATCAGCCATGATCTTATTGAATGGCGGGGCAGGCTCGAAGGGCTAGATGGCCTACTCCTGCTCCTATTTCTTATGTTCTTATGTTCTTATGTAACTCTAGTGGTTATATCCTCAAAAAATTCGAACAGATTTGTCAAGCATGATTTCCTTTTTTGCAAATCCATGCTGATTTTGTCTGATTACGCCACTGCCTTCCAAATGCTGAATTATGAAATGCTTGATAACAGATTCAAGCAACTTCCCCAGTACCAACGTTAGGCTCACTGGTCTATAGTTCCCTGTTTTCTCTCTACCTCCCTTTTTTGAATAGTGGGCTTACATTAGCTACCCTTCAATCTGTAGGAACCATTCCAGAGTTCAAATAATTTTAGAAAATAACCACCAATGGACCTACCACTTCCAGGGCCTTTTCCTTAAGTGCTCTGGGGTGGAAATTAAAGAAGCTGGAGATTTATCCATCTTCAATCCAATTTCCCCAAAACCATTTCTCTACGAATGCTGATTTCCTTCAGCTGCTCACTAAAACATGTTTCTTTCAGCACTTCTGGTACCTTATTCACGTCTTCCTTTGTGAAGACTGATATAAAGTACAAATTTAATTACTCAGCCATTTCTTTATTCCCCGTTATGTATTCTCCCATTTCTGACTATAAGGGGGCCACATTCGTTTTTGTCTATCCTTTTCTCTTTACGTATCCACAGAAACATTTACTCTCAGTTTTTATGTTCCCTTCAAGTTTACTTTCATACTTTATTCTTTCCTGAGTAGTCAATCCTTTGGTCCTCCTTTGCTGAATTTTAAATTGCTCCCAATCCTCAGGCCCATTGCTTTTTCTTGCCAATTTGTTTGCTTCTTCCTTGAATCTGATAATTTCTATTTTCCCTTGTAAGCTATGGTTTGGCCACAATTCATAAGAACATTGAAGGGAATTGCTTGATAGAGCAGACGCAGCACGGTTTCATTAAAGGGAAGTCGTGTCTGACAAATTTACTGGAGTTCTATGAGGATGTGTCTAGGGCAGTGGATAGAGGAGAGCCGGTGGATGTGGTCTTTCTAGATTTTCAGAAAGCGTTTGACAAAGTGCCTCACAAGAGGTTATTGCAGAAGGTCGAGGGACATGGAGTTGGGGGTAAGGTGTTAGCGTGGATAGAAGATTGGTTGTCAAATAGGAGGCAGAGAGTGGGGGTCAACGGGTGCTATTCGGATTGGCGGATGGTGACTAGTGGAGTGCCCCAGGGGTCGGTGCTGGGGCCTCAGCTTTTTACCATTTATATAGATGATCTGGAGGAGGGAACCGAGTGTAGAGTGTCGAAATTTGCTGATGACACCAAGATTGGGGGAACGGCAAATTGTGCGGAGGGTGTGGAGAGTCTGCAGAAGGATCTAGATAGGCTGGGCGAATGGGCCAGGAAATGGCAAATGGAATTTAATGTTGGCAAGTGTGAGGTGGTCCACTTTGGTAGGAAAAATGGTAGGAAGGACTATTACTTACGAGGCGAAAAACTGCAGCAGGCGACGGTGCAGAGGGACCTCGGGGTCCTTGTGCATGAGTCGCAAAAACCCAGCTTGCAGGTGCAGCAGGTGGTCAGGAAGGCGAATGGGATGCTGGCCTTCATAGCGAAGGGGATTGAATATAAAAGTAGGGAGGTCTTGCTGCAGCTGTATAGGGCATTGGTGAGGCCGCAACTGGAGTACTGTGTGCATTTTTGGGCGCCGCACCTGCGCAAAGATATTTTGGCCTTGGAGGGAGTGCAGAGGAGGTTTACTAGGCTGATACCGGAGTTGAGGGGGTTGAGCTATGAGGAGAGGCTGAATAAACTGGGCTTGTACTCGTTAGAGTTTAGAAGAATGAGAGGAGATCTCATTGAGACGTATAAGATGATGAATGGGATGGATAGGATAGAGGTGGAAAGACTCTTCCCGCTCAAAAAAGACAATAGGACTAAGGGGCACAGCCTCAAGATAAAAGGGGGGCGGTTTAGAACAGAGTTGAGGAGGAACTTCTTCACTCAAAGGGTGGTGAATCTCTGGAATTCTCTGCCCGTTGAAGTGGTGGAGGCTGCCTCGCTAAATATTTTTAAGACACGGGTTGATGGGTTTTTGATAGGAGAGGGGATTAAGGGTTATGGGGAGAGGGCGGGAAAGTGGAACTGAGCAGCGACAGATCAGCCATGATCTTATTGAATGGCGGGGCAGGCTCGAAGGGCTAGATGGCCTACTCCTGCTCCTATTTCTTATGTTCTTATGTTCTTATAAGAAATAGGAGCAGGAGTAGGCCATCTAGCCCTTCGAGCCTGCCCCGCCATTCAATAAGATCATGGCTGATCTGTCGTGGCTCAGTTCCACTTTCCCGCCCTCTCCCCATAACCCTTAATCCCCTTGCCTATCAAAAACCTATCAACCCGCGTCTTAAATATATTTAGCGAGGCAGCCACCACCACTTCAACGGGCAGAGAATTCCAGAGATTCACCATCCTTTGAGTGAAGAAGTTCCTCCTCAACTCTGTTCTAAACTGCCCCCCCTTTATCTTGAGGCTGTGCCCTCTAGTCCTACGGTCCTTTCTGAGCGGGAAGAGCCTCTCCACCTCTATCCTATCCATCCCATTCATCATCTTATACGTCTCAATGAGATCTCCCCTCATTCTTCTAAACTCTAATGAGTACAAGCCTAGTTTATTCAGCCTCTCCTCATAGCTCAACCCCCTCAACTCCGGTATCAGCCTAGTAAACCTCCTCTGCACTCCGTCCAAGGCCAAAATATCCTTGCGTAAGTGCGGCGACCAAAACTGCACACAGTACTCCAGCTGTGGCCTCACCAGTGCCCTGTACAGTTGCAGCAAGACCTCCCTACTTTTATATTCAATCCCCCTCACGATGAACGCCAGCATCCCATTCGCCTTCCTGACCACCTGCTGCACCTGCAGGCTGGGTTTTTGCGACTCATGCACAAGGACTCCACGGTCCCTCTGCACCGTCGCATGCTGTAGTTTTTCGCCATGTAAGTAATAGTCCTTCCTACCATTATTCCTACCAAAGTGGACAACTTCACACTTGCCAACATTAAATTCCATTTGCCAGTTCCTGGCCTATTCGCCCAGCCTATCTAGATCCCTCTGCAGACTTTCCACACCCTCCGCACAATTTGCCGTTCCACCAATCTTCCACCATACACTCAGTTCCCTCCTCCAGATCATCTATATAAATGGTAAATAGCTGAGGCCCCAGCACCGACCCCTGGGGCACTCTACTAGTCACCAACCGCCAATCTGAATAGCACCCATTGACCCCCACTCTCTGCCTCCTATTTGACAACCAATCCCCTATCCACGTTAACACCCTACCCCCAACTCCATGCCCCCTGACCTTCTGTAATAACCTCTTGTGCGGCACCTTATCAAACACCTTCTGAAAATCAAGAAACACCACATCCACCGGCTCTCCTCTATCCACCGCCCTAGATACATCCTCATAGAACTTCAGTAAATTCGTCAGACACGACTTCCCCTTAACGAAACCGTGCTGCGTCTGCTCTATTAAACAATTCTCCTCAAGATGCCTCGCTATTGTCTCCTTGATCACGGATTCTAACATTTTACCTACAACAGACGTTAAACTAACCAGCCTATAATTCCCTGCCTTTTGCCTGCCACCCTTCTTAAACAACGGCGTAACATTAGCCGTTTTCCAATCTTCCGGCACTTCCCCGGAATCCAGCGACGTTTGGAAAATAATCACCAAGGCATCCACTATCACCTCCGCCATTTCTTTCAGAACCCTTGGATGCATTCCATCCGGTCCTGGGGACTTGTCCACCATCAGTCCCTCCTGTCTTTCGAGCACCGCCTCTCTAGTAACAATAATGTCATTCAGGCCCTCCACTTCTACCATCTTTCCATTGCTAACACCCGGCAAATTATTCACGTCCTCCTCCGTGAAGACCGATACAAAAAAGTTATTCAAGGCCTCAGCCATTTCCCCATCCCCTACCACTAAGTCCCCCCTCTCATCCTATAAGGGTCCAACGTTCACCCTAGTCAGCCTCTTCCTTTTTATATATTTATAAAAATTCCCTTGCCACTCTTGTGCCAAACAGGAATAAACAACTTCTGGAGATCACCTATTTGTTCTTTAAATGCCTGCCATTACTTGTCCACTGTCTTTCCTTTCAGTACAGTTTCCCAGTCCTTCATGGCCAATTCATGTCTCATACTATTATAGCTACGTTTATTCAGGACCCTGGTCTCAAAATCAACAACATCATTATCTACCTTCTACTGTATTATGGTCACTTGTCACCAAGGGTTCTCTCACAACAAGATTGCCAACTAATTCTAATTGCACAACACCAGTCCAAGGCGGCCTGCTCTCTTGTTGGTTCCTCAACGTATTGCTCGAGAAAACCATCCCATATGCACTCCAGAAATTTCTCCTCGATTGTACTGTGACTATTTTAACTCTCCCAATCTATGTGCAAATTAAAGTCACCTAAAGTCACAGATGTTCCTTTAACACATGCGTCTCTGATTTCCTGTCTAATGTTTTGTCCAACATTACCACTAGTTTGGTGCTTTGTATACCACCCCCACCAATGTTCTTCCCCCCCCCTGTTGTTTCTTAACTCGGCCTGTAAGGATTCCACATCATCTATGCTAATACCATTCCTCAATATCGCATCAATATCATCTTTAATCAACAGTGCAACTCCACCTTTTCCTTTCCATCTGCCCTTCCTTAAACACTGAATAGACCTTACTGTTTAGTTCCCATCCTTGCTCAACTTGGAGCCACATCTCCATAACGCCAACTCTATCATACCCCTTTATATCTATCTGTGCACTAATTCATCCATTTTGTTTCGATCGCTCCGAGCATTTAGGTACAAGACTTTGAGGTGGGCACTTTTAATGTTTATTTTCCCTTTCCTACTATTTTTTACTCAGTCCTTATCTGAGTCTGGCCCTTGAGTTCTCTGCCTATCACTTTCTTTTTCTCCATACTGTCTTTTCCTCTTGTTCTGAATTCCCCCTGCTCTCAATTCTTGCAAATGCTCACATCCCTCTGCCATATCCATTTTAACCCTCCCGAACCACTCTAGCAAGTATCCCCAAGGACAGCAGTCCCGATGCTGCTTAGGTGTAACCTGCCCAATTTGTACATGTCCCACCTACCCCCAGAACTGATCCCAATGCCCTAGGAGTATGAAAACCTCCCCCTCACACCATCTTTTCAGCCCATGTATTCATCCTATGTATCCTACTATTTCTACTCTGACTAGCATGTGGCAAGGGTAGTAATCCTGTGATCACCATCTTTGAGGTCCTACTTCTCAGCTTGCTTCCTAGCTCCCTATATTCTGCTTTTAGGGCCTCATCCCTTTTCTTAATGCAGGTAATTTGTACTGACGTGTACTACAACCACTGCATATTCGCCATCCCCCTTCAGAATGTCTTGCAACAGCTCCGAGACATCCTTCAGCCTTGCAATAGGGACCATCCTGGAGTCTCGTTTGCGGGCACAGAAACACCTATCTGTTCCCCTTACAATTGCATCCCCTATAACTATTGCATTCCCACACTTTTTAATCCTCCCCTCTGCAGCAGAATCAACGATGGTGCAATGGATCTGGCTGTTGCTGTTTTCCCCCGAAAGGTTCATCCAAAACAGTTCATCATCCAGGTACTTTATAAAAGAATGTGAGGCAATTCACCTCTATCACCATCCCAAGCAGCACATCCCAGACCTTCACCACTGTCTGGGTAAAAATGTTTCCCTCACATCCCCCTTAAACTTCTCTGCCCCTTACCGTGAATCTATGTTCCATCGTGACTGACCCTTTAACTCTGGGGAACAGCGACTCCCTATTCATTCTGACCATGTTCCTGATAATCTTGTATACCTCGATCAGGTCACCCTCAGTCTTCTCTGCTCCAGTGAAAACAACCCAAGCCTACCCAAGCTCTCAGCATAACTTAAATGTTCCATTCCACGCAGCATCCTGGTGAATCTCTTCTGTACCCTCTCCAGTGCAATCACATCATTTACACCATCATAATTAATTGTGCTATTAAACATATTTATACCAATAAAATGCCATTCTTACTGATAATATCAATAAATGGTTATTGTCAAACATCACCAAAACAATCTTACAAATTCTGGTACTTACTGCAATCTCTGGATTTTACAGTCCGGTTTACTCAGAGCCACAAACAATTGTTTCACTCCTGAATTGCCCAGTTTATTATAACCCAGGTTAAGATACATCAGGACTCGGTTTGCATTCAACATTGAAACTAAATCCTCGGCGCAAGAAGATGTGAGACCCACTTCACTCAGTCTGAAGATGAAAAACATAGATAATTCAAATTTGGATAAGCCCCAGTGCTTAATAACACCATTATGATTTATTAGCATCAATTGATCATGATCATGATTAGCATCAATCAAGATTGATAACGCTAGTAATAATGGAGAGTGTTTATTAAGACAGCTATTGCTAATATTGTAATGTTTATTAATTTTTCTCAAAACAAAAAATATGTGTCAAAGCATTTGGTCTTGCATTCCTGAGGACAGGTGCGCAAGATCACCAGTTTTGAAGTGAAGAAAAATCTATAGCGCATGAAAAACTGATGGTCGGATGGCAAGTGGACTCCGATTGGTCAAGGTGTTGCCATGGATAATGCACTCAGGAACAGAGACCACAAAGCCTGAGTTAAAATTAAAAAGTGTAATTGCTGGATAAATTCCTTTTATCTGAAGAGGACTTGGCTCTTATATGAACATTTAGCTTCTAACAAATCTAAGTAAGGAACCTTGCAAGTCTGTCTGAGAATCACAAATTGGTTGTTAGTGCAATTCTTGGCAAACTCAGAATTATACTAACAACAAATTCCAGATGATCAGTTGGACTTGCAATTTTTTTTACGTTATTCACTCATGGGACCCAGGCCAGCATTTATTGTACAAGAAGCCTGTGTTCCTGTAGTGTATTGTAGCAGTGGTTAGCACTGCTGCTTCACATAACGCTTAGCTTCACAGTGCCAGGGACTCGTTTTTATTCCAGGCTTGGGCCACTGTCTGTGGAGATGGCCACTTCTCCCCATCTCTGCATGGCTTTCCTCCCAGATTGTGAAAGATGTGGTTAGGTGCATTGACCTGAACGGGCACCAGTGTGTGGCAACTAGGGGAATTTCACAGTACTTCATTGCAGTGTTAATGCAAGCTTCCTTGTGACTAGTAAATAAACTTTAATGAATTTTAGCAGTGCTTGGGTAGCTCAGTCAGTAGCGCTTCAGATTATTAATCTGAGGATCCTGGTTTCAAGTACTAGTCTGGCCTAATGGTTCACAAAGGTGGTTGAACGTCTTGTTAAGAAGAAAAAGGAAGGGTATGTAAGGATGAAAAAACAAGGTTCAGTTGGGTCACTTGAGGGTTACAAGGTAGCTAGGAATGAGTTAAAGAAGGGAGAGCCAGGAGGGGGCATGAAAAGTCCTTGGCGGTCGGATAAAAGAAAACCCCAAAGCTTTTTACTCTTGTGTGAGAAATAGAATGACCAGGGTGAGGTTAGGGCCAGTCAAGGATAGTAGTGGGAACTTGTGCATGGAGTCAGAAGAGATAGTGAGGCGTTAAATGAATACTTTTCTTCAGTGTTCACTAAGGAGAGGAGCCATGATTTTGGGGATGAGTGTGTGATAGAGGCTGATAGGATGGAGGAGTTAGATATTCTGGAGGGAAGATGTATTAACAATTTTTAAAAACCCGAGGGTTGATAAGTCCCCTGGGCCAGATGGGATACATCCTAGGATACTTTGGGAGGCAGGTGATGAGATTGCGGAGCCTTTAACTTTGATCTTTGGGTCCTTACTGTATATGGGGATTGTGCCAGAGGACTGGAGAGTGGTGAACGTTGTTCCTCTCTTCAAGGAAGGAAATAGGAATGACCCTAGTAATTATAGGCCAGTTAGTCTTACTTTCGTGGTCGGTAAGTTAATGGAAAGGGCTCCTGAGAGTTAGGATTTATGACTATTTGGAAAGATGTAGTTTAATCCAGGATAGTCAACAAGGTTTCGTGAGGGGTAAATTCTGCCCCACAAATTTGATTGAATTCTTTGAGGAGGTAAATAAGCATGTAGATGAAGGCAGAGCAGTTGATGTCATATACATGGATTTTAGTAAGGTGTTTGATAAGGTTCCCTATGGTAGGCCCAGGAACAAGATAAGGAGGTATGGGCTAGAAGGAAATTTGGCTGACTGGATAAGTAACTGGCTGTCTCATAGAAGATAGAGGGTGGTGGTGGTGGTGGAAGGAAAATTTTCAGACTGGAGGCCAGTTACCAGCAGTATACCACAGGGGTCAGTGCTGGGTCCTCTGCTATTTGTGATTTTCATCAATGACTTGGAAGAGGGGGCTGAAGGATGGGTTAGTAAATTTGCAGATGACACAAAGATTGGTGGAGTAGTGGATGAGGTGGAGGGCTCTTGCAGGCTGCAAAGAGACACTGATAGGATGCAGAGCTGGGCCGAAAAATGGCAGATGGAGTTGAACCCTGATAAGTGTGAGGCGATTCATTTTGGTAGGACAAACTTGAATGTGGATTACAGGGTCAACAGCAGGGTTCTGAGGAGCGTGGAGGAACAGAGAGATCTTGGGGTTCATATTCACAGATCTCTGAAGATTGTCACTCAAGTGGATAGAACCGTGAAGAAGGCTTATAGTGTATTAGCGTTTATTAACAGGGGGTTTGAGTTTAAGAGCCGTGGGGTTATGCTGCAACTTTACCGGACGTTGGTGAGACCACATTTGGAATATTGTGTTCAGTTCTGGTCACCTCACTCTAAGAAGGAAGTGAAAGCATTGGACAGAGCTCAGAGGAGATTTATCAGGACGCTGCCTGGTTTGGAGGGTAGGTCTTATGAGGAATGGTTGAGGAAGCTGGGATTTTTCTCTTTCAAGCAGAGGAGGATGAGAGGCAACTTAATAGAGGTTTATGAGACGATGAGGGGGATAGATAAAATGGATGTGCAGAGACTATTTCCTCTAGTGGATGTAGCTGTTACTCGGGGGCATAACTATAAGATTCATGGGGGTAGAGAGAGGACGGATATCCAAGGTGGATTCTTCACTCTGAGTGGTTGGGATGTGGAATACACTGCCTGCTGTGATAGTCGAGTTGGAACTTTAGGAACTTTCAAGCGGTTATTGGATAGGCACATGGAACACACCAGAATTATAGGGAGTGGGACAGCTTGATCTTGGGTTTAGACATAGCTCGGCACAACATTGAGGGCCGAAGGGCTTGTACTGTGCTGTACTGTACTATGTTTCTATTTCTATGTTTTGCTTGAAGATGCTACACAGATATCACTGAATCATTGGTGGAGGGAGTGCATGTTTGTGGAGGGATGTCAATCAAATGAATTGCTTTGTTGTGGATGGTAATGAGTGTTATGACAGCTGCACTTATCCAGGCAAGTGGAGAGTATGCCATCACTCTCCTGGCTTATGTCCTGTGTAGCGGGCAGTCTTTGAGAGTCAGGTGAGTTATAGGATTCCTAGTTTCTCGTCTCACATTACTTATATGGCTGGGGAGTTGCTTAGCTCAGTTGGCTGTTTTATAATGTAAAGCAATGCTAACAGCATGGGTTTAAATCCCATACCGGCCAAGGTCATTCACGAAAGCAAGTCTTCTCAACCTTGCTCCCCGCATTTAACCTAATGTGATTTAGGTTGAATCACATCCTGCCATTTATTTGGGACTACCGACTTTCTTTTATTTATATGGCAAGATCTGTTGAGTTCTCGTCAATGGTAACCCCCAGGATACTGATAGTGGGGGATTCAGCAATGGGAATGTCATGGAATGTAAAGGGCTACTGGTTAACTCCTCTCTTGGTGGAAATAGTTATTGCCTGGGTCTTGTGTGGTGTGAATGTTACTTGCCACTTGTCAGCCCAAGTCTGGATATTGTCCAGGTCTTGCTGTATTTGGACATGGATTGCTTCAGAATCTGAGGCGTTACAAATGGTACTGAACATTGTGCAGTCATCTGCAAACATCCCACTTCTGACCTTACGATGGAAGGAAGGTCGTTGATGAAACAACTGAAGAGGATTGAGCCTAGGACACTACCCTAGGGGATTCCTGCAGTAATGTCCTGCAGCTGCGATGACTGAACTCCAACCACTACAACCATTTTCCTTTCTGTCAGGTATGACCGCAACCAAGAAGGTTTTTATCCCTGGATCCTCTTAACTCCAGTTTTGCTAGGGCTAGTTGATGCCACACTAGGTCAAGTGCAGCCTTGATGTCAAGGGCTGTCACTCTCACCTCCCCAATTCAGTCCTTATACCATGTTTGAATTAGGCAGTAATGAAGTCAGGAGCTGAGGGACTCTTATGTTGTTTAGCACACAAGTAGTCCTATGTTGTGGCTTCACCAGGTGGACACTTCTTAGCTATCCTGGTGCTGCTCCTGGCACGCCCTCCTGCACTCTTGATTCAATCATGTCTAATCCGTCCACTTGTCAGTAATGGTAAATTGGGAAATACCAGGTCGTGAGATTACAACGTGCAATTGAGTATAATTCTGCTGCTACTCATGGCCCACAGAGCCAAATAGATGCCCAGTCTTAAGTTGCCATGTCTATTTAGCACATTGGAAGTGCCTCACAACACATTGAAGGATATCCTCAATATGAAGATGGGACTTTGTCTCCACATGGACTATGCAGTGGTCACACTCACCGATACATCATGACTGATGAATCTGCAGCCGATAGATTTGTAAGGATGAGGCCAAATATGTTTTTCCCTCTTGTTGATTCTCTCAACATCTGCCACAGTCAGTCTCGCAGCTATGTCCTTTAGCACCTGGCCAGCTCGTCCTGTGGTGGTACTACTGAACCCCTGTTGGTGATGGACTTTGAAGTCCCTACACCCAGAGTACATTCTGTGCCCTTGCCACCTTCAGTGTTTTCTTCAAGTGGTGTTGAACAAGGAGGATTTATCAGCTGAAGGGGACAATGCCTGGTCATCAGCAGGTGGTTTCCTTGCCCATGTGTGACCTGATGCCATGAGATTTCATGGGACCCAGAGTTGATGTTGAGGTGTCCCAGGGTAATACTCAAGTATTCCGCTACCAAGCTACTATTTGTTTATTCATAGCACTCACTGATATTGTAATTTATCAACGTTAGTTACGATTCAATTGTAAAGAAATATTAGACTTCCAGTTAATAAACACAATCTCTCACAATCAGGTACTTACACCAGATTCTGTATTTTACAGTCCGGACTTGCCAGTGCTGCAAACAGTTGTTTCACTCCTGAATCTCCCAGTTTGTTGCTACTAAGGTTCAGCTCAATCAATGACTGATTTTTGCTGACAGTAAAGGCAAGATCCTTGGCACAAGACGCTGTGAGACCGCAATCAGCCAGCCTGCAAATCAGAGGCAGTAAGAATCTGGATACATCCGATTATTTGTGAATAACATTATTACTGATATGAACGAGTGTCAGATATCCAGAAATTATAAACAAAATCTGGTAACTTACCACAATTTTTGTACTTTACAATCTGGATTTATCAGAGCCTCAGACAATAGTTTCACTCCTGAATCTCCCAATTTATTATTGTTCAAATTCAGAGATGTCAATGACCGGTTTGTATTGAGAGCAGAGGCCAGGTCCTTGGCACCACAATCTGAGAGAATGTTTTCCTCCAGTCTGAAGATGAAAGGAGATAAAGTGACGGTTGGGATGATGGAGGAGGTGGAGAACAAATAGCATTAATGAGGGTAACTACTCAATTTTAAATGTACTGCTACTAAGTACCACATTAGGTTTTCAGATTTTGTGAAAATATTTTATTGAATATTTTAATTTTGAAAAAAATAATGCAAACTCTCAAAGATAGGTATAGTTCAGCAAGATCATTTTCAAAGATGTATGTGTAGGAAGAGACAGAATAAAAAAAACTCAGATGGTTTGGATTATTCCTCGCGTCCAGCAGCTCCCATCATACAAGTAATGAAAGGATACATTATAGGATGAGAGAAATCAGGGTAACATCTGTAGCCGGCAGATTTATAAGGATGAGGTCAAGTATGTTTTTCCCCTCTTGTTGGTCGCCTCATCACCCGCCACAGTCCCAGTCCAGCAGCTGAGTCCTTCAGGGCCTGGCCACAATTGGCTCAGTGGTAAACAACCAGACAGGATAACTGCAACAGTGTTACAGAACTCATGGAAAATCTTTAGGCGTACATCCTCGGAGCAAATCTTTAAAGTCACGTTTTTCAAACTGTTTTCCTCGGGGCCCACTTTTGCCAAATGTCCAACCTTCGGGACTCGCGCCACGTTCACCTACATTTAATGAGACAGATGAGTCTGTTTGGTTTGCACAATCACTCTCAAATCAGGTTCATAAAATGAGAGGGCAACACACATCTTAGGTGCAGAGCTCAGTTCCTCTGTGCAGTCTTCACTTTTGTGAGAATAGAAAATTGCAACTTACACATGTAGGACATTATGTACAGCAATAGCAACATGATGCTTGTTTTACTCAGCACTTGACTTCTGGGAGATAGTAATCCAGAATGCTGATGACCTCATGGATTTGTGGCATGTTTTTAATGCGCTGTCACAGGTCAGGTGGAACAGTTCAGACTCCTTACCTGCAATCAGTTGCAAGATGATAATTGATTCTGTGGTCTCAAATGCAAAGGGATTTTCCACCCACCTCTGCTTTCAAAATCTGAAACTTCTTCTCTGGAAAGTAGCAACAAAAACTTTCGCTCGGCACTGTCAGACGTGACTGAAAACAACCTGTTAGTCTATTGACAGTTCCCTTACTAAACTGTTTACTTCAATGTGCCGTAGCGTTGTGTGGAACATGCAGCAGTTTTGGCTTTTTACTTGCACTTGCAAAACTTTCAATGACTTCTGGAAAGCATCTATTTTTTTCCCAGTGCCAAAAGTAATCATCCTTCCCTTGCAACTTTAGGTTCAGTTCATTTAGAATTGAAAAGACGTCTGCAAGGTGAGTTAGCATCTAACTTTCCTCAGCAAATGAATCAATCTGAGGGGATAATTTCTTGAGGAGGAAAGTGTGGATTTCTTAGCTCAGTTTATAAATTCTGCCAAGCAGCTGACCCCTTGACAGCCAACGTACCTCAGTGTGGAACAATAAGTGTGCGTGCTCGACCCCTATTTCGGAACACAAAGACTCAAAAAGCGTGGTATAGAGTGCGCTGCGTTTAATGAAATTCACAACTTCCATAGTTCCTTTCAACTCCACTTCAAGATTGGATGGAATTCCTTTTCAAGCCAATGCTTCGCAACGAATGAAGGAATGCTTCCAGACAATGCCCTCACCAGCTGCTCCCTTCATCCTTATAACTCCACTTTTTTGCCCAGTCACATTGGCAACCCAATCGCTTGTGATTCCTCGACAATTAACCCAGTAAAGCACTCAGTTTCCAACCACAACTACTCAATGCTTCAAAGAGTTGTGTGGCAAATGTGTTTGTTGGTAATGCCAAATAGCACAGCATATCAAAAACTTGTGCCGAACATATCTAATGTAAACTAGCAACACTGCACAATCTGTAACGTCTGTCCTTTCCCACAGTTGTATTAAGAAGGACTGTGCTGGCTTTAAATGAGAAATAAGCTATATTTCTAAATTCTCACCTATATCACTAATTTGCTGAGCCACTGTTATCACTAAGTGGGATGCATTTAGATGTGAGGTCAGCTGAAAAACCTAGGATTGTGAGAGTCATGTCTAATGCTGCAGGGAGAATTAATCTCCCTGCAACAGCATGGGGCACGTTCTCTTTAGGTATGTGGTAAGCTACCATGTACAAGACTAATTGTTCTTTGTCATTCGGTGTTAAATTTCTGCTATGAATTTGAGCTGATGATTTCAGTTATTGGCGCACCTTATTTAAAAAAAAACAAGGATTTGTTTCCTAGATCTCCATGCTTAGTCTTCAGATGTTTTTGCAGTTTTGAGGATTTTGCTATACGCCAGTATTTTCCTACCTATAACACCTACTGCTAGGGAGGAAATTGCAAAGATATTTGAATCATCAATAGACAGAGGTGATATGCGTGAAGACTGGAGGGTGGCAAACATTTTCCCTTTGTTTAAGAAGGGCTGCAGGGAAAAGCCTGAGAACTACAGGCCAGTCAGCTTCACATCTGTAGTGGCTAAGTTGTTAGAAGGTATTCTGAGAGGATCTACAGGCATTTAGGAGGTGCAAGGACTGATTAGGGAGAGTCAGCAAGGCTTTGAGAGTGGAAAATCATGTCTCACAAATTTGATAGAGTTTTTTGAAGGGCTAACCAAGAAGGAAGATGAAGGCGGAGCAGTTGATGTTGTTTACATGAACTTAAGCAAGACCGTTGACAAAGTACTTCATGGCAGGTTGTTGCATAAGGTCAAACTGCACAGGATCCAGGGATAGGTAGCCAAATTGATACAAAATTGGCTTGATGAAGAAGACAGAGGCCTGAGACCAGCGGTGTGTCTCAGGGATCGGTGCTGGATCCACTGTTATTTGTCATTTATATTATTGATTTGGAAGAGAATTTAAGAGGCAAGGTTAGTAAGTTTGCAGGTGACACCAAGATTAGTGGCACAATGGACAAGTGAAGACTGTTATTTAGGATTGCAACAGGATCTTGATCAATTGGGCCAGTGGACTGATGAATGGCAGATAGAGTTTAATTTTGATAAATGTGAGGTAATGCATTTTGGTTGATCGAACCAGGGCAGGATATGCTCAGTTAATAGTATGATGCTGGGGAGAGTTATAGAAGAGAGAGGTCTAGGTGTACAGGTACATAGCTCCTTGAAAGTGGAATCAAAGCTGGACAAGGTTGTGAAGAAGGCACTCGGCACGCATGGTTTCATTGTTCAGAACACTGAATACAGGAGTTGGGACAACTTGAAGTTGTACAAGACACATTTGTGTCTTGTACAACTTTTTGATTGTATGGCCACATTTGGAATACTTTGGACAGTGCTGGTCATGCCATTATAGAAAGGATATTATTAAACTAGAAAAAGTGCAGAAAAAATTTACTGGGATGCTACTGGAACTTGACGTTTTGAGTTATAAGGAGAGGTTGAATAGATTGAAACTTTTTCCCTGGAGCATAGGAGACATACGGGTGATCTTATAGCAGTCTATAAAATAATGAGGGGCATGGATCAGTTGGACAGTCAACATCTTTTCCCAAAGGAAGTCTAACACGAGATCATAGGTTTGAGGTGAGAGGGAAGAGTTAAAAAAGGGTCCAAAGGGCATTTTTTTCACACAGATGGTGGTGAGTACAAGCTGCCAGAGGTAGTAGTAGAGTAAAATTTTGTCTTTTAAAAAGCATTTAGACTTTTACATGGATACACAGATATATGGGCCAAATGCAGACAATTGAGACTAACTTAATGTTTAAAGAAAGGGTGGCATGGACAAGTTGGACAGAAGGGCCTGTTTCTCTGCTTGAAATCTCGACGATTCTATGGCTTTGCATCCTAATTTTGCACAACTATCAAAACCATACCTCAAGAAATTATTTTTACACTGCTTTTTTTTTTGCTTTTAATTTTTTCTTTGTAGATGTTCATCTCCAGAGGCCCTGGTGTTCTGTACAGTGCTAACAGTAGCACTGTTCTGTCCTGTTGTGGACTCTGTAAAGCAACTCTCTGCAGTAGATTCTGATGTGGGATCCTTGTCGATTGGTACACTATCTTTGGTCGTTTCCAATGATCCATGTTCACAGTCCTTGTGCGGCTCATGAAAGAAGCTTGCCTCCAAGTGAATCTATGTCAAAAGCACACACATTCAGGGCACTTGGCTCCACATGTATGTGCAGGGCATGCTGACCACCTCAACTGTTGTGTTTCAGAGTCGGAGACTACTATTAATTATGTTTATTTCAGCTCTCAGTGTACAGCAGTCAGCTTCTCCAGCCAGAACATGAGACAAAATCTCTTCTACTTGAGACAAGCTGCTAATGGTCTCAGTGCTTCACTCTATACATCCCCTGTTTGGTGCATAGTTTCCAATGGAGGAAAAAAAATGAGGGTTTGGCTGCATTTAGAGTAGTGTGTGGTTCTTGGCACCTCAGTTAAATGATCTTTGGGGAACGCCACGATCCTTTTAGCACCTGCACACAGCCCATATGCAGATCATGGCTCCCACTTTGAAAAAGCCTACTTCAAATTAGCTACTGCCACTATTCAACCACAAAAAATTCAGGATATTAACAAGGGTGAAATGACAGTTAGACCACCAGGGAGTTTTAAGCCATACTTGGGCAAGCACTAAAGAATGCTTCCCCATTCCAGCCACCTTGAAGGTGTTAAAGCCAAAATATAACATCTTTTCCCAGGATGTATAGTCTGTCTGAACCATAAAAGGAGCTATTCAGAGATTATAAAACCCTAAAACACCTAATCCCAAAATAACAAAAGTACATAAAAAGCAACACCAATAGCTGCAACAGACTTTCCCTCCTTCCCCCATCAGTACTTATAGGCCATACAACCAGCTGCATACCGACCACCAACCTGCCACCCTGCTGTGGTGCAACTGGTATCATCTATAAAATACTCCCACAATGCTTACAGCACATAAAAAAGACCAGGTAAATATCAGTCAACCCTCATATCATACGACTAATTTAGCATTCTCCTGATTAGAATGAAGGCCAACAACAACCCCCAAAACAAAATATCTTGATTTGCAAACATTGAATTCCAAGGATGAGAAATTACCTCAGGGCCAGAAACAGAGTGGGCAGATCCCTTACCCACCCTGCTCCCCCAGCACCACACATCAATATCAACGTTGAATGCAAATGATAATGCACAGTAAACTAAGGCCTTCCTTGCTCCACTGTCAGAGCATACCAGTGGATGAGATCAGAGAGAAAAAAAGGGCAATCCTGATTTTCAGGGTGGTAGGCAACAAATGTCTCTGAGTTCATATATCATATAATACATATATTGTTCCTTTTTTTAAGAAGGGTAGCAAGAATAATGCAGGTAATTACAGGTCAGTGAGCCTTCTTGCATCAGTGGTAGGGAAATTATAGGAGAGGATTCTTCGGGACAGGATTTATTCCCACTTGGAAGTAAGAGGTAAAATGGTTTTGTGAAGGAGAGGTCGTGTCTCACTAACTTGAAAGAGTTTTTTGATGAAGATGATTGATGAGGGTAGGGCAGTGGATGCTGTTAACATGGACTTCAGTAAGGCCTTTGACAAGGTCCCTCATGCAGAGTGCTGCAGAAGGTGAAGTCTCATGGATCAGAGGTGAGCTGGCAAGGTGGATACAAAACTGGCTCTGTCAAAGAAGAGGGTAGCAGTAGAATGGTGCATTTCTGAATGGAGGGCTGTGACAAGTGGCATTCCTCAGGGTTCAGTGCTAGGACCTTTGCCATTTGTAATATAGAAAATGATTTGGAGGAAAATGTAACTGGTTTAATTAGTAAGTTTGCGGATGACACAAAGATTGGTGGATTTGCAGATAGTGATGAGGACCATCAGAGGATACAGAAGGATATAGAAACTTGGGTGGAGAGATGGCAGATGGAGTTTAACCTAGACAATTGTGAGGTAATGCATTTTAGAAGGCCTAATACAGATAGGAAATATATAGTAAATGACAGAACCCTTAAAAGGCGTTTGACAAGGTGCCTCACAAGAGGTTATTGCAGAAGGTCAGGGGACATGGAGTTGGGGGTAGGGTGTTAGCGTGGATAGAGGATTGGCTGTCAAATAGGAGGCAGAGAGTGGGGGTCAATGGGTGCTATTCGGATTGGCGGTTGGTGACTAGTGGAGTGCCCGGGCCTCAGCTACTTACCATTTATATAGATGATCTGGAGGAGGGAACCGAGTGTATGGTGTCGAAATTTGCTGATGACACCAAGGTTGGTGGAACGGCAAATTGTGCGGAAGGCATGGAGAGTCTGCAGAAGGATCTAGATAGGCTGGGCGAATAGGCCAGGAACTGGCAAATGGAATTTAATGTTGGCAAATGTGAGGTTGTCCACTTTGGTAGGAATAATGGTAGGAAGGACTATTACTTACGTGGCGAAAAACTGCAGCATGCGACGGTGCAGAGGGACCTCGGGGTCCTTGTGCATGAGTCGCAAAAACCCAGCCTACAGGTGCAGCAGGTGGTCAGGAAGGCGAATGGGATGCTGGCCTTCATCGCGAGAGGGATTGAAGATAAAAGTAGGGAGGTCTTGCTGCAGCTGTATAGGGCACTGGTGAGGCCGCAGCTGGAGTACTGTGTGCAGTTTTGGTCGCCGCACTTACGCAAGGATATTTTGGCGTTGGAGGGAGTGCAGAGGAGGTTTACTAGGCTGATTCTGGAGTTGAGGGGGTTGAACTATGAGGAGAGGCTGAATAAACTAGGCTTGTACTCATTAGAGTTTAGAAGAATGAGGGGAGGTCTCATTGAGACATATAAGATGTTGAATGGGATGGATAGGATAGAGGTGGGATGGATAGGATAGAGGTGGAGAGGCTCTTCCCGCTTAGAAAGGACAGTAGGACTAGAGGGCACAGCCTCAAGATAAAGGGGGGGCGGTTTAGAACAGAGTTGAGGAGGAACTTCTTCACTCAAAGAGTAGTGAACCTCTGGAATTCTCTGCCCGTTGAAGTGGTGGAGGCTGCCTCGCTCAATATTTTTAAGACGTGGGTTGATAGGTTTTTGATAGGCAAGGGGATTAAGGGTTATGGGGAGAGGGCGAGAATGTGGAACTGAGCCACGACAGATCAGCCATGATCTTATTGAATGGCGGGACAGGCTCGAGGGACTAGATGGCCTACTCCTGCTCCTATTTCTTATGTTATGTTCTTAAAGCAAAGGGATCTGGGTGTACAGGTACACAGGTCACTGAAACTGGCAATGCAGGTGGAGAAAATAGTTAAGGCGGCGTACAGCATGCTTGCCTTCATAGGCCAGGGCACTGAATTAAAAAATTGGCAACTCATGTTGCAGCTTTATCGAACCTTAGTTAGGCTGCACTTGGAATAGAGTGTTCAATTCTGGTTGCCACACTACCAGAAATAATTGGAGGCTGGAGAGGGTACAGAAAAGATTTACCAGGATGATGCCTGGTATGGCGGGCATTAACTATGAAGAGGGGTTGGAGAAACTTGGTTTGTTCTCACTGGAATGACGGAGGTTGAGGGGTGACCTGATAGAAGTTTACAAGATTATGACAGGCATGGACAGAGTGGATAGTCAGAAGCTTATTCCCAAGGTGCAAGTGTCAATTACTCGGAGGACAGGTTTAAGGTGCGAGGGGTAAGATTTAAAGGAGATGTATGAGGCAGATGTTTTACACAGAAGTGGTGAGTGCCTGGAACTCACTACCAGGGGAGTAGTGGAAGCAAATACAGTAGTGGCTTTTAAAGGGCATCTTGACAAATAAACGAATAGGATGAGAATAGAGGGATATGGTCCCTGGATGCGTAGACGGTTTTAGTTAAGTTGGGCAGCGTGGTCGGTGCAGGCTTGGGGGGCCAACAGGGCTGATCATGCGGTGTAGTTTTCTTTGTTCATACACCTTTGTCAGGATAAAACGCAATAACAAAAAAAATCAGCGGTACAATGAAAAGGGTTAATGACGAACTACAGGATAATACAACGATCAATGGAGCTTGGAAACATAAGAACATAAGAAATAGGAGCAGGAGTAGGCCATCTGGCCCTTCGAGCCTGCCCCGCCATTCAATAAGATCATGGCTGATCTGTCGTGGCTCAGTTCCACTTTCCCGCCCTCTCCCCATAACCCTTAATCCCCTCTCTTATCAAAAACCCATCAACCCGCTTCTTAAAAATATTTAGCGAGGCAGCCTCCACCACTTCAACGGGCAGAGAATTCCAGATATTCACCACCCTTTGAGTGAAGAAGTTCCTCCTCAACTCCGTTCTAAACCGCCCCCCCTTTATCTTGAGGCTGTGCCCCCTAGTCCTACTGTCTTTTTTGAGCGGGAAGAGTCTCTCCACCTCTATCCTATCCATCCCATTCATCATCTTATACGTCTCAATGAGATCTCCCCTCATTCTTCTAAACTCTAACGAGTACAAGCCTAGTTTATTCAGCCTCTCCTCATAGCTCAACCCCCTCAACTCCGGTATCAGCCTAGTAAACCTCCTCTACACTCCCTCCAAGGCCAAAATATCCTTGCGCAGGTGCGGCGCCCAAAACTGCACACAGTACTCCAGCTGCGGCCTCACCAATGCCCTATACAGCTGCAGCAAGACCTCCCTACTTTTATATTCAATCCCCCTCGCTATGAAGGCCAGCATCCCATTCGCCTTCCTGACCACCTGCTGCACCTGCAGGCTGGGTTTTTGCGACTCATGCACAAGGACCCCGAGGTCCCTCTGCACCGTCGCCTGCTGCAGTTTTTCGCCACGTAAGTAATAGTCCTTCCTACCATTCTTCCTACCAAAGTGGACCACCTCACACTTGCCAACATTAAATTCCATTTGCCATTTCCTGGCCCATTCACCCAGCCTATCTAGATCCTTCTGCAGACTCTCCACACCCTCCGCACAATTTGCCTTTCCCCCAATCTTGGTGTCATCAGCAAATTTCAACACCCTACACTCGGTTCCCTCCTAAATGTGTGACAAGCTCATGGACGAATATCCAGGACCCATCCAGAATTTCAGCAAAGCCTGCAGATCTCTACCACATCATTGCCCTGAAGCTCTGGTAAAAAGAAACCTAGGCCCCAGTGGGTGGCAAAGACTCGTCATGTCCAGTCACCTCCAGCTCTTCTTGGTGGCACAGTGGTTAGCACTGCTGCCTCAGTACCAGGGTTTCGGGTTCAATTCCAACTTTGGCTGACTGCGTGGGGTGAGTTAACCGTGATCAATGAACAGGGTTACAGAGATAGGGTGGGGGAGTGGGCCTAGACAGAGCACTTTTTCAGAGAGTTAGTGCAGACTCAGTGGGCTAAATGGCCCCCTTCTGCACTGTCGAGATTCCGTTGAATTGATAGAGGATAAGACAACATGGGAACAGAGGTCGGAGTCTTTGACTGACCCCAGGTATCAAAAATCAAATAGCAAGTGCTCTATCAACCTCAAAAGGCTCAGTCTCAACTTGACATTATAAAGCCTAACAGCCAGTGCTCAAAGTCAACTGGGAATTCACCTAGAGCTCTGGTCTGGAGACTCAGAACATGGATACTCCTTCTTCAGCCCCAAATACCCGAATCAACCAGGATATTGACATACCTTGCAGCAGGATTGACAAGGACTGATCATGAGCTCCTTCCGACAAAAATGCCCCATCGACTGATAGGATTCTTTTCTCTGCTTTATCCGTTCACATCCAGATATCTTGCATCTTATCAAAGTGAGCACCAATAATCTATGCTGGGGCATCAAGACCATTGTCCATAACTTCATTCACAATGGCAGCCATCATTTTGATGCCTACAGTACAGCCAAAGCAAAGGCCCGCTCACACATGAAACAGCCACTGCAAACTGGGCTCCTTGCCAACTGTCTCTGACTGCCTCAAACAATTTTCTTTAGTTAAACTCGGCTCCCTGTCAAATAATTCCGTGTTGTTAAATAAAAGGTTAAAAGATGAGTAGCTCCAGAGCTCTCAAAAATACAGCCACTCCCATGCTTACATCATGTGATGCCCCAGATTTTAAGAAAAAAACCTCACATACAGTTTGTTACTTACCCCAATTCCTGTATTCTACAGACCGGATTGCACAAAGCTGCTAACAGTTGCTTCACTCCTGAATCGTGCAGCTCATTAATCCCTAATCTGAATACAAACAAATTGAGAAACAAATTGAATAAATCTCTGGCTAAGATCTCTCTCTGAGGTTATCAAATGCATTGAAAAGATGTTAGAAGTTAATGATCAAGTTTTTCTATCATTGACAATGTCACTGTATTTGACTCCCAATATATTGAGACTGACAGAAAATTTTGCCTTTTTTAACTGAAGTACAGTCTGTGTGAACCTTTAAAGAGTTTCTTAATCCAGTTGAGTGTATTGAGAGTCAAAACCACCCTTGAATGGGAAGCTAACATTCGAGGAACTCAGGTTTTATTGAATATACTGTAATATTGTTTACAGGATTCATTTTAGATTCACCACAATCACCAATCCAATTTCTGAATCCATTTCTCTCGGATTTACTTTTACCCAGCAAAATAATTCAATCCATGACTTTTCCACAATAGCCTAAAAAGTTAAAGACAAAAAAAAATTACCTCAACACAACACATTTGTGCAGTACAGGTTCTAGCCGTTGAAGTCCTTCACGCTCAATGTAACAGTTCTGCAGATCAAGGTGTTTTATTGTATCACAGAGTCCAATAACATGAGACAGAACTGTGCAGTCAATCGGGGTCAGTCGCAGTTCACTAAATGTAAGCTTTTCCACAGATCCCACCGTGGTCTGAGCCAGTACTTTATTCTGAGACTCAAACAGGTAGTGGAATGTGTTCAGGAGGTTTGTTTTATCAGCTTCACGCTCTGTGTTTCCAATCTGTCCTTCAACCTGCTTCTTCACCCAGTCAATCACTTGGCAGGTTGTTTGATGCGAAAACTGACCCAGAAACTTCTCCAGGGGCTGAGCTGCGTGTGGGGAGGAGAGACCAGCAACAAAACGGAGAAATATCTCAAATCGCCCATCTTCTTCATTGTGGTATTCACTGAGGAGTTTCGGGATGTCCCCAGTATCTGTCATCAGAAATTGTGCGAGTGCAGCTACAAACTCTTGCATGGTGAGATGTGGAAATGTGTAAACCACGCTCTGGTCAGAATCATCTCTCTCCAAAAGTTCCACCAGGAACCCAGACAGGAACTGGGTAGGTTGCAGATGGTATTTGATTAAATCTTCATTGCTAAACACAATCTTCTTCTCGGAGATGCCTGTGAAGGCCATTTCACCTAGCCTCAGCAACACATCACGGGGGTTTTCAATCTCTGGGCTATGGTTTTTCATAATGTTGTAAATATAGTAAGAATATAATTGGGTGACGGTCTTAGGAACTTTCTCCTCTTTCCTGTCGGCGTGTTTAAAGAAGGGGCCCAGTGACAGACCGAGGATCCAACAGCAAGAAGGGTTATAGCACATGGTGTAAAGAATCTCGTTTTCTTCCACATATTTGATGACTGCTGCTGCCACTGTCTGATCTTCAAAAAACTTGTAGAAATATTCCTTTCGTTCATTACCAACAAATCCCAGGATTTCAGCCCAGACACTGATCTCAGCCTTTTCCAATAAATGTAATGCAGTGGGACGGCTGGTCACTAGCACTGAACATCCTGGGAGCAGCTTGTGCTGTATTAAACTGTACACAATGTCAGACACTTCACACCAGTGTTCGGGATCTGTGCACATATACTGAGGTTCTGTATTTCTCCGACTGTCAGCAAAATCAATCCTGTCCTTGAATTCATCCAAACCATCGAATATAAAAAGTAATCCCTCTGGGTTCTTCCAGAGCTCTCCCAGAACATTGTCAAAGTGAGGATATTGATCAAGTATCAGATTCCTCAGGTTTATTCTAGAATTAATAATGTTCAAATCCCGGAACCTGAAACTGAAAACAAATTGGAAGTGCGAGTATATTTTCCCACTGGCCCAGTCATAAACAATCTTTTGTACCATTGTTGTTTTTCCAATTCCTGGGACTCCACTCACTGTTGCAGAACTTCCGGAGTTGGATTGCCAAAATAAACTCTTTACTTTCTGGAACAAAAAGCCTATCCAAGAAAAGCTACTCTGGAACAACTGATCCGCACGGATTTTTTCCAGTTCTCTCCGGAGATGTTTCTTTCTCCACTCTTCATGGTCTCGGCCTCTTGCCAGCAGTTCATGTTCTACAAGTGTCCGATCTCGAACATTAGAAATGATTGTTAGCTCAGCGTATCGATCAACCAATGGGAAATGCTTAACCTGCTTCTTCATTAGGATAGTGTTCATTTTCAGTGTTTTTGTTTCTTTCTGGAGTATATCCTTGTGTTTCTGTTGAACATCTTCAATTCAAACAGATAGAAAGTGGTTTTCAATGTCAGTTGTACTGGAATAAATAGAACCTCTACATCCTGTCTCGATGTATGTTATCAAATAGATTTCACAGCTTCAAGAGAGGCTCACATAAATTTAAGCTTCAGTTAATGGAACAGTCACTCAAAAATGAATAATAGATGAGAAAAAATGCAAATTTTCACTTGATTCTAGTATTTACTGAATGTAGAGCTTTCTACAAAAAGTCTTAAATTCTCTAATTTTAAACACAATCGGCCTTATTCTCTACATACCTCATTGAAATTTTTCATACACAATTTTGGATGTATGGAATTGATCTAGTTTATTTCCCAGGATTCGATCCAACATTAATTGGCAGGGAACATACTGATCAAGAAAATTCACCTGAAAACGCATCAAAAATTCTTACTCTTTTCTATTTGAAACTGTAATAGGTGCTGTCTCTCTCGGGAGCAATTCTGAAGTGCTAGATTGTTAAATGCAGAAATTAGGCAAGTGAGGGTTGTGGAGGCAGGCACGCTAGAGTTGTTTAAGGTTTACTTAGATAGGCACATGAGTGGACTAGAGATGGAGGGATACAGGAGACTGTTCTAAATAAGGACCATGAGCCTCGGGACGTTCCTGGGAATCAACTGATTCCTATGGACCTTCCAACATATTTTATGGCTCACTTGTCTTACTTCTGAGCTTCTGGGGATTCTGTGAATGTCTGTATAAGTTGTGCATGTTTATTGATGTCTTTTCTTTTGATCCACAGGTGATTCGGTCCGCCTTGTTGTCCAAAAAGGGGCATACACGCGGTGGGTCGTGTGAGAGCTGCTGTTGGATGTTGCTTCGAGAGTTGCCTAGTGCTTCACGTCGTTAAGTGTACGCTTAAACTGGACCAGCTGACGGGCAACAGCTCAGTGACTATCACTGTTTGTTGTGCAGATATATGGATTTGGGCCAGTGTCTGTGGGAGTTTGCACATTCTCCCCGTACTTGCGTGGGCTTTCTCCGGGTGCTCTGGTTTCCTCCCACACCCCAAAAACGTGCTCTTAGGCTGATTGGAGCTAAAAAATTGTCCCTAAATTAGTCGACCCTCAATCTGGTTATGGTTCTGTTATTGTAGAGTCCAATAGGTGTAGACAAAGGTCATAGATAGAACAGGGCACTCACAATGTTAAAACGGCGGCATAGGCTCGTTGGGCCGAAGGGCCTGTTTCCTGCGCTGTGTTGTTCTTTGAGTTACAAAGACAGAGCAGTAATAATGGGGGAACTTTAATTTTAATATAGTTTGGAGAGGCAGGCAAGCAGCTGTCAAAATAGAAGTGAACTTCTGAAATACGTCTGAGACATTTTCCCAAGTGTTATGTCCTGGACGCAACAAGGGGACAAACAATATTGGATTTTTTAATAACGAGCCTGATTTAGTTGGTAACACAGTTATGCGGGACCATTTATCAAATAGTGTCATACATGATCAAGTTTAATGTAGCATTTGAAAGCGAAAGGCATGAATCAACTGCTAGCATTTTAGATTTTGGTATTGCTGACTTTAATGTGGCGAGACAGAAACTGGCAAAAATCAGTGAATGAGCAAAACAACAGAAAAACAGTGGACGATGTTTAAAGAAACATTTAATGCAATACAGAACCAGTTTATACTTCTGAAAAGGAAATGTTCTACCTCACCAAAAAAAAAAGCCCTGGACAATTAAAGAGATAATGGACAGCATTAAACTACAAAGGGGCTACAAAAAAGTAAAAAGCAGCACAAATCCTACGAAAAGAGAAGATACAAAGACCAACAAAGGGTCACAAAGCGGCTCATAAGAATTTCTAAAAGGAATTATGACGAGAGACTTGCAAGGGACATCAAGATCAATGAGAATAAATTTCATAGTTACATGAAGGGAAAACAGGTGGTCAAGAGTAATGTTGGCCCACTAAAAAGACTGAAATTGGGATATCATTATGGGAAAATGATGACATGTTAAATGATTACTTTGCCTCAGTATTAACAGTAGAAGAGGGGGATAGCTTGCCGCGTGTCCCAAGGAAATTAACAGTGGATTGTGAACAGGGAATAAATACAATTCATGCAAGTTAATCACTGATAATGAGGAAATTAAATGAACTGAAGTGCAACAAATCTCCAGGACCTGACAGCTTCCATCTGAGGGAGTTAAAGGAAGTAGGACAGCACAGTGGGGGCGGTTCTCCCAGCCTGCTGGCAGCAGGCCAGGAGACTCAAGCAGAAAGCGTGTTGTGAAATTCCCGCTGGACGCCACTACCTCCGTACGTCTCCGGCCACCGGATTTCCTGTGTCATCAGCTCTGCATTAGAAATCGGCGCGGAGCTGTATAGTTAATTCAAATCAGGATATGCTCGTAATTAGCAGGCTTGAGACTCAAGTCTTTGGGCCCCCAAGCGTCATCACTCCCTCCCCCTTCCGCCCACCAGGAGTGTTTCACTCCAGCGGCGTTTACAGTTGCTTCCTACTTATGGGGAGCTGGTGGCCCGACATTGCTAGAGTGAAGGGGGTCCACGCAGGCCCCCAAGGGGCGCAGAGATAAGGAGGGGGAAAGAGATGGCCGCCATGCACTTGTCAGCACCAGTCTGACACCTGGCAATGTCCAAGAGGTACCTTCGTACTGTCTATCAGGCAGTGCCAAATGAACGAGGTCAGATGGGGCGAGGGCCTCTGAGGGCTGGGGGGGGTCTCACTGCAACTCTGAACTGTGATCAGTGACAGAGGGAGGGAGGGAAGGAGGGAGGGAGGGAAGGAGGCGATTGGATGGCGGGGTGGTCAGGAGATCAGGACTGCCAGGCAGGAGGGGGTGGGGCTTCCTGGACACACCAGGGGGCCAGCGATCGGTTTGTGAGTACGTGGGGGGAGAAGGTGTCAGTCAGCAATCGAGCTGGCCATCAAGCAGGTGGTTGGCAGTGCGGGACTACTGCGTGTGCACCGATCTCGGTGTTGACAGTTTGGCGCATGTGCAGTGGCGTGCTCAGTGCTATGCTCCTGGCCTCTCTAGTGGATATAGGACCCTTCCCGAAAAGTTTTAATGAGATTCAAAGTAATACACTCTGCAGTGGACCGAGTGTGGGAGATTAATTTTGAAAACCCCCGCTGAAAAAAAAAACAGCAGGATTTACTTCAGCTTTTGCACAACTTTGACAATCCCAGTCACCGTTTATGTCTTAACTAGCTCCCTAGATTCAAGAATCGTCCTCTTGGACTGAACAATTGCTCGTGTAATTCCGTTTTTTAAGACGGCAGAAAGAGAACACCCAGGATTTGCAGACCATTTGGCCTAACCAGGGTTTTGTGTAGCTCAGTGTGGTGAGGAAATTGTTGGAAGTCTATAATGAATGATAAGGGAATGGAACATCTCAAAAATTTTCAGTTAATCAGAAAGAGCCAAGATGGATCTATGACAGGTAGATAATGTCTGACAAACTTCATTGCTTTTTTTTTTGAATACCTGACTAAGGAGTGGACAGGGCAATGTCTATGGATATTGTTTGGATGGACTGACAAAGGCCTTTGATAAAGTCCCACATGAGAGACTACTAAGTAAGGTAGAAACTCATGGAATTGATGGCAAATTACTAATATGGCTGGAGAATTGATTGAGTGGCAGGCAACAGAAAGTGGGTAGGTACTCAAATTGGCTGGATAGAACTAATGGTTTCCACAAGGCTATTTTGTGGCTCATTTGTTCACATGATTTATTAATGACGTGGATAATGGTATAGAAAGTCATATCTAAATTTTCAGATGACACAATATAAGCAGTGTGGATGATAACATAAAATTACAAAGTGATATTGATAGATGAGGTGAATGAACAAAACTGTGGAACATGGATTATAACCCAAGCAAATTTGAGGTTATGCAGTCTGCACCAAAGAGATAACACAGAGTACTTTCTCAATGGTAATGTGAACACAGCAGATGTCCAAAAAGATTTGGGGGCTCAGGTCCACAGATCTTTAAAATGCCAACACTAAGTGCAGAAAATAATTAAGAAAACTAGTGGTACGCTGGCCTTTATATCTAGAGGACTGGAGTATAAGAATGCAAAGTTAGGCTCCATATGGAATACTCTAAGCAGATTTGGGCACCATACATTAGGAAGGATGGGGAATTGAATTAATCTTTGTGGTTTGAGCTTAGGAAGAAAACAAAACGGGCAGCGACATTAGTAGATGTTTATTTTAGAGCCCAGGATAGTGTATGGGAAATTAAGGAGCAAATATATGCACAATGTGCAGACTTATGTAAAAATAATTATAGATGTCAACTATCCTAACATTAGTTCAGCTAAATATAGGTTAAGGCTTTGGACACAATGGATTTTTGAAATGTGTACAGGAGAAATTGGCCATTATGTAAGCGGCTGGGGGGGGGGGGGGGGGGGGGCGGCGGCGGCGGGGTGGCAGCAGCAGCATTTTAGTGATAGCGATCATAACCTGGTACAATTTATGGAGAAAGGTGCAAAAATATGTTTTGTACTGGAGAGGGGAGTTTGGTAAAATAAGGCAGGATCTGGCCAAGGTAGACTGAAACACTGACTAGTGGGAAAATCTACAGAACAGCAGTGGTGGGGGAGGGAAATTGGGAGGGTATTCCCCAACATTAGGTAGAACCCTCTAGGATGACAGTAAGGAGTAACAAGCCTACAGAGGCATGGATTACCAGAGATAGTCAGGATGCAACGAAAAGGCTAAAAAAAAGCCTTTTTAGCAGGTACAAGGGGAGCAAATCAGCAGAGAGGTTAGTGAAGTACATAGAGTGCAGGGTGAAGCTTAAGAAAGTAATCAGGAAAGCAAAGGGGAATATGAGAAAGCTCTGGTCGGTAAACCTCGGGAATATCTCAAGATATATAAATATATCGATGGGAAGAGGATAACCAGACAAAGAATAGGGCCTCTTAGGGACGAAGGAAGCATTCTATGGGTGGAGCCTGCTTTAGTGACTGGAAGCCAGTGTACAGTGGTGTACCACAGGGATCTGTGCCGGGTCTCCTATTATTTGTTATTTATATAAATGACATGTATGATTATGTAGGGGCTAGTATTAGTAAATTTGTGAATGACACAAAGATTTGCTAGGTGGTAAACAAAGAGGTTGAGTATCTTAGGCTACAAGATGATATAGATGGGAGGTGAAATAGGCAGATACGTGGCACATGGAATTTAACCCTGAAAGGTGTGAGGTGATACACTTTGGAAGGAGTAATTTGAAAAAGAATTACTAAATGGATGTAAAGACACCCTGAAGTTCTATGGAGCAAAGGGACCTTGGCATGTTTGTCCATGGATGTCTGAAGATGGAAGGGCATGTTAGTAGTGTGGTGAAAAACGCACACGGGACATTTGCATTTATCAATCGAAGCATACGTTACAAAAGTAGGGAAGTCATATTGGAGTTGTACAGAACTTTGCTGAGGCCATAGCTATGCGTGCAGTTCTGGTCGCCACATCATAGAAAGGGTGTGACTGCATTGGGGAGTGCAAAGGAGATTCATCATGATGCTGCCTAGAATGGAACATTTAAGTTCTGAAGAGAGGCTGGATAGGCTTTGGTTGTTTTAGTTGGAGCAGAAAAGACTGAGGGGTGTCCTGATTGAGATGAACAAGATTGAGGGACATGGACAGAGTGGGTAAGCATTAGCTGCTGAAGGGTCAATCAAGAGGTATCACAAGTTCAAGATGACAGCAGGAAGTTTAGGGGGATATGAGGAAAAACATTTTTCCCAAAAGTTAGTTTCAGACTAGAATTCACTGCCTGTGAGGGTGGCAAAGGTGTTGCCTCACATCCTTTAAAAAGTACCGTGAGTGAGCACTTGGCACATCATTACATTCAAGGCTATGGGCTAAGTGCTGGTAAATGGGATCAGGTGGAAGGTCAGCTGTTTCTCACGTTAGTGCAAACTCAATGAGTGAATAGCCTCTTTCTGCACTTTCGGGATTCTATGATAAATGGTCAGGGCAAGTGGAGTCAATTGAACATAGCGCTTTACAACAGGAAAATAGGCCTTTTGGCCCCAACTTGTCCACAATACCAAGTTTTTAACGAATAAACTAGTCCTAATTTGCCCATATCCCTCTAAACTGATGCTACCCATGAAACTATCTAAATGCTTTTTAAAGGACAAAATTGTATCTGCCTCAACTACTGCCTCTGGCAGCTCATTCCAGACATTCCTACCCTCTGCATGAAAAAAAAATGCCCCTCTGGACCCTTTTGTATCTCTCCCCTCTCACCTTAAAACTATGCTCTCTAGTTTTAGACTCTCTTACTTTTGGGAAACAATGTTGACTAGCTACTTCATCGATGCCCCTCATTATCTTATAGACCTCTGTAAGATCATCCTTAAGCCTCCTACTCTCTAGGGGAAAAAAATCTCAAGATACAATTTTACCATCGCGTTTTCAAGTATGAACATTTGGTAAAAATTGAGAAGGAGAAAAGTCATGCAATCTGCCAATTCTCATAATAGCAAAGTCCGAAAATGGCCACGATTGGGAACCCACCCAAGATGGCTGTGATGTCAATTTAAATACTTTTGTACATATTTTAATCCACATTAATGAGTTGCAAGTTCCACTTCACCAGCACGTCTGTCTTTACCACAGCATTCGCCCAATCCAGAATCAGCCTGGAAAGACATGCTTGATAAAAGTCCGATTTGGGCATTCCATGAAGGGGTAAGTCCATACCGGATGGCTCCGTGCTGCAGGGATCCTTACATGGCAGCCATGTTCCATTTCGAGTTGAGAGAGCTCTGCAAGTGTATGAAGGGGGTGGAGGGGCTGTTCTCAGCAGGGTGTCTGACAATTAGTTTGCTACATGGATCTGACCTTGTGTCCTGGAGAGGCTGCTGGGTCCAAGTGCACACAGCACTCTTCCAGCTGAAGTATGTGCCCAAAGCCCTTTGAAATTGCACTGCTGCAGCCTCAGAACCTTTGAAGCGGCAGTGCCTATACTCACTACTGCATACATTCTGGGTATTTGTTGCTGGGGGGTGGGGGATGGGACAGTTGTGTTGGTGGGGGGCCTATGGGCAGTGTGCATTGCTGGGCTGGCAACAAGCAGCATTCCTTAACCTCTCCACGTGTTTCTCCCCTTCTCCAAATCCCACACTGCCCTCCTTCAGATTGACGAGATGGCTTTTGCGATGCAACAGATTTATCATGCTATTCTTTTGGTTGTTGCTGGAACTGAGGAGGAGGAACAGGAAGATGAATTGCGGCAGAGGAAGCCTTACCGCTTGCAGGAGTAAAGGGAGATGGACACTGGAAGCAGGAAGTGGCCACCATTCGCCCAGACGGGAGTTTGCAGGAGGAGAAAATGGAAACCCCAGCAATTCTGCATGAGTGTCGTTTGAACAAATGTCAGACATCATGTGATGGCTCCAGCTCCGAACAGAGAGAGTGCAACACCTATGCCACTTGTTGCACAACTTGGCACGTGGGGGCACTCTCGGTGGCTATAAATTGATGGCCACTCTGAATTTCTATGCTACTGGCTCCTTCCAGGACCTCAGCAGAGATGTATGTGTCATTTCACAGTCAGCTGTCCACGCCTGTGCGAAGCTCGTCACAGATGCCCTGTATGCTGGGGCTGGGCAGTACATCAAATTTCACCTGTACTAGGCCCAGCAGGAAGCTCGGGCTGCAGGATTCACAGCCATTGACAGGATGCCTAATGTGCAGAGGGTTATCACCCTCAAAGCACCACTTCAGAATCCATGAAGATTTGTCAATAAAAAGGGGTTTCACTCCCTAAATGTCCAGTTGATTTGTGACCACAAGATGAACATCATGTCTGCCCCAGCCACCCCAGATAGTTTTATTCAGAGGTGCTCAGACATCCTGGAAATCTTTGAGGAGGAGCCCAGGCTGCAGTGATGGCTCATGGGTGACAGTGGGTACCCAATTCAGACTCAGCTGATGACGCCTGTGTGGAGGCCTGTGATTGAGGCAGAGACCCACATTGCCACCAGCTCTATAAGTCTGCACAGGGCTGTGGTTCAGATGCCTGGACCACTCTGATGAGGCCCTACAATAGACAATCCTAATTTCTTCCTGCATTGTGGCGATGCGCTATGCCCTTCACAAGCTGGTACAGCAGACAGGACAGTTTTTGAGGAAGTGGTGGATGTGGAGGCCAACCAGCCAGCTGTCACTGGAGAGGAGGGTGAGAATGAAGAACACACCAAACACCACCACCCAGGCACTGGAGGGCTGGTAGCAAGAATGTGACATGCGACGGCACCAAGTGAAGCCCTGATCACCAGGCACTTCGCTTACTAGTGGCCTGTGTCTGTGCACCTGGGTTCCATCCCCCCCCACCCCTGAAATCTGACTATCTCCTGCAACATTGTTACACCAGACATGATGGGCCTGGGTATGCTGTGTTAGCACATTTCTTTGTCAGGCACATTGGCGATGACAACTCGCTAAGTACAATTGTGGCCCAGTAGTTAACACTGCTGCATCTCAGCACCAGGAACCCAGGTTCAATTCCCAGCTTGGGTCACGGTCTGTGCAAAGTCTGCATGTTCTCCCTGTGTGTGTGTGTGTGTGTGTGTGTGTGTGTGTGTGTGTGTGTGTGTGTGTTTCCTACGGGTAGTCCGGCTTCCTCTCATAGTCTGAAAGATGTGCTGCTTAGACGTACTGACCGTGCTAAATTCTTCCTCACTGTATCTGAACAAGCGCTGGGGTATGGCGACTAGATAATTTTTATAGTGACGTAATTGCAGTATTAATGTAAACCTACTTATGACACTAATAAATAAATAAAAACTTACGACGATGCCCTGGTACAAACTATTCTGACTCTTATTTGGGCTCCTCATGCACGCTGGCACTTGAGCCCTGGAGTGGGTGGGGAAAGAGAGGGAATTGCTTGTTTGTTCTGGGAACCAATGGCTTCATTTACTCAGTGACACAGCATTGAGGGGCCTTCCCAACTAACATCAACATGAAGAGTCAACAAAACCAAGCATGCTGAATGATCCCTTCACCACCCTGCCAACCTGTGACTCCACTTTCAAGGAGCTTTGAACATGTACTCTGAGATCTCTTTGTTCCATAACTCTTCCCAATGCCCTACCATTAACTGAGTAGGTCCTGTCTGATTCAATCTACTAAAATACATCAGCTCACATTTATCTAAATTAAACTCCATCTGCCATTCATCAGTCCACTGCCCATTTGATCAATATCCCGTGGCAATCCTAGATAACCTTCTTCATTGTCCACTATGCCACCAATTTTGGTGCCATCTGCAAACTTATGAACCATGCCTCCTAAATTCTCATCCAAATCATTAATATAAAAGACAAATAACAGTGTACACGACACCAATCCCTGAGGCACATTGCTGGGCACAGGCCTCCAATTTGAAAAACAACACTTTACAACCACACTCTGTTTTCTGTCTTCAAGCCAACTTAAAACATAAATTCAAAACAAATATTGTTTTGGAATATGTTTCTAGAAATGAACCCGTTTGTTGGGCTAGATTAGTTCTTCACTGCGACAGCACAGATCTGCTTAGGAAAATAAGATTTTTTCCTGTCCTGCAACATTCTCCACATATTCAATTTTCTCAACAGTCGTATGCATCAGTTCTATCATGCATACAACAAATAAATGTGGTGATGCAACTGTCCTTTCGTCTTATTCGTTAGATTAAAAAATAAATTAACTGCACACTTCACTCACTATGACTTCTAAAGTAGAATGCTTCCTCCAGTCATTCTCATGTTAAATTTTGCTCTGGGTTCGCTACAATGCAGTTGCTGAAATTGTATATCTGTTCATCACTTGGACTGGTGTGTTAAATGTATCACAATCCTGGCAGGTGCATATGGAGTTTCATAGAAGCATATAAAATAGAAGCTGGAGGTGTCTTTCGGGTCAAAACAAGTAAACAAACTCAAATTACATTAGGACAAAGAAAGAAGCTGAGGAGGCCATTCGAGTCTGTTCCACCATTCATTATTTGGTGATCAATGGTGATCATCAAATTCAAATTCCAAATCCTGCCTTCACCCCATTGCTTTAGATCCATTTAGCCCCAACAGCTACATTTAATTTATTCCTGAAATCTAAATCTACCCTGTCTAGCCTTGTTAGAATGGTACACGTTTCCAGAAGATCTCCCTTCACTTTTATAAACTCCAGTGGATATAATCCTAACCGACTTAGTCTCTCCATATTACAAACCTGCCATCCTACGAACCAGTCTGGCAAACCTTCGATGCACTCCTTCTATAGCAAGGACAATCTTCCTAAGATAAGGACAGGTAAAGACAGCACACAATACTCCAGATGTGACCTCACCAATGCCCCATACAACTGGAGTAAAACATTCCTATTCCTTTACTCAAATCCTCTCACTATGAAGCCCAACATATCATTTGCCTTCTTTAATTCCTGCTGAACCTGCGTGCTTATTTTCACTGACTGATGTATGAGGACACCAAGGTCCCGCTCAGTATTCTTATTCAGATCAGCTGTGATCTTATTGAACGGTGGGGCAGACTCGAAGGGCTAGATGACCTACTCTTGCTCCTATTTCTTATATTCTTATTCACCTCTCACCATTTAAACCCACTCAAATAATAATCTGCTTTTGAATTATTGCTATCAAAGTGGCTAACCTCACATTTACCCACATTGTACTGCAGCTGCCATTTATATGCCTATTCACTTAGCCTGTCCAAATCATGCTGAGGCACCTGTCCATCCTCCTCATTGCTCACCCTCTCACCCAATTTGGTATCATCTACAAATATGGAGATAAAACAATTAGTTCCCACTTCCATATATGTGACTAGTTGGGAGGCCGGAAACAGATCCCTCATACCTACTAGTCCCTGCCTGCTAATCAGGAGAAGACCCATTTCTGCAAACTCCATTTCCTTTTTGCTAACCAACTTTCTGTCTACCTGAAGACACTACTCGCAGTCCCATGTGCTTTAGTTTTTGTTCAAGGGGATTTGGGATAATTTGGGATAAAAGACTAATAGCTCAGAATAGGTTAATTTAGAGTGAATATACCGTACTAAAAGTACAAAGTTAAAGGCATTGCTTCATAGAAGCACATATAACCACTGTTAGAGAATTTAAATATGTATTTTTTGAACCTTTATAGTCTTTATTAAAAGATGACATCTTGGCCAATTATGTGCTGCTCTAAGCATGACGGGATATAGCTAAGTGAGAAGAAACACATTTCTTGAAAACAATATAGTTACTGAGAGGAGCAAAAGAGTCTTCATCAGTGTGGTTTGCAGACAGTCCAAACTATTCCAGACAGGAGAATGAATAGAGCAATACTTCCCAATAAAGAATTGCAAGGAGACAGAGGGAAATAATTTTATTTATGTATTCCCATGTCATCAGAAAGTAGAGTGTCAAGATAAATGTCCTATAAACATAACAATTGGCTCCCGTCTGGCAGGATGAGCAGAGGGGGATGGGTAAATGATTTTTGCAAATCATATAATTATAATTATCAAAAGCAATGCAATTTTGAGTAATGTGGGCTGCCTCAAATTGCTCTCTTACATGCATGGATCAGGCCTGGGTGATAAAGTGTGTCTTCAGTCAGAATTACTGTTTCGTGAGCTATTTGTATTAGCTGAGTTGTTAATCATTGAAAGCCAGCATGATGCATGGTCTCTGAAAAACGCTCCTACAACTTTACATAGTAATCTGCAATGTGAGATCTTGTCTAAAATCTTCTGGAAATCTAAATAAACTACATCCACTGGTTTTCCTTGGTAAACTCTACTAGTTACATCCTCAAAGAATTCCAATAGATTTGACAAGCATAATTTCCTGTCTGTAAATCCACGCTCACTTTGTGTGAATATACTACTGTTTTCCAAATGCTGATCAATGAAATCCTTAAGAATGGACTCTAGTAACTGCTCCAGTTTCAGTGTACAATGATCCTGCCAAGCGTGTAAGGGGTTTCACAGTATATCAGGAGCCTGTGCGCAACATTCGTAAGCACTCGCAATCAGCATTTTGATTCAGTCAAATAATGGAACATTTGGACATTTACAGAACGTATAGAAGTTGTACGACTTCTAAGTTGAAATGATGCAAAATACTTGAGGAATGAATATGAACATGAATATGGGATGGCATGGTGGCACAGTGGTTAGCACTGCTACCTCACAGTGCCAGGTACTCGGGTTCGATTCCCAGCTTGGTGTGTGTGGAGTTTGCACGTTCTCCCCATGTCTGTGTGGATTTCTTCCATGTGCTCCAGTTTCCTCCCACACTCCAAGGATGTGCAGGTTAGGTGCATTGGCCATGCTAAATTGCCCCTTAGTATACTGAGATGAGTTGGTTAGAGGGATTAGCGGAGTAAATATGCGGGGTCATGGGGATAGGGCCTCGGCGGAATTGTTGTTGGCGCAGTCTCAATGGGCCGAATAGCCCCCTTCTGCACTGCAGGTTGCTATAGTTTCTCTGCTAGCAATGACATTTCTGAATCCAAATAATTTTGAATTGTGCCTCCAGCCTCTGATTCCCAGATTTGGCAACTCAAATAGTTACAGTCAAACATTCTGATTCTCAGAAGTGATATTAAATAGTGCAAAATCTCCATGTCATCTCTTACCTTTCAGCTCACTGGGGGTTTCAGTGAATCTTCGGAAAATGCTCATGTGATTCAGTGATTCAGGTCCTGTTCAAATAAGTTTAGATTTTGTGAAATCAGAACTGTTTATCATTATAAAGTCTGCAGTGTTTAAATGTGAAATAGAAATCTCTGTCATTTTATCATACCGATTTCCTCTATTTCTTTCAGTATTTTATCCAGCTTTGGCAACTCATGGCGCATTTTCAGAAAGGATTCCCACATCACCCTTCGGGCCCGAGATCCTTTCTCCATCACCAGATTTAGGAGGAGTTTGGAACTTGCGGCCCGGTTTCCCTTCTCCATGAGCTCATAGACTTCCTGTGAAGAATAATTATGAATATATTGAGGAGCAGAGTAAACGATAAACACTGAGAATGAGAAAGAAAGGATCTGATCAGTGATGCGATTTCCCACTTGTTTTGAACACAAAGTAATCAATGGACTGCACTTAACTATTCTGACTATTAGCTGAATATTCAGCAAACTTCAGATAGGGAACAGAAGAATGCTATTCAAACCCTACAGCCTATTCTGCCCTTCAGACTTAATGGCCCTTCTTCAAAGAAATGCTTCACTTGTTGAGACTCATTCCCTACGCAAAGGAACATGGTTGTTATTTAAGAGGGCAGATATCTCAGCTAGAAGCCAGCACAGAAAGACTTCCTTGAGGTTGCATGATTGATTACTTCATTTGGCTGGATGGCTGGTGTGGAGTGTTGCCAACAGCATGGGATCAATTCCCATACCAACTAAGGTTATTCAAGAAGGCCCACCTTCTTATATTTGCACTCGCCTGAAGTGTGGTGATCCTCAGGTTAAGTCACCACTAGTCCACTCTTGTCCTCAAAGCAGAGAGCGATTGGTCATCTAGGACTACAGCGATTTTACTTTAGGTCACTTTCTAGGATCAACCATCTTTAACCATGTGCAACAAGACCTAGACTATGAATCAGATCCACATTGTTTGGTGGAGTTAAAACTACTTTTTTACTGGAGTTTATTGATTTAGATAACATTCTCCAGTGTCCCAGCTATTTCCATTTTTGGCTGTACAAATACTCATTAATTGTTTAGATGATGTCATTGCAATTAAACCATAACAATGGAATCAATAAGCAATTGACAGATTTCCCTTTCTTTTGGATTAAAACATTTTACAAAATCACTAACAATCTTTCAAACCAATTGCAAAGAAACAACTCATTACAGCATAGGAAATCCCTCTTCCCGTATATCTAACGATTTCTTGAGCAAGCACTTCTTTTTGTAAACCAGTGTGACAATTGACGACTGCCATCCACCAATTTTATCTTACAGATCTCTGCATCATTTCTTTCATACTACGAAGGTCAATTCTCAACCTTTTCTCAGTGACATCCTTTGTCAAAGGAACACTTACCATCCCAAAGAGAATGGTTTTCCATATAGCATTCTAAGAGGAAACATTTCTCACATTTCCCCTTGTGTAGTATTTCCTTCAGTATAGCAGTGTTATCGGACAACAGATTTTATGAAGTTGGCCACACAATATGGAAGCAGACTAAAGTTACACTCAGAGCCTCTCCACTAAAAATCACAAAGTAACAGACACAGAGTAGCAGGCAAGAGCACGCTTTTAGAATGCAAATGAGGGCTAGCACACAGGGGAAGCTGGACAAGGGGGCACCTACAGGAACTAAATCCCCACCCCATCAAAATCAGCACTTCTAAAACAGTCAAACAACCCATGGAAACACCTAAAATTAGCATAGCTAAGGAAACGCTCCTGGTCCCTCAAACCTCTTTTGAGATCAATGACACACCTATAGTTCAAACCTCAGAGATTCTAGACCATTAATAACCAGACAAAATGATTAACACACACTTAAAACAATTTCCTCAACACTTGAAAACATCGAGACAGGGTGGCTAAGGTCGAATACTGTAAATAAAGTATTAGCATTTGAATCGCACACTGCACCGAAGTTCAGGTATAACTATAGCCTGCTGCCAGGGACCGTTAGAGCGCTTTTGGGACAGTCCGATTGGATGTCCTGACTGCGCTTCTCCATCGAAGTAAAAGAAAATAAAGCTGTGCCGTTACTGAACTTCACCGCGTCTGTAGTGGTCGTTTCGCCCGCTCGCGCTAACAGCAGTTTTTCAGCAGCTGAGGGGCTTTTAATTATTTTTTAACTTTCTTCACTTTCCAGGCTAAAGGACACATTTATCATTCATTATTTCCACGATAAACTCCGAATATCCATCTGGAAAACACAGCTAACAACCATAAGTCCTATATCTTCTGGATTGCCCAAGCGTGCAATAAATGGTTGCCTAACCAGTGACACCCACACCCCGCAAGTAAATTTTAAATAAACTAGTAACAGGTGTAGTCCGAATTCAAATATCTAATTAGTCTATTTCTTCCTTGGATGTATGATTCTATTTTTGTGAAGCCCTACCCCAATTACTTGGGGTGTTAACATTGTTTTCTAAATAAGACTGGTGGAGTCACTCACTTTCGACTTATTCTGCTTAACGTCTAACTCTATTTCTTTTTTTTAAAAGATCACCAAAGCCTAGTTTCCAACCTTAAGTTCCTCCCTTGTTTTCATAGCACAGAAAAGCCCTTTGGTCCATCAAATCTGCACCAACAATAACTACCACTAAAGTTGCGCTAATCCCATTTTCAGAACTTGTTCCATATCCACGAATGTTATATTTCAAGTGCTCTGCCAAATGTTTTGAAGGTTGTAAGGTTTACATCCTCCAAGCCCTTTCCAGGCAGTGCATTCCAGATAAAAGCAAATTACTATGGATGCTGGAATCCAAAACCAAAAGAGAAAATGCTGGAAAATCTCAGCAGTTCCGGCAGCATCAGTAAGGAGAGAAAAGAGCTGACATTTTGAGTCCAGATGACCCTTTGTCAAAGCTAAAAGGCATAGAAAGTGGGAGATATTTATACTGCAGCGTGAGGGAATGAAAGGTTAGTCAAAGCCACAACAACCAGGGTAATGGGCTGCTAATGGCACTCTTAATGGCAATTAGCTCCACCCCACCTTGATCCCTTTGCTTTCATTTTACTTATTTTTACTGTTCTTGACCTTTTACTTCTTTAGTTTTTCTTCATTTTTCTGCACCCCCATACTCTTTCACCTGCTTTATCCCCCTCCCCCTTTTCCTCACCCTTTCTCCCCCTTTTTCTAATTTTACCTCTTCTACCCTTTCCCTACCAACACCACTCCCCCCCCACCCCACCCCCATACATTCATCTGTCACAGCTTATCCTCTTATTTCATCTTCTCTGCCATTTGGCTATTCACATCCTTTATTCTCTCTGTGGATTGCAATTGACAGCCCTTTACGCTGGTTTCTGTGGCTATGACTCATTGTTCATTCCCTCACGCTGCAGTATAAATATCTGCCACTTTCTATGCCTTTTAGCTTTGACAAAGGGTCATCTGGACTCGAAACATCAGTGCATTCTGGGTTCTTGCCACCCTCCAAGTGATTTTTTTTTTCTCTGAAATCCCCTTGTATCCCTTGACCCTCGTGCTAAAACTATGCTCCCTCATTACTGACCTCTTAAGAGGAAATTTGCTTCGTATTCTCTTTGTCCATACTCCTCAATCTCTGCTCTAAAGAAAACAATCAAAGGCTAACTCAATCAGACTGGTCTCTTCTTATATCTCAAATGCTCTATCCCAGGCAACATCCTGGTGAATCTCCTCTGAACCCCCTCTAGTGCAATCTCATCCTTCCTATAGTGAGGTGACCAGAACTGCACACATTATTCCAGCTGTGGTCTAGTCAACGTTCTGTACAGTTCCAACATAAGCTTCTTAAGAACATAAGAACATAAGAATTAGGAGCAGGAGTAGGCCATCCAGCCCTTCGAGCCTGCCCCGCCATTCAATAAGATCATGGCTGATCTGTCGTGGCTCAGTTCCACTTTCCCGCCCTCTCCCCATAACCCTTAATCCCCTCTCTTATCAAGAACCCATCAACCCGCTTCTTAAAAATATTTAGCGAGGCAGCCTCCACCACTTCAACAGGCAGAGAATTCCAGAGATTCACCACCCTTTGAGTGAAGAAGTTCCTCCTCAACTCCGTTCTAAACCGCCCCCCCTTTATCTTGAGGCTGTGCCCCCGAGTCCTACTGTCTTTTTTGAGCGGGAAGAGTCTCTCCACCTCTATCCTATCCATCCCATTCATCATCTTATACGTCTCAATGAGATCTCCTCTCATTCTTCTAAACTCTAACGAGTACAAGCCCAGTTTATTCAGCCTCTCCTCATAGCTCAACCCCCTCAACTCCGGTATCAGCCTAGTAAACCTCCTCTGCACTCCCTCCAAGGCCAAAATATCCTTGCGCAGGTGCGGCGCCCAAAACTGCACACAGTACTCCAGCTGCGGCCTCACCAATGCCCTATACAGCTGCAGCAAGACCTCCCTACTTTTATATTCAATCCCCCTCGCTATGAAGGCCAGCATCCCATTCGCCTTCCTGACCACCTGCTGCACCTGCAAGCTGGGTTTTTGCGACTCATGCACAAGGACCCCGAGGTCCCTCTGCACCGTCGCCTGCTGCAGTTTTTCGCCAAGTAAGTAATAGTCCTTCCTACCATTCTTCCTACCAAAGTGGACCACCTCACACTTGCCAACATTAAATTCCATTTGCCATTTCCTGGCCCATTCGCCCAGCCTATCTAGATCCTTCTGCAGACTCTCCACACCCTCCGCACAATTTGCCTTTCCCCCAATCTTGGTGTCATCAGCAAATTTCGACACCCTACACTCGGTTCCCTCCTCCAGATCATCTATATAAATGGTAAATAGCTGAAGCCCCAGCACCGACCCCTGGGGCACCCCACTAGTCACCAACCGCCAATCCGAATAGCACCCATTGACCCCCACTCTCTGCCTCCTATTTGACAACCAATCCTCTATCCACGCTAACACCCTACCCCCAACTCCATGTCCCCTGACCTTCTGCAATAACCTCTTGTGAGGTACCTTGTCAAACGCCTTCTGAAAATCCAGAAAGACCACATCCACCGGCTCTCCTCTATCCACTGCCCTAGACACACCCTCATAGAACTCAAGTAAATTTGTCAGACACGACTTCCCTTTAACGAAACCGTGTTGCGTCTGCCCTATCAAGCAATTCCCTTCAAGATGCCTCGCAATTTCCTCCTTAATGACGGATTCTAACATTTTACCTACCACAGACATTAAACTAACCGGCCTATAATTCCCCGCCTTTTTCCTGGCACCCTTCTTAAACAACGGCGTAACATTAGCCGTTTTCCAATCTTCCGGCACTTCCCCGGAATCCAGCGACGTCTGGAAAATAACCACCAAGGCATCCACTATCACCTCCGCCATTTCTTTCAGAACCCTCGGATGCATTCCATCCGGTCCTGGGGACTTGTCCACAATCAGCCCCTCCAGTCTGTCGAGCACCACCTCTCTAGTAACAGTAATGTCATTAAGACCCTCCAGTCCTACCACCTTTCCATCGCTAACACCCGGCAAATTATTCACGTCCTCCTCCGTGAAGACAGAAACAAAAAAAAGTTATTCAATACCTTACCCATATCCCCATCCCCTACCACTAGGTCCCCTTTCTCATCCTCTAAAGGACCAACGTTCACCCTAGCCAGCCTCTTCTTTTTTTATATATTTATAAAAACTCTTGCTATCCTTTTTTATATTAAGTGCTAGCCCAGCTTCATAGCTTCTCCTACCCTCCTTTATCAACTTCTTTGTCAATCTTTGTTGACATTTAAACCTCTCCCAATCCTCTTCTCGCCCCCTGCTCTTAGCTACTCTAAATTCCTCCGCTTTTAATTTAACACTTTCCTTCACCTCCTTCGTTATCCACGGCTTATTACCTCTCCTCCTACGGTCCTTTTTGACCATCGGAATAAATTTCTGCTGAGCACCAAGAAAGATCTCCTTAAAGATCCTCCACTGCTCCTCAGCAGACCTACCTTCCAACGCGCTCCCCCAGTCAACATTCGTCAATTCTTCTCTCATCCTACCATACTCCCCTCTATTCAAACAAAGGAAGCGTGTCCGGGAACCCACTTTCTCCTCCCCCATCTGCAACAGAAACTCCACCATACAATGATCACTCTCTCCAAGAGGATCCTTCACCTCAAGGTCCCTAATTCTACCCGCCTCATTACATAGCACCAGATCCAAGATAGCTCGCTCCCTCGTCGGCTCCAACACACACTGTTCAAGGAAATTATCCCGGCAGCATTCCAAGAACTCCTCCTCGAGCCCACCTCGTCCAACATGGGTCGACCAATCAATATGCAGATTGAAATCCCCCATAACTACTGCCGTCCCATTCCTGCACGCCGCACTTATTTGCGCGTTAACAGCCCGCCCCACCTCCAGATCATTATTGGGGGGCCTATAGACGACACCCACCAGCGTCTTCCTCCCTTTGCTGTTCCTAATCTCCACCCACAACGATTCCACTTTCTGCTCTTTGGCTCCGATATCATCCCTTGCTACCACCTTGATACTATCCTTAATCAGCAGAGCTACGCCACCCCCTCTTTCCTCCTGCCTATCCTTCCTAAACACTTGATAGCCCTGTACATTCATCTCCCAGTCCCTGTCACCTTGCAGCCACGTCTCTGTAATGGCCACCAGATCGTATCCATTTGTGTCGATCTGCGCCACCAGCTCATCCACTTTATTCCGAATGCATCGTGCATTCAGATAAAGCGCTTTCATCCCAGCCTTCACCTGGACCCTATTTGCCGTAACGCCACCAATTGGGACATCCTCGGCCTCTTCCCTTACCTGTACCCTATCCTTAACTTTAGACCTCGTAACGTCACCCACGCTCGCACCCTCCCCCCCCAATTAGTTTAAAGCCCTGTCTACAGTCCTCTTTACTCGATTCGCCAGCACTCTGGTCCCAGCACGGTTCAGACCAACCCCATCCCGCCCGAACAAGTCCCACCTACCCCAATACTGGTGCCAATGCCCCATAAATTCGAACCCATTCCTCCCACACCAATCCCTGAGCCACCCATTCACTTCCTTTATCCTGTCAACCCTACGCCCGTCTGCACTCGGTTCAGGCAGTAGCCCAGAGACGACCACCTTGTCGGTTCTACTTTTTAATTCCATTCCCAGCTTCTCATACTCCCTCCCCAGATCCTCAGTCCGCACTTTGCCTACGTCGCCGGCACCCACATGTACTACAACGACCGGGTTCTCACCCTCCCACTCCAGATTCCTCTGCAGCCCAGCTGCGACATCCTGTACCCGAGCACCAGGCAGACAACACGCCCTTCTGTGCACTTTGTCATTGTGACAAAGGACAGTGTCAATACCCTTCATCCCACTATCCCCAATCACTACTACGTTCCTTTTCCCCTTCTCTTTGCCTATGTCCTGCTGCATCACTGTACCGTGTGCAGTTTGCTCACCAACCTCACCTGCCTCGTCCTCTTCCAGAGTGGAAGCAAGAACCTCAAACCTGTTATGCAGATTACACTCTGTGCCATGGCTGATAAAAACAAGTATCCCACGTACCTTCTTAACTGCCATATTCACCTGCTGCCTTCAGAGATCTGTGAATAAGTACCCCCGAGAGTCACCTGTTCCTCTGAACTTTCTAGTATCCTGTCATTCATTAAATACTCCCTCATCCTGTTATGTCATTCAAATGCATCGCCTCACACTTATCATGGTTAAATATTATCTGCCACTGCTCTGCCCATCTCTATCTTCCTGTAACCTATGACCTTCTATATTACTAACCACCCCACCAATCTTGCTGTCATCTGCAAACTTGGTATTCACTCCACCCACGTTATCATTTAACATATGATGACATAACATAACCTTGTGGTACACGGCCAGATACCAGCCTCCAGTTACTCAAATTGCCTTCTACCACCAGTCCTTGTGTTCTACTACTAATGATGTGGAGATGCCGGCATTGGACTCGGGTAAGCACAGTCACAACATCGGGTTAAAGTCCAACAGGTTTATTTGTAGCACAAGCCACAAACTTTCAGAGTGCTGCTCCTTCACCAGGGTGAGTGGGAGCCATGTTCACAAACAGGGCATATAAAGACACAAAGTCCATTTACAAGATAATGGTTGGAATGCGAGTCTTTACAGGTAATCAAGTCTTAAAGGTACAGAGAACGTGAGGTGGAGAGAGGGTTAAGCACAGATTAAAGAGATGTGTATTGTCTCCAGCCAGGACAGTTAGTGAGATTTTGCAAGCCCAGATAGTGTGACGTGAACGCAAGATCCTGTTTGAGATTGTCCTCATGTGTGCAGAACTTGGCTATCAGTTTCTGCTCAGCAATTCTGCGTTGTCGTGTGTCGTGAAGGCCACCTTGCTAAACGCTTACCTGAAGGTCAAAGGCTGAATGCCTGTGATTGCTAAAATGTTCACTGACAGGAAGAGAACAAACGCTCCTGCTTGGTGATTGTCAAGCAGTGTTCATTCATCCATTGTTGCAGTGTCTGCATGGTGTCCCCAATGTACCATGCCTCAAGACATCCTTTCCTGCAGCGAATCAGGTAGATAATATTGGCTGAGTTGTAAAATTATGTACGGTGTAGTGGGTGGATGGAGTTCTCACGTGAGATGATGGTGTCCATATCGATGATCCAGCACGTCTTGCAGAAGTTGCTGTAGCAGGGTCGTGTGGTGTCCTGGCCACTGTTCTCCTGAAGGCTGGGTAGTTTGCTGCAGACAATGGTCTGTTTGAAGTTGTGCGGTCGTTTGAAGGCCAGAAGTAGGGGTGGAGGGATGGCCTTGGTGAGAGGTCCGCCTTCATCGATGACATGTTGAAGGCTCCATTTGAAGCCAAAGCCTCCAACATCTCTTCACTTCCTACCTCAAACTATTCGAGGTCCTCACAATCCCATTTCCTGAATTCTGTATCTAATTTCACATTTTCCTGAGTGAAGGCCAATGAAAAATGTTAACACCCTTTCAATGTCCTGCAGCTTCATGCACAGATTGCCTCATGGGTCTCCAGTGGGCTCTAGTCTTTCCCTGGTTAATCTGTTCACCTTAGTGTATTTATGAATATCTTAGGCTTCTCCCTAATATCGTCTGCGAGTCTTTTTTGATGCCCTTTTTTTTGCTCTCCTAATTGTTTTAAGTTCCTTCTTGCACTTCCTATATTCCTCCAGGGCCACAGCTGAATTGCTCCATTTGGCCTTCATCCTCTTCCACATCAAATCCTGAATTGCCTTAGACATCCAGACTTCTGTGAACGTATTGCTACTACATTTCTCCCTATAGGGAACATGTTGTAACTGTACACTCCCACTTCCTTTCTGAATCCCTGCCAACGCCACCTCCCCTCCCCATCTATCTTGATGCTATTCAAAACTTCCAACACATCCTCTTTGTTAATGTCCACATACTCAATCTCTTCAGTCCACCGCAAGCCTGCAGTACAACCACCCAGCACAGTTTTCAACTGTGAATAATTGAATAATAATTTAATAATAATAATTCAATTTCAAAAATCAAATTCTTCTATTTTGGACAGTTCATCACATAACGATGTTGCAAGCCTCTTCTGAAGCTCCAATCCATTGTTCCTCGATTATTCCTGAAGTTTAGTCCCCTGCCACTTTTTAAAGCTACCAAAAAGATTTCTATCCACAATTCTTTGGATGACTGGGACCAGAGACCTGCTACAGCCAGCCATCTGATTAACCAGAAAAACTCAGACAGGAATCCCTCTCCTAATGGACACAGCAAACCTTGCTCAAGCAAGTTACCGTTCTTTTAAGTTTCAAATATGTGCGGGACAGCTCTCTGAACCTGGGGTGAGTTTCCCAACCATGGCTTTCTAGGAAAACCACAAACTAAATAATCAAAACTCATTCTCTGCGCCACAACATACCTGATGCTCTTGTTCACTCATATACTTCTCCTTTGTTAACAACGAGCTGATTCCATCCACCCTTTCTTCAATGGCCTGTTCCAGTCTGTCCCGGTACAACTTTGTAAACTGGTACAGCTGGGATTCATTGTACTTTGCCAAGAGTTCAGTGTCTGGAAAGATTTGATCTGAGATAAAATGCACAAAACAAAATGTTTTATTTTCTAATCAGGCTGCTCCATTCCCCTTATACGAAATGATATCTGTAGGCTACATTATCAAACACTCTGAAAATCCGTATACAACAAACATTTTGAAAATCCATAAATTTATCAAACGCTCTGAAAATCCATATAAACACGTGCAGCAATCCACTTTGTCAATCTATTTATTTTCATCTTCACAATGTTTCATCTTGTGTTGGTAGATTGGGCTTATAATTGGAAATTACAGAAACTTGGAAAATGGGAGCTGGAGTAAGCCATTTGATATTGCTCCGCTATTCATCAAAACCATGACTGATCATTCAACTCAATAACTTGTTCCTGCTTTCCACCCCCCATATACCTTGATCACTGTAGTCCCAAGAATTATATCTAACATCTGCATGAAAACATACAATGTTTTGGCTTTGGATAAGTGAAGCGTTATGGATGAATACTTGAGATTTATATACTGTTAGGGAAAAGCATTACAATCATTTATTACTATACAATACTACTAGTCAGAATACTGGTGTGTACATCTATAAGAGCACATAGAGAAAGCCATGAAGCACCAGAGTCATTCGGGTGTATTCATGGGATAACTGATTTTGAGACATACCATTTTGTCCTGTACAATACACTGGTCATCCTCACTTGAAAAACTGTGTTTAATCTTTGTCTTTAACTCTGGCGACGAACACAGACTTTGGAAAGGATGCAGAGGAGGGAAGCATGGCTAATTTCCAAAAAAAGCATCAAAACTTTAATCAATAATCAAAATAATAATAATCAAATCTGGTCAAGTTGGGACTCTACTGCAAAAAAGCCTAAATGATCTGAATGATGTTATAAAATGATGCAGGGAGGAGCGAGTTGCAGCAAAATCTTTTTCCCCATAAAATGTGTCATCGGGAAGAAGGGGGACTACAATTCTAAGCTGTGTAAGGTCTGATATCAGGAAATGGTTCATTATCCAGTGAATAATAAAACTCTGGAAAAGGCGGAAACGTTGTACAATTGTCACTGACACCCTTCAAGCGAGAGCGGGGAAGAACATCACCACTGATTAAAAAAAGTAGATAAATCAGGGGCAAGTGTGATTTCACGGATTAAGCTTTGATCACAGATCAGAGAAGAATTTATATTCCCCAAATTGATCTACTTATACTTTTGTTTCAAGCTTTGTCCCTCCAAAATGGTTAGATGGTTTTGTGTGGAGTGGATAATGTGTCAGACCAAAAGATGAAAGAACAGGATTAGGTCATTCAGCCCATCAAGTCTACTCCACCATTCAATGAGATCATGACTGCGCTGAGAATTCTCAACTTCACATGCCCGCCTTATCCCCTTTATCCTTAATCCCCCTCTTGATTAAAAATCTGCCCATTTCAGCCTTGAACATAAAATGATCCAGCCTCCACAGCTCTCTGCAGCAAATTATCCACATACATTACCCTCTGAGAGAGGAAGTTCATCCTCATCTGTCTCAAATAGGTGACCCCCTTCTCTGAGATTATGCCCTCTGGTCCTCAACTCTCCCCAGGGGGAAATGACCTCTCAGCAGCTACCCTGTCAACACCTCTGAGCATCTTGTATGTCTCAAGAAGGTCATAGAATCAAAGAATAACTGCAGTGAGGGAGGCCATTCTGCTCACTGAATCAGCACCCACTCTCCCAATACTATAGACTCTACTCATATTAAGTACACTTTTGTGCAGTACCTAATGAAATGCTTTTTTTGCAATCCAAGTATATTAGATCTACTGGTCCCCAGTCATCCATCCTGCTCATTGCCATTTCAAAGAATTCTAATACATTTGTCCGGCATGAGTTCCCCTTCACGAAGCCATGCTGACTCAGCTTGATTCCATTTTGCGTTTTCAAACGCTTTCCTATTACATCCTTTATAAAGGATGTTAACATTTTCCCAATGACAGAAGTTAAGCTAATTGCCTGACAGTTGCCTGTTTTTTTGTCTCTCTGCCCTTTTGAGTAAGGGTGCTCATCAGCAGTTTCTTAATCTGTTGAGACTTTTCCAGAATTTAAGAATTATTGAAATATTACTACCAGTCTATCTACTATCTCGGTAGCTACTTTCTTTAACATCCTGGGACTAATTAGGCTTTAGCCCTGTTAGTTTCCCTAGTAACTTTTCCTCCAGATATAGTTATTATAAATATTAGTATCTTCTATTGTGAAGAATGACACAAAGTATTTGTTTAACTCCTGTTCCAATTCCTGATTCCCAATTATTATTTGTCACTTTCCTTCTCTCATAGGCATGTGTTCCTTTGTCCATTCTCTTCCATTTTATATATATTTAAGCTCTTGCTATCCATTTTTATATTAATTGCTAGTTTACCCTCATACTTTATATTCTCCCTCATCACTTCTTTTGGTCATCTTTTGTTATTTCCAAAACTTTCCCAATCCTCTGGCCTACCACTACTTTTTTGCTGCACTACATTTTTGTTTCTTTCAGTTTAATACTGTCCTTGACTTTCTTTGTAAACTATGTTTGATTTATCCTCTTCCTGCCTTGCTGGGATATATCTTTGTTATGAGCCATAAACTATTTTCACAAACATCTGCCATTGCTGATCAACCATCTTTCCTGCTGGACTTCTTTCCCAATTCTGCCCTCATTACTTTATAAATACCCTTAAGTGTTGTACAGTTGTTTCTGGTCCATGTTTCTCAGTCTCTTACCGAATGCTAAATTCTGCAATACTATGGTCACTGTTTCCAAAGGGTTCTTCTACTATGAGTTTATTAAACCTGCCTCAATGCACATTACCATTTCCAAAATAGCCTGATCGCTGGTGGAATCCACAACATATTGTTCTATTTTGTGCTGAATACTAAGTGCATTTAAATAAAGAGCAATTACTTTTGCTTTGTCATTATTTTCCTATTTTTTGTTTTTTTAACATTTGCGCACTATCCCTTCTGTAACACTCTGGGTATCATTACCTAAATAGTTGTCTTGTAATGCTGCCATATCTTTTTGTTTTGTAAGCCTAGACATCCCCTCTGCAGAACCCCTCCTCCCCCTCTCTATTTAGTCTAAAGCCCTCTCTACTTCAGTCTTAGGATTTGTAGAGAGACTGTTCCCAACACCCTTCAGATGTAGGCTGTCCCAACATTACAAAATCCGCTTTGCTTAGTACTGGTGCCAGTGACTAACAAATCAAAATCCACTTTTCCTACACCAGTCTTTGAACCATGCATTTCTCGTTCTAGTTTTATGTACCCTGTATCAATTTGCACACTGCTAAGGTAATAATCCAGAGATTATAATCTTGGAGGACTTGTGGCTTAAGTTAGTGCCTGGCACCACAAACACTCGATGCAGAACTTTTCTTTGGACCACCTCTGTTAATGGTCCTTATATGAACTTACACGAATCCCCTTTCCACTGAAATTTCCTCTCCAGTCCAGAGATCTTCTGAACCCTGACAGTGGGTGGGCAATGCAAACATCTGGACTCTCACTCCTTGCTACAAAGAACTGTGTCAATCCCACTCATGACACTTCCCCTACTGCCAGTTATTCTTATGTGTTCCCCCGCTTGCAATGACTTCCTGTACCACAGTGCCGTGGTTAGGCAACTCAACTATAATTATATAGCACAGGAAAGATTGACCACAGAGTATTTATCTGTCCAATGCTCTTACGATCATTGAACATAAGAACCTAAGAAATAGTAGCAGGAGTACGCCGTCTAACCCTTCGAGCCTGCCCCGCCATTCAATAAGATCATGGCTGATCTGAAGTGGATCAGTTCCACTTTCCCGCTTTCTCCCCATAACCCTTAATTCTCTTGTCTGTCAAAAACCTATCTACCCGTGACTTAAATATATTTAGCGAGGTAGCCTCCACCACTTCAACGGGCAGAGAATTCCAGAGATTCACCACCCTTTGAGTGAAGAAGTTCCTCTTCAACTCCGTTCTAAACTGCACCCCCCTCCTTATCTTGAGGCTGTGCCCTCTAGTCCTGCTATCCTTTCTAAGCGGGAAGAATCTCTCTACCTCTACCCTATCCATCCCTTCATTATCTTATACGTCTCTATAAGACCACCCCTCATCCTTCTAAACTCCAACGAGTACAGACCCAGTCTATTTAGTCTCTCTTCATACTCCAACCCCCTCATCTCCAGTATCAGCCTAGTGAACCTCCTCTGCACTCCCTTCAAGGCCAAAATAACCTTGTGCAAGTGCGGCGACCAAAACTGCACACAGTGCTCCAGCTGCGGCCTCACCAGTACCCTGTACAGTTGCAATTGGATTGTCAAATACAATTTGTTAACAGACAACAATTCCAATCTGCCCTTAGACGCAACTATCACTAAATGCCTGCTTAATTAATCTGAATTAAGGGTGGAGGGATTTCCCCACAACAGATATATTAGAAGTTCCCCAGTTATTAGTTGATTGTTTTTGTCTATGCTAAAAATATTATTATTTCAGTTGTTTTTAATGTTAAACATGAATTGATAAATTAAGTCAGACTCTGGTGAAAAATTAACAGCTTTGAATGCACCATCATCAGACTCAGTAACATATCCATCTGAGCTATTTTTGATCAACTCTTCATTGTCTCTTTACAGTGACTGCTAATTATGGACTCAGTAACTGCACAGTACATCAACAGTCACTTCCATCATCACTTATGGAAGCTGAAGATGTTTTTTAAATTCAGTTGTAGGATGTTGCATCACTGGGTATGCTAACATTCATTGTCCACCCCTAGTTGCATTTGAGAAGAGGATGCTGAACTGCTATCTGCATCTTTGGTATCTTTGCAAGTAATCATCTTCCAGTACTTGTTTCCACAACTTCCTCCTCCATCTTCCACGATTTGCTGGACTGCAAAGCCAATCAACAATTGTGCTGTTTTCTTTCCATTGATGTATACACAAGAATTCGACTTTAGCATAGCTCCCTGGAACATCTTTATGTTCTAAAGCTCCTCGCATCACTGTATCTTTCTTTTAACTTAAGCTTACTTTTGCCACCAAACCTTTATTCAGATGCTCTGACGTCTTTATGTGGCTCAGTGTCAATCTGCACTTCTGTATTAAAAATGTTACATCATAAATACAAGTTTGTGGTTGTTTTTATAATGTTGTCATGGAAACAAAATACAAGATGATACAGGAGCAGAAATAGTCCATTCAACATATCAAATTTGCTCCAGCATTCGTCGAGATCATGACTGATCTGATATGATAATCCTGAACTCCACTTTCCCACCTTATCCCCACCTTTGATTCCATTATTAACTAAAAGTTTGTCTAAGCCTTGAACATATGTAACGACTAGTCTTGACAGTCCTCTGCAGTCAAAAATTCCAGATTCCTCATCTCTACCTTAAATGAGCCGCTCCTACTCTGAAATTATGCCCTCTTGTCCTAGACTCTTCGACAAGGCTCAGGAAACAACCTCTCATCTGTTAAGCCCCCTGAGAATCCTACATCTCTCATAAAGCCTTCAATAATACTGGTTTCCAGAATTATTTTTCTGATTGTGACAACAACCAGACCCATCCCACTGATGCTACATTAAATTTAATATGCTCCTGACTTGCCAAATACATTTGGAATGTTTTGTACATTGATATACATAACATTCAACACCAGCTTCAATTCCTCCGTGCATCACACTTTTTGTTTTTCATGTGCTGTATTTGCCAAGTGATTTCATCTTTTATGATTTCAAAACATCTTTGCTCGGTAGTAACATTACAAAATCAGGAAATGAATTATATTTGAAAGGATTTTACGAAACTACCTGTAGATGTTGGATCATCTTCTATAGTTTGACCTTCAGCCATGATGTTGACAGGTGTCTCAAATAAGTATGCTCTGTAACAAATATTAAATGGACAGGAGATTTAGGTGAAATATTAGCTTGAAAAGGATAATTTAGTTGTTAAACATTAGTTCCTCTCCCGATTAATACACCAGCTGTTAGCTCTGAAATCGAGCATTTTCTGAATGTTAAGATCAACTCTATAGTCAGTGTGACAGAACAGCTGCCCAGTGAATTCAGCGAGTCCTGCTGATCTCCACAATCCAGCTTGAGATATGCTCCTTTGGCAGGAACTCCGTACCAGAAAAGTATACTGGTAGGATTTATTCACGCAATCGTGGCCAACATTGAAATTATTCCCAAATGGAAAATGTTCGGCAGGTAAACTTGGAGTGGATGATCACTGATGAGCCTTCATTCTGTTAAACAATCCAATGACTTGCTATTACGTTCATTCAGATTTGTGTTTAACATTTTTAAATTGTCGATTTGTTACGTTAATCTTAAGTTCCGATAACATCATATGAGGAACATAATACTGATCAACATGCACAATATATGACCAGGTGTCAACCCTGCGGAGTCTATAGACAGTCACATTGTCTTTGTGTCTAAGATGATGCAACCTGCTAAGTTCCATTTGAAAAAATTTGCCATATTTCACATGGTATCAACACCTAACCAAAGAACAATATAGGAGCTTAGGACATTTACCACTATTCAGGGTGAACTGCAACAATTGCTTCTTCCTTTCTGGCACAAAAGTAAAATTGGAAGGTGGCCAAACGAAAACACACAAGGTAAATTAGAATAGCATTAGATCCAATGAGAGGCATACAAATTAGCCAGAAAAAAAACAACAGACCTGAGGTTTGGGAGCAGTTTGGAATTTGCGAAGGACAACCACAGAACTGATTAAAATGGGGAAAATGGAGTACCAGAGTGAGGAACATATAACCTAACTAAAAGCTTCTTTAAGTGCGTAAGGGAAGAAGATTGAAGACAAATATAGGTCCTGACAGTAAGAAACAAGGGAATTTATAATTGGAACAAAGAAATGGCTAAACAACCAAATCCATATATTGCTTCTGCCTTCACATAGGAGCACACAAATTACATATCAAAATTGCTGGGGAACACAGAATTTAGTGAGACAGATGGATAGAAGAAAATCCACATTGGTAGGGAACTGGTGTTGGGGAAATTGATTGGATTGAAGGCCATTCCGAGTAGTCAAGGAACTGGTCCCAGAAATAGTGGATGTATTGGTTCGAAAAGTTTTGGAACAGTTCCTACAGATTGGTGGTTAGCTTATGTAATCCAACTATTTAAAAAGGTGGGTAGAGAGAACAGAGGGAATTTTAGACCAGTCAGCCCGACATCGATATTGAGAAAAAAATTTGTAAGTCCATTATCAAGATTACAAAGTAGAACATTTGATTAGCAACAGTAAAATTGGACACAGCCAGCATGAATTTATGGAATGGAGGGGAAATCATGCTTGACAAATCTACTGGAATTCGTCGAGAATGTAACTAGTAGACTTGATAAAGGGGAGCCGGTGGATATGGCTTATTTGGACTTGTAGAAAGCTTTTGACGAAGCCACACATAAGAGATTAGAATGTAAAATTAAAGTGCAAGGGATTTGGAATGTTGAGATGGGTAGAAAACTGGTTAGGAGACAGGAAACAAAGAAGAGGAATAAATTTCTCATTTTCTGAGTGGCAGAGTGTATATTAATATTTTAGATGAGAGCACTAAATTTACTATCTCCAAATTTGCAGGTGACGAAGCTGGGCAGGAGGGTGAGCTTTCAGAGGGATGTAGAGATTTTTCAGTGTGATTTGGAAAAGCTGAGCGAGTGGGAAATTTCATGGCAGATGCAAAATCAGGTGGATAAATGTGAGTTTATCCAACTTGGTATCAAAAACAGGGACAGAGATTATTATCGGAATGGCTATAAATTAAGAGAAGCAAATGTGAAACAAGGCATGGGTGTCCGTGTACACCAGGTGAAGGTAAGCATGCAAGTGCAACAAGTGCTAAAAAGGGCAAATGGTACATTGGCCTTCACAGCAAGAGGATTCAAGTACAGGAGCAGGGATGTCTTGTTGGATTTATAAATGGCTTCAGCAAGGCCACACCCGGAAAACTGTGTGCAGTTTTGGTCTCCTCATCTAAGGAAGGATATGCTTACTCTAGAGGGAGTGTGAAGAAGGTTTAACAGACTGATTCCTAGGATGGTGAGACTGACGTGTGAGGAGAAATTGAGTTGTTTAGGGTTATATTAGCTGGAGTTTAGAAGCATGAAGGAATCTCATAGAAACCTATAAAATTTAATCAGACAGGGGAGATGTAGACTGGATGTTCCTAATTAAGGGGGTGTTCAGAACGGGGGGGGGGTGTCATAACCTAAGAATAAGCGGTAAAACTTTGTGGACTGAGATGAGGAGAAATCTCTTTACCCAGAGAGCGGCCAGCCTGTGGAATTCACTACCACAGAAAGCACCTGAGGCCAAGACACTATGTTTTCAAGAAGGAATTAGATACAGTTCTTGGGGCAAAGGGGATCATAGGGTTTGAGGGCAAAGTGAGATGAGGTTATTGAGTTGGATGATCATCCATGATCATAATGAACGTCACAGCAGGCGCAGGGGTCAAATGGTCTTGTCCTGCTCCTATTGTCTGTGTTTCTATGAACTACAGTTGAAGTTATTCAACTGCTTTAATTGATAACCAAGACTAAGACCTTGTAAAAAAATCAGTTAGCTCCTGCTGGGCTTGCATGACAAGTGTAATAAACATAAAATCAACAGCAGTTTAAACATTGAAAAAACATGGAAGCCAAAACAGAAAAAGGATGAGTACTGCATGAACAACGTAGATAACCCCCATGTGCGTGCACGCGCCCACCCCCCACACACATGCATGCCCCCACCCAGCATGCGCGCACACCCCACCCACACATGCACCGCCTACACGTGCACACCCCAGCCACAATCACACACATAGGCACAGAGTGCCCTCCCTGCTGCCCTCCACACACATGGAAGCATGACTGGACTGATGCAATAGGATGAGGTTAAGATTGGAGTAAAAAAATCATGAACAGAGTTAAACGAAAGGGCAAGTTACATGACACTACCAATGGAACAACTTGGCTATCGGTAGTTAATTATATTAAGACAAAAAAAAATCAGGATTCTCTTGTGCATATGAAGTGTTTAGTCTTAAACCTGTACCACAGCATCACAGAATCCCTACTGAAGGAGGCCATTCTGCCCAACAAATCTATATCACTACAATCCCACCCAGGCTCTATTTCCACAACCCTACACATTTATGTTGCTAATCCCCCGACACTGGGATCAATTTAGCATGGCCAGCTGAGCAAACCAGATGCCTGAGGTAAACTTGGCTTACTGGACCATGTCCTTTTCTTAAATTCTGAAAATAGGGATATATATTTTATATATTCTCAGCAGCAAAACCAACAACACTTCTGATTTTAAAAGTAAAACTGAAAAGGGGCCACGTGAGAGTGTGGTAGCGTTGTATTTGTGCAAGCCAAGCGACCAAAAGACAAAAAGTGTAAACTGCAAACATTTCCCTCCACCTTGAAGAATCTTTTGTTTTGTTTGGTTCCCTTGACTTGTCCCAATACAACCCCAGTCCTCCCCCATGTTGCCGCCTCTCCGTGTTGTTCAGCTTTTCTTCCACTGAGCACTGATCTTTGTTCTCCAATTAACACATTCTGCAGTAAGGGTACAGCAGTTACCATGAGTGACCTCAATTTGTATATTAATTGGGCTCACCAAACTGGTAATAACGCGATGGAGAAGGATTTCTTGGAATGTTTTAGCGATGGTTTCTCAATCAATATGTCAAGGAATCCACTGCAGAATCAGCCATCCTAGACTGCGTACTATGTAATGAGAGAGGTTAATTCACAACCTTGTGGTGTGAGATCCTTTGGGGAAAAGTTACCATTGTAGGGTGGGATTTTTCATCAAGATGGAGAGGGACACAGTTAATTCTGAGACTGGGGCCCTGAACTTGAGGGAAGCTAACTTTGATGGTATGAGATGTGCATTGGCTAGGAGAATCTGGCAAAAGATCCTTGAGGGGGTTGACAGTGGATGTGCAATGGCAGACATTTAAAGACACGTGGAGGAACTTCAATAACTCTATATCCCTTTCTGCGTAAGAGTAAAATGGGGAAGGATGATCATCTATGGTTAACAAGGGAAATCAGGGATAATGTTAAAGCCAAGAGGAGGCATATAAATTGACCAGAAAAAGCAGCAAACCTGAGGACTTGGAGGAATTGAAATTTCAGCAGAGGAGGACGACAAGGGTTTTAATTCAGAAGAAGAAAATAGAATACAAGGCTTGCAGAAAACATAAAACTTGGCTGCAAAAGCTTCTATAGATGTGTGAAGAGAAAAAGACTGATGAAATCAAATGTAGGTCCCTTACACCTTACATCAGGTGAATTCATAAATGGGCCACAAAGAGATGCAGACCAGTTGAACAAATACTTTGGATCTATCTTCACTAAGGAGGACACAAATAACCTTCCAGGAATATGAGGGACAGAAGATCTAGCATGACGGAAGAACTAAAAGAAATCCTTATTGGTCAGGAATTTGCATTGGACAAATTACACTAAAGGTTCACCACTGATTCCCGGAATCGCAGGACTGACATATGAAGAGAAACTGGATTGAATAGGCTTGCACTCACTGGAATTCAGAAGAATGAGAAGGGATCTCATAGAAACATATAAAATCCTGATGGGACTGGACAGGCTGACATAGGAAGAATTCTCCCAATGTTGGGGAAGTCCAGAACTAGGGATCACAGTCTAAAAATACGGGGTATGCAATCCAGGACTGAGATAGGAAAAACTTCATCACTCAGAGTTGTAAAGCTGTGGAATTTTCTATCACAGAAAGTTGTTGGGGCCGCTTTGTTAAATATGTTAAAGAGGGAGCTGGACGTGGCCCTTGTGGTTAAAGGGCTCAGGGGATATGGCGAGAAAGAGGGATTGGGATACTCACACATTATCAGCCACGATCATACTCAATGGTCGTACAGGCTCGAAAGGCCAAATGGTCTACTCTTGCCCTAGTTTTGTTGTTTTTAATATAAAAGCAAATTACTGCAGATGCTGGAATAAGAAACAGAAACAGAAAACGTTGGTCCGACAGCATCTGTGGCAAGCGGACAGAGTAACCGTTTCAAGGCTGGACAACAATTCAATTATGCCACGACTAACATGCTTTAGTCCCCACGGTACCATTAACAACAACTCAGAGCCTTCTTTACAAAATAAGATAACATTTCTCAAAAATCTAAAAAGAAAATCCACTCTTACACTGTAAGAAGAACTGTGTGTGTTTTGATTTTGCAAAGTTAATCAATAATTGGCCTGAAATTATTTGAGCATCATCTATTCCAGGCTAATTCACATGGTAAATTAAAGTGACAATACCATGTTAAAAAATGATTAATTGATTTTCATGAATTGGAGACAGGTTTTACTTTAGAAGTTGCTCCTAGTTTGTACCGGAATCACTTTCAGTCTAGTAGCAGCTAACCAGATGCTGATTTTCCAGGACATTTGAAGAGAATAGACCAGCGTGAATGAATTAAACCTTTCTGCCCTGAGTAAAGAGGACAATTGAAGGTTAGCGACTGATGCAAATGTTAAAATACAGGTTCTCAAGCCCGGTGCCTGTACTGTAAGTTTGAAAATAGGAATAAGGGCCTTTGATACAGAATGTGTTGATCCCAAGAGTTTGTGTACTATTTTCTCTTCTGCAATAACACTCCAAATTGTTCTGTGGGCAACTAGTGGAGGACAAAAGGGTACTTTACTCTCAAATTCCCCAACGTAAAGTGAACTAGCCTCAATTATGGTTTGACTGCATCTCACAGAATAGCTGCACTTCAGTGTTGGGAAACATAAGAACTTAAGAAATAGGAGCAGGAGTAGGCCATCTAGCCCCTCGAGCCTGCCCCGCCATTCAATAAGATCATGGCTGATCTGTCGTGGCTCAGTTCCACATTCCCGCCCTTTCCCCATAACCCTTAATCCCCTCGCTTATCAAAAACCCATCAACCCGCGTCTTAAAAATATTTAGCGAGGCAGCCTCCACCACCTCAACGGGCAGAGAATTCCAGAGATTCACCACCCTTTGAGTGAAGAAGTTCCTCCTCAACTCCGTTCTAAACCGCCCCCCCTTTATCTTGAGGCTGTGCCCCCTAGTCCTACTGTCCTTTCTGAGCGGGAAGAGTCTCTCCACCTCTATCCTATCCATCCCATTCATCATCTTATACATCTCAATGAGATCTCCTCTCATTCTTCTAAACTCTAACGAGTACAAGCCTAGTTTATTCAGCCTCTCCTCATAGCTCAACCCCCTCAACTCCGGTATCAGCCTAGTAAACCTCCTCTGCACTCCCTCCAAGGACAAAATATCCTTAAGTGTGGCGACCAAAATCCCAGGAATCAGCCGAGTGAACCTAGAACTCAGTATGGTCTCATTAATGCACTACACAGTTGCAACAAGATTTCACAACTTTAATAATCCACCTCCCTTGCAATAAAGGCCAATCTTCCATTTGCCTTACTAATTACTTGCTGTACCTGCTCGCTAATGCTTTGTGATCCAGGTATGTGGACATCCAATTCCTCTGTCCTACAAAAATCTGCATTCTTTCCCCATTTAAGTAAAATTTTGCTTTTCCAGTTAGTCTGGCAAATTAGAAAACTTCACATTTTCCCCACATCTACCAAATGTTTTGCCACTAACACAACTTATCGATATCCCTTTTCCAACTTATTGGGTGGGATTTTCACTAGTGAGACAGGTAACCTTGTGTGTGCTTGGCTGAGAGCCAAGATTCCACAAAAAGCATCACCTCTCTTTAACAAGTCGGGGAGAGGGCAAAACCTTCCCTGATTGACAGCTTTATGATCTTATAAGAAGCTTTTTTTGTGATCTGGTTAATGGTGCAATGTTTATTTGCATAAGATAAAAAGGTGTAAAGTGTTCACAGATCTGTATTTGATATTTAATGGTCAGTTTGTTTGATACCTTCATGGAGTTGTATCAGCAGCAATGTGGCTGAAAATAAAAATATGAATGTGTGTTTTGAAGCAGTGCCATGAATGCTATTGTGCGTTAGTGAATTGGTTTGAAAGTGTCACAGAACTCCTAGAGTGGAAAAGGAGGCTGCTCAGCTCATTGAGCGCACACCAACAATTCCACCCAGGCCGCTCCCTCACATATTTAGCCAGCTAAACCCCTGACACTAAGAGGCAATTTATCATGGCCAATCAACCTAACCTGCATAACTGTGGAGTGTGGGAGGAAACCGATACAGGGCGAACACTGCAAACTCCAAACAGTCACCCATGGCTGGAATTGAACCCAGGTCTCCACTGCTGTGAGATAGCAGTGCTAAGCACTGTGGCGCTATGAGTCAGCATGGAGTGAGAAGACAAGGTAGTGCGTGGAGGACATGAAATAGCATGCAAAGTAGAGGGGCACAGATGGAGGATTGATACAGTGATAGAGACAGATGGGTAGATGTGGCTGAGGTTAAAGAGACATAGAGATGGAGAGAGTGAAGGATACAGATGATGGAGCCAGAGAGAAGAATTGTGAGCCAGAGAGAAACAAATGGTGGAATTCTCCCAACCAGCCCAGGGTGGATTTGGTGGCATGCGGGCATAGCTAAGTCTGGATGGAGCCAAAAAGTCAGAAACCCTGAATGTAAAATCCCATTGTAACTCTCAAAAGTCAACTTGCATTCATTTGTATCTCATGAATGCTTATCAAAACAGCTGCCCACTGGTATCCTTAATAAGAAGTCTCTCAACATCATAGAATCATAGAACCCTACAGTGCAGAAAGAAGCCCTTCGGTCCATCGAGTCTGCGCCAAACACAATCCCACCCAGGCCCTATCCCCATATCCCTACATATTATACCACTTTGTGGATTCCCAGTGACAGCATGGCGATATTGTGCAGACTGACTGTTTTACTGCCTTAACCGGTTTAAAAGCTCTATAGTTTCCTTGTCTATGTGTGTGCTGTTTGAGAATAATTTTTGTTGCCAGTATGTTAGCCCACGCATCCCTGGACACTAAGGGGCAATTTCTTAGCATGGCCAATCAACCTAACCTGCACATCTTTGGACTGTGGGAGGAAACCCACACAGACATGAGGAGAACATATAAACTCCACAGACAGTGGCCCGAGCCGGCAATCAAACCCAGGACCCTGCAGCTGTGAAGCTGAAGTGCTAACCACTGTGCTACTGTGCCACCCAGATTAAAGTCCAACAGATTTATTTAATAGCACAAGCCACAAGCTTTCAGAGCACTGCTCCTTCATCAGCTGATTGGGAGTTCTGTTCACAAAAGGGCACATAAAGACACAAACTCAATTTACAAAATAGTTGGAATGCACATCTTTACAGGTAATCAAGTCTTAAAGGTGCAGACAATATGAGTGGAGAGAGGGTTAAACACAGGTTAAAGAGATGTGTATTGTCTCCAGCCAGGGCAGTTAGTGAGATTTTGCAAGCCCAGGCAAGTCGTGGGGGTTACAGATAATACGACATGAACCCAAGATCCCGGTTGAGGCCGTTCTCATGTGTGCGGAACTTGGCTATCAGTTTCTGCTCAGCAATTCTGCGTTGTGTGTCGTGAAGGCCGCTTGAATACATGTGACTGCTGAAGTGTTCCCCGACAGGAAGGGAATACTCCTGCCTGACATCTGTCGAGCGGTGTCCATTCATCTGTTGTTGTAGCATCTGCATGGTCTCCCCAAAGTAATATGCCCCAGGACATCCTTTCCTGCAGTGTATCAGGTAGACAACGTTGGCTGAGTTGCAAGAGGCATGGTACATTGGGGAACGGGGATCTTGGGTTCATGTCACACTACCTGTAATGCCCACTACTTGGCTGGGCTTGCAAAATCTCACTAACTGTCCTGGCTGGAGACAATGTATATCTCTTTAACCTGTGCTTAACCCTCTCTCCATTCACATTGTCTGTATGTTTAAGACTCGATTACCTGTAAAGACGTGCATTCCAACTATTTTGTAAATTGAGTTTGTGTCTTTATATGCCCTGTTTGTGAACAGAACTCCCACTCACCTGATGAAGGAGCAGTGCTCTGAAAGCTTGTGGCTTGTGTTACCCAATGAACTGTTGGACTTTAACTTAGTGTTATAAGATTTCATACTGCGCTTACCCTAGTCCAACGCCAGCATCTCCACATCACAGGCATCCTGTCAGACCTTCCAACTCCTGTAGAAATTTACCTCAGTGTCAGATCTAATTGCTACCCCTCAGAAAGCCCATATCCCACAGCCACCGCCCCGTTAGCAAATTCTCCTCTCGTATCCACCAGCCCCTCAGTAACCACCTGCTCAGAAACCCCCCACTCCACCCTCAGCAATCCCCCTCAACTACTCCCCTCACATCCACTCGCCCGTGGGAACCCTAGTCCCCCACCCAAACGCATCCTTCCCACGCCACCTTCTTGAGTCAGTTGGTAGGTGACTTCAGGCGTTTGTATTTTTTTCCCCCCCGAAGGAGGAAGCTGGAAGAGAGAATGTCCGGTGTGCGTGGGGTCCTTAATTATGCTGGCTGCTTTCTGTCTAACTCGGCCTTAAAAATATTGAATGATTTTTGCCTCCGCTGTTCTCAGGGAAGTTTAACTGTTTTCATTTGGAAAGCACGCAGTTCCCAATCCGAGTCGATCCGACTTCCGTGTTTGACTGCCCCCATTTTAAAACAAATACGCCATTTTCTAGAACCCACTTATTTTCGCCATAAAATGCTCACAGTACATTAACAGTATAAAGTACCACACAATGTGCACTAACAATCTCTATTTAATACTGGAACTCTAATTATTTCTTACCGTTATTCATAGCACCGCTCGCACATAAACACCCAACTTTGCTGCACGGAAGGCGCCCGACACTGCGCCGGCGCGGCACGGAAGGCGCCCGACACTGCGCCGTCATTGTTGCTGTTACTGTTACCAACGCAAGATGGCCGGCAGCAGCAGTTTGGGCATGCCCAGTAGAAAGCGCGAGCGCTTAACATCATTTCGATAAAAGCAAATTATTGCGAATGCTGGAATCCGAAACCGAAAGAGAAAATGCTGGAAAATCTCAGCGGGTCTGGCAGCATTTGTAAGGAGAGAAAATAGCTGACGTTTTGAGTCCAGGTGACACTGGTCAAAGTTCAAATATCATTTCAATTTGGGCCTAATGGTGGCCAGTGCCAGTCGGGGTGTTGGATGCAACTCGTCCATTTAAATTGGTTCATTTGCTGTGGGCGAGGTTTTGACCAGCAATGCCACTGTCCTTACACTCAGAATTGGTTTGGCATCCTCTGAATAATCCCCCCCCCCCACCCCTTGGCAATCGCCCCATCTGTACCTACACAATGCCTTACCCTCTTCTCATACCCATCTGCCCCTCAGTAACCATCTGCTCAGCAACCCTACCCTTCAGAAACAGCCCTCCCAGCCACATCCATCCCTCTCAGCAAACTCCCTCCTATTTCCACCTGCCCCTCAATAACAGCCATCTCAGCAAACCTAGCTTTCAGAAACCCCCCACTCCATCCTCAGTAATCCCCCCTGAGTTACTCCCACCCCACATCCAGCCATTTGTGGCAACCCTAAATGCCCCCCACACCTTCCTCTGCATATATGCACCCCTTGGTAACCCTAAGCCCTACACCATCCCCCCCCCCCCCAGCATGCACCCACCGCTCAGCAATCCCCTCTCAACAACCCCCAACTATAACACCCTTCAGTAACCGCCCACCCAGCAACCCTATCCCTCCAATTCCACCTCTCCTCAGCCCTTCCCTGCAGTAACTCTACTCAGCAACCCTCCCTCAGCAACTAGTGGAAGGTGATGGCCAAGTGGTATGATCGCTAACCCATTAACCTAGAAATACAGCTTTTTTTTGGGGGAGGGGGGAATGGTCACGGGAGAGGGCATGATAATTGGCGGAATTTGAGTTCAATAAAACTGTCTGGAATTAAGAATCTACTGATGACCATGAAACCATTGTCGATTGTGGGAAAAACCTATCTGATTCACTAATATTCTTTAGAGAAGGATATCGCCATCCCTACTTGGTGTGGCCCACACATGACTCCAGAGCCACAGTGGTTGATTCTTAACGGTCCTCTGAATGCTCACCACCACCCTCTCAAGGGCAATTAGGGATGGGCAATAAATGCTGGCCAGCAAGCATGCCCATGTCCTAGAAATTAAAAAAAGTAATCCTCCCTCAGTAACCATTTCCCTCAACAGTTCCCGGCCCCTCAGCAACCTGCCCCTCCTCCTCTCAGCAAACCCCCTGATTCCCACTGTGATTTACACAAGTGAGGTGGAGAGCCCTGTATCGGCCAATGCCAGACTCTACTGATCTGGCTCAATGACACAGGATGGTATGTGGCTCTAGCAGCACAATACTGTCTCCGAAGCATTGAGATTGAGGCCTGGAACTGGTCTGCCCCTTCACGGTGGTCAACCACGTATCTGGAACTGCACAGAACTTGTCAGAAAGTTGTTGACTCACCCCAAAGTCTCTGCAAACTGATGACTTCCTCACACATGCCACTCCTTAGCTATCAAATAGAGTCATAGAGGTTTACAGCATGAAAACATGCCGTTCGGTCTAACTTGTCCTTTTTATAACCCCTAAGATAGTCCCAATTGCCTGCATTTGGCCCCTATCCCTCTATCCCCATCTTAAACATTTAACTATCTAAACGCTTTTTGAATAGACAAAATTGTGCCCACCTCTACTGCTACATCTGGCAGCTGTTCCAGACGCTCACCACTGTCTGTGGAAAAAAAAATGACCCTCTGGACTTTTTTATATCTTTCCCCTCTCACCTTAAACCTTGCCCTCTAATCTTAGACTCCCCTACCTTTGGGAAAATATAATGACTATCTAGCTAATCTATGCCCCTCATTATTTTATACACATCTATAAGATCACCACTCAGCAAGTTTGCAGATGATACGAAGATGGCTGGACTTGCTGATAGTGAGGAGCAGTGTCAGGCAATACAGCAGGATATAGATAGGCTGGTATATTGGGCAGAGAAATGGCAGATGGAATTTAATCCAGATAAATGTGAGGTGATGCATTTTGGAAGAAATAATGTAGTGGGGAGTTATACGATAAATGGTAGGACTATTAAGAGTATAGAAACACAGAGGGACCTAGGGGTGCCACAGCTGGAGAAATGTGTGCAGTTTTGGTCACCGCACTTGCGGAAGGATATATTGGCCTTGGAGGGAGTGCAGAGGAGGTTCACTAGGCTGATGCTCGACAGACTGGAGGGGCTGATTGTGGACAAGTCCCCAGGACCGGATGGAATGCACACGAGGGCCCTGAAAGAAATGGCGGAGGTGATAGTGGATGCCTTGGCGGTTATTTTCCAGACGTCGCTGGATTCTGGGGAAGTGCCGGAAGATTGGAAAACGGCTAATGTTACGCCGTTGTTTAAGAAGGGTGCCAGGCAAAAGGCAGGGAATTATAGGCCGGTTAGTTTAACGTCTGTTGTAGGTAAAATGTTAGAATCCGTCATCAAGGAGGAAATAGCAAGGCATCTTGAGGGGAACTGCTTGATAGAGCAGATGCAGCACGGTTTCGTTAAAGGGAAGTCATGTCTGACAAATTTACTGGAGTTCTATGAGGATGTGCCTAGGGCGGTGGATAGAGGAGAGCCGGTGGATGTGGTCTTTCTTGATTTTCAGAAGGCGTTTGACAAGGTACCTCATAAGAGGTTATTGCAGAAGGTCAGGGGGCGTGGAGTTGGGGGTAGGGTGTTAGCGTGGATAGAGGACTGGTTGTCAAATAGGAGGCAGAGAGTGGGGGTCAATGGGTGCTATTCGGATTGGCGGATGGTGACTAGTGGAGTGCCCCAGGGGTCGGTGCTGAGGCCTCAGCTATTTACCATTTATATAGATGATCTGGAGGAGGGAACCGAGTGTAGGGTGTCGAAATTTGCTGATGACACCAAGATTGGTGGAGAGGCAAATTGTGCGGAGGGTGGGGAGAATCGACAGAAGGATCTAGATAGGCTGGGCGAATGGGCCAGGAAATGGCAAATGGAATTTAATGTTGGCAAGTGCGAGGTGGTCCACTTTGGTAGGAAGAATGGTAGGAAGGATTATTACTTACGTGGAGAAAAACTGCAGCAGGTGACGGTGCAGAGGGACCTCGGGGTCCTTGTGCATGAGTCGCAAAAACCCAGCTTGCAGGTGCAGCAGGTGGTCAGGAAGGCGAATGGGATGCTGGCCTTCATCGCGAGGGGGATTGAATATAAAAGTAGGGAGGTCTTGCTGCGGCTGTATAGGGCACTGGTGAGGCCACAGCTGGAGTACTGTGTGCAGTTTTGGGCGCCGTACTTACGCAAGGATATTTTGGCCTTGGAGGGAGTGCAGAGGAGGCTTAGCTGACGCCGGAGTTGAGGGGGTTGAACTATGAGGAGAGGCTGAATAAATTAGGCTTGTACTCGTTAGAGTTTAGAAGAATGAGGGGAGATCTCATTGAGACGTATAAGATGATGAATGGGATGGATAGGATAGAGGTGGAGAGACTCTTTCCGCTCAGAAAGGATAGTAGGACTAGGGGTCACAGCCTCAAGATAAAGGGGGGGCGGTTTAGAACGGAGTTGAGGATGAACTTCTTCACTCAAAGGGTGGTGAATCTCTGGAATTCTCTGCCCGTTGAAGTGGTAGAGGCTACCTCGCTACATATTTTTAAGACGCGGGTTGATGGGTTTTTGATAAGCGAGGGGATAAAGGGTTATGGGGAGAGGGCGGGAATGTGGAACTGAGCCACGACAGATCAGCCATGATCTTATTGAATGGCGGGGCAGGCTCGAAGGTCTAGTTGGCCTACTCCTGCTCCTATTTCTTATGTTCTTATGTTCTTATACCGAAGATGAGGGGGTTGGCCTATGAAGAGAGGCTAAATAGACTGGGTCTGTACTCATTGAAGTTTAGAGGGATGAGAGGGGATCATATAGAGATGCATAAGATAGTGAAGGGGATGGATACGGTAGAGGTAGAGAGATTCTTCCCACTTAGAAAGGATAGCAGGACTACAGGACACAGCTTCAAGATAAGGGGGGGGGAGTTTAGATCGGAGTTGAGGAGGAACTTCTTCATTCAAAGGGTGGTGAATCTCTGGAATTCTCTGCCTGTTGAAGTGGTGGAGGCTACCTCGCTAAATATATTTAAGACACGGGTAGATAGGTTTCTGATAGACAGGGGAATTAAGGGTTATGGGGAGAAAGCGGGAAAGTGGAACTGATCCACTTCAGATCAGCCATGATCTTATTGAATGGCGGGGCAGGCTCAAAGGGCTCAATGGCCTACTCCTGCTCCTATTTCTTATGTTCTCAAGTTCTTGTGTTCAAGTACACAAGTCCTTGAAGGTGGCAGTACAGGTGGAGAAGGTGGCGAAGAAGACTTATGGTATGCTTGCCTTTATATGGAGGGGTACAGAGTACAAAAGCTGGCGCAAAATGTTGCAGTTGTATAGAACGTTGGTTTGTCCGCATTTGGAGTACTGCGTCCAGTCCTGGTTGCCTTACTATCGGAAGGATGTGGAGACCCTGGAGAGAGTGCAGAGGAGGTTTACCAGGATGTTGCGTGGTATGGAAGGTCTGAGCTACGAGGAAAGATTGGGCAAACTGGGACTGTTCTCCTTAGAAAGGCAGAGAATGAGGGGAGATCTAATAGAGGTGTAAGATTATGAAGGGTATAGATAAAGTGAACAGTGGTAAGCTTTTTCCTAAGTTGGACAAAATAATTACGAGGCACGGGTTTAGGGTGAGGGGGAGGCAAGGTATAACTCAGATGTTAGAGGGAGGTGGTGGGGGCCTGGAATGCACTGCCAAGTAGGGTGGTGGAGGCAGGCGCGCTAGGGTTGTTTAAGGCTTACTTAGACAGGCACATGAGCGGACTAGAGATGGAGGGATACAGGAGACTTTTCTAAATAAAGATCAAGAGCTTTGGGACATCCCTGGGAATCAACTGATTCCTATGGACCTTCCAACATATTTCATGGCTCACTTGCTTTATTTCTGAGCTTCTGGGGATTCCGTGAATGTCTGTATAAGTTGTGCATGTTTATTGATGTCTTCTTTTGATCCACAGGTGATTCGGTCCACCTTGTTGTCCAACAAGGGGCATACACGCGGTGGGTCGTGTGAGAGCTGCTCTTGGATGTTGCTTTGAGAGTTGCCTAGTGCTTCACGTCATTAGTGTACGCTGATGGGCAACATGACAGTTCAGTGACTATCACTGTTTGCTGTGCAGATACATGGATTTGGGCCAGCGTCTGTGGGAGTTTGCACATTCTCCCCGTACTTGCGTGGGCTTTCTCCAGGTGCTCCAGTTTCCTCCCACACCCCAAAAACATGCTCTTAGGCTGATTGGTGCTAAAAGATTGTCCCTAAATGAGTCGTCCCTCAATCTAGTTATGGTTCTGTTATTGTGGAGTCCAATAGGCATAGAAGTAAGGTCAAAGAGGGGACTCACAATGTTAAAATGGTGGCGCGGGCTCGTTGGGCCGAAGGGCCTGTTTCCCGTGCTGTGTTGTTCTTTGTTCTTTGTTCAGCCTTCTACGCTCCAGAGAAAAAAAGTCCCAATCTATCCAGCCTCTCCTTATCACTCAAACCATCAAGTCCCAGTAGCATCCTAGTAAATATCTTCTGCACTCTTTCTAGTTTAATACTATCCTTTCTATAATAAGTTGGCCAGAATTGTACACAGTATTCCAAGTGCACTCTTACCAATGCGTTGTACAACTTTAACAAGATGTTCCAACTCCTGTATTCAGTGATCTGACCAATGAAACCAAACATGCTGAATGCCTTCTTCACCACTCTGTCCACCTGTCCCTCCACTTCCAGGGAGCTATGAAGCTGTGCCCCAGGGTCTCTTTGTTCTCACTCTTCTCAATGCCCTACCATTAACTGAGTAAGTCCTGCTCTGATTCGATTGACCAAAATACATCACCTCGCATTTATCTGAATTAAACTCTATCTGCCATTCATCAGTCCAGTGACCCAATTGATCAAGATCTCATTGCAATCCGAGATAACCTTCTTCATTGTCCAGTATGCCATAATGCTGGTGTCATCTGCAAACTTACTAACCATGCCTACTATACTATCATCCAAATCATAAATATAAATGACAAATAACAGTGGACTCAGTACCGGTCCCGATGCAGACCACTTGAGACTGACCTCCAGTTTGAAAAATAACCCTCTACAGCAACGCTCTTCTGTCATCAAGTCAATTTTTTTTATCCATTTTGCTACCTCACCCCGGATCCCATGAGATTAACCTTATGTATGTGATTTAACCTGCCATGTGATTCCTTATCAAAGGCCTTGCTGAAGTCCATGTTGACAACATCAACTACAATGAATCTCAACCAAATTTGTGAGACGCTATTTTCCACTCACAAAGCCATGCTGACTGTCCCTAATCAGTCCTTGTGTTTCTAAATGCCTGTAGATCCTGTCTCTCAGAATACCTTGGACAACTTTAGGTTTATAAGATGTTGAAAGGAATAGATAAGGTGGATTCTCAGAGGCTATTTCCCCGGGCTGAAATGGTTGCTACGAGAGGACACAGATTTAAGGTGCAGGGAAGCAAGTACAGAGAAGATGTTAGGGGTAAGTTTTCACTCAGAGGGTGGCGAGTGAATGGAATCGGCTGCCGTCAGTGGTGGTGGAGGCGAACTCGCTGAGGTCTTTTAAAAGACTTCTGGATGAGTATGTGGGATCTAATGGGATTGGGGGTTATAGATAGGTCTATGGCTTAGTAGGTATAGATGTGATCGGCGCAACTTGTGGGCTGAAGGGCCTGTTTGTGCTGTAGTGTTCTATGTTCTATGTAACTTACCCACTACAGATGTGAGGCTCACTGGCCTGCAGTTCCCAGGTTTTTTCCTTGCAGCCCTTCTTAAACAAAGGCACAATGTTTGCCACCTTCCAGTCTTCAGGCACCTCACCTGTGGATGTCAATGATTCAAGTATGTCTGCTAGAGGACACACAATTTCCTCCGCAGCCTCCCACAGTGTCCTGGGAGATACTTCATCAGGTTCCGGGGATTTATTTACCTTGATGCACTTTAAGACTTCCAGCAGCTCCTTCTTAAAGACATCCCTATTTATTTCCCCAACTTCCCTAACATCCATACTTTTCTCAACAGTGAATACTGATGAGAAATATTCATATGGCATCTCACCCATCTCTTGAGAATCTGCACATAAATGACTTTGTTGATCCTTAAGAGGCCCTACCTTCTCCCTGGTTACTCTTTTGCCCTTTATGTATTTGTCAAAGCTTTTTGGATTCTGCTTTGCTTTATCTGCCAAAATAATATCATATCTCCTTTTTGCCCTCCTAATTTCTCTTTCAACCCTACTCCTACACCTTTTATGCCCTTCAAGGGATCCATTTGATCCCAGCTACATGTCATATGCCTCCTCCTTCTTCATGATCAGCGTCTCAATATCCCGAGTCATCCAGGGTTCCCTAGTTCTATCAGCCTTGCCCTTCACTCTAAGAGGAAATTGCTTACCCTGAATCCTGGTTAACACACTTTTGAAAGCCTGCCGCATATCGTTCATCTTCTTGCCTTCCCATTGATTCCCTCAATTAACTGGCACCTGACACTGATGTAAATTCCCATAGGATTGGAAGGTCTGACATGGGCAGCTTTTCTAATGAACGTTCATGAGATACAAATTAATCTAAATAGACTTTTCAACAGGAGGATCAACAAACCATTGGAGTGTTGCAATGGGATTTTACACTCAGGGTTTCTGAATTTTTGGCCAATGATGCTGACGTGCCACCAAACCCACCCTGGGTTGATTGGGAGGATTCAGCCATTCGCTTCTCTCTGTCTCCCAATTCTTATCTCTCTGTCTATCTCATCTCTATCCTTCACTCTCTCATCTCTATCCTTCACTCTCTCCCATCTTCATGTCTCTCTTACTTCGGCCATATCTATCTTCCCACCTGTCTCTGTCGCAGGATCAATCCTCCATCTGCCCCCAGCATCTGCAACTCACTACTTCTTGCCTGCCCTCATCTGCCTCCCTATTTCCCTTTTCTCTTGAACTATGCTGCTCTCTCTGCCCTTTCTTCATTTCTCGATCCCTCTTTCACCCCAATACACCAGTCACTCTCTCTCTGTCCTTTCCTTGTCTGTCTCGACGTTTTTAACCACAACCTTTCTTCCAGGATGGTCAGATGACAAAAGTGGCAAATAGAAATTAAAGTGTGAAATGATGGATTTTGGGAAAACTAACAAGTGAAAGAATGCACAATGAATGGTAGGGTGATGGAAGTACATAGGACCAACGGTACCTTGGGGTGCGTGACCAAAGATCCATGAACAGGTAGGTAAGATGGTTAAGATGCCATATGGAATGCTTGCCTTTGTTAGCGGAGGCATAGAATATAAGTGCAGGGAGGTCATGGTGGAGCTATATACAGTGGTGGATTAACCATTAGGCTGAGTAGGCTTAAGCCTGGGTACTAAGCACTGTACCACAGTACCGTCCGTGTAAACGTTTGCCAAAATCCAGAGAGAAAAGAAAAACTACAGATCACATGATCCTGTGTCTTTCTTCAAATGTCAGTCCTGCCGTTGTGGGTCCGGTGAACGGAAAGAAGAATGTTATTAAACTGGAAAGGTTACAAAAAAAAGTACAGCGATGTTACCAGGACTAGAATGCTTGAATTATAAGGAGAGGTTTATAAAATAATGAGGGAGACCTTTTTTCACAGAGATTGTGAAGCGTATATGGCATGAGCTGCCAAAGGGAGCAGTAGCCGCGGGTACAATTATAACATTGTAAAAATATTTGGACAGGTACATGCATGGGAAAAAAAATCGAGGGATATGGGCCAAATGCAGGCAAACAGGACTAGTTCACTTTTGGAAACCTGGTCACCAGGGAAGAGTTGGCTGACAGGCCTGTTTCTGTGCTGTACATATCTAAGTTTCTATGACTTTATGACTAGCACAAAGCCAAGATGTTCGTTTGGAGAGGAAGCGCAGAAACAATAGCCGAACGATCGTCTTCTGTGTTGTAATAATTCCGGGATTATAATCTGCTCTGCTTGTCCTTGACCCTTTAGTTAGCACAGAACTCTCAGCGCAGTTCCAGAACTTCCTGTTCGCAAATAAGTGTCAAATTGGCCTGAAATGTGAGCTCAACTTCTTTCATCAAAGATACATGCTGACCTACTATATCTTTCCAGCACTTTTTGTTTTTATCTCAGTAATTGCATTCAGGTTCTATAATACAGTTGAGTGGATATGATGATTATTAATAGTTAGGAAGAAATGTGAGGTTTTTTTTGACAGGAAAATGAGTGGCAATGGAAATTATTTCGGTTTGAAAGACATGAGGTTTACCAGGATGTTGCCTGGTATGATGGGAAAGTCTTATAAGGAAAGGCTGAGGGACTTGAGGTTATTTTCATTGGCGAGAAGAAGGTTACGAGGTGACCTGATTGAGGCATACAAGATGATCAGAGGATTAGATAGGGTGGACAGTGGGAGCCTTTTACCTCGAATGGTGATGGCTAACACAAGGGGACATAGCTCTAAATTAAGGGGTGATAATTATAGGACGGATGTCAGAGGTAGGTTCTTTACTCAGAGGGTAGTGAGGGCGTGGAATGCCCTGCCTGCAGCAGTTGTGGACTCGCCAACTTTAAGGGCATTCAAATGGTCAGTGGATAGGCATATGGATAACAATGGAATAGTTTAGGTTAGAGGGTCATTAGATTGGTTCCACTGATCGGCGCAACATCGAGGGCCAAAGGGCCTGTACTGCGCTGTAATGTTCTATGTTTTATTCCGGCCAGTGAATAGCAAGGATAGCCTGACTGTGTCTGATCGATTGTGGTCAATGGCAGTCACTGCAAGGAACTCGTTGTTTGGCTTAACCGGCTGACAGTTAACGGTTTAACCTGCTGATTTTTAAGTGCTTGAAGTAACAGCGCCAATACTCTGGCTGGGAGGGCTTATTCATCATGTGATGCGCTCAAGAATAGACTGATGCAGATGTCAGTCAGAGAGGGAGATCGCTGAATGCGGAGGCAGCCTTCAGACATCGGCTGAAGCTCCCTGATTTGCTGCAATTCCACCCAATAATGATAATATTGCAATTCCCCTCCTGCATCTGTCATATCGTTTTCGTTGTGTGCTGGCTGGCATGTGCCTCTTGGAAATTCGCGGGCAATTTTCCATCCTTGCAGTGCAAACATCGGGGCAGTATCTGGGCAGTTGCTTTACTTATCAATTGAAACATGCGTGCAACTGAAAATTTCACTGCTTTTTTTTTTACCAGCTCCCTGAACGTGGCCTGATTTAACTCATAAATAAAGGTTCGTGCAGCATCTTAAAATCCAAAACATTCATTCCATTTTTTCTTTTTCGAAATACACTTTGTGAATCAGCGTAATCATTGGGACCCGTTCCTGTAATGGTGTACAAAAACAATTATATAATATGCACATACTACATATAGTCAGATACGCTAAGTAACAAAATCACAGACTTGTTTCTGCTTTCGGTCTCTGAATCACTGTGATTCTTCCCTTCCTCTGACCCTTCAATCCATAAGGATTCGACTGATCACTAACATCTGTCTGCCTGTCAGAACGCTGGGAAATAAAATTAAAGAGAATGCAAGCTATGGGGTTAAAGCCATATGAAACCAGTCAAACTCTATGCAAGCGGGATAAGTTGGCTTCATTTTCCAGAAACAGAAAACATTGCTGATTATCTCTCCAGGGTGATTTGCAAATTAACGTAGATTTTTTTTTCTTCAAAGAGAACAGACTGACCAATATTGCTTAAATCACAACTGCAACTACCTCATGCAACATTTTGTTTTCCTCCTCTCGCAAGAAATGACAACAAATCAATCAACAGAGAAAGTGACAGTGAACCAGATGGAAATGTCTCTGACTGCATGAAACAGAGAACACTTCACAGAGGAGTGATAGTCCAGAAAAACACAGGAAAATATTAATAATAAGAACATAAGAAGTAGGAGCAGGAGTAGGCCATCTGGCCCTTCGAGCCTGCCCCGCCATTCAGTAAGATCATGGCTGATTTGAAGTGGATCAGTTCCACTTTCCCGCTTTCTCCCCATCACCCTTAATTCCCTTGTCTACCAATAACCTATCTACCCGTGTCTTAAATATATTTAGCAAGGTAGCCTCCACCACTTCAACGGGCAAAGAATTCCAGAGATTCACCACCCTTTCAGTGAAGAAGTTCCTCCTCAACTCCATTCTAAACTGCCTCCCCCCCAACTTATATCTTATACGTCTCTGCAAGATCCCCCCTCATCCTTCTAAACTCCAACGAGTACAGACCCAGTCTATTTCGTCGCTCTTCATAGTCCAACCCCCTCATCTCCGGTATCAGCCTAGTGAGCCTCCTCTGCAGTCCCTCCAAGGCCAAAATACCCTTGCGCAAGTGCGGCGACCAAAACTGCACACAGTACTCAACTGCGGCCTCACCAGTGCCATGTACAGTTGCAGCAAGACCATGCTGCTTTTATATTCTATCCCCCTTGCTATAAAGGCCAGCATCCCATTTGCCTTCCTGATCACCTGCTGCACCTGCAGGCTGGGTTTTTGCGACTCATGCACAAGGACCCCCAGGTCCCTCTGCACCGTAGCATGCTGCAGCTTTTCGCCCTTTAAATAGTAATCCCTCCTACTATTATTCCTGCCAAAGTGGATAACCTCACACTTGCTAACATTGTACTCCATCTGCCAGGTCCTCGCCCACTTGCTCAACCTATCTAGATCCCTCTGCAGACTTTCCACACCCTCTGCACAATTTGCTTTTCCACTCATCTTTGTGTCATCAGCAAATCTTGACACCCTACACTCAGCCCCCTCCTCCAGATCATCTATATAAATGGTAAATAGCTGAGGCCCCAGCACCGATCCCTGCGGCACTCCACTAGTTACCAACCGCCAATCAGAATAGCACCCATTGATACCAACTCTCTGCCTCCTATTAGACAACCAATCCTCTATCCACACTAACACCTTACCCCCAACTCCATGCCCCCTAACCTTCTGAAACAACCTTTTGTGCGGGACCTTATCAAACGCCTTTTGAAAATCGAGAAGCACTACATCCACCGGTTCCCCTCTGTCTACCTCACTAGTCACATCCTCATAGAATTCCAATAAGTTCGTCAAACACGACTTCCCCTTAACGAATTCGTGCTGTGTCTGCTCTATCAAACAATTCTTCTCTAGGTGCATAATAAATCCTCCACAGTGTGACCACAGTGAGAATAACCAACAGATTTGCGTTATCATAACAACAAAGTAGTGAGTGGTGCAGGCCCCATTTCCACGGATTAAGATCACAATAACAAACTAATTAACAGTAGGAGATAGAGAGAACAGAAGATAAACTGAAAATTATATGATTAATTTCTTTGTCTGACAAGGATAGTATCATTTGTACTGTAACCTCAAAGGAAGAGGTGAGTGACATAGCCAGAGACTACAATTTCAGACAAAGGGGCATTATTTGTAGTCGCTTCGCATATGCAGAACAGAAACTGAATATTCAATCCAATCAGCCCGTTTCAGTTGTCATGCACTGCTCTTTTCTCCATCTTTCTTTCTGCAGCTAAATCTACCATTATAATGCTGAATTAATTCCCCAAACATTATTATCTTACTTTGCTTAAACAAATCAAAGCGACTTGCACATTCTCACCAATCGTTGTGTGATGTAGTTATCTCTGGACCCACTTTCGGGTTTCTAGTTAACAATTCAATATTGATGGATTCCCTTTATGTCGCTGCCCATTAGGAGAAATATTGAATCTGTATTCACACCAACAAAACCTTTCATAACTTCAAATTTCCAAAAGTCTCATGTCTCAGTCTTTTTTCAAGAACAAAGCCAGGAGCTTGTAAATCATTTCTTGATATTTCTACCAAGGCATATCTATGATTCACATAAATCATCTTTACATAGTCTCCAGTGCCTCTGTAGCTGATTTACAATTTTGAATCTGAATTTCATGCAGTAATCGAAATGTGGTCCAACCAAAGTTCCACACGAATTTCACATAACTTCTCTATTTGTAATTTTCACAGCTCGAATTGAAGCCTTGGTCTATTTTTGCTGTTCATGCTCTTCCAAATTTGTGACACTATCTTTGATGATTGAAATGTTTTTGTTCCGAGGTCTATTTCTTATCTCCCATGACTAGACGTGAAGGTTCCAAGTAACAAGTGGTCGGTCCATTCTCCATATCAAAATGCACTGCTTCATATTCATCTGTGTTTAACTTGATGGTCTTATTTGTCAAGATTATAAATACTCTCCTTTAAGTTGTTGTAACCATCATCAATATTGACCACACATCATCATCTGCAAGTGTAAAACTTGCATTTCTAAATACAAAGTGAAAATCGTTCATGAATTCTGTGTATCCGTGACCCATTACTCAACCTTATCGAATACCTCTTCTCAGTATCTGCTACTCTAAGTAGTAACCCATCACTCCCACTACCTCCGTTTTGTCCTCAATCAAGCCAAGCAATCCATTCGGCGCCTTCTAACCGAATCCTTATTTTCTGACCTCGTTCATTATCCATTATTGTCCTCCTGTTTTCCTAAAGATCCATTTTTGTTGGAGCGCTTCAATGGGGCCAATGACAAGATTTTTCATTACAAACTTAAGCAAACAATAGAAACAATGCTCCCATCTGAAATCGAGACAGTGACATGGAATACAAAGATCTATCAGGACAAACAGTGAGTTCAAAATCGAAGCTGTTTGATACATTCTAGTGACTGACCCAAAATTAATACCAATCTACAATGGAAGATGCTCGAAAAATGCATGCTTGTTTTGTCAGGTGTTCTGCTCCAGTTATTGTGCACTGAGTACAGTGGGACTCAGTACAATTCAACACTAAAAAAAGGATATTCCTATCAATTCATGAAAATGCGGCCAGGTCTTGCCACCCTTTTACTTCTATACATGCTCCCGAAAAAAACCCCTGCTTCTCTCTGCATAGATATTGCCAGAACTGCTACGTTTAAAAAAAAGCTTTTTGTTTTTATTTCAGATTGGCAGCATCCACGGTATTTTTTTAACTCACGAAAATTTAATTGTTCTATGAGTGAACTGCAGTGGTGTCTGATTCAACTGCACCAGATATTTCACTAAAATTAGATAACTTCATATTTCATTAAATATGCGAGTGGTGAGTAGAGTTTGACCTTCCATTGAAGAACTAGGGTGAAAGTGGTCAAATTATTCAATTTATTTGAAAGGGGAATATGCTACTACTGAATAAGTGCCCATGCAATTCTACTGCTTTGTTAGTATGTAACATCCTGATCAGCAGAATAAAACAACAAACTTCATGGAATGGTTTACATAAAATCCACGCTTATATTAACTTACCAGTGAAGCACAATGATTGCCAGAATCATGTAATGCATTTCGGGGAAACTTAAAATTTCCAAGCATATTATCTGTGAAACAACCTTCCCATCATACAGTGGGCAATTACTCTATATTAAACTGTGGACAATGTATTCCCAAAGCCTCTAATGTGAGCTTGAAGCTTGCATTTAAGAGAAAATAAAGATTGAGCCTAAGGACTAGGAAAGGGAACAAATTCCATATCATGCCAGCATAAATTTAGCACACAGATTTCACTAAGTGATTCTGATCACATTACTTGGCGAAAGGAAAAAAAAAGTCCAGTGTTATTTAACCAGAATAACACCTTTCACTGAAAGAAAATTGAATTGATCGGAATTCATTGAGATCATTCAGTGAATTATCTATCTATTATGCATCTATGTATCTATCTGTCTATCTATCTTTCTATCTATTTTCTTACACCCCCACGTCAACAGTGCACCCTCCCAACCTACTCCCCCCTCCTGCTCACCCACCCTGTCCCCCCCGCCCCTCCCCCCCATCCCCCCTTCCCACCTCTCTCTCACACACTCACTCTGTCTCTATCAAGGATATGTCTGCCCACTTTATGTCTGGTTACCCTTTGGAAGTGCAGAATGCATGACTACGAATCACAATTTTTGAAGCTCTAATTTATATCATGCAATTCAATATTTTAAATTGGGGCCTCAAAGGGACATATAAAACAGTGTAAGTTAGTTTTGAGTGTAAACCTCAGCTGTATTAAAGCAGCCAATTTTAGTATGGTGGACTGATCGTACTGAGATTCTACAAATGTGAGGGCAAATTCCAAAGCCGTTTATAGTCCATATACTTGTCTGAAACGAAGGGAGCAAATATCACATGTCCAGCCTTGTCAACTTTACAAAGTTATGGAGTAGATGGGCTGTAAGGAGGACACATCAGTGCCAACAATGAGCTGTGCCATTGTGGATTCAGTGGACATGTCATTGAAAGATGTAAATATAACTTCTAGCATGGAGAGGTCGTTTACATTCGTGTGAAGAATCGAATTAAACTGAACAATTGACTTGAGGGAAATTTATGGTTGCTGATAAACAAGTCATGGAGGGTGAACTTGTAGGTTAGACAAAAATTAAGAAGACTAATGGAATGTTGGACTCTCGTGGCAGAATACGATGAGGAAAATCTTACTTTTTGAAAAAAAAATAGACAAGCTGATAATAATGCACAATCAGTAGCTAACATATGACGTTAACGTTACTATCAAAATGAAAGAACAGTAGGATAATTAAACAAAGATTAATGGTAGGATTGAAGATTGGGATTTTTTAAACAACAAAAAAAGAAAGAAGGATCATTAAAAATAATGGAGTGAAACCGGAACATGAGACGGTAAGAGACAGTGTGTGTGAGGGAGAGACACTGTGTGTGTGAGAGAGAGACAGTGTTTGAGAGAGAATGATGCAACGTGTGTGTGTGTGCATGTCTCTGTGTGTGTGAGAGAGAGAGAAAGAAGAAAAGGAAAAAAGAAAGAAAGGAGAGAGACAGAGAGAGAGAGACTGTGCATGTTTGAGAGAGACTGTGTGAGAGATTGTGTGTGTGTATGAGAGAAAATGTGTGATAGAGAGTTTGTGAGAGAATGAGTGTGTGAGAGAGGCTATATTAGAAATAGGCGTAAAACACAACAAATGTTCAACAAGTATGTAAAAAGGAAGAGCATAGCTAAAATGAAATTGATAACACATACGTAGGAAAGAAAATAAATCTGTCATATGTAAAATAACAGGTTATGACACAAAATCAGAAAGTGTGTTATTGTAGTGACATTTCAGCACCTGCAAAAGTCAATTAGCTATGAGTATATAATAACTTTGGATAACTGTGTCCTTTCTGGATTTGAAAACTGTTAGAACTGTAGGGACACATAAATCAATCTCTCACTGACTGACAAGCTATATGAATCACATAGTGAAAACGAGCTGGTACAAGCGAAATTGCTGACAATATCGAGAGGAAATGAATTTGTCAAGAGGAGAAATAGAGTTTTCAAATTGGTTTTGATACGTTATGAGAGTGGGCAAAACAATGGTAGGTTGACTTAAATGAATTTGAATTCATTTTGTTGAGAAAAATCAAAGTAAACAGCATATCATTTGAAATTAGACAGATGGCAGAACACAAACTTACAGAAACGGGATTCATTGGGATGGCAGATTAAATAGAAACATTGATTTCAAAGGAGTTGCTTTTAAAAGTAGCTAAATTTTGCAAGAACTGTGCAAAGGATTAGTGAGGCAACAACATGCATGATGTTTGCAGTTTAAGTCTCATTAATGGGCGGAAACAAAGACAAAAAAAACTTCTAGCAATCTAGTTAAAGGATCACTCGGCGCATTCCTGGCAAGAAGAGGTTGCTTTATCAGGAAAGTGAGAAAAGTTGTCTATAGTTACTGGCGATGATGATAGGTGATTTTGATCATGCAAGTTTTTGAGGAGGTTTGATAGAGTAAACTCAGAGAAGGTTATTCTTACCATTGGTTGATCTAGAATAAAGAACTCAGTGTAAAAGTAAGGACTTCCAATTTAATACCAAGAACAAGAGGAATTTCTTTCCTCTGAAGAACTTTGATCTTTCAAGTTTGCCTTGGGAAGCGAGAAGCACAGGTCACCAAACATGTGCAAGGCTGTGCTACGCTGCAAACAGATGAGGCAATTGAGTCATTACATCCAAAATACTGGCTCGAATTTAGTTCACATTAATTCAGAATGAATATTTGCCCTCTCGAAGCAGTTCACAGAACATTTACCGATAGAGTCCCGGGATGAATGAATAAGACTTTTGAGGAAATATTGAATAATTTACAATTAGCTTCCTTTGGAAAATGGAAGTCATATTATTGAAATATTTAACATTTTGTGTCAACGTAGAAATTTCCACAGATACAAATGTTATTTGATCCGGTGCCTGTTACTGGGGGATGCAGCTGCCAGTAAAATTTAGGAGTCCACACACACTTTAGGAGAAGCAGCAGGCATGTAAAGTGATACGATTCCCAAAAACGAATGCAAATCCCTTACATTCAGAAAAGGGGGAATTCACAATGGAGGAAAAAAAACAAAATAAATGGCTGAGGAAATAAATTATTACTTTGCTTCCGCCCTCACAAAGGAAGACATGAACAATTTAACAGATTTTTGAGCAAGACAAGCTTTATTGAGCAAATCAGCATTAGTAAAGATATAGTTTCCTGGAATTTGATGGGGTTGGAGGTGGATCTATCACCAGGATCTGATAATCATCATCCCAGAGTACTTAAGGAAGTGCCCCTGGAAATAATGGATCCGTGTATTCCTTTTGCAATTTTTTTGGAACCTAGAGTGGTCCTACACAATGGTGGGTAGCTAGTGTAAGCCCACAACTCAAAAACATAGTGCAGAGAAAATAGGGAACAATAGGCCAGTACAACTAACGTCAGGACTGGGGAAATTGCTCCAGAGTACATTATCAAGGATTTTAAAGCTCAGCATTTTGGAAAACAGTGGTGGAATCTGGCAAAGTCAGGATGGATTTACAAAGGGTTGATTGTGCTTGACGAACTTATTGGAACTCTTTGAGCGTGCAGTTAATAGAATTGATGAAGGAGAACCGGTGGATGTGGTTATTTCGACTTTCAAAAGGTTCTTGACAAGTTCTTGCATAACAGTTTACTGTGTGAAGTTATAACGCACGGCATTGCGGGTCGTGTCTTGAGATGGAGGGAAAACTGGTTCGCAGATAGGAAGTAAATAATTGGCATAAATCAGTATTTATGATTTGGCAGGCAGTGACGAGTGTGGTACTGCAGGGATCTTTGCTGGGGGCTAACTAGACAGATTATTTATTAATGGTTTGAAAGAGAAAGCTACGTTATCTCCAAGTTTGTGGACGATACAAAGTTGTGTGGGAAGGCGGCTGTGATGAGGATACTTCTGCTTGATTTAGACAGGCTGTGTGAATGGGCATATAAATGCCAGTATTGTGTGCAGTTTCGGTGTCCTTATCTAGGGGAGGATGTCATTGCTCTAGGGGAGTGCAGCAAAGGTTAACTTGGCTGATTACTGGAAAGCCAAATCTGTCACATGAGGAAATACTAAACCTGTTCGGATTGCATGCATCCAGTTTAGGAGGGTGAGAGGGGATTTCATAAAAAAAACTTAATGTGGGTGAATGCGATTCTATTCACAATGGTGGCAATAACAGGGAAATAGATTATTATCTGAATGGGTGTAATTGAGAGAGATCATCAAATTCAATGTTCATGCATGAATCTCTACTAATACTGATTTCCTTCAGCTCCTTGCTAAAGCTCGTTTGGCTCAAACTTCTGGTAAATTGTTCATGTCTTCTTTTCTGAAGGCAGAAGCAAAGTAATAATTTATTTCCTCAGCCATTTATTTGTTCCCCATTGTGAATTTTCCCGTTTCTGAATGTAAGGGATTTACTTTCATAAGAAACATAAGAAATAGGAGCAGGAGTAGGCCATCTAGCCCTTCGAGCCTGCCCCGCCATTCAATAAGATCATGGCTGATCTGTCGTGGCTCAGTTCCACTTTCCCGCCCTCTCCCCATAACCCTTAATCCCCTCGCTTATCAAAAACCCATCAACCCGCGTCTTAAAAATATTTAGCGAGGTAGCCTCCACCACTTCAACGGGCAGAGAATTCCAGAGAGTGAAGAAGTTCCTCCTCAACTCTGTTCTAAACCGCCCCCACTTTATCTTGAGGCTGTGCCCTCTAGTCCTACTGTCCTTTCTGAGCAGGAAGAGTCTCTCCACCTCTATCCTATCCATCCCATTCATCATCTTATACGTCTCAATGAGATCTCCCCTCATTCTTCTAAACTCTAATGAGTACAAGCCTAGTTTATTCAGCCTCTCCTCATAGCTCAACCCCCTCAACTCCGGCATCAGCCGAGTAAACCTCCTCTGCACTCCCTCCAAAGCCAAAATATCCTTGCATAAGTACGACACTTTGCGAATCTTATCTCTTTACATGCCTGCTACTTCTACTAAGCTTGAGTGGACCTCTTAAATTTAACTGACAGCTGCATCCGCCAGCCACAGACATCACATCAAATAATTGTATCTGTGGAAATTCCTACATTGACACTGAATGTTACATATTTTAACAATATGAGTTCCATTTTCCAAAGGAATACAGTTCGAAACTATTCAATCTTTCCTCGAAAGACACATCCAATCACTCCAGGAATCTACCCAACAAACGTTCTCTGAACTGCTTCCAGAGACAGATATTCATTCATTAATGCAACCTAAACTCGAGTCAGTAATCAGGATTAATCACCCAATTGCCTTGGTAATCCAGGGAGCAAAGAAGTGAAATGGTGTGTTGGCCTTTACAGCGAGGGGATTTGAATATAGGAATATGAATGTTTTACTGCAATTATATAGGACTTCTGTGAGGCCACACTTGGAGTATTGTGTGCGGTTTTGGTGTCCTTATCTGGGGAAAGATGTCATTGCTATAGGGGAGTGCAGCAAAGGTTAACCTGGCTGATAATTGGAATCTGTCACATGAGGAAATACTAAATCCGTTCAGATTACACACATCCAGTTTAGGAGAGTGGAAGGGGATTTCATAAAAAAAAACTTATACGATTCTAACGGTATTAGAAAGGGTATATTCAGAAGGAATCTTCCCAAAGTTGGGAGAGTCCAAAACTAGGGGTCATAGTTTGAGGGTAAGTGGTAAATCGTTTAGGACTCAGGCGAGAAGAAATTTCTTCAACGAGTGGCGAATGTGTGACATGGGAAGTGGTGACCAAAACGTTGTGTGATTTCAAGAAGACATTGGGAATAGCTCTTGAGGCCAAAGCAACGACGGATATGGGGGACATTGAATTTGATGATCAGTCATGATCGAAGTGAATGATGGAGTGGTATCGGAGGCTGAATGGCCGAATCCTGCTTCTATTTTTGTTTCTAGGTGAGCTCTGTACAGTCTTTAGTTCCCAAACGATTGGGAGACCATGACGACTACCGTGAAGTCGCTGTCTGATCACATTAAAGCCCTCATAAATAGGCCATTCTCCAAGTACACTACATCAATGTGTCAAACAAAAGGGTAAAATCTGGAACGTGTGTGGTTCAAACCCTGCTAGAAATAGAGGCTAATTGAAATTCCTGCACCATTCTGCACACAACACTTGATGGAAAGTTGAGAGATTCAGAAACAGTGTAGAAATTGATTAATGTTACATTTTCATTCCAAAGGCAGTATTACGTAGAAATTACTGAAACTGGAAATGTTCCCCTTACAGAATTGAACTTTGAATGGAAATTTGAAAGGGTTTTAGGGGTGGGGAGTGTTCCAATTGATAGAATGCTTTAAGTTTTGTCGACAAATACACTGAAAGGCAAACATGTCGACACCAAAAGGACACTAGGTTAAGTTGAATATCAATTGAACCAATGGTGAACTTGGAGAAACATACTATTCGAAGGCATTGCTTTAGGATCTGAAGTGAACAACCTGAAAGTGTGGCGGAACCAAATTCCATCAGCAGTAATTTGAAAAAAAGAAAACAACAGTATGGAAATTTGCAAAATAATGGTGTGGAAATGAGGAATTGAAATTTTCTGAGCTAACCTTGCTTGGGCATGGACATGGCTGATGAAATGGCCAGTTGCAGATTCACACAATTCTTTATTTGTTTTCATTCAATTAATTACTTGACCGAATTTCCAGAGCAACACGCAGGAGTTCAAAACATCTGAAGGGAGACTCTGTCATGAAGGATTTAATTACCCAGTGGTCAGCTGGAGTGAATGCCCTGTCTGAAACAATAGGAGATCAACCGAAGGGAATCAGGGTGTTGACGGGAACATTTCTACTGCTGTTTAGTTCAGCCTGCTGTTATGACAATGTAATCATATTTATGCAGTCTCTGAGTTAGGGAACAGTAAGTAAGTCTCAGCATCTCGTGCATTCCCTCCACTGGGAATTAAAGCAAGTCTTTGTTCACACTTGCAAATAAAGTTCAATAAATTTGCAAAATCCGTATCTCCCTGGAGATCCTCGAGTGTATAAAGTTCATGCACAGTTGTGACTTTCATTCAGACTTTAATTCGGAGACATTGCTGCACAAAGGGACTGACTCAATTCACATAGAAAATGCATCAAGCAATTGAATTGGTCAGGAAAATATTCTATCTGGTCCTTGCCATAGTTGGTGTTCCCGGTAAGCGTCTAAAACCAAATGTGTTTAGTGCATCTGTGCATGAGGTTGTTAAGGTTATTATTATGTGAATGTTAATGTTTAATTGGATCGAATTGTCATCGCTTCAATAATATTGCTGCATAAATTTCTTGATATTTCTCTGTGTTACTGGTGAGGCCACACCTAGACTACTGTGTACAATCTGGTTCCCTTGTTTAGGAAAGAATATATTAGCTTTGGAGGGGGTACAAAGAAGGTTCACCAGGTTGATTCCGGAGATGAGGGGGTTAGCTTATGTGGAGAGATTGAACAGACTGGCTCTGTACTCATTAGAGTTTAGAAGGATGAGAAGGTATTATCTTATAGAGAGATATAAGGTAATGAAGGGGCTAGACAGGGTAGAGGCCACGACTTCACTTACAAGGGAGAAAGAAACTGCGAGCATAGCCTCAAAATATGGGGGAGTCAATTTAGAACAGGGTTGAGGAGGAACTTCTTCTCCCAGAGGGTAGTGAATCTTTGGAATTCTCTCCCCAGTGAAGCAGGAGAGGCTACCTCGTTAAATGTGTTTAAGTCAAAGATAGGCTTTTAACCAATAAGGAAATTAAGGGTTATGGGGAGAGGGTGGATAAGTGGAACTGAAACGAGTCTCAGATCAGCCAGGATCTTATTAAATGGCAGAGCAGGCTCGAGGGACTAGATGGCCTACTCCTGTTGCCATTTCTTATGTTCTTATGTTAATATTCTGTTGCACCGAGTGCTGTTGGCTCACAGATGTTCTTTATAAGGTTATTGCATTGCTCTCAATATTCTGAGCTGTTGAGTCAAACAACAGAGCAGGAAACTCATAAGAATGAATTATTCTGGTTACTTGCCAGTGTAGCATTACACTGTGTGTGGTGAATTATTGGAGCGGAGCATTTTACACCACAGAGCGCTGGTTACAATGCATTACTATTGTTCACCCATCCACATTTCAACTCTTTTAAACTGTATAATTGTAAACAATTCAATTATGTGAAACATGAACCTGTTCTGTGCAAATGACAACACTTCTGCTTTCATTTAATTCTCATCTCAATATTTGCTGTACTGTCGTTCAAAATATGTGCACTTGCACCAGAGATTTAACATTCTTGAAATTTGAAAGTGAGAAACCCGTACAGAATATTAATCCTGTTTCATCACAATATAATCTAATATAAGTCAATTTCTTATAATGGCCTTGCTGTAGAAAGTCACCCATGTTCTTTGAACACAAGAAATAATCTCATTAAACCGCATTCTAAATATAAATCATTAAAGTATTTACGTTGCCAGTAGCATTATCACGGGGAACGGCTTTAAATAAATTGACTCTACTAAATGACAGATTGTATCGAGTCTGGGGTAAGATGGATTAGTTTGGTAGCGGTACCTGGAAATTTGCTGCCTGTGGGTAGTTGATGTCATAGTCGAGATTAAGTAATCTAAACTCTGATCTTAACCCTCAATTTTCTGATGCTGAATTCCATGATGTATGTGCTCAGAAGCGGATGAGTAACTTCCAACCTGTTTTTTCTGTCTGATCTGTTGTTCAGTTAACGTTGCGGCAATCTTGATTCTGTCCCGTGGAAATTGTGGCCTCTCCATCTGCATCACTCGATACCTGATGGCAATGGCGACTGCGGATCTCATGGTCATTATTATTGAGGTCATTTTGAAGCGAATCAATGCATATTATTTCGGAACAAATTTCCTGAGAATCACCCCGGTGTGCAGTGTTCGTTATGTTATGTTACGTGCTGCCACAGACTGTTCTGTCTGGTTCACCGTCACATTCACTTTTGATCGATTTGTTGCCATTTGTTGTCAAAAGTTAAAATCAAGATATTGCACCAAGAAAATTGCATCAATAGTCTTAGCGACAAGCGGCACATTGCTCTGTTTGAAAAACGTTCCCATCTACTTTAGATTTGAACCTAGAAGGATTGTTGACAATGTTCCCTGGCGCTGTGATAACAAGCGGAGCTATTTTACTGACCCCAGGTGGATTGGGTTCAGAAATTTTGAAAAAGTTTTAACCCCACTGATACCATTCGGGATAATTCTTTTGCTTAATGCTCTGACAGTCAGACACATTCTAATGGCCAGCCAATTACGTAAGGGACTGAAGGGTCAGAACATGGTAGAAAATCACAGTGACCCAGAGATAAGGAGCAGAAAAAAGTCTATAATTTTACTCTTCACCATATCTGGCAGCTTCATACTCCTGTGGACGGTGTATGTTTTATATTTTTTTGGTATTTTTAATTACTTTGATGATTATTCTTATTACAATTTTGAAACTGTCGCATATATGCTGCGGAATTTCAATTGCTGCACAAACACGTTTGTTTATATGGCAACTCAATCCAAATTCAGAGAGGAGCTGAAGCGCATGGTGAAATATCCGGTCTCATTCATGCAAAAATTAATTAACAAACAAAAAGACTGAAAGAGCTCAATGATCAATAGTTATGGTGCAAGAGGCGTCAATGAAACAACTGAAAGGAAAGTATCTGAATGATTAAAAATTGGTCATTACTGAACCAAGCGAGGTCGGGACAGAATAAAGTTAACCACAGCATCTCATACACCAAACAACAAGAAATAAAGAAATGCAGTAGGCTTTCAAAGGACTATGAATAAATTAACATAAGAAATCAGGCATAAGAATGCATAGTAGGATAAATGTGTGAAAAAATGTTTGTATGATCTGTGAATATGCAAGTGGAGTTACACGTAATATAGGGTAGCGGTACAATGGCAAAAGATGGCATGCAGATTCCCAGATATACATAAAATTAAAGTTAATTGGGCAAGACAGCCGAGAAGAAAGATTGAGAGCTGAACATTTGGCAGAGCTGATTTTAACGTGTAATGAAGACAGACTGAACATGAATAGAGGACAAGAAAACATCAGATACAGTCTCACCTATTGAATTCTCAGTTCCTTACATCTTCCCAGAAAGACCAGAAAAGCACTTCTTACAAAGCCAAAATAAAACTAATCCGAAGATGAATGGATTTCATTTTGGTAATATATTCATCAGTTTTTCATTTATCTATCTCTCTCTCTCTTGATTTGCTCACTATATGTGCCTTTTCATTCAGACATTATCAGAATAAATCAAATTTCCTTTTCTTTCTCAAATTATGCTTCACTCTTGAGGTCCCCACTCACCCTGCCTTGATTTCTCTCATTCTCAAAAAAAAAGATTCACTTACCTCAAGCATTCACTCCACCACCCTGCCACTAAATTTCCATCTTCCCACTCTCTCATTGTCTCACTATCTATACTTTCAATATAATTGCCTGTTTTGTTTTCTTTTAGTTATTTGTCTTCTCTGCCTCTAAATGCGTATCCTGCCATGATTTTTCATCTATTCCAAGCGTCAAGTCCTATCCCTATATGGTTATTCCTTCTGTTTTTTTTTCTCCATCACTTTCTCTATTCCACTCTTTCTCTCATGTACAAGCACTCATGCACTCGCTCTCTCTCCCTCTTTCTTCTTGTCTGTTTGCCTGCATTGTATAGGATTTGGAATGCACTCCACCAAAGGAGGTTTCAAAAGTGAGCTGGACACATTATTGGAACTGATGAACTTAAGGGGCTATGGAGATAGCACTGGAGAATGGGAATAGCTTTTGGCAGCCGGTGCAAATACGATGGACTGAGCAGTCTGTGCTGAAAAATTATCTGATTCTAAGAATCCAAGACTTGTCAGCCTGCAGAGACAACAATCTGCTGAATGGCACTTCCCCACTGATTGTAATTTTCCTGAGTTCCCCCTTCCTCACTATTTCTTTATTTTTGGTTCTGGTGAAGGTACATTCAATATTCCTCTTCACTTCATCCATCAGTCGCTCCTTTCACTTAGCAATTACTCTGACGCACATTCTATAGGGCCATTGCTCTTTTTAAATTCTTATTTAAATATAAACTCTGACTTATTATTTACGTTACTGGCCACCTTTCACTCATAATTTAGTTTTCCCCATTATCAGTCCGTTTGATAATTCTTTATTAAAAACATTCTTTCTAACATTCTAGTCTGCCACTCGCATTTGCACAATTACGTATTCTGTAATTTTAATATTGCTTGAACTTTTTCATTTGAACACAAATGATGCTCCACTTGGATTTTTAATGTCCGTCGCAACTTGTTTCTTTGAGTATTCTGAAATCTTGGATTGCATATTTGCCACTTAACTTCTGGTGATCCATATCTTCAGAATGTTTGCCAGTTCACTTTAGTAAGCACCGGCTTCATGTCCGCATAGTTTCTCATATTAACGTTTAAAATTTAAGTCCCTGTCATATCTTTTTCTTACTCAAACTCCAATCTAGTGGAACATTGGCTATGAAGTAGAACATTAAATCAATCTAATTATACAATGCCAGATAGTGTATAGCCTGTCATGTGCTTGTCTATAGACGTGCAGTGCAAAGGAACTACCGTGAAAATAAGTCCACGAACTATTCATCTTCGTTGCCTTTGCTCAACAGATTTTGAAAAACGTAATAGAGAGTAACATTCTCCATGGTTATTCTGGTATCTTTCTGACATGTTCCCATTTTATATCTGTTTAACCTTACCCTACAGAATCGTTATAATTCGGCAGCCTGTAAACCACTCCCACAATTGGCTTCTTGGCTTCATAATTTCTCATCTCAACGCAATATTCTTCCACATCCTGATTTCTTCAGTTTAGGTCTCCCTCTCTCAGAAGTGTTGCCATAACTAATGAACAGAGCGACCTATTTTTTAACATCGTAACCTGCCAAAATGTCTTTCATATTCAGGACCCGTTTGTGTCATCCTGTAGGAATATGTCAGTAATAACTATCCTGTCGTACTTACGAATTTCCATTTGCTACCAGTTTGGCTGCTTTGGTTTGAATATTGGTTTCCATTGAGATGTAACACTTAGATTTCGTGGCTTCTGTAGTATTTATTTTTAACTACTGATTTACTGTTATATCACAAATCCCTATCTCTTCCTGTAACGGTCAGTTCATCATTTCGAATATTTGAGTGGCCACACTGAACCCTTGTCCCTTGTTGCAGAGAACATTGATAATCCCACTCAATGTGACCTTATAGCACGTTCTTATGTGCTTCCCCCTACTGGAGTAGCACGCTGTACCACAGTGTCAATCAGCTCAGCGACACTGCAGCCCCCCATTATTATCCAAACCAGCTTAAAGAACTTCAAACACTTGAGACAAATTACAGGCGTTAGTTGCTCAGAGAATGACTCAATCTATACGTTCTGAACAAAGCGAGACTAAGTATAGCATGAACAGTTCAATTCAGTAAACCTAATTAACTATCTCAGTCCATGCATATTTCTATCCCCATACTTAGCCATGGATGAGACATAGTACTTAAATGACACTTACGGCTAAAGTTGAAACAAAATAAGCAATGCTACTTTTTAAAATATATCTTTCAGTTTTGTTTTTCTCTTCTCCCTATCTTCCATACACTGTTTGCTGTCAGATTCAGTTTTCTGTGCCAATCCATCTATATAATAATGCAGCCTGACCCCTCTCGGGCATCTCAGAATGCATATCAATTACACCCCATCTGATTAACTCTTTCTGTTCGCCCCCCCCCCCCGTTTGGTTTTATTCGTGATTCATGGCAACTACAAAAACAATTCCATCATGATGACTTCTACTTTTGCTCTTTGTCTAGATGGCTGTTCGTTCACTATTAAGTGTGTTATTTTTCACTCTATGACCTCTATTTTGTTGTTAATTTAGAAGTATTTCAAGGCAATCGGTATACGCTGTACACCTTAGCTGAGACCCTTACTGCCGCACTGTGACATTTTCTCAACTGAGATTCATTGCCCGACTCGTTTTGTTAACTCGGGCTAAACTTCCTTATTTTCCATTCTGTTAGTTGATTCTCCCAGTGCATCGACTTTGGAAGGATTGCCTCAACGTGGCGAGGCGATGGCCAAGTAGTATTATTTTGAGTCTGTTATTCCAGAAGCTCAGCTAATGGTCAGGGAAGGCAGAACTGTATCGTAACAATGTCAGTGGGTGTAATTTGAATACAATAAAAAAATCTTGATTTAAGATGAATTACGAATGAACATGAAACAATATCTGATTGTTGGGAAAAGACAGTCTAGTTCACTAACGTCCCTCAGAGAAGGAAATCTGCTGTCCTTACCTGATTTGGCCTACACGTAACTCCAGAGCTGAACAATACTGACTTTCAAATGTTCCCAGGCAACTAGGGATGAGTAATACATGCTGGACAGCCAGCAGCACCCCATGCCGCACGAATGGATAAAATAAAAGTCAAAGGTTTTCTCTTGGATTTAAATCACCGTTCCACTACTTTGGATCCCTCTAGTTATTTTATTCTTCTAGAGAATCTGAGAGATGGTAATAACAATTGTGTCTAAACAAAACAGCCCTTCCCTGCTGATCACATAGTATTTCTATTTGGATCAAATCCCTGATTTATCTCACCTTTGTTATTTGTAAAAGGATTTGAGCTGTTAAGGAACCAAAAACGGGGATTTGCACGTGGGGAAAGAGATGTGCCTGACAGACTAAATGAATATACTGCAACTGTTTTTACTGAGGTTGAAGATACTCTCCAGGCCATGGTGACTCAACTCTGATGCCGGAGTTGAGGGGGTTGAGCTATGAGGAGAGGCTGAATAAACTAGGCTTGTACTCGTTATAGTTTAGAAGAATGAGGGGAGATCTCATTGAGACGTATAAGATGATGAATGGGATGGATAGGATAGAGGTGGAGAGACTCTTCCCGCTCAGAAAGGACAGTAGGACTAGGGGGCACAGCCTCAAGATAAAGGGGGGGCGGTTTAGAACGGAGTTGAGGAGGAACTTCTTCACTCAAAGGGTGGTGAATCTCTGGAATTCTCTGCCCGTTGAAGTGGTGGAGGCTGCCTCGCTAAATATTTTTAAGACGCGGGTTGATGGGTTCTTGATAAGAGAGGGGATTAAGGGTTATGGGGAGAGGTAGGGAAAGTGGAACTGAGCCACGACAGATCAGCCATGATCTTATTGAATGGCGGGGCAGGCTCGAAGGGCTAGATGGCCTACTCCTGCTCCTGTTTCTTATGTTCTTATGTTCTTATGGTGACATATGAAAAGATGTAGTAATTTCAAATTTATCTTGATAAGATATTGGATACTCTGTCTGCGACTGAAGTTGGCAAAATGACGAAGCCAAATGAGTTGCACCCAAGGATTAGTTGGCAGTGTGGCACAGCATTAACTCCGGGAACCTGTATTCAGTTCAGGCCTTGCGTGATGTCTGTGTGGATTGTTCACGTTTCCCTCATTTCTACCTGGGTTTCCTCTAGGTATTCTGGTTTCCTCCCACAAAGATGTGCAGGTTACGTTGACTAGCCATGCTGAATTGCCACTCAGTGTCTAAAGATGTGTATGTTTGGGGGATTGAACACAGAAACATCGAAAATAGGAGCAGGACAATACCATTTGTGTTGGCAAGTGTGAGGTGGTCCACTTTGGTAGGAAGAATGGTAGGAAGGACTATTACTTACGTGGCGAAAAACTGCAGCAGGCGACGGTGCAGAGGGACCTCGGGGTCCTTGTGCATGAGTCGCAAAAACCCAGCTTGCAGGTGCAGCAGGTGGTCAGGAAGGCGAATGGGATGCTGGCCTTCATAGCGAGGGGGATTGAATATAAAAGTAGGGAGGTCTTGCTGCAGGTGTATAGGGCATTGGTGAGGCTGCAGCTGGGGTACTGTGTGCAGTTTTGGGCACCGCACCTGCGCAAAGATATTTTGGCCTTGGAGGGAGTGCAGAGGAGGTTTACTAGGCTGATGCCGGAGGTGAGTGGGTTGAGCTATGAGGAGAGGCTGAATAAACTAGGCTTGTACTCGTTAGAGTTTAGAAGAATGAGGGGAGATCTCATTGAGACGTATAAGATGATGAATGGGATGGATAGGATAGAGGTGGAGAGACTCTTCCCGCTCAGAAAGGACAGTAGGACTAGGGGGCACAGCCTCAAGATAGAAGGGGGGCGGTTTAGAACGGAGTTGAGGAGGAACTTCTTCACTCAAAGGGTGGTGAATCTCTGGAATTCTCTGCCCGTTGAAGTGGTGGAGGCTACCTCGCTAAATATTTTTAAGACGCGGGTTGATGGGTTTTTGATAAGAGAGGGGATTAAGGGTTATGGGGAGAGGGCGGGAAAGTGGAACTGAGCCACGACAGATCAGCCATGATCTTATTGAATGGCGGGGCAGGCTTGAAGGGCTAGATGGCCTACTCCTGCTCCTATTTCTTATGTTCTTATGTTCTTATTTGGCCCTTCAAGCTTGCTGCAACTTTACTTAAGGTCATGGTTGATCATCCAACTCAATAACCTAATCCTGCTTTTTCCCATAACGTTTGATCCCCTTTCCCCAACTGATACATCCAGCTGCCTCTTAAATGCATTCAATGTTTTGGCTTTAAATACTTCCTTTGGTAATGAATTGGTGTGAAAACATGTCTCCAACTTTCCGTCCTAAATCGTCTACCTTGAATCCTCAGACTGTGCCCTGGTTCCGGACGCCCCGCTCACCCCCCACCCACCCCCTCACCCCCCACCACCATCAGGAACACCCTCCCTGCGTTTAATTCATCCACAACTCTTTTATAAGTCTCCATGAGATGCCCCTCTCAATCGTCAGAACTCCAGCGAAAACATTCCTAACCTAGTTAATCTCTCCTCGTGCATCTGTCCCGTCATCCCTGGAATCTGTGTGGTAAACATTCATTGCACTCTTTCGAGGGCAAGAACATCCTTCCTCAGAAAAGGAGACCAAAACGGCACATAAAACTATGGCCTTGTATAATTGCAACAACACATACTTGCTCCTGTACTGGAAGCCTCTGGAATGAAGTCCAACATGCTGCCTGCCTTATTTACAGCCTGCTGTATCTGCACGCTTGCCTTCAGTGAGTGATGCACAAGGACCCCCAGGCCCCAACTGCACACTCCCCTCTCCCAATTTAGTCAGTCAGGTAGTAACCTGCCTTCTTGTTTTTGCTTCCAAAGTGAATAACCTTACACATATTCAAATTACACTGCATCTTCCATTGATTAGCCCACTCTCCCAATCTGTCGAGGTCATTCTGAAGTATACCTGTAACCTCCTCACAGTTCACCCTCCCACCCAACTTGGTATCATCTGCAAACTTTGAGATGCTACATTTTGTTCCCTCATCCAAATCATTTGTATACATTGTTAATAGTTGAAGTTGCAGTCCCGATCCCTGTGGCACTAATTACTTCCAGCCAACTTAAAAAGCACACATTAATTCCTACACCTTGTTTCATCTCTGCCAACCAGTTCTCTATCCATCTCAATACACTTCCTCAAGTCTCAGGCACTTTAATCTTGCACAATAATCTTTTGTTAATTTTCCTGGTCTATAATTCATTTTTCTTTCCTCTTTACCTGCCTTTTTGAACATTAGAGTGACATTCACTACCGTCCAAGAGGACTGTTCCAGAGTCTATAGAATCCTGGAAGATGGTCACCAGTGCTTCCACTATTTCAAGAGCCAATTTCTTAAGTATTCTGGGATGTAGGTTATCAGGCCTGGGAAATTATCCGCTTTCATTCTCATCAACATTCCCAGTATCGTTCCTCTACTAATATTAATCTACCTCAGTTCTTCGCTCTCACTGAATCTTGCTTTCTCCAACATTTCTGGAATCTCTTTTGTGAAGACAAACCAAAGTATGCATTCAGTTGTTTGGCCTTTTCTTTGTTCCATTTTACAGATTCCCCAGTTTCTGTCTGTAGGAAATCTACATTTGTTTTCACTAACCTCTTTCTCTTCACCTATCTATAGTAACTCTTCGTGTAAGTTTTTCTATGTTCCCTGCAACTTTACTTCTGTACTGTACTTTCTCCATCTTAATCAATACCTTGGTTCTTCTTTGCTGAATTCTAAACTGTTCCCAGTCCTGAGACCTGTTTTTTTTTCTGGACAATCTGTATCCTTCTTCCTAAGATTGAATACTCTCTAATTTCCTTTGCCAAACCATTAATAAGTCTTCTTTCCCATTTCACTTTTGTGCCAGAAAAGAATAAACAGTTCCTGCAGTTCCCCCATGGGTTGCTTGAATGTTCACCATTGTCTATCCACTTTAACTAACTGACCCAATCTATCAATGACAACTGATGCCTCATATCCACATAGTTTCCTTTATCAAGATTCAGCACTCTAGTCCCTAAATCAATTACTTCACTCTCCACCAAAAAAGAAAACCACGTTATGGTCGCTCATCCCCAAACGGTCTTGAACAGCTAAATTTACATGATTCCCTTTTCATTGTGCAGTGCCCAGTCTAAAATGGCCCACTCTCTAGTTGGTTCCTCCACATATTGGTCAATAAAAAATATTCCATATACACTCCAAAAAATCCTCCTCTACAGTATTGTGGCTAATTTGATTTACCCGATCTATGTGCACAATTAAATCACCCATGAGCACTGATATTCTTTTATCACACACATGACTAATTTCATTTTTAATGCCATTCTTAACATCACTTCTGCAGTTTGGGGGTATATATATATATATATATATATATATGACACCCACTAATGTTTCTTGTCCCTTAGTATTTCTCAACTTGACTGATACAGACTCCACATTGTCAACGCCAATATCCTTCCCCACTATTATGTTAATTTTCTCTTTAACTAGTAGTGCCACTCCACCACTTTTTCTTTTATGCCAGTCTGTCCTAAATATAGGATATTGTGGGACATTGCATCCCACTCCTGATCACCCTGTAGCCATGTGTCCATCATCCCAATTGTATTGCACCTGTTCATATCTTTTTGCATGATTAGTTTATTCGCTTTATTGCAAATTGTCCATGCATTAAGGTACAGAGCCTTTAAGCTTTTTTTTAACACTGTTTGCGTTAATCCCAGCATTTTTCTCTGTAGCTCTGTTTGAACTTTGTCCTTGGTTTATCTCCCTATTATTTTTTATACTCCCTTTTCTACCTTCTGTTTTGTCCTTGCTCCCTCTTTCTCTGACTTCTTACATATGTTCCCATCCCCTTGACATGTTTTTTTTTAAACTTTATTCCAATCCAATCAAGTCAAATTAAAACCAATTCAGAGTCCCAACAAGTTGGGACATTCCTGATCCAAGCTGACAAGACAGGGCTCTCACCTCCTGTCTTGGGCTTGATCTACATGATCCAAGCTGACTGGAGTAGGTGTAGCTCCTCCTCCAGGGCTTGATCTTATTTGCATCTTAGCCAAATGGCCGAGATGCCGCTTTAAAAAATTGCTTCAAATGAAGCTGAAATGTAACCTAATGACTTCAACCAAGTGCAGCATGTCAATACTACACTTGATCTTAGCCAAAAGGCCGAGAATAGGGAAAGTACTGTTCCCTTTGTGTTACTCCCTACCGGTCTGGCAAACACTCTCCCGAGGAAATCAGCCCCAGTCCTGCCTAGGCGTAACCGGTGCATTTTGTAGAGGGCCTACCTCCCCCAGAACCAGTCCTAATGCCCCACGAATCCGAAACCCTGTCCTGACACTCTTCAGCCACGTATTTTTCTGATATATTTTGTCATTTATACTCTGAATAATACGTGGCACTGGTAATCCTGAAATCATGACCTTTGTAGTCCGATTTCTTAACTTTCTTCTTAGCTCCCTGTATTCTGCTTTTAGAAACTCATCTTCCTTTTTTCACCAATGTCGTTTTGTACCAAAGTGTACTACGACCACTGGCTGTTCGCTGTACCCGTTCAAAATGTCTGGCATCCACTCTGAAACACCCTTGATCCTCATACTCAGGAAGCAACATACCATCCTGGAATACCATTTGTGGCCACAACAACGCCTGTCTTTCTCCCTTACAGTTGAATCCCCAATGACGATTGCACTGGCAGACTTTTTACCCCTCCCCTCTCCAGCAGACCCTATACCGTGGTGCAATGATTTTGGCTGCTGCTGCTTTCCCCAGAGAGATAATTCCCCTTAGCAGTATCCAAAGCGGTACATCTGTTTCGCAGGGGAATGGCCACAGGAGATTCCTGCACTACATACCTATCTCCTTGGTCTGTGTGGCTGTCACCCATTCCCTTCGTGCCTGCGAAATCTGAGCCTTTGTTGTGACCGCTCAAGATATGAGCTATTGAAACCCTTGCTTCTCCTGTATTATGATGTGGTTTTGACCGTTATACGTTGGGAAACATTTCAAAGTTGGAGGAAGATAGAGGAGAAAGTAACATTAAAATCGATGAGGATAGCGGCATAGAACATTAAAAGGGTGTAAATAAGTTATTAGAATGTACAGAAAGCTGGCGGATGTCTCCAAATACGTGGAATTTTGAGTTGACAACTTTTCTTGGGAAGATCATCTGGCTGTTAGAACAGACTTGGTCAACCTTTCCACGTAGTGCGTCATAATTTTCTGGCTCAAGGGATTGATGAGCCAATTTAGAGGAGATAAGTTTTGTTACAACGTTCAACATGTTTTTTTTAACCCATGTGAAAACAATGTAATTTTCTAAGGAGAAATTGATAAAAATGGCCACTGAGTTAATCAATAAACCTTTAATTTTGCTTGTTGTTGTTACTCTCATTATTTCCCGGGCCCGTTTTGCTTTATTTGTCCTTGTGTTTCGTTATGGGGCTGGACGGGAGGGTAATGGAGAGAGAGAAAGTGCGGAGCCAAATTTGGAGACAGCATACTTGGAAGTAAATCAGAAACCATTCATTCCTCAAATCTTCATTGATCCTGTAATCAGAAGGCTTCTCTCCCGTTTTGCTAAATTGGTGGTCTGTCTCACTAAATTGATCAAAAGTTGACTACACTTTGTAGGATTCCAGCATTCCATTTTTCTGGCATATCCTATGCATAAATTAAGTAGCAGCCTCATTCAGTCGTTGGTGTTCAAATCATCTGCATTCACCTCTGGTCATGTTTTACTTCCGATTTTACTGTTTTCTAGCAGTGCCAAAGTCAAAATCATACGTTGCTTCCCCTTGGTAACGAGGTACCCCCAATGCACATTTCTACATCATTTTCCACTGCTCAGAAGGGTTTAACAAAAACAACAATGAATAATCATCGCTTGAAAATGTGCTTCAACCTTCAACCATTTTGCACTAGATGTTTCCTGGAGCAGTACTTTTGCCAATAGATCGAAACAAAACATTTCTTATTCAACTTCCAGCTGCAACAGCTGGATGCTCATTCCCTGTTAACCGTGTTACAACTCGCTGTTCATTCACTGAGTGAAGGGGGAATCCGGAACCAATCTTTCCTGAACATAGGTAAAGAAACAAAGAGAAAAAAATCATTTTCTTTACAACCTCATGGGTGGAAGCGGATTCTTAAGTGTACTTAACAATATTGTACTAGCATTTAGCCAAGTAGCAATATCTATCACTTGCAAAAAGAGTATGCACTTCAGCACGTCAATATTGCAACATTAACAATCAGAAACCTAAGATTAAGTACTTCAGAATTTCGCTGCGGCTAGTGACATGAGTTTGTGACTCACGATAAAGGACGCTACTGGATTCAGACAACAGAAATCCAATATTGTCTGCCTTTGCTCTTGCCTAAAGGGATTGAATTGCTTGCACCTTACCTAAAGAAGACAGTGGACATACAGTAGATGAGTAACGTCCTGCAGGGGTTCGTTCAAGTGTGTGGAGAGTAAGAAGGGCAATGTCGTTGTAGAATGGGGCAATACAGGTAAACTGAGATACACTAGTTCATGCAGCAAAGCTCTGGAAGTTTTGTTCGGAACCGGTGTCAGTTTTAAAGAAACATCCACCATTCTGGTGGGGTGGGGGGGCGGGGAGGCTGCATTTGGACTGGATGGGTCACGAGAAGAAGTCAGAAGTTGCAAAAAAATGCAAAAATGCGCTGAAATACGAGAAGTATCGCGTTTAAAGGAAATATTCGATAAATCTCGAAAAATAGTTGGTCATTAGAGAGACAAATGAATAATATTCGGGAAGAAAGCTCTATCAGCGGCTAACTTCGGAAATTATACCTGCAGGTGATCCTAGAACATGCAATACAAATCCATACAGTTGTGCTGTTTTGTTATTTAATGAGCATATTAAATGAAAAAAAAACGAGCTATAATTACATTCACTACCTATTATACACATATTGTAGGTAGTGAATGTAATTATAGCTCGTTTTTTATATGCCCACCGTGGAGTACACCGTTGTCGCTGATATAATTTTAATTCTGTTGACTTTATCTGATGTTTGTGGAATCATAGAATCCCTCGAGGGAGAAGGAGGCCATTCAGCCCATTGAGTCTGCACCGACCATAATCCCGCACACGCCACATTCGCCTCACCCCTCATATTTACCCTGTTAACCCCCCGACACTAGGGTTATTTTAGTATTTCTGTTCCACCTGACCCACACATTTTTTGAATTGTGGGAGGAAATCGGAGCCTCCTGAGGAAACCCACACAGACGTGCGAGAATGTGCAAACTCCACTCAAACAGTGAGTTGCAATTAACCCCAGGTCCTTGTGCTTTGAGGTAGCAGTGCGAACTACTGTGCCACCGTGTTGCCATGACTGCCATCGCAATTGTGTGTGTGTCTCTCTCTCTCTATATATATGTATACATATATATAATTGAATCCATCTGATATAACTGTCATCATTATAAGGCCCCTAATATAGCATTAATTGTATTGGCTTTCTGTGATATTAGTACCATTGCAATGATGTCTCTAATATAATTTCAACTGCCTTGAGTGTATCTGATATTATATTATTCATATGCTGTAATATTAGGTACAGTGTTCCTAATATAACTTTAATTGTGTTGGTTTTCTGATATCACAATGTTTCTAACTGTGTTGTCTGTAGTTAATATTACAAACGCGAATGGTTCCGAACATTGTGCAAACTTAAGCGAGCATCCCCACTTTGGGAATTTTGATGGATAGAAGGTTACTGATGAAACATCTCAAGATTGTTGGGCCGGGGACACTGCCCTGAGGGATCCCTGCAGAGATGTCAGAAAGCTGAGATGACTGACCCTCTAGAACCTCAGCCATCTTCCTATATACCAAGCAGTGGAGAGTTTGCCGCTGATATCCAATGATTCCAGTTTTGCGAGTGCTCCTTGATGCCACACTTGGTCGAATGTGGCCTTGATGTCGAGAGCAGTTACTCCCACCTCACCTGCGGAATTCAGCTGTTTTGTCCATGTTTGAACGAAGGTTGCAATGAGGTCAGGAGCTGAGTGACACTGGCGAAACACAAACTCGGCATCACTGAGTAGGTTATTTCTGAGCAGCTGCGTCATGAGAACACTGTGGATGACCCCTTTCATTACTTTACTGAAGATAAAGAATGAATAGATTGGGCGGTAACTGGCTCAGTTGGATTTGTCCTGCTTTTTGTGTACAGGACATACCTGGGAACGTTCCCATATTGTTGGATCGATTCCAGTGTCGTAACTGCACTTGAAGATCGTGGCTAGAGGAGTGGCAACTACTGGAGCACAGAGCTTAAGTACTATTGCTGGAATGTTATCAGACCCATGGCCTTTGCAGTATCAAGAGCCTCCAACCCTTTTTTGATATCACATGGAGTGAATCGAATTGGCTGAAAACTGTGATGCTGGTGACCATTGGAGGAGGCACAGATGGATCATCCAATCTGCTCTTCTGGCTGAAGATTGCGACGATTACCTCAGCCTTCTCTTTTGCATTGAGGATGTGGATATTTGTGGAGCCTCATAATCTGTAAAAGTGAGTTACGTTTCAGCAACTTGTAGTGCTTAAGTCAATATAACGACCTGAACGTATAACGAAATTGAACAGGTAATAGTTTGTTTATCTTACTAATAATGAATAAGTAACTGAACTATTAACACCGTGTTAAACACGTTTCTGATGGAATACTGTTTACACAAGTGCAATTCCCATTTATTAACAAAAAAAAGCCACTCTAAATTACAACCAGGTTTGACGTCTTTCCGCAAAGAAGAATTTTTTTCTTTGGCACCTTCGCTATTGAGATAAGGCATCGTCTTTGGAAATAGATGAGACTGTTACAGAGGCACAGGACAATTGCTTTTTCTGCTTATTGTCCCACTCCGTCCTTTATTCTTGAGATCGCATATCAATAGCCCACATTATGATTGGTTTCCATTTGCCAAATTCAGTTGCTGGTATTCACGTGTCTGATTTAAACTGATTGGCTGAATTAAATAAAAATCACAAGCCTGTTTGTTGTCTTGGCAACACTGCAGCTTGGCCTTTAAATGGCTTCAGTTCGGAAACCATTTTTTTTAACATTTGGAGCATAGAAAAACAAACACCACCTCTTAATGGACAATTTTACAAACACCAATTTCGCAACACCGTCTTAAGCAATAGTCACTAATATATCTTTAATTACGTTATCTACATTTGATATAACTGTCATCAGAATTGCAACTTTAATTTAATTTTAACTATGTTGCATCAATTTGATATTATTGACATCAAATAATTTCTCAAATTTAAATTTAATTGTGTTAACTGCATCTGCTTTTACTGTCTTAAAAAAAGTCTCTAATTTAATTTTTATTGTGTCGATTCTATCAGGTATTACTGTTATCAGAATTGTGTTTCTAATATAACTTCAATGTTGCTGAATCTATTTGCATGGTTTTTGAAAAGTTGTCAGGTATTTTGTATTTTCCATTGGATTATAACTTCAGGTATCTCAGACCTTACTTTTATATATATTTCTTGATCAGATATTCTGTGATCAGAATAGCGTATCAAATTCACCATTAACTGTATTGACTGTATCTGATAGCACTGCCAGCAGAATGGTATCCCTAAGATAATTTGCAAATTAATTTTCATAATTTCCATATTATTTGTCCCGCTTCCAACTTGTCTGCTGCTGCTGTCACTTTCATAATTGTGAGAAATGCAGCTCACAGTCAAACAATTTAGTCGAGTCAAGTTCCGAAGGAGCAAGATATTTTGTTTAACATTCTTGCAAGACCGGGTGTCCAAAAAATAGGCACACCTTACATCGATTTGCAGCACATTTTTATACTTTTTTACAAGCATTGAAATGGCTTTGCAATGTGTTGTTCTCCCCTAATTGGTGGCCCCTGTCCTATTAGTGAGTTGTCATTCCCCTATTGGCTCATAGTCCCACGTTTCTGTTCCCTCTACTCCCCTTCTAACCATGTTTCTTGTTATCGCAAGAGTACAAATGATAGTGTTTATTCAATCTTCTTACTTGATTAGTTCTCCCCTCTGTCTTATCTAAAACTATTTAACATGTCCAGTTCAGACCAGCTGCGATCAATCTTCTGCCAACTTAGTTACCGATGTCCTGACTATCTCAGTGACCTTCATCACCCGTGGGGTGAAGAGATATGCTCAGTGGCAAAAACAACACATCATGCTTACCATTTGTCTCCTAATCTGGGCCCCCATAAATTACTACAGGATGTGGTGTACATGTGTCTGACTACATCCAGTTTACCTGACTTTAGGCTATTTCTCTATGGTGTGCAGGTATATGTGTTAACAGCATCTTTACCTGTTGCTCACAATAATGTTGGTCCAACGTCATAGGAATTGGGCTATTCTATCGCCAGCTCTGGCGCATTATTGACGGTATGGATGGGGCAGATTTCCCCAACAGAAAACAATCCAAACCTCACTCCTTATGTTAACCCATCAATGTTACCAGGTCGGAACATTACTAATGGGGCGTCACCAGCCGTCACAAATGAGACAATTTGGAAACTCTGTGACAGTATATGAAAGGACTGTGACTTTTAAATAAAACGAGTATGATGAGGCACAGTGAGCAATTGACCCGGTTTCTGTATTTTTGGTCCACATGCTTCACTTGCAACACAGTGGCATAGCTGACGCTCCCAGAGATAAATGAATGAACAACATCTTTTCTTTTCTGGCATGCATGTGTTACCAATTTTGCTATAAGCGCAAAGAAATGTTGATGGACAGCATGGAAGAAAGATCTCTCAGTTCCCTGATTTCCAGCTCCTCCAAATCCTCCAAACAAATGCTAGATTCAATGTAGTATAGTGGATCCATTGCGTTCAACCACGGATCACGGCTTTCCGTTTCAATGGACATCTTATTTCTTGACAATTTTGATTTAAATGCTTCAATTGGCACATAGATCTGAAACAATCTTTCCAAGTTATTGTTTCTAAAAATTGGAAAGTTTGCTGAGCAAACAAATCCGAGTGAAAAATACACACTGACCATGCCCATGGAGAGAACGGTATAAAATCCGTATGCAAGTTCCTCCCGTATTCATAAAATCATAGGATCCCTACAGTGCAAGTCCACAGAGCCTACACCAGCATCAATCCCACACAGGTCCTATCCCGTTATCACACGCAATTACCCTGCGAATCCCCTTGTTATGAAGGGACAATACAGCATGGGCAATCGACCCAAACCGATTATCTTTGGACTGTGGGAGTAAACCTGAGCACCTGGATGAAACCGACGCAGACACCAGAAGGAGCTGCTAACTCCACTCATACCGAGGCCGTAATTGAACTCGGATCCGTGGTGCTGTGAGGCCTCCGTGCGATCCATTGTGCAACTGCGCCAGTTGTATTGACAATGCGAAATGATGCAACTGGTGGTTGGGTAAAATATTTTAAACAACAGCCGTGTGGGGCTGTTATCAAGCAGCATTGTGAACATCAGAACTTTGTAAAACTCAGACTGCTGTGGTGACACAAATATCGTTCCAATACTGTTGTGAACTGGATCTTTGAATTTCAAAAGATAAGAACATAAGAAACAAGAGCAGGAGTAGGCCATCTAGCCCTTCGAGTCTGCCCCGCCATTCAATAAGATCATGGCTGATCTGTCGTGGCTCAGTTCCACATTCCCGCCCTCTCCCCCTAACCCTTAATTCCCTTGTCTGTGAAAAACCTATCTAACCATGGCTTAAATATATTTACCGAGGCAGCCTTCACCACTTCAACAGGCAGAGAATTCCAGAGATTCTCCACCCTTTGAGTGAAGAAGTTCCTCCTCAACTCATCTAAACTGCAACCCCCCCCCCCCTTATCTTGAGGCTGTGCCCTCTAGTCCTACTGTCTTTTCCAAGTGGGAAGAATCTCTCTCTCTACCCTATCCATCCCTTTCATTATCTTATACATCTTTATAAGATCCCCCCCCCCATCCTTCTAATCTCCAACGAGTACAGACACAGCCTATTCAGTCTCTCTTCATAGTCCAATCCCCTCATCTCCTGTATCAGCCTAGTGAACCTCCTCTGCACTCCCTCCAAGGCCAAAATATCCTTGCTCAAGTGCAGAGACCAAAACTGCACACAGTACTCCAGCTGCAGCCTCACCAGTACCATGTACAGTTGCAGCAAGACCTCCCTGCTTTTATATTTTATCCCCCTTGCTATGAAGGCCAGCATCCCATTCACCTTCTTGATCACCTGCTGCACCTGCAGACTGGGTTTTAGCGACTCATGCACAAGGACCTCCAGGTCCCTCTGCACCGTAGCATGCTGCAGCTTTTCGCCCTTTAAATAGTAATCCCTCCTACTATTATTTCTGCCAAAGTGGATAACCTCACACTTGCTAACATTATACTCCATCTGCCAGATCCTTGCCCACTCGCTCAGCCAAGATGAATTCCAGCTTGGGCCTAGAATTAGGATAAGGAAGGAATTATTTTCCGTCTTCTTGAGACTCAATTCGAAACTCACTTCTCACTTTCTCGAGGGGTTGTGATTCTGCAACATCAAGTTAGTTTAGGCCACTGAAGCATGGTGCTAATGATGCTCATATTGGCCATGGATATCCACACCAGCTAGCGAGCCCTGGCAGTGTGCAGACTCCAACATATGCAGGGGATTCGCTGCACCACAGAGAAAAAAATAGTTTTTATTTTGTAGAAAACCTACAACTGCTTTCGACTGGCATTCCAAAATTCTTCTTCTTAGCTTCGATTTTCTTAATTTTCTTACCAACTCACCTTCTGTTTTTTGTTCACCTGTATATCACCTATATAACATTAAATATTTGCAGCACTTCACACTGGAACTTCGTCGAGTGGGAGCGTGTCAGCGCCGAATGTTAATCATGCCACTTTTTTTGAACTGCAAGTATAATTTATTTATTTTTCAGTTTGTGTGGAGCTACAGAGGATTATGAATTGAGAACATTTATTGAAAAGAGCTTCCTGGCACCGGTATGTATCCTAAAAAAAAGCTTTAGCAGAATTGGGCCATTAAATGGGAATCAATCGATTTTGTTTGCTAAAACTATTCATATGCATGATGGTCTGACAGAGCTCCATCTGTTTTGAATGAATGGAAGGCCATTCCATAAACTTCTTTCCCAATTCGCTTACATGGACACCATTTCATCTGTGGAATTACCCTCAACTCCTTGTCACATGTCGCTTGTTATTAAAATAATTAGTGAACTTTAACTGCACTATTCAAGCATGAGTTTCCATTCAAAGTAATTGGAGGTAATTTTCCAAGAACAGAAATGGGTTTCCAATGCTGAGTTGCTATCACTGGGGAAGGTCAATTTTACTGCCAGTATTTCCATTGGTCAACTTATTTACATGTTTAAGACATCAATTTAAGAGCGTTTTTTTCTCGATTTTCCCTCGGCACTCTCTCTGTAACTGCCTGGTTGCCTGAAAACATTTATTTCCAATTCCTGTTCATATGAATTTGTCACTGTTTCACCGTGGTAGCTTTGGAACGACAATGTTGTAGCCGTACAGACGCAACGTGGCAAGGGACAAGGCACGTTCTGGAGCAGACAACTTCAGGACTATTGCCAGTACATTTTCCAAGCATATGAATTTTTTCAGTATCCAGTTCATTCATTCTTGTCTATTGATGAGATGTAGTGAATGGAATTGATTGAAGGCTGATATGTGTCACGCTGGGACCTCCGGAAGAAGCTGTGATGGAACTTCCATTCGGCACCTCAGGCTGATGATTGTTGCCGATGTTTCAGTATCAGCTTTTGCACTGTCGTGTTGTGTTCTCTATTGAAGTTGGAAAGAATTGAGGTGCTTCCTCTTCAAGTGAGTTGTTGCCTAACATCATTCATGGCTGGATATGGCAGGACTAAAGAGTTTAGATCTGAGCTGTTGGTTGTGGAAGTTCTTAGCCCAGTCTATTGATTGCTGTTCATAGTGTTTGGCACACAGCTAATGTTGTGTTTTAGCTACACCAGGTTTGACACTTAATTTTTAGATGTGACTGATGTTGTTCTTAACATACACGACTGCACTCAGCATTGAACTATATTAGTTGGAGTTGTTATATTAGATTGAGTTAAATTAGTTCCAGTTCCTATGATTAGTTTGAGCTGTTGTATTAGTTTGATTTGACCAATGAGCTTGGCTTGCTCTAATAGGTGAGTTGGTCTGAGTGCGAGTTGCTCCACCTTTTTGTGTTGTTGCATCAGTTTGGGCTGTTGCATTACTTTGAATTGTTCTGTCAGTTTGAGATTCTGTATTGTTCTGTGAGTATTAGCGTGTGGCATTGTATTAGTTTGAGTTGCTGTATTTTTTTGAGTTACAATATTAGTTGAGTGCTGCATTCGTTTGAGCAGTTATTAGTTTAAGTTGCCATATTAGGTATACGTGTACGATTTTGAATTATTGCATTCATTTGAGGAAATATCTTCATTTAGCAACTCAATTGGCTGGGATACAGAACTACCTTGAAGTCGTATGTAGAGTATCAACCACAATAATTTGCAATGGTGAATTTGATTGAGGTGTTGTCTGTGTTGGAAAAACAATCCCACTTTTTGAAATGTCTGACCCCAGTTTAATCAGACAGTTATAGTGGGGAGCGTAGGGCAGCAGCTCAGAGAGGACGCCTCCCAACTTGAAATTCAATGACTGAGTGAATACAGCAGAGTGAAGAACATGAGTGATACATCATTGTATTAATCAACAACCTGTTGACGTGTTGACGGCAATGCTGCTACCAAGAGAATGCAACATCCAATTTTCATTCATTCATTCATTAATGTTGCTGGGATTGTATAGTCCTTGGGGTTGTGCAATCCAATCTCCATGGTAATAATATTTAATTTCAATTTGGATTTTCTGGGTCATCATAGCCAGTTTGGTAATAAAGAAATCCAATTGCAAAGGTGTTGTAACATCAATGTTTTCCGTGGAATCCCACAGGGTTTCACATAAAGGTTCTTCTAATGCAGTGCCTCAGAAGTTATTTCCAGAAGCATTCCTGCAGCACGAAAGAGCTTCTTGCAGAGATGCTTAAAACATTTACCATTATTGAAAAAATATATTACCTAGTAGTTGTAATCATTGGTGTTCCTGGTAAGAGACAACAACTAAAGAGAAAATTTGTGAGCGAGTTTTTTTTTCTATGAGTGTTGATGTTCTTGCTGGTCTACTGGACACTGTCCTACAGAAACTCGAGAAGTGTTAGCTCTTTGTTCAGTCAAATGGCCTGAATTAGCAACCTGTGCTTTCATTCCATTGACTAGGCTTAAAGATACAAATTTAGTTGTATTCAGAGACTCAACAAATGATCATACTCTTGTATTTCTAAAGTATCGACTATTGTTGAATCACTTCCAATCACAGTTATGTTTCTGAATGAAAGTGCTGGTAGATGTAATAGGCAGTGCAGAATTTTGTTGACTATCAGTCGACAAATTGCTGGTGTGGACGACCTGACTGACTGGTCAAATACCAGTCCGAATATCTGTCACTGAAAAATTGCACTGCATATGGAACTCACTAATCTGAGAACTCAATGCTTTTGAATTTACCGATTGTGATTGATTGCAAATGTGAACATTTGTGTTGGTTGAAGGCAAGTGCGAGGTGGTCCACTTTGGTAGGAATAATGGTAGGAAGGACTATTACTTACGTGGTGAAAAACTGCAGCAGGCGACGGTGCAGAGGGACCTCGGGGTCCTTGTGCATGAGTCGCAAAAACCCAGCCTGCAGGTGCAGCAGGTGGTCAGGAAGGCGAATGGGATGCTGGCCTTCATAGCGAGGGGGATTGAATATAAAAGTAGGGAGGTCTTGCTGCAGCTGTATAGGGCATTGGTGAGGCTGCAGCTGGAGTACTGTGTGCAGTTTTGGGCGCCGCACCTGCGCAAAGATATTTTGACCTTGGAGGGAGTGCAGAGGAGGTTTACTAGGCTGATACCGGAGTTGAGGGGGTTGAGCTATGAGGAGAGGCTGAATAAACTGGGCTTGTACTCGTTGGAGTTTAGAAGAATGAGGGGAGATCTCATTGAGACATATAAGATGATGAATGGGATGGATAGGATAGAGGTGGAGAGACTCTTCCCGCTCAAAAAAGACAGTAGGACTAGGGGGCACAGCCTCAAGATAAAGGGGGGGGGGGCGGTTTAGAACGAAGTTGAGGAGGAACTTCTTCACTCAAAGGGTGGTGAATCTCTGGAATTCTCTGCCCGTTGAAGTGGTGGAGGCTGCCTCGCTAAATATTTTTAAGACGCGGGTTGATGGGTTTTTGATAAGCGAGGGGATTAAGGGTTATGGGGAGAGGGCGGGAAGGTGGAACTGAGCAGCGACAGATCAGCCATGATCTTATTGAATGGCGGGGCAGGCTCGAAGGGCTTGATGGCCTACTCCTGCTCCTATTTCTTATGTTCTTATGTTCTTATTATATAGCTCAAAACATTTATTTTATGATCAATCCCCTCGCACATCACAGTCTGAGTGTCTGTGTCCCATGGTTATGGAATTATATTATTTTGCTAATACACAGATAGCTATTGACTTTTGTTACTTGAGGTGTTCACTACTTGAATTGTTTGCCTAACCAGTTTCTGGAGTCTCTACACATTTAGATTGCAATAATCTCTGCCCTTATGTAGGTGATGTATTCTCCTGAAAGAACACCTACTGATAGAATAGCGTACATGTTCCAACCACAAATAATAATCATGCACTTAAACAAAGCACACGATTGGCACTGTGGTTAGCATAGTAACTCGGGATTGATTCTGGCCTTGGTTGTATGCCTAAGTGGCGTTTACACATTCCCCCCCGTGTCTGCATGGGTTTTCCCTTGCTGCTCTGGTTCCCTCCTACAGTTCAGGATTGGCCACAGTAAGTTGCCCCTTGGTGTCCAAAAATGTGTAGGTTAGCCATTGTAAATTTAGGGAAATGGAGGGTGGGTAAGATAAATGTATGGAGAGTTGGTGCAAGCTCGATGGGAATAGCCTCCTTCAGTACAATAAGTAGTCTATGATGTTATAATTTCAGAGAGATAATGGAAGAGCTGGCTATGGTTGCTGCGGTAAACAAAATCAAAAGTTTTTCTTGTGGTAAAGAATCAGTGTAAATATTAAAGAAACAAATTAATATTAATCAAAAAGTTATCTTAATAGGGTGGTATTGGAATGAAAGAATTAGATTTCAAATTTATCAGAGAAACCAGAGGATTATGAATGTGTGTGTATATTATATACATTAACCAAAACCTTCACAATTCATGAAGTAAACTCAAGTAAAATCGTAGTGTGATCAGACAAATTGAACATAGAAAGGAATAAGAGCAGAAAGAAACGTTAAACAAATTAGTTATCTTTTTTTGGGGATATAGCAAACATTGTAGATGGCAGAGATATACACATGCAAAGTTGCATAGGGATCAGGAACAGTGTAATATCCTAGAGGTTGTCATTGCCAAGAAACTTAACTGACCATCAATATAAGTACTGCAGTTACAAACTTTGACTTCATTTTAATTGAATAATTTTTCTACTCATGCTTTAAAAGATGATGACTTTGTCCCTACTGCTCCCTGCAGATGAGAAATCCACAATTTAATAACACTCTGAGAAAAATATATTTTCAAAAAAAAACTCTTTATGTTGGCAACCCCGATTTTTAATCTGTATTGCCTATTCCAAGTCATCTTTAAGGGGCTAATTCCTGTCAACATCCACCCAACCATGTCTCCTTAGGATTATATAGGTTTTAATATGATACCGTCTGAATTTCCTGAACTCCCTTGGGCCAGCCTTGTATGAGATGAAGTCATGTGTCTTTTGAAAATGGACTCAATACCAAAACGTACAGAATATTAGTACGAAGAATAGCAGCTCAAGCAATCGTGGGAATGGGCAAGTAAAAACATGAGCATGAAGTATGATTTATTACCAGACAGATATAAATCCCATGCTGTCCATTTGGAAGGCTCCGAATATTGGAGTGCCAGAAGACACATCCGTTCTGTTGTCTGAAATATTTATAATCTCCATCAGTGACTTATACCAAGTGAGAGAGAGAGTAGTGTAACTAGTTTTGCTGAAGATTCAACACTTAGGAAGGGGACCGACATGATCAGATATGCAAATCGTACTAGATTTCTGTGTGAGATCAGACGTGGAATATATAGGTAGTTTTCATTTTCACCTTGTTGGAGACAATTCAGTCAAGATTCAGTACATTTGTCCCTGCATTGAGAGGGCCATCAGATGATGCCAGGCTGAGTGAAATTTGTGTACACCTTCTGAAATGTTGAAGAATGAAAGGCGAAACGCATGAGCTTAAGACCAGCAATGATTATATTGAATTTACAAGCAGGATCAATGGGCCACGTGATCATCTAATGTCGTGAGAGTCAAGACTATTAAAAAACACATTTTTAAAGATATAGAGGTATGTCCAAGGGCAGCAAAATGTATGAGTAAGCTATTAATAATCAAAATCAAACTGTAATGCTCCAGCATATGAACAATTAGATACTGGTAACAGTAACAGTATCTAAGCATTTTTCAGTCTGAATATCACTTCTTAACCTTGAATTCTGAACAAAATGTTGCTGACACTGAGGTAATTTCGTACCCATATTGTTTCTGGTCATTTTCTTTTCCCCCACTGGCTCAACCATTTCTCACAAGTTTATCGTGGGAAATAAGAACATAAGAACATAAGAAATAGGAGCAGGAGTAGGCCATCCAGCCCTTCGAGCCTGCCCCGCCATTCAATAAGATCATGGCTGATCTGTCATGGCTCAGTTCCACTTTCCCGCCCTCTCCCCATAACCCTTAATCCCCTCTCTTATCAAAAACCCATCAACCCGCTTCTCAAAAATATTTAGCGAGGCAGCCTCCACCACTTCAACGGGCAGAGAATTCCAGAGATTCACCACCCTTTGAGTGAAGAAGTTCCTCCTCAACTCCGTTCTAAACCGCCTCCCCTTTATCTTGAGGCTGTGCCCCCTAGTCCTACTGTCTTTTTTGAGCGGGAAGAGTCTCTCCACCTCTATCCTATCCATCCCATTCATCATCTTATACGTCTCAATGAGATCTCCCCTCATTCTTCTGAACTCTAACGAGTACAAGCCCAGTTTATTCAGCCTCTCCTCACAGCTCAACCCCCTCAACTCCGGTATCAGCCTAGTAAACCTCCTCTGCGCTCCCTCCAAGGCCAAAATATCTTTGCGCAGGTGCGGCGCCCAATACTGCACACAGTACTCTAACTGCTTTTCGGAATCTCAAACAAACCAGATCAACCTCATTTCACTTTTATTTTCATTATAAGGCACATGGACATCGCTGGCTGGCCCCAGCATTCATGGCCTATCGCCCTTCATTTCGGAGGAAATTTGAGAGTCAACCAGATTGCTGTGGGCCTCGAGTTATGCTATGTCAGGTAAGATCAGCGGATTTCCTCCCCTAAACGGGTATTTTTGAAACACATGGGTTTTTACGATAATTGACACTGGTTTTATGGTCATCATTAGGCTTCTGTGTCCAGGTTTCTACTGAACTCGAATTTCACCATTTTCCGCGTTTTGGTTTGAACCTGGGTGTACACAACATTACCTTGGGTCTCTCCATTCTAGTATAGTGACAAAACCGCTCCTCCACCAACTCTCACAATGTGAAAGTACTTATTAAAATAAACACTCACGCAATGAATTTTAATTTGTTCTTCATTAATAAATGCAGGTTGGTTTTCCATAATTAACATTCATGTTACCATTTCTGTTCGAGGTAATTGTTTCTAAAGGCCTCCCAACACCGAGATTTACCTATTGTGTCCATAGTTGCTGAATTCATCTTGATCATCTTGATTGGCTTTTACATTTCTGATTCTTCTCTATCTATCAGAACCCCTGAGACTACCAGATGAATGCAAAGTATGACTCATTTCTCCTGCAAGTTCAACACTCACTTCCATCACTTTGTTGGGTCAATCGCAATCCCAGCAATTGTATGCTATAACTAAATATCATTTCACTTTGTTCACGTATCGAATAGTTCTGATCAAATAGCCCCTTCCGTTATTCCATTAGCATATTAAACTTCTAATGTGTAAAGTCTTTATGTGGCTGCAGCTTTTAGCCAATGAACTGATTCTATAGAGACGCTGGCTAACACAAGGTGAGTTCGAATACAGGTGTGCACTTTTTTTTCCGTGAACCAGTTTCATATAGCTAGAATAGGAGAACATTTCAAACTAAGATGACATATTTGGGGGTTCAAATAAATTTGAATGTTTCACTTGGAGCTGGAAGTTTAATTTTCTTCATTTTTGAGCGAACCGCAGAATCAATGTGCAGGGAGATTTCAACACCTTCTTGAGCTCCCCTCGGAATTTCCTCTGAGTCACTGCATATATGCATGTATTTGGACAGGAACTCAAAAACTTCAACATTGTTCCAATTTCCGAGAGGATATATTTAAGGTTTGTCCTGTCACCCTGATAAGAATTGACACTTATAACTCTCGAAATTATAACACCAATGACAGACGGCAACCACAACATTAAAAAACTGCCCGAAACAGCGAAGAGTAAGATGATAGAGTTCCTCCGCTTCTCTATCTCTGGGTCAGCGTTTTTCTCAGTTTTGTGAGACCCAAGTTTCCTTCGAGCTCTACTTGCCAACACAATACGTCTAATTGTCAATGAATTAAACAAAACAATTAAAGGAAAGGGAAGCCAAACAAGTGAAAATATGTGAAACCAGAAGAACGCTATACCCCGAGATGATGACAAAAATGCCACACTTGGCTGGCAACCCCACTGCACATTGTTAATTATTTGTTGATTTTCATGCTCAATGAAAAATGGGATATCCTTTAAAAAGATCAAAACAGATAATATAGTTATAACCACAACTGCAGTTCTTGATGTACAATGCTTTGCTTTGAACTTCTGCAAGCAAATAACTGCAAACCGGTCAAATGTGAAGAAAACAGTGAACCAAACAGACAAATCGAGTGCAACAGCGGTCATGTACAACACAGACTTACACACCGGAGTGAAGTGCAAAAATGAAAGTGGAAAATTATAACTGAAGATATGATACATCATTACATTGATAATCATGACCAATAGATCTGCTGTTGCCATGGCTAACATGATTAACGAGATACAATTGGAAAGCCCACATTTTCCTCGGCAAAAAATCACAATGGTCACCAAGTTTGCTGAAAGAAAGAAAGAACATTAGACAGTGCTCCAACATCTGATTAACTGATGTGAAGACTTAATTTATCCAAAAGGTAACAAAAAATTAAGAGAGCTAAAACTCATTAAAAACAAAGAATTTACAATGGCTCACCAGGGACACCAATAGCTGCTATAATTGGGTAGTAAATCTCTTTTGTCAACAGAATAGAAGGTTTTCCCATCTTCTGAAAATGGATGAATAACTTGGATGTTAAAATCTCTAAGTGGCAGCCCACATTTATATATGCATGAATCCCCCAGGTAATCAATTAGCTGAAGTCAACATCATCATTACTTACAGCCATTAAACAAATACATACATGCAACTGTTTATCTTACATTTGATTAAGAGAGCACATTATTTTTTTTCCTTGTTGCAGCGGCAACAGGATTTTATGTTGTGTTGAATTAGGGGCAGAAGAACATAAGAAACATAAGAGCATAAGAAATAGGAGCAGGAGTAGGCCATCTAGCCCTTCAAGCCTGCCCCGCCATTCAATAAGATCATGACTGATCTGAAGTGGATCGGTTCCACTTTCCCACTTTCTCCCCATCACCCTTAATTCCCTTGTCTGTCAAAAACCTATCTACCCGTGACTTAAATATATTTAGTGAGGTAGCCTCCACCACTTCAACAGGCAGAGAATTCCAGAGATTCACCATCCTTTGAGTGAAGAAGTTCCTCCTCAACTCCGATCTAAACTTCACACCCCCTGTCCCGCTTATCTTGAGGCTGCACCCTCTAGTCCTGCTATCCTTTATAAGCAGGAAGAATCTCTCTACCTCTACCCTCTCCATCCCTTTCATTATCTTATACGTCTCTATAAGATCCCCCCTCAGCCTTCTAAACTCCAACGAGTACAGACCCAGTCTGTTTAGTCTCTCTTCATAGGCCAACCCCCTCATCTCCAGTATCAGCCGAGTGAACCAGATTATTCCAGCAGGATATGTATTGTTCCTTGATACATGAATTTCAAACATTCCTGGCAATCATTTCAATGAGAGGGATGGAGAGTCATTGAACATATCGGAGTGTCATAGTTTTCTGCTGTTCTGTTCCTGACTCTGTAGATTGCGTTGTGTCAGTGAGGACTTGGCCACTCCCGTTGTGCATAATTCAGTTCAAATCCTGGAACTTAGCACAGGGTAAACTGATAGCTGATGATTCAAGCTTCAGTTTTGGGTGATGGATTCATAATTGGCTTAGCAGTCGGATACAAAGGGTGGTGACAGATGGCTGCTTTATTGACTGGAAGTCAGTGACCAGAGGCATGCCACAGGGATCCGTGATGGGCCCCCGTTTATATAAATTATACAGATGACTATATGGGGGTAGGATCAATAAATTTGCCAGTGACACAAAGATTGGCTGGGTGGTTAGCAGTGAGGTTGAGTGTCTTGAGTTACAGGAGGATGTGAATGAGATGGTCAAATGAGCGGATAAGTGGCAGATGGAATTTACAGCTGAAAAAGCGTGTGGTGATGAACTTTGAAGGAGTAAAATATAGTGAGGGAGATAGATTCTGAGGGGGAGGGAGAGAGATAGAGAGGTAGAGATTCCCGAGATAGAGTGGAGACTGGGGAGACTATGGAGCATTGCGAAGCTGACAGAATCGTTGGATGCACATACAGATAGGTGGTCACATCATAAGCTCAGGAACCACAAGCAGAAAGGAAATGGTTGACAAGCAGGGAAAGCAAATGATCAAGGTAGGCAGTGTAGGAATCCCCTGTGGCCATTCAACTGCAGGACAGTTACATTACTTTGAATTATGTTTGCGAGGTTGGGGGGGGGGGGGGGGTGGGGTCGGGCGGGGGGAGACGGCCTCAGTGAAAAGCAGCAATAGCCCAACTTTTGGAAATACAGCTAGCTCTGCTGCACTGGAGAGGGGGATAATGAGTATGACTGCAACAGCTAAAGGACATCCAATAGTAAGGGGTATAGATAGGCGTTACTGTGGTAGCAAACGAGATTCTCAAATGCTAGGTTGCCTCTCTGGTGCTAGGGTCAAGGACTTTCAAAGTGACACAAAGATATTCTGGAGGATAAGCGTGAACAGCCAGTCATTGTGTAACACATCAAGAACAAATATCAAAGTGCAATGAACAAATGAAAACACGGCACAGGGATAGGCCCTCTGTGCTCCGAGCCTTTACCAATCACGGTGCCCTGACTAAATAAACAACAACTTTCTGTCCTTACTCGGTCTATATTCCCTCCCTATTCATGTGCCCATCCAGTTACCACTTAAATGCTACTAAAGCGCTTGTTCCCACCACCTTCTTGGGCAGTGTGTTTGAGGCATCCAACACTCACTGCATGAGAAGCGTACCGCGAACATTTCCCCTAAACTTTACACCTCTGACATTGAATCTCTGCCCCCTTGTAACTTACACTCCCGCCCAGCTAAAAAGCCTCTGACTATCCACCCGGTCTATGCCTCCCATAATTTTGTAGACCTCTATTACATCTCCCTTCAGCCTCCGACTTTCCAGTGATCACAATCCTAGTTTATTCAACCTCCCCTCATTGCCAACACCCTTGATACCAGGCAACATCCTGCTGAACCTTGTTTACAATCTGTCCAAAGCTTTCGTGTCCTTCTCATAGTACGGTGACCAGAACTGCACTCAATAATCCAAATGCGGTCTAAACAAGGTTTTGTATAGCTACAACATGATTTCCCAACTCTTGTACTCAGTGTCCCGTACAATGAAGGCCAGCATATCATATGCTTTCTTAATCACCTTGGCCACCTGTGTTGCCAATTTTAGGGAAATGTGGACCTGCACGCCCAGATACCTCTGCATGTTCAATTTCATAAGGGTTCGGCAATTGCAGTATAACTCAGACTTAAAATTGAACTTCCAAATTGCATCAAATCACAATGCTCCGGATTAAAATCCATCTGCCATCTCTGTGCCCAAGTTTTCAATCTATCTATATCTAGTTGATCTCCCTGACATTATCCCCGCCTCCACCAATCTTCGTGTCATCAGGAAACTTACTTTTCAAGCCCTCATTTTCCTCATTTATATATAATACAAATGAGAGAAGCCCCAGGACTTATCGCTGCGGAACACCAGTAACTACAAATCTCCATTCTGATAAACACCTTCCAACGTTACTTTTGATCTTCCATAACCAAGCCAGTTCCGTATCCGCCTATCCAGCCTATCCCGAATCTCATGTGATTTTAGTTTTGCAACAGACTGCTATGTAGGATTTGTCAAACGCATTACTATGCTACATAAGGACTGCATCTACAGTTCGTCCTTCATGAATTATCTTTGTTACCTCTTCTAAAAATTCAATCGGCTTGATGAGACACAACATTCTCCATACAAAACCATGGCACCTGCCATTAATTTGCTCATTTTCTTCCGAATGTGCATATATCCTGTCCCTCGGCATCTTCTCCAAAAGCTTCCCCACCACTGAAGTCAGGTTCCCATTCTATAATTTCCTGGATTATCTCTGCTTCATTTCTGAAAAAAAATTGGGTATTCTCCATTCCTACGTAACCTCGACTGTGGCCAAAGAGGATGTGATCTGTTAAGGCCCTGACTATTTCTTCCCTTGCCTCCTGCAGTAACCTGGTACAGATCATAAGAATATAAGTAAGAACATAAGAAATAGGAGCAGGAGTAGGCCATCTAGCCCTTCGAGCCTGCCCCGCCATTCAATAAGATCATGGCTGATCTGTCGTGGCTCAGTTCCACTTTCCCGCCCTCTCCCCATAACCCTTAATCCCCTCTCTTATCAAGAACCCATCAACCCGCTTCTTAAAAATATTTAGCGAGGCAGCCTCCACCACTTCAACGGGCAGAGAATTCCAGAGATTCACCACCCTTTGAGTGAAGAAGTTCCTCCGCATCTCCGTTCTAAACTCCGTTCACATCCTGTCTGGCCGTGGGGGAATAGTCTACCTTAATGCAATTTAGATACTCAACACTTCCTCCTTCAAAATGTCCACACCAATGACATAGGTAAAAAAAAGAGAAGCGGTCCTTAAAGCCGAATATCGGGAATTAGGGGGTAAGTTGAAATGCAGAATGTCAAAATGAGTGAACTCAAACTTAGTGAACCTATGCCACGTATTAGTCGGAGTAGGACATGTCAGGCTGGTGGTATATGTCATTTTCTGCAGTCACACTGGCGTTTCCTGGAGTTTGCAATGAAGCTAAATAACATCTTTCCACTCAAAATAGGTGCTTGAGTGTTTTTGGTTTGGCGCCGACGTTGGAACATTCGATGCCCTTTTGGCAGTCGGGGTATAACAGAAGGACCGCAGACCACCAAACTGCCCTCTCTCAACTCACACCCCCGGGGACCACATAATGCTGAAGCAAAATGAATATTGTGTGTCTGCTTTCACCCACAGATTTAAACCAGTTTCAAGCTGTAGCTTGACGACACAGACATTATTCGAATATATTACTATTATATATTTGTTTTGTAACAAAGTTCACCAGCAAATTTCACGCAGCAGTCTTCTACAGACAACTATCATTATAATTTCAGACTGAACATTTTCAGTAATATCTCTGTGGGGTGTTCATTTCTCAGGCTACTAGAGAGATGAACATTACCGCAGTTTGAATATCTTAAAACGGAGAACGCTTACAGGCTCCGGACATGCACTTGTTGACAAGAATCCATCTCAGTTAACTTAGAAGAGGAATCGTTAAACACCTTGTGTGCAGTGTGACTGGTTCTAGCACTTGGAAGTGAGTGGAATTAGTTCTAACTTTTCTCTGAGCTTGGATGCTGCATGTGGAGCGAGAGGGACATTTTTTCAAGGCAGCATCCTCATAGAAAACATAGCGAGCTTTACAACATCACAGAATGTCGTCAGAGGTAACTCGTGTGGATATTATATAGAGTGATAGAGTATCAAAAACACGGGAAGGTTCAAGTAATGGAGTGTGATAGGAAATCTGTAATTGTCCAACATGCTTGTGCGACGAATCATATCCATTCACCTCGGTTTATCGGGTTAACCATAGGCTTGTAGAATCGCAGCAATTATTAAAACATGAAGCTACCTTGTATCTCACATATGCACGAGTTATGATGAACAGAATACAGTAAATAAAGGACAGGTAAAGATGAGCAATATGATAACAATTCTAGCAAGGGACAATTTCAATCATTACTCGGGAAAGTTCCGTTCTAGAAGGATACACCACGATTGTAACATTGTTACGGGGAATGCAGTGAAACAATGGTTGAAAGCAAATTGCTGCTGATGCTAGAATCTGAAACCAAAAGAAAAAGAAAAACTCGAAAAACTCAGCAGGTCTGGCAGCATCTGCAAGGAGAGAAACAATGCCTGACAAATATGCAACGATTAAAGTCAGAGGCTTGAGTGACAGACATCGGAAAAACACAGATATCTCAGAGGATTGTGGACTGGAGTAGATTGGAAATATATAATTACGCTTTGATCAGGAGGAAGTCGGCACAAGGTGTTCAGAAAGAAGTGTCAGAATAATTTGTGCGAGGTCAAATTAGTGGCCTGCAGCCTCAAGGGATTATAAATCAAACCCAGGGCTTTGCTTCTTGAAAATCAGTAAACCGCACACCAAAATATTAAAATGTTGTTTAAATAAAGAAATGGATAGTTTTCTTTACCAGACATAAAAAAAAGTGAAAATTGGGAATTAAAATTCAAGCTTCTTTAAATTTGGTTATGGATCATTTAATTTGCCAACTGACTTAAGAAGTCACCATGATGCATGGTGTATGTGTTTGGTCGATTCCTGGATGGAGTGTGTAGCAAGTGATAGAATGATAGAATCCCTCCAGTGCAAAAGGAAGCCTTTGGCCCATCAGCCTACACCAAAAAAAACAATCTCACCGATACCTTATACCTATATCCCCACATATTTACCCTGCTAATCCCCCTACACTAAGGGAAAAATTGCCATGACCAATAAACCTAGCCTGCACATATTGGTGATGTGATGAAACCTCAAGGAATGCAGTTGATTTTGTTGAATTTTGCAATTTGACTCAGGAATCCATTCATACCATTCTGGAAGATGGAAATGATCATTGGATAGTCAAATCACAACAAAGCTATCACACGGGACAAGTGTATGCCACTTGATACTTTGGGATCTTCCAGACTCAAAACATTGGATTTATTCTCCCTCTGTAAATATAAGGGAATCAAGTTTAGCAAATAGTCCACGAAAGTCTGATTTTGTCCCACTTCTTCCATCATACAATGTCTTCATCTGAAAATAGGTAATGGTTATGTCCACATTGCTTCCATTACAACAGCTCTTTTGATGCAGGCATTATTTTCCGTTTTCCTATGCTATATGTATATATATAAGAATTTAAGAACATAAGAAATAGGAGCAGGAGTAGGCCAACTAGCCCTTCGAGCCTGCCCCGCCATTCAATAAGATCATGGCTGATCTGTCATGGCTCAGTTCCATGTTCCCGCCCTCTCCCCATAACCCTTAATCCCCTCTCTCATCAAAAACCCATCAACCCGTGTCTTAAAAATATTTAGCGAGGCAGCCTCCACCACTTCAACGGGCAGAGAATTCCAGAGATTCACCACCCTTTGAGTGAAGAAATTCCTCCTCAACTCCGTTCTAAACCACCCCCCCCTTTATCTTGAGGCTGTGCCCCCTAGTCCTACTGTCCTTTCTGAGCGGGAAGAGTCTCTCCACCTCTATCCTATCCATCCCATTCATCATCTTATACGTCTCAATGAGATCTCCCCTCATTCTTCTAAACTCTAACGAGTACAAGCCTAATCTATTCAGCCTCTCCTCATAGCTCAACCCCCTCAACTCCGGCATCAGCCTAGTAAACCTCCTCTGCACTCCCTCCAAGGCTAAAATATCCTTGCGTAAATATATGTATATATTAAATTAAGTAACAACATTCCTCTGCATATGGAGATTTCAAACTCAAGGATCAAAAAAAAATGGCGGTGGGATTCAGCATTGGTGTCGGACATACAGAAGAGTCCACTGCAGTTTGTGATGTACAGCAGGTCAATTTAAGTTCGCCGAGAATGTTCATCTGGTGCTGAAGCAATATAAGATTTTGTGGTGGCCGATTTTGGTAATTCATCTGGAATTGTGGTGTGAATATTGCAAGCCTGAGACTTACCATAAAACAGCATTGACAAATGATTAGTGTTTAACATGGCTAAACAACCCAAACACTGTGCATCCTTGTGATACTTCACTCTTTCCTTCCCAACTATTTAGCTGAAGTCGCGAGTTAATGCTGACCTCTGTCCCACGCTCATCAGTCGATGGCGTGTGCCGTTTACACTGGCAACATTGGCAAAGTTGTTGTCATTTTGCTTAAGACATTTCCCAATGTAGTGAAGGAATAAAAAAAAACGAGTGGTTTGGCATCAAACTGTTATCTAATATTATTGATGGAAAAATAACTATGTGGCCAATTCAAGAATGTATTTATAGCTTGGTGTTCAGCGAAATATCTGTACCAAAGTAAAACAATTTGCTGCTAACATCCAAGGTGGTTGGCTATTCAATGAAAAAGCTGAAAAAAAAATGCAACTTTCAGGTTTTTATAGTGATCAACTTCCCTTAATCTGAGGAGAACGCCAAGGCGATGGGGAAAATGGGATGCAACTGAAAGTCGAATATGAGCATGAAACACTAATATTTTGGATATCCCATACTTTGAAAGTGAATTTGCCAGAGGATAGCAAAGGAAATTTGCGTGTTATGGACACTGGCTTAGTTCACAATCATAAGAAAGCGGCGATAAGTCCTTCCAAATCGGTACCCCGGCCAGTGTTAAAATTCATAGTATCTCTGGTGTTTCTCCTGCTGTCAGATGGCAGAAAAAAAACCAACCCGATATTGTGCACCTTATTTTCGCTGAGAAAGATGCAAATGCTTTCAGAAAGCGTGTAGGAATTACCCATTTTGGGTTGGGGAAAAAATGCAAGTTCAGAACATTTCTTGACTGCTGAGAGATTAGGATGTGTTTATGTCCAAAGGTTGTAATCCTTCATGAGCCTCTTAAAGCTGACAGGATTGGTAAACGATTAAAGAGGCATTTGGCATTTAAACTTTTAGTGCAAAAGGATTCGAGCAAAACAAAAAATGGCTGTTGCTGTAGTTTTTCATAGACTTGATGTCACTACAGCTGGACAGTTACGTAAAGTTTTAACCTCCTTAGATTAAGAAGATTGTATTTGCTACTGAGGGAGTTCAGGGGATATCAAGGAGATAGTTTTGCTTCTCTGTGGAGAAATCAGACCAATGCCATAACTCTATCAAAGCATCTGACAGCTCACTGTAGGTTGTCGTATACCTCCCTCGTTACGTAGCGCTCCTCATAATATAACATCATTACCAAGATCAGTTTGCTGTAGAAGTTCATAGTAGATCAGTGACATTTCAAATAATCAGGGATTTAAGCACTAATGAAACTGCTAGCGATAATTAAAATCACCTCAGGTCAGGCTCACAATCTAATAGGGGAACAATCTACATGAAAACGGTATGAACAAACACAAAAACAAACTTGAACATGTATGTGATTTGGTCTAGTATTTACGATTTCAAATATATTTTGCAATTTGAACATGAGCTGTATTCTGAAAGTAATTGCACACTTTAACCAAAGATAGACTGCTGCGATGGACGGTGGAATGAAACCTTAGCAGACAAACAACATTCTTTGGAAGAATGAAATACACAAACTGTGCATGGTTCTATCAGCAAAAGTTATCAACAGTTTGGTTCCCAAAGCCACTTTATGTATTGGGCAATTCAAGTTGCCCTGATAAGACAGGTCTTCACATCTGTGAGAATGTCAGCTGTTTTGTTCGGTATTTGATATGAATGAGAATTGGTGGGACAATCAACTTTGCCCTTTGTAGTTAAGCATCCGGTGTTGCTAACTAAGAGGGTGAAGAAGCATCTAGATACTATAGACCAATGAAATCTCATGATATCAGAGGGTAAAATGCAATTGGCTAGGCCAGAAGATAATGGTTAACAGTGATTGCTTTGCATTAATGGTGACTGGTTCATAAGCACCAGAGAGGCAGAAGAAGCGAACTTGAGAAATGTCTAATTGTAGTGACTGATGAATTAACAACTCAGAGTGGAGATGGAATGCTCAAGGCCTTCTCTTTCTGTAAGGCATTGAATTCCTAATGCTAAATTCTCCCTTTGATCGCTGGCCAATAAAGATACGTCTTTAACTAGGACATTGAATTCGTGTGTCTTTGTATGATGTGAGCATTTTGGCTGCACCTATCTTCTCAAAATATCCCACAACATGCTCCGTTAGCTTACAATCCTTCAGTGCTTTATTGCTCCAACACCTTTACTTTGAGTCCTCCAAATGTGACCTCTTGTTCCTTAGCTCCTGGATCTTTGTCTTCCGTTGACAAATAAATAATAATTTCCTCTAAACTTGTTTGCTGCAGCCATCCACCAACCAAATCAATCCAACCGCTTCACGAAACTGTTCACCCCAATACTTCCCCAAGCTTTTGGATCAATATTATATTCTAGTACTGGAACATGCCTCAGAACAATGCTCAGTTGTGTCATCCATTAAATATTTGTTTAATTACAGTAAATAGATATTTCATTGCACTTTTGATCTGCTCCCTGAATTTAGGCTGAGTCGCCACATAAATAAATGTGTTTGTGCAACAACTTAAATTCCGCAGCATAAACTCAACTCGTTGAAAGATAAATTCAGAAAAAGTTATAATTCCTGGTATTTTTTGCATTAATGCTGTAACATGAGACATACAAAACAAACACTAACCACAGAAGGATGAAGCTACCAGATATGCTGAACAGTAAAATCCGAGACTTCGTTCTGCTCTCAATCTGTGGGTCACTGTGATTTTTCCCCCTTTCTCTGACCCTTCAGTGTCTTACAGACTCGACTGGCAACTAAAATGTATCTGACTGTTAATGCATTGAAGTGCAGAATTTAAAAAAACTGGGGGAATTGGAGTTAAAACCCAATTAAACCAACCTCCTTAGGGATATGCTCGATTGCAGCTTTGATCACATTGTATTTAGCTTGATTTAAGAAAACATATTTCAACATCGATTTATGAGCATATCACAGAAAATTCTATTTTTGGTGCTATTCATATAATTTTACAAATGACAGGTATAACTCATGTTTTCCTAGCAAGTCCATTGTTCTGGCAAATACTAGGGAGCCAATCACTTGGATAGATGCTGGTGTAGTGAAAAGGTCAGTTGGTGAGAAATCAAGAAATCGAGTCTAATATTCCGTTGGCAGCCGTTAAAGCCCTGACATTGCAGTTGCTTGAACAGAAATACAATCTTGCAACTTGAAAACCAACAAAACTCTCGTCTACTGATGACGATGAAAGCGTGGATAATTTCAGTAAAAACCCATTTGTTTCGGCAATCTGTAATCTTTACCTGATTTGACCTATATATAACTCCATACCCTCGTTAAGTGGCTGACTGTGAAACTAGAGCTAGCGGCTTGAATAATAAATGAAAAAAAAGGATCACTGAGCATCACCATCGGTGCCAGAAAAAAAATCAACAGCATACCCAGGTCATTAATTCGGGCAAAGTCTCACATTCAAACTTTTGGGGGCTGGTCGCAAGTGAAGCAAACAATTGATATAGTTATACTTTCCTTATGTCAACATCTCAAACACCATTATCACCGTTCCTGCATATGGCCAGAGGTGGTAACATGTTACCAAGCATTGGGCAATGTTTCCCTCGAGGCAGATGTGGAGTCCTCAACCTCCACCCGAACCCAATGAAATATCATGGCATCAGATGAGGCATGAACAAAGAAACGTCCGGTTGGTCATCACTATTTTGTCCATGTGCTTCGCCATCTCCTCCCCAGCCTCAGCTGATAAAACACATACAGGAAACTTGTGATCACGCATCTGGAGTACTCTGTACCACAGTGACCTTCTTATTAAAGGAAAAAAAGAATAAGAGTCTGTCCGATGCATTTCAGGTGAGGTGTACGAGATTAATAGCAAGATTGAGTCTGATGGTGAAGGTGTGTTCAGTTTCGGCTCGCATCCAGTAAAACTGGAATATCAATAAATGAATTGAAGGAGGTTCCTCAGACTATGTTATCTATGCCTATCCAAATTGCTATATGTACAGGAATGTTCATATGCATGACCTGAGGGTGATAAAGGCACCAAACGTTCTCCGGAAGAAAGAATATGGAAAGCCTACAAATAACAAAGAGCAAAGAACAACACAGCATGGGAAACAGACCTTTTGGCCCAACGAGCCCGCGTCGCCATTTTAACATTATGAGTGCCCTCCTCTACCGACGACCTTTGTCTACACCTAATGGGGAAGATTGAGGGAAGACTAATTTAGGGACAATTTGTTACACCAATCAGCCTAAGAGCACGTTTTTGGGATGTGGGAGGAAACCGGAGCACCCAAAGAAAACCTACGCAATCGTGGGGAGAATGTGCAAACTCCCACAGACACTGGCCCAAATCCATGTAACTGCACAGCAAACAGTGATAGTCACTGAGCTGCCGTGTTGCCCATCAGATGGTCCAGTTTAAGCGTACACTAACAATATGAAGCACTAGGCAACTCTCGAAGCAACATCCAAGAGCAGCCCTCGCACCGCGTCTATCCCCCTTGTCGGTCAACAAGGCGGACCGAATCTCCTGTGAAGTAAAAGAAAAGACATCAATAAACATGCAAAACTTAGACAGACATTTACAGAATCCCCAGAAGCACAGAAATAAAGCAAGTGAGCCATGAAATATGTTGGAAGGTCCATAGGAATCAGTTGATTCCCAGGGACGTCCCAAAGCTCTTGACCTTTATTTAGAAAAGTCTCCTGTATCCCTCCATTTCTAGTCTGCTCATGTGCCTGTCTAAGTAAGCCTTAAACAACCCGAGCGCACCTGCTTCCACCACCCTACTTGGCACTGCATTCCAGGCCCCCACCACCCTCTGTGTGAAAAATCTCCCTCTAACATCCGAGTTATACCTTCCCCCAACCACCGCCGCCCCCCCACCCCCCCCACCCTAAGCCCGTGGCCCTTCAGAATTATTGTATCCAACCTCGGAAAAGTTTACCACTGTTCACTTTATCTATACTTAATCTGGTTTCCAATGTGGAGTACCATAAGCGTAGACAAAGGTCATGGGTGGAAAAGGGAACTCACAATGTTAAAATGGTGGCGCAGGCTCGTTGGTCCGAAGGGCCTGTTTCCCATGCTGTGTTGTTCTTTGTTCTTTGTTTGTTCTTATACCCTTCATAGTCGTATACACCTCTATTAGACCTCCCCTCATTCTCTGCCTTTCTAAGGAGAACAGCCCCAATTTGCCTAATCTTTCCTCATAGCTGAAGGATTAATTGCATTAGCCTTTTTTTGAAAATGTATATTAAGCAGAGCCGAATGAAATATACATCAAACTGTAAAACTAAGCTACGGAGGAAATAAAAGTAGAATGTTTTACAACCATTTATTGATACTTGTTTGATACAGATGTGTTGCCAAAGACTCTTGGAAGATATCTAACATTTTAACTTTGTTTACAGAAGGGAAATTAGGATTGATTATATAATTACAATTCAGTAGTCTAAGTAGGCGAGTGAGGAAATTATTGGAATTAATTCAGGAAAGGCTGTCACTGAGAAAAAATATTGAATAATCAGAAATGGTCTGCATGAATTCCTTAAGGATTGGTTTGATCCGACGAACTTGATTAAACTGGTTCAGGAAAAAGTAAAGGATGATATCCAAGTAATACTGGTGTCCTCTACATCAATTTTAGCAAGACTTCTGACAATCCAGGGAAGTGTAGCAAGCTGGATACAACTTTCTCTCAGTTGCAGGGGAAAAGAAAATGTGTGGTGATTGGCGGGTGTTATTTTATGAGGCAGTTTCCAGAGAGTTTCCACAGGTTTCAGTACAAGGTATCCTGCTTGTTGCGCACATATTTATGATTTTGTCTTTGATGAAGAAGACATGATCAGGAAGTTTGCACACAAATTAAAATATAGCCGCTTGCTTGATTGTGAGCCGCATAGTTGTAGACTGTGGGAAGATACGAAACAACTTATCCTGTAGGAAGAAGGAAGGGAAATGGAATTCAAAAAGGAGAAGTTAGAGGTGGCGTACTTTTGGAAATCAGACAAGGAAAAGGTATTTCCCATAAAAGAGAGGATGCTGAATGTTGTGGTGGAAATGAAAAACTTTGGAACATATGGTCAATAATCCCTGAATGCAATCAAACAGGATGGTAAGCTGGTGAAGGAGATATATTGAATCAGTTTGTTTGACAACTAAGGCTAAGAGGTTATACTTGGGTTGTACTTAGGACAATCTTGGTTTCTGTATAATGTTCTGGTCAGCTCATGACTGAAAGAATGTAATTGCATTCGAAGGGGCTTAGATGGCATTGACTATTTTTTTTCCTGTTATTGGAAAATTGTACCCATGAGTAAAGATTTGGACGGCTGCAGTTTTCCGTGAAAAAAGAAGGAGCGGATGGGACATTTGATTGTGTTTCCAAAGATTATGAGGGGCTTTGGTAGAGTGAAATGGAAGGATCCATATCCCTTACCTGAAGAGCAGTGATTTAGATATTAAAGGCCATGGATTAAGTATGGTTGATTGAAGGGAACGTGTGGAATTTCTCAAACTGATGGCAACAGAACTCCGAAAGTTGCTGCCTGAAATACTGATAAAGACACAAAACGTCACCCCGTTTAAAAGGTTTAAACTAACTCTAAATTCAATGGGCATGGGCCGGGTTTGGAAAACAAAACAATGTCTTGGTTTTGCGCTGTAACAAAGTGAGCTGAATAAACTTTCTGTTTTCCGTGAAAATAGCTACGTTTTGTAACTGTGTGAAAATGAGGTATATGCTGGGATAGAAGGAGAAAGGCTTGGGTTGGCAAAACGTAAATTACTTCTCAGGGCTATGTGTCCCTCTGGGCTGTAACTATTTCAGTTGTCAAATTCAATTCTCCTTTCATAATTACTTATTGATCCTATTGAATTATTTTATGATTTTCCAACTATATTATTATCATGCTCTTAAAGGTAGCTGCGATCATTTTGCCTTCCAGTAATACTTAACTCACTGTGATATAGTTCCTTGCTTTATCCCGCCCTGTCATCTCCCCCCTCCTCCCGCTACACACACTCCCCCTCAGCCATTCAACACTCAAATTGTTTCTGAAATATCAAGTCTGTTACATACACTATCTTCCAATTCACCTGTCTTTTTGAAACTTAAGACGGAGGTCGGCAAGTCGAGAGGATTTGTTCCCCAGAAGCACATTGACTCGTCTCAGTATTGTCTTATTTTACTCCTGACATTGATTTGTACACTTTCCTGATTTTCATCAGACATTTCATTTCACGGCTCTTCTGAACTCTTTTCCCATTGTCAATTCTAAGTGCACCTCTCTCTTTGATTAATTGGTCTACGTTTATTCTCATGGTTGTCTTTTTCTTCTGTTTACAGACTGCACAAAAACGATATAAGCTGTTTTATGTCACAAACTAGTGTAATAATTAATTCCCTTTATTCGATTACAAAGTAAATATAAGTAATCTTTTCCAAAACGCTAAAGAATGTCTGATGGTTACTGTATAGTCTGGCAACAATGTCGTAACTTTAACAGCCCTTTAGATTCATACATGGACCTTTATCGTCTGTGAGGTTTTTGTCTCTCGAATTAATTTTATTAACACATTTAAAATTGTCTAGTAGGTATTTCAGTGGCAAATCTTGCTGACCATCGTCATCATGAATAAATCATCGAGCCTATATTTGAAAGCGTGCACCGACTCATTTCCACGTAAATTTTCTAATGTATTATTTTCACTCTTCCTCCGAAACTCGTTTCTTTTCTGTACATAAAATGTTCTCATTATACATTGCTAGATCTGAAATCGACTGTTCCCTTCGGGCTCATTGCCACACTGAGCTCCAAAACTTGCTTGTGTACATTTCATTAGCTGCATAAATAAGGCACATTTCCTCTTGAACTTCTCCATGTTCTTGCATTTAATTAGCAGCGTCGTGTGGAGTGATCGCTGCAGTTCAGCCACTGTCGTTCTGAATTCACTGAATTCATTGTCATTCTGAATTCTGAATGTGTTGTGTGTTCAGTGAGGATAACTAACATCAGCTATTGCGTAAGCTGAGTAACTCAGCTGGGCGAGGATCGTTCTATAAAGGGGAGCGCTTAATGATCTCAGATGCATTTCAATAGGAACTGCAAAACAGGATCGTGAACAAACATCCTTCTAAAGAATGGAGCGGCCCCTGATCCTGCAGATAGTCGACATTTACTATCCCGTGTTGGTAGCCATTGGTACCCCTGGTAATTAAGTATATTCTCCTGTTTAATCAGTGCTGAATATATCACTCTTATATCGCAGAATGAAAAAAAGCTCTTGCTTGCAAAATCACTTTGGTCGCGGATAAGTAATGAAAATAAGCAGAAAATTTAGAAGATCAGGCAGCCGGCCGGGGTTTCTCCTGTTTGATAGACTGACATAATCCGACTCAGCTTCAATCCCTATAATACAAATGGCGAAGCTGATTTTCCGATATTCTAGTTGTTTCAAAGTTCAACCGAAAAAAAAGTGTTTTTATTCGTGATTTTACGGAATTTGGACGCTAGAATGTGTTGCCCAGCATTTATTGTGCTTGTGAATATTTTGACGAACTTCCATTATTCCATTGGCATGTTGATCCCTGTCTAACTTTTTTTGACTGCTGACATGTATAATAAATAGGGATTTTGAAATCCTTTTTTTTAGAAAAAGAATGTTCACAGACTCGCGACTGGAAAAAAAATACCCTTCCACCAGCTCCCGTTCAAGTCCTTAGACGCTCCCTCGCGCCCATTAAAAATGGTAGAAAATGTTTATTTTTGAAATGTGCGTTTGCTCCTTTCTCTCAGTTAACTGTTTCTACTTGATTTGGTTTATTTCGAATTATGGTTTCGAAATTACATTGAATGTTATTAGCATCTAATGCTGCTCCCCCGATCCCAGTCTCAAGTAAATCGCAAGGACTAAATGCAAAATCCCATTACAGTCACAATGAGCCTGCATTGGTAACATTGAAAAGTTATGTGTAAATTGGGCTGTATAATCTTCGTGTTGACATTACTTTTTTTTGGCGGTCTGCATAAGAAAATGTTTTATGTTCAGATACATTCCGAATATTAACAATCATTGAACTATCTATGAACCATTCATTATAGGACCGGATTCTTCTGATTTGGTACTCGCATCATGTGACACCACTCGCACTCATCACAGTGGAATCCATCTCTGATTAATGCCTTCCCTGCCTCTTCAGTCGTTTCGAGTTTCCATGCACGCCATCGGCCTCATAATGTCCCTATCCCTGAATTAAAGTTCGCAATTCAAAGACAGCTGCACTAAAATCAATTCTGCTGCCGTTTCCGTTACTCACAGAGGTGCCTAGTTTCTCCAATATCCTTACGATGCCCTTTCAATGTCATCTCATCCTTGAGACCCAACTCCAGGTTTCCGAGATCCGAACCGAACTGAATTGCTGACTACGAACTTAGATGTTGGTCTGCTCCCCGTGTCAATTCACGTTACCAATAGTTGTGTTTCTTGAGGTGAGGGAGTTCATTCATTTAAATATACAAATTACCTCTCAGCTCCAGCGATCACAATTGGACCCATGCTCCTCCTAAAGTATTTTCATCTCCAAACTTCATTTCCTCTGAAGAAAATCCTTGAACAGACTGTTTCCTCGCCAATATATGTCCATCTTTCTCAGAAGTATTCTTATTCCATCGAAAGAGATTCAATACCAGGTAGAGTACCAATATGGCATTACGCAAAGCAGCAAATAACATTCTATATGATCGTAACAATGTGTGCTCTCCCCACTTTGCCTAACCGCAGCCTATGAAGAGAGACTAAATAGACAGGGTCTGTACTCGCTGGAGTTTAGAAGGATGAGAGGGAACTTATAGAGACGTATAAGATAATGAAGGGGATGGATAGGGTAGAGGTAGAGAGATTCTTCCCGCTTAGAAAAGATAGCAGAACTAGAGGGCACAGCCTCAACATAAGGTGGGGGCGGGGGGGAGGGGATGCAGTTTAGAATGGAGTTGAGGAAGAACTTCTTCACTCAAAGGGTGGTGAATCTCTGGAATTCTCTGCCCGTTGAAGTGGTGGAGGCTACCTCGCTAAATATATTTAACACACGGGTAGATAGGTTTTTGGTAGGCAAGGGAATTAAGGGTTATGGGGAGAAAGCGGGAAAGTGGAACTGAGCCACTTCAGATCAGCCATGATCTTATTGAATGGCGGGGCAGGCTCGAAGGGCTAGATGGCCTACTCCTGCTCCTATTTCTTATGTTCTTATTATGTTCTTATGTTGGCACAGTTGAGAAGCTATCCTCCTCTAACGTTCTGCACTGCCCTGACGGCATTCACGCGGCTCATTGGCATGGATGTGTTTCTTTCTTGTTCTGGGAAATTGTAGCACAAAAGGGTTGATGACGGCAGAGTTCTTAATATGGGGCACATCAACATCCAAATGACAATTTGTACAATGCTGAACAATAGAATTCTGAGCAGGATTCGAGCTCAAAAAGTAAAATGAGAGTCGCAGTCCGATTAAGGAGTGACTTAGTGACAGAAAAGATCATGATTGTTAATATATTTTTCCATGTTTGGCCAAGGTTCTTTGTGGAGTTACCCAGGGTCAACGTTGTGATGCTTGTTTTTGTTTCTGACCTAAGTTAATGAAGACATTGCACGTCGTGCAGACGGCAGAACTGGTTGAGAGAACAGATAATAATAATATGCAATGATGCACTTCAGTAAGAGGGAAATGGAGAGAAAAGGGGTTATGTTTGACGCACATATGTCAAAATTTGCACATCGCGTTATTGTCGCCACTCATTCGGAATGATGTAAAGACGGCAGACAGAGTGCAAAAATGATTCAGGAGAAGGTTCCTGGGATGACGAGCTTCAGTTTTGAAGATAATTTGGAGAAGTTTGGACTATTTACTTGAAGGACTGATTGGAGAATTGATAGAGAGATTCGAAACGATAAAAGGTCGTGACAGAGTAAAAGGGGAGATACATTCTCAATCGTTAACATATCATGAATAAGACTTCAGAGATTTAAACAGCATCAGGAAAACATGTTACGAACAGAAATGTGTGTTTTTTTAAATTCGGTGAGGGTTCAATGCACTGCCTGAGAATATGTTGGAGCCTGGTTGATTTGAATGATTTAATTTGGCTTTAGACAAGTATTTGAATAGAAAGATAAAGCAGGCTTTCAGGGAAAAAGAATCGGATTCGGACCAGGTGAGTTACTGATTCGGACACGCATGAAAGGCTAAATGTACCAGATCAATTATATGATTATGTCTGATTGTTATTTATTTAATCAAAACCCCAAAATCAAATCGCATTTTTTGTCTTCCCATTTCTACGCTGTTACCTCTGATGCCGAGCTCAAACCATTTTTTTCATTGCCTCTATCCTATTTCTATGTATCAACCAAAAACAAAAATTATTCTCATGTATATACTGATGACAGCGGACTCTGCCACGCAGCCCCGTTAATCGATTCCCCCAAAATGTGGATAAATTGTCGGCCCCTGCATTTGATATTCCTTCGTGGATGATCTGGTATTTCATTCCTTTCAATATCGGAAAGGAGAAGGCATTCCATCTGCCCCCTGCTTCTCGAACAATCACCTCCTACCTCTGCCAAGCAACGCTATGAAATGAGAACACAATGTGTTGAAATGTAGTGGCATATTTGAGCACGTGATGGGCTTCTGACTACCCACAGACTTTCACTAAATTCGCCATAATCCACCTCCCAATATTCTCCGACTTTGTTTTTGTCCTGGCTACTGAAATGTCATTCAAAAATTTGTTTTCTCTAGACTTTGCCATTTCAATCTTGGCCGGCCTCCCACAGGTTGACCAGTATTTACTTGAAGTCATTCAAATCTCTACAATCCATGAAATTATTCGCAACAAATTCTGTCCACCTTGCACGCCCTCGCCAAGTGGCCTATTTATCTTCCGCCAAAATAATGCCTCAATTACAAAATGCTCATCCTTCTTTGCAAACCGTTCTGCCTCTGTCTTTTCTCCTCAAAGAAATTGATTCAAATATTAAGATTTCGCTGAATGTTGGTGTACCATTCTAACATCACTTTAGATAATATTGTATCTAGTTTTGCAAAATAACCCTTCCCGTGGAGTACCTTAGTATACTACATTCGATGAGAAACAAGAGACAAATCTAAGCTGTTGTTGCCCAACTCGCCTTTCCTGAATTGCAAATACGTTAAATTTTGTGGGCTCCTGACTTGCGTGATTTGTCGTGGGCAGGACAACAATTCTAACGTCGATATCGGGCGGAACAGTTTAAAGTGGTTCACTTTGGGAAACAACTTGGGGGAGAAATGACTGATGGATGACTCTACGTATTCACCCAAGGTCAGTGCCCAATCCGGTCGCCATTCTTTCAGTCTTGAGCGTCTGTGTTTCCATGGTGTGTGCACGCCGTGAACTTCTTCCACTCACCATCCTGAATCCGAATCGCAAAAAAAATAAAGAATGCGCAGTGCTCAAACTGACTAATTGGAAAACAATGTCACCAATGCTTTCCTAATATTGTAAATGGAAAACACGATCCCAATTTTAAGTAAGAACACATCTGTTCGTTGTGCCACAATACCTGGGGAGATGTTGGTGAACGTCATTCTTAACGACCTGTTCTGCCTCTTTCTCACAGTGAACCTGCTGATAATAGTGACACTCTGCAGAGGAAACTGCGGCATTTCCAAATGTATGTCCATCTATATGGTTGCCATGGGAGCCGCAGATCTAGTGGTCACGCTCGTCCAAAGGATTGCATTTCAAATTCTCAGAAGGCGTTTCCCATATTCTTTTCTGTCCTACACTGTCGTTTGCAAGCTACTGACGTACTTGACTTCTGTCAATGTGGGGTTGTCGGTGTGGTTTACAGTTGGCTTCACATTTGACCGGTGTGTAGCCATATGTTCTCAGAAACTGAAAACCAGGTATTGCACAGTGAGAACTGCATCCACCGTCATAATGCTTGTTTCTGTGTTAATGTGCTTAGAGAACATCCCGTTTTGGTTTTCCCATGAACATACACAAATCCTGAACAATATGCAGTGGGGTTTCCGCCCACGTATGGCCTTTTTCACATCGCCTGCAGGAAGATCATACTTGAAATTGCAAACTATGTTGTTTTCATTGATCCCCTTTGGTTTGATATTGCTGTTCAATTGCATAACAGTGAGGCGAATTATAGTGACGAATATTGCTCGCAGGAGACTCCGGATTCCCAGCGTTGGAAAGCAGCGCGATCCAGAAATGCAGAGCCGAAGGAAATCAATTATTTTGCTGTTCGCTGTATCGGCCAATTTTATATTGTTGAGTCTGACATCGGTGGTGGGTCATTGGACAAACAGCCAAGTTATTGATAGCCGACCTGATTATACATCTTCTGCACATATTGTCACTGCTACCGGATACATGCTCACACAGTTAAAGTCATGTGTAAACACGTGCATTTATGTAGCGACGCAGGCGAAGTTCAGGGAAGAATTATTTAATATCGTAAAATTTCCTTGGATATATGTTTTGTCATTTTGGAGAAATATGAACAAGCAAACACAAACTTCCTCCCCTAGTTAGAACTGAGTATATCCGTGATGTTCTATAAAATGGCCACATTCATGTTGGGGCGAAAATACATTGTTGTTTTGAAACTATTTCCTGAATTTAAATACCATGTGTTTGATTTCAGCTGCTCTCCGAGATTGAACAAATCAAATGAATGCCAACATCTGCATCCATAGATTCAAAGGGAACAGTCATGCTCGAAATACATATATGAGATAGATCGCATGACAGTGTTCACATTCTACACTTCAAAAACACAAATAATATATCATGCTTGATTAATATATAAACACTTTAGGATACAAATATGGGAGGACATTTTATAATTGTGCGCCTTTAAAGCGTACGTTTACTTCCATATGTAAATGCTACTTTACTGCTGTTCCCGTCACATTTCGCTCATTATTCCCACGGATAACTGAAGAGCTTCCTATCTCCCAATCAGTCTCTAGTAATGCAGGAATCAGGAATTTGACTCATCAATGTAAATTCCGATTGTTTTTTTTCCCGGATGTTAACTTTACTCTGGTCTAGCCTTGAAAATGTCAATTGACAATAGTGGAATAGAGCGTTCCGACCAGCGAGGCGTTGTCGGCATTTGACTTTAAGCAAAATAAATGGTTCCAATTTTATTACTCAATTTATATGAATATCACAGACCAATTTTTATTTCCGCGTGTATTTATTTTCCATAAAGATTTTGGAATAATTCATATGCGGAAATTCCACCATCGGCCACATATCCTTGTAAAGATTTTATTCACCGTTACTTCTAGGTATTGTTGTCCGTTGACATTTTTGACTCTGGCCTGTGGTTTTTGATTGCTCAACGAATTGAACTCACTGCATCTATCACTCTAGTCTTCCTTCGTACAAACTATGTGGGCACCACTCGACAAATACAAACCTGATGTCAATACACTAGCGAATGGAAGTCGGGAATTGGCATTCAAATACTTCTGCTTTGCAGGCAGCCAATTTACAAAGAATAGTGCAAAGAGTTTTTTTTTGATTATTTGAACTTTGCCCTAAATCTAGGTATAATTGTGTGTGTGTGTGTGTGTTGTACGTGTGTGTTTGGGGAAGGGGGTTGGTGGGCTGGGAGTGGTAGGAGTCGGGGAATCCCCAACACTTTTCCTCCACCTCCAGAATCTCTTCCAGCCCCATGTCGACATGCTTAGTTTCAAATTTAGCCAGAACAGCCTTAAAGGAGATACCATTTTCTATTAAATGCAACATATTGCATTAACGTGGTGCGACAGTATATTTTCAACAACTCTATAATTGACTATGGAGTAATAAGCATGACGTGTCTATGACTAACATGTTCAGAAATATTCAATGACAAGACGGCACGGTGCAGCACTGTAGCAGAGTGGAATGCATGTTGGCAGAACGGTAGCACTACTGCCTCACAGCGCCAGAGACCTGGGTTCGATTTCCGCCTCATGTCACCAACTTCTGCGCAGTTTGCGCGTTCCCGCCGTGTTTGCGTGGTTTCCTCCACGTGCTCCGGTTTAACATTGGGGCGGCACCGTGGTTACCACTGCTGCCTCGCAGCTTTAGTGACTGGTGTTTGATTTCCTTTTTCGGTCACTGTCTGTGTGGAGTCTGCACATTCTCTGTGTGCTTGCAGATGCTTCCTCCGTTTTCTCCCACAGTCCAAAGCTGTGCGGGTTAGGTTGATTGGACATGCTAAACCTTTACTGTCCCAAAATGCACTAGGATAAAGAGAATGGCAGGTTAACTCAGCGGGGATAGGGCCTGAGCGCGATCGAGTGTCGATGCAGACTCGATGGGCCGAATGGCCTCCTGAATGGGAAGCATTCATTCTAGGACGACCGAAACTCTTAAATGAACAGATTTTCTTGCCCTGAAAAAATTCAATGCATAAAAAAACATATTGTTGGGAAAATAAGTAATTTCGTATTGAATTTCAATAGAGTCAGAGGCATACAGTGCAGAGAAGACACTTGAACACATCGTAATACTCCAATTTAAATAACACACACGATAGAAGAGAACTTGATGAACCGATCCTAAAGCCTGTTCATGTGATGGTGTATTTTTCACTTATAAAAAACTGTTAGTCACCCCAACATACTCATTGGACCTTACTCTCGTCTCATAAACCCAGACACATACTTAAACACTTTCCACATCCACTCAAAAGCTCTTAACTCCCGGAAACTCTCTCGAATTCTCTCTGACACACACACAGTTAGAAAATCTCACTCATTCCCACATATTAACACATATCCACATTCACTCCCATATTTCAGTTCGAATTTTCTCGCTCCTATGCATTTAACATCCCTCTCTATCACCCGTACTCTCACTCTGAAACACTCATTGCTCTCTCTCTCTCTCCCTCTCTCTCTCTCTTTCTCTCCCCCCCTCCCTCCCTCCCACATATGCACTCCCAATCTCTCAGGCATGTTGAACAGCCTCATCCGCAAACACGACATTATTGCTGGCCACTATTCATCGGCAAATACTTCAGAACGGTAAACTGAATCAGAGGCTTTCATGGATGAAATGTTTCCAAGTTACCAAGGATTTGAGGCCTGATACCGTTAGGAAACAGAGATCATCTTAATTGATCTATATTGCATCGCAAAATATTAGAAAATACGTATTTCAAAACGAGAGGAAAGGGATTTTTGATGCTGATTAACAATAATTCTTCTCCAAATTTTGTCACATATGCTGAACAATAAAACTCAGTCTGGGGTTCATTCTTAAAATGGGACTTGTGTATCTATTTATAAGAAAGTGCTGAGGGACTCGACATTAAAATATAATGGAATGAATGTGAGGTGTATCCTATTGAGCAAAACAAATGTGAGTTTGGAAATTACTAAGACTGTTCTAAAGTTGGAAGAAACAATTTGGCAGAATGTAAGGAAGGGTCTGCTAAGTTAATTGGCAGATCAGTTGCACTTGGAAGTTGTTACAGAGCAGTGGAAAGCTGACGCCATTCAATAATGAAGCATTTAAATGTACAAGGATAGCCGGATGGGCAAGTTCTCCCGAAAGTGAGGCAAGTGAGCAGCTAAAATTATATTGCATAGATAAATATCAATAAAGAAACTTCAAGTGCAAGAGAAAGATTGGAAATGGAGAAGGTAACAATGAAAAGAAAAAAAATAGAGAATTTGAGGTTAAAAGATTAAGGGTTAAATCAGAGATAGGGGATCACCTTAAGGACAAAAGTTGTTCAAGACGAAAATTTAGCGGGGAGCTGTTTAGATTAATTTAACCTCTTTCAAAGGCTGGGAAAAAGGGACATGGGACCATTTTTAACAAAAAAAATCGTTTGAGAACTTCGAAAAATAGATGAAATGGCCATCAGAAATTTGGAAATTACTCATAAAAAAGCTGGTTGGTAGCGCTCGGGATTTGCCGACTCCTGCTCCTATTTCTTATGTTCTTATGTTTGCCAGGAGAGGCGCATGTTCATAATGATGTGGTTAAACAAAGTGATTCTTTGCATGGATGAGTTTGTTCCTGAGGCATAAGAGCAAAACTTCCGAAATGCAAAATAACGTGAATAAAGTCATATTGAATTTGGGGGATAAAACGAAACAATTTTATCGTTGCTATGGATATTAAAGGTACAACACAGAAGACACTTAACACGTGATTATTTTGGAATAATTTAAAGATTCACTTCCGTCGGTTTGTGGTCCTTATGTCAAGGACCAAAAATTAAAAGCAGCTAGACAGGAATCAGAACCAGCAGCTGATTGTGAACGGGTCCGCCATAGCGTTTCCTATCATTCTTTTAAACCCGAAAATAAACGTTGGGAAGGAGAAAGGGGGACAGGTCAAGGAGGAGAAACAACAATGGGAATCGTCAGCAAATTTCATATCTGAGAAGAAGGGAAGGTGCTGTGGGTGGAAGGCACATGTGTTTCCATTGCAGCCAAGCGCAATTTAGGTGGGAAGATGGCTGGGAAGTTAGGAGGTTGCAGTTGCTGCAGGAAGGATGGTCGCAATCAAATAGCTGTGAAAATTATTGTGGCACATAAGAAATGCGTCCTTTTAAAATGTACAAGAAGGCAGAATATCTCTCAAGGCAGCTGAGAGAATTATTTCAGTACCAGTGAAGGAAATCTGGTTTTGATGTTTGTCAAGCTCTGATTCAGAGGGAGAAATATACCCTGATCATCTAAACAAATAAGTAAGGAAAGCAAATTTTAAGATATATCGGAGCAGACCAATTGTTGTTGGTAGCTTACAGTGCAATACATACTACAGACAATATTATGAGGGGGTGAAAAATATTATTAATAGGCAATAGTGGAAAGGATGAACCTGTCCTTTCGTGTAAATGTAATTCCAGAAGTAAGTTTTCAATGGAATCGCAATGATGAGAATTACTCCTAAATTCACGATTGGAGGAATAGATTTTACTTGGGGTAACGATTTGCCATCCACAGACAGTGGGGTGATAACAACTACTTTGCGACTGCCAGTTGATCATGTTGGCCTTCAAGAAGTTTTAAACTGTACAGCAAGAAACAAAAAAAAATTGTAAACTTGGTTAAGGAAAAAAAAAGTCATATTGCATGTATGAAAAAATGAGTTTGCACATGAACAAAGATGAATAAAAAACATTGAAAATCAATCATGAAAAGTCGACCAAATGTCTAAGTTTTTGAACTGTTTCGAGGAAATCTTGAAAAAAGGAACTTAGCAAAAGTTGATTGTCAGTTAAAACTTGGTAGACGTCTGGCTCAGAAGTATTCATGAAAAAAAATTGAACAAATCTTGTAGTTGAAAACTTGATGCTCGTAAATGAGAATAATTGATTGATGGCAGAATTTAAAGCAAAACTAACGAATTGTTCGAACTTCATCGTGAAAAAAAATGAGATTATTGAACTTTGACAAAATTAAGAAGATGGATGGTGTGGCGTGTTATGAATTTTAAAATTATTTTTGTGAATGAAAAATCATTACTCAATAATGACGCAGTAGATTTAAAATACTCATCCAAGGAAAATTATTGTTTCTAAAAAAAAGTACGTAATCGGCTATAACAAATAAACTAATGAAGCTGCAGAACATAGCAATCATGAATTGTCAGCAGGAGTGCAGACATTGGGAAAAAAATTGCAAGTGTTTCTCATTATCATTACTGTATAATATGTAACAGCTGGGGTCAAGGCACGTTAACAGTTGGCCAAGAAAAAAACAAAATCTGTTCAAAAGTAGTACAAGCTATAAAACAGTAACTGCAGGGCGTTTTTGAAATGGCGCAATTCCCATTGAATAAGTCTCACATGAAAGGGCATTCGGAGAAAATAAAGAACATCAAATAATTCAAGGAACAAATCAAGTTAGAGTTCAGAACCATGTTCAAATCGACATCAGAAGCACCTTAACAACGTTCTTGAAACAGATAAAAGGGATTTTTTTTTTCCCAGATAAGACACGCAATATTGATCCATGTAGATGTTATTTTGACATTCCTAAATCGAAATGAGAATATTCCGTATGTGAATTTGGCAAGTCTGATTGAGATTGGAACCATGCGTATAAATAATGCAATGAACAATCACACTGTAGATCCAAAAAAACACTTCGTTTTTTAGTTAAGGAGACAAAACTTCGTTTTTTTTCAGATTGAGAACTGAAAACCAGAGGAAAATGAAACACATAGCTTGCGTTGTGATAAAGCATTTCTGGTTATATTCCTTTAAATCATTGCAATTAAAAAATACGCAATTGTGAAATAAGAAAAGTTTTACTTGTGTGATGTGTATGTTATGTTCATAGATATTTCTGACGTGTGGTTCATATGAAGTGGATGTCTAGAGAAATATTCATTGTAATAAAGACTTACTTCATTGAATTTGGATGTGTAATGAAGCTGTCTTCGTTTGAAGTGAACTGTATTTTCGTTTCGGGACTTTGGAAATACGGTATAAATTTAAGCAATTTAATTTGGTGTTCCTCTTTTGAAACGGGTAATTAGTTAGATTCGTTAGAAACGAATGTGTTTGCATGCAGGGGGTGGCGGGTGGAGGGAGCTGTCATGAGCAGGGGAAAAAGTGAGATTGCATAACCACTAGGAGGCATTTTAGGAAAGACAGACATTGTGATTATATTTTAGCTCAATTATTAGCAGATAGATTTAGGATGCTATAAGGAAAAACCTTATATTACAATGGGCAGAACTGTGGCAAATAGAACATTATCCTGAAAAGTCTGACGTGATGCATATTGGGAGGACTAACAACGCTAGGGAATACACAATGAACTATAGGACTCTATGCCGTTAAGGAGACAAAAGGACCATTGGGGTGCATGTTCATCGGTTCCAGAATACAGCAGGTCAGGTGGACAAGGTGGTTGGAAATTTTTATTAGACACTTGCTGTATTAGCGGAGACATAAAATGAGAGGTAATGATGGAATTACATAATACATTTGGTCGGCTACAGATAGAGTATTGTGTACAACTCTGCTCGCCACACTGGAGGAGGGAAGTGATTGTACTGTGTAACATTATGTTGCCGGGGCTGCGACTTTGTGTCTAAGAGAGATTGAGATTGTTTATCTTACGGCAGGGAAGGCTGAGGAAGGGTCCCAGATTGAGGGGTATAATGTTAGGAAGGACACAGATGGAATAGATAGGGAAAATTTTTCACTTAGTAAAGAGGCTTACAGTAATTGCCAAGAGATTTAGTGGGGATTTAATGAAAATCTTCTTAACCCAGAGGGTCGTAGAATTCTAGAACTCATTACCTGAAAGTGAGGTAGAGGTGGGAGTTCTCACAACATTTAAGATGCCTTTATATGAGCACTTGGAACAACATAGTATGCAGGGTTACAAACCAAATACTGGACGACGATTAGATTACAGGACTGATTTGTGGTGGGTGCAGGCGTGAAAAACCAAATGGCTTCGTTCTGTGCAGTAAACAAAACTGTAATAGTTCTCAACTCTGTCAGAAGAAGGAAATGGGAACGGTAAAAAAAAATGCAAACTCCCCAAAATAAACACCGTAAACATAGAAGCAACGAGACAGAGAAACTACAAAATCAAAAGAGACGCTCCAGGAAGTTTGTAATCAAATGAGCAAACAATTGAAACTGGAACCAGGCACTTTACATTGAAGCGACAATCAGAGCTGAGAATATTTTGGCTCAAGAGAAGCCAATGCTATCTTAAGTGACCCTAAGGTTTGTAATTTTTACCACAGCCAATTGAGCGATAGTTGAAATAATTGTAGAATAGGTTTTCGATGGTTCTTGGAGCCTGTGAATAAGATAAAACACATTGAAGACAACAGAACAATGAAAGAGGAGGTATAAGTGCGCGACAGACTGGAGGGGCTGATTGTGGACAAGTCCCCAGGACCGGATGGAATGCATCCGAGGGTTCTGAAAGAAATGGCGGAGGTGATAGTGGATGCCTTGGTGGTTATTTTCCAGACGTCGCTGGATTCCGGGGAAGTGCCGGAGGATTGGAAAACGGCTAATGTTACGCCGTTGTTTAAGAAGGGTGCCAGGCAAAAGGCGGGGAATTACAGGCCGGTTAGTTTAACGTCTGTGGTAGGTAAAATGTTAGAATCCGTCATTAAGGAGGAAATTGCGAGGCATCTTGAAGGGAATTGCTTGATAGGGCAGACGCAACACGGTTTCATTAAAGGGAAGTCGTGTCTGACCAATTTACTGGAGTTCTATGAGGATGTGTCTAGGGCGGTGGATAGAGGAGAGCCGGTGGATGTGGTCTTTCTGGATTTTCAGAAGGCGTTTGATAAGGTACCTCACAAGAGGTTACTGCAGAAGGTCAGAGGACATGGAGTTGGGGGTAGGGTGTTAGCGTGGATAGAGGATTGGTTGTCAAATAGGAGGCAGAGAGTGGGGGTCAATGGGTGCTATTCGGATTGGCGGTTGGTGACTAGTGGGGTGCCCCAGGGGTCGGTGCTGGGGCCTCAGCTATTTACCATTTATATAGATGATCTGGAGGAGGGAACCGAGTGTAGGGTGTCGAAATTTGCTGATGACACCAAGATTGGGGGAAAGGCAAATTGTGCGGAGGGTGTGGAGAGTCTGCAGAAGGATCTAGATAGGCTGGGCGAATGGGCCAGGAAATGGCAAATGGAATTTAATGTTGGCAAGTGTGAGGTGGTCCACTTTGGTAGGAAGAATGGTAGGAAGGACTATTACTTACGTGGCGAAAAACTGCAGCAGGCGACGGTGCAGAGGGACCTCGGGGTCCTTGTGCATGAGTCGCAAAAACCCAGCCTGCAGGTGCAGCAGGTGGTCAGGAAGGCGAATGGGATGCTGGCCTTCATAGCGAGGGGGATTGAATATAAAAGTAGGGAGGTCTTGCTGCAGCTGTATAGGGCATTGGTGAGGCCGCAGCTGGAGTACTGTGTGCAGTTTTGGGCGCCGCACCTGCGCAAGGATATTTTGGCCTTGGAGGGAGTGCAGAGGAGGTTTACTAGGCTGATACCGGAGTTGAGGGGGTTGAGCTATGAGGAGAGGCTGAATAAACTAGGCTTGTACTCGTTAGAGTTTAGAAGAATGAGGGGAGATCTCATTGAGACGTATAAGATGATGAATGGGATGGATAGGATAGAGGTGGAAAGACTCTTCCCGCTCAAAAAAGACAGTAGGACTAGGGGGCACAGCCTCAAGATAAAGGGGGGGCAGTTCAGAACGGAGTTGAGGAGGAACTTCTTCACTCAAAGGGTGGTGAATCTCTGGAATTCTCTGCCCGTTGAAGTGGTGGAGGCTGCCTCGCTAAATATTTTTAAGAAGCGGGTTGATAGGTTTTTGATAAGAGAGGGGATTAAGGGTTATGGGGAGAGGGCGGGAAAGTGGAACTGAGCCACGACAGATCAGCCATGATCTTATTGAATGGCGGGGCAGGCTCGAAGGGCCAGATGGCCTACTCCTGCTCCTATTTCTTATGTTCTTATGTTCTTATAAAACCTGGAGGCAGACGACTGTTAGGTACTGTTGAAAAGAAAACGATGTTTAAAAGAAGATTTCAAAGCGTGTGCTCTTGAGACTGGAGTTGGAAATTGTCCTTGAGAAAGGTAGAGTCCAGTGAAATAATTTGGCTCACGGCGTAAGAATGACGCGACGGAATTTGGGAAGAATTTGACTCAGAATCATATGAAGAATCAGCCGTGTGATTTCAGACTGGAATATGTCGGCTCGCAGTCAGACAATGTTTTATTTTAGGCTCTGTGTATTTACCGAGAATATTATAATATAAGATGTATTTTGTAATCACTGATATCCCCGAAATCTTCATGCATTTGAAAAGATAATGGGATTAAAGGAGCTGTGAATTACAGTTATCCTTCTCACGTATAAAACATGCACTTTTGCTGCTAATAACAATTGGTAGCCCCGTGAATCTTCATCCATGTGTTCTTAAATTAATGTTTATGGGCTCTTGAGCCATCGTTCACTCTGACATCATCTGCTCCGTCGTAACATTGCCCGGGATTGCGGCTCTTTCATTAGATACACAACATTATTTTCAGATTGAATTTGTTCACTTTCTAGCCTAATGGGAAATTCTGTTGTGGATCTAGGAAAGCGTGTTCCATAGT